>NW_025422127.1:0-625000 GCF_011764305.1 Mustela putorius furo | reverse complement strand
ATAAAATTATGAATGAAAAAGTAGAGATCACAACTAACACCCAAGAAGTAGAAACAATCATCAGAAGTTATTATCAACAGTTATATGCCAATAAGCTTAGCAACCTTGATGAAATGGATGCATTCCTGGAAAACTGTAAACTACCAAATTGAACCAGAAAGAAATATAGAACCTGAATAGACCGATATCTAGTAACGAGATTAAAGCGGTGGTCAAAAACCTGCCAAAAAACGAGAGCCCATGCCAAGACGGATTCCCTGGGGAATTCTACCAAAATTTCAAAGAAGAAATAACACCTATTCTCCTGAAGCTGTTACAAAAAATTGAAGCAGAAGGAAAACTTCCAGACTCTATCTATGAAGCCAGCATTACCCTGATCCCCAAACCAGGCAAAGACCCTACCAAAAAGGAGAATTTTAGACCAATATCACTGATGAATATGGATGCTAAGATTCTCAACAAGATCCTAGCAAACAGGACCCAACAGCACATTAAAAAAATTATCCAACATGACCAGGTGGGATTCATCCCTGCGATACAAGGATGGTTCAACATTCGCAAATCAATCAATGTGATAGAACAAATTAATATGAGAAGAGAGAAGAACCACATGGTCCTCTCAATTGATGCAGAAAAAGCATTTGACAAAATCCAGCATCCGTTCCTGATTAAAATGCTTCAAAGTATAGGGATAGAGGGAACATTCCTGAACTTCATTAAATCTATCTATGAAAGACCCTCAGCAAATATCATCCTCAATGAGAAAAAGCTTGCGTCCTTCCCATTGAGATCAGGAACACGACAAGGATGCCCACTCTCACCACTCTTGTTCAACATAGTATTAGAAGTCCTAGCAACAGCAATAAGACAACAAAGAGAACTAAAAGGTATCCAAATTGGTAATGAAGAAGTCAAACTCTCTCTCTTTGCAGATGACATGATTCTTTATATGGAAAACCCAAAAGACTCCACCCCAAACTACTAGAACTCATACAGCAATTCAGCAACGTGGCAGGATACAAAGTCAAAGTGCAGAAATCAGTTGCTTTCTTATACACTAACAATGAAAATACAGAAAGGAAAATTAGAGAATCGATTCCATTCACTATAGCACCAAGAACCATAAGATACCTGGGAATCAACCTAACCAAAGAGGTAAAGGATCTGTACTTGAGGAATTACAGAACACTCATGAAGGATATTGAAGAAGACGCAAATAGATGGAAGACCATTCCATGCTCTTGGATCGGAAGAATAAACATTGTTAAAATGTCTATACTGCCTAGAGCAATCTATACTTTTAGTGCCATTCGGATCAAAATTCCACCAGTATTATTCAAAGAGCTGGAGCAAATAATCCAGAAATTTGTATGGAGTCAGAAGAGACCCTGAATCACTAAGGAAATGTTGAAAAACAAAAATAAAACTGGGGGCATCACGTTACTTGATTTCGAGCTTTATTACAAAGCTTTGGTCACCAAGACAGCATGGTACTGGCATAAAAACAGACACATAGACCAGTGGAACAGAGTAGAGAGCCCAGATATGGACCCTCAACTCTATGGTCAATTTATCTTTTACAAAACAGGAAAATGTATACAGTGGAAAAAAGACAGTCTCTTCAATAAATGGTGCTGGGAAAACTGGGCAGCGATATGTAGAAGAATGAAACTTGACCATTTTCTTACACCGTACACAAAGATAAACTCAAAATGGATAAAAGACTTCAACGTGAGACAGGAATCCATCTGAATCCTAGAGGAGAACATAGGCAGTAATCTCTTCAATATCAGCCACAGCAACTTCTTTCAAGATATATCTCCAAAGGCAAAGGAAACAAAAGCGAAAATAAACTTTTGGGACTTCATCAAAATCAAAAGCTTCTGCACAACAAAGGAAACAGTCAAAAAAACAAAGAGGCAACCCACGGAATGGGAGAAGATATTTGCAAATGACAGTACAGACAAAATGCTGATATCCAGGATCTATAATGAACTCCTCAAACTCAACACACACAAAACAGACAATCACATCAAAAAATGGGCAGAAGATATGAAAAGGCACTTTCCCAATGAAGACATACAAATGGCTACCAGACACATGAAAAAATGTTCATCATCACTAGCCCTCAGGGAGATTCAAATTAAAACCACATTGAGATATCACCCTACACCATTTATAATGGCCTAAATTAACAAAACAGGAAACAACATGTGTTTGAGGGGATGTGGAGAAAGGCAAACCCTCTTCCACTGTTGGTGGGATTGGAAGTTGGTGCAGCCTCTTTGGAGAACAGTGTGGAGATTCCTCAAGAAATTAAAAATATAACTTCCCTATGACCCTGCCATTGCACTCCTGGGTATTTACCCCAAAGATACAGATGTTGTGAAAAGAAGGGCCATCTGTACCCCAATGTTTATAGCAGCATTGGCCACTGTTTCCAAACTATGGAAAGAACCAAGATGCCCTTCAATGGACGAATGGATAAGGAAAATGTGGTCCATATACACTATGGAGTATTATGCCTCCATTAGAAAGGATGAATACCCAACTTTTGTAGCAACATGGATGGGACTGGAAGAGATGATGCTGAGTGAAATAAGTCAAGCAGAGAGAGTCAATTATCATATGGTTTCACTTATTTGTGGATCATAAGAAATAGCATGGAAGACATGGGGAGTTAGAGAGGAGAAGGGATTTGGGGAAAATTGGAATGGGAGGTGAATCATGAGAGACTACAGACTCTGAACAACAATCTGAGGGGTTTGAAGTGGCGGGGGAGTGGGAGTTTGGGGTACCAGGTGGTGGGTATTGTAGAGGGCATGGATTGCATGGAGCACTGGGTGTGGTGAAAAAATAATGAATACTGTTATGCTGGAAATAAATAAATTTAATTAATAAAAAAGGAAACAAAAATACTCCAGTCTTCACCCCCCAAATATATCAATATACTTATAGGTATGATTTAAAAATAAACATTAGTAACATAATTGGTATATTTGGACATATACATCAGTGTTCTTCTAAACATGTTCTAGAATTATATACATATAATTATATTTGAATCATTTATTGTTATTAACTTTTGTTCAATACCTTAATGTTCCTTCAGCTCTTGAAAATGAATTGCTATAGATCCATGTCCTTAAAAATTTTCAATGCTGCCATGGCCTATTAATTTATGACAAAAGAACCAAGAACGTACACTAGGAAAAGGATAGACTGTTCAATAAATGCTTCTGGGAAAACTAGACAGCTACATATAAATGAATGCAGCCATACATGAAAATCAACTTCAAATGGGCTACAGACGGATATAAGACCTAGAACCGTAAAACTCCTAGAAGAACACATAGGAGGTATTAGTTTTGATATCTTTGATATCAGTCTTGCAGTGGTTTTGGATTTGACACTAAAAGTGAAGGCAACAACGAAAAATAAACAAGTGGGGCTACATCAAACTAAAGAACTTTTACCCAGCATAGTAAACCATCAACAAAGTGCAAAGGCAACCTACTGAAAGGGAGAAAATATTTAGAAATCAAATATCCTATAAGAGATTAGTATCCAAAATAATATAAAGAACTCATACAACGCAATAGCAAAAATGAAGAAAAATAATAAACCGAAACAAATAAAATTTAAAAATGGACAATGGGTGGAGGATCAGAATAGATATTTTCCCAAAGACATACAAATAGCCAGAGGTACACAAAAAGGTGTTCACAATCACTAACCATCATGGAAATGCAAATAAAAAACACAATGGGATATTACTTGACACCTGTTACAATGGCAGTTATCAAATCAATAAGAGAAGAGAGAAGAACCACATGGTCCTCTCAATTGATGCAGAAAAAGCATTTGACAAAATCCAGCATCTGTTCCTGATTAAAATGCTTCAAAGTATAGGGATAGAGGGAACATTCCTGAACTTCATCAAATCTATGTATGAAAAACCCACAGCAAATATCATCCTCAATGGGAAAAAGCTCACAGACTTCTCATTGAGATCAGGAACATGACAAGGATGCCCACTCTCACCACTCTTGTGCAAAATAGTATTAGAAGTCCTAGCAACAGCAATCAGACAACAAAGAGAACTAAAAGGTATCCAAATTGGTAATGAAGAAGTCAAACTCTCTCTCTTTGCAGATGACATGATTCTTTATATGGAAAACCCAAAAGACTCCACCCCAAACTACTAGAACTCATACAGCAATTCAGCAACGTGGCAGGATACAAAGTCAAAGTGCAGAAATCAGTGGCTTTCTTATGCACTAACAATGAAAACACATAAAGGAAAATTAGAGAATTGATTCCATTTACTATAGCACCAAGAACCATAAGATACCTGGGAATCAACCTAACCAAAGAGGTAAAGGATCTGTACTTGAGGAACTCCAGAACACTCATGAAAGAAATTGAAGAGGACACAAAAAGATGGAAGACCATTCCATGCTCTTGAATTGGAAGAGTAAACATTGTTAAAATGTCTATGCTGCCTAGAGCAATCTATACTTTTAATGCCATTACAATAAAAATTCCACCGATATTTTTCAAAGAGCTGGAGCAAATAATCCAAGACTTTGTATGGAATCATAAGAGACCCCGAATCGCTAAGGAAATGTTGAAACACAAAAATAAAACTGGCGGCATCATGTTACCTGATTTCAAGCTTTACTACAAAGCTGTGATCACCAAGACAGAATGGTACTGGCATAAGAGCAAACACATAGACCAGTGGAACAGAGTAGAAAGCCCAGATATGGACCCTTTACTCTATGGTCAAATAATTTGACAAAGCAGGAAAACAATATACAGTGGAAAAATTCTCTTCAATAAATGGTGCTGGGAAAACTGGACAGCTATATATAGAAAAATGAAAGTTGACCATTCTCTTACACCATACACAAAGATAAATTTGAAATGGATAAAAGACCTCAATGTGAGGCAGGAAATCATCAGAATCCTAGAGGAGAACATAGGCATAACCTCTTTGATATCAGCCACGGCAACTTCTTTCAAGATATGTCTCCAAAGGCAAAGGAAACAAAAGCTAAAATGAACTTTAGGGACTTCATCAAAATCAAAAGCTTCTGCACAGCAAAGGAAACAGTCAACAGAACAAAGAGGCAACCCATGGAATGGGAGAAGATATTTGCAAATGACAGTATAGACAAATGGTTGATATACAGGATCTATAAAGAACAAACTCAACACACACAAAACAGATAATCATATGAAAAAATGGGCAGAAGATATGAACAGACACTTCTCCAATGAAGACATATAAATGGCTATCAGACACATGAAAAAATCTTCATCATCACCAGCCATCAGGGAGATTCAGATGAAAACCACATTGGGATAACACCCTACGCCAGTTAGAATGGCCAAATTTAGCAAGATAGGAAACAATTTGTGTTGGAGAAGATGTGGAGAAAGGGGAACCCTCTTACACTGTTGGTGGGAATGTAAGTTGGAGCAGCCACTTTGGAGAACAGTGGAGATTCCTACAGTTGTACTACTGGGTATTTACCCCAAATATACAGATGTAGTGAAAAAAAGGGCTTTTTTTAAAAATTTCTTTTCAGTGAACCAGAATTCATTGTTTATATACCACATTAATGCTGGCTTTTAAAATATTTTCAAAATGAAATCAGGGTTTCCCAAAATAGTAGATTTCCTGCAATTTGAACTGTAGGCTCCAGTTCATTTACTAGGTGAAATGTTTTGCTATACTGCTTTATAATATTTTCTCCGTATTGAGACGGGGCCAGTACCAGCTCTGATCATGTGCTTAAATGCCGGAGTTGAATCCCAGGGATGACAGTCACTATCAAAGACAAGGGGCATGGGGTTTGCTTGAGAGCTAGAATGCTCCCATAAATGTAGGTCCACTCCTGACATTTACAATTGATCATTTCTCTGATGAAATGATCAATTCATCACAGTGAGGACCATTTCTGCAGTCCACCTCCATCCCTGAATCTGTTCTTCTCGATGTAGAAAGACTTGGGCTTCTCTGGAAACTAATACAACCAACTGACTCTGAGAATCATTTTTCTTCCAGTCATTAAAACTATACTTCCGTAAGAAATCTGACATTACAATGCAAGTGTTGAGTATACTTGATCTGAATTTTTATTGACTGATTGCTGTTTGCATGCTATATAAAAGGTTTTAAAATTTGATTTCTAATAAAATAATGCAATGGGCTAAGTTGTTAAGTGTTTTTTTTTTTTTTCATTAAGCAGTGCATCTTCATGTCTCTCAAGTTATGCTACTTTTGGATGACTTCCTATTTATTCGTTCATACAAATGATCAATGAGTATAAGCTATCCCAAAGTAATACATTAAACAAATAACATTTTGTAAATATCCATATTAAAACTCACATCTCTCAGCTTTATACAGTCAGGGAAAATCCATTTCCCAGAAACAATATGACCCAATTATCACCAAAAGAGAATATAACTACAGCCGCTTCAATAAATGGTGCTGGGAAAATTGGACAGCCACATGCAGAAAAATGAAATTGGACCATTTCCTTACACCACACACAAAAATAGATTCACAATGGATGAAGGACCTCAGTGTGCGAAAGGAATCCATCAAAATCCTTGAGGAGAACATAGGCAGCAACCTCTTCGACCTCTGCCACAGCAACATCTTCCTAGGAACAACGCAAAAGGCAAGGGAAGCAAGGGAAAAAATGAACTATTGGGATTTCATCAAGATCAAAAGCTTTTGCACAGCAAAGGAAACAGTTAACAAAATCAAAAGACAACTGACAGAATGGGAGAAGATATTTGCAAACGACATATCAGATAAAGGACTAGTGTCCAGAATCTATAAAGAACTTAGCAAACTCAACACCCAAAGAACAAATAATCCAATCAAGAAATGGGCAGAGGACATGAACAGACATTTCTGCAAAGAAGACATCCAGATGGCCAACAGACACATGAAAAAGTGCTCCATATCACTCGGCATCAGGGAAATACAAATCAAAACCACAATGAGATATCACCTCACACCAGTCAGAATGGCTAAAATCAACAAGTCAGGAAATGACAGATGCTGGCGAGGATGCGGAGAAAGGGGAACCCTCCTACACGGTTGGTGGGAATGCAAGCTGCTGCAGCCACTCTGGAAAACAGCATGGAGGTTCCTCAAAATGTTGAAAATAGAAGTGCCCTATGACCCAGCAATTGCACTATTGGGTATTTACCCTAAAGATACAAACGTAGTGATCCAAAAGGGCACATGCACCCGAATGTTTATAGCAGCAATGTCCAACAATAGCCAAACTATGGAAAGAACCTAGATATCCATCAACAGATGAATGGATCAAGAAGATGTGGTATATATACACAATGGAATACTATGCAGCCATCAAAAGAAATGAAATCTTGCCATTTGCGACAACATGGATGGAACTAGAGCGTATCATGTTTAGCGAAATAAGTCAAGCAGAGAAAGACAACTATCATATGATCTCCCTGATATGAGGAAGTGGTGATGCAACATGGGGGCTTAAGTGGGTAGGAGAAGAATAAATGAAACAGATGGGATTGGGAGGGAGACAAACCATAAGTGACTCTTAATCTCACAAAACAAACTGAGGGTTGCTGGGGGGAGGGGGTTTGGGAGAAGGGGGTGGGATTATGGACATTGGGGAGGGTATGTGCTTTGGTGAGTGCTGTGAAGTGTGTAAACCTGGTGATTCACAGACCTGTACCCCTGGGGATAAAAATATATGTTTATAAAAAATAAAAAATTAATAAAAAAAAGAGAATATAACTGAAAGGACAGAATTGATCATATTTATTTTTACTTCTAGCAATTAATTGTAAACTCTCGATGTTTCGATGTTTATCTACAATTATTCTTTTTTTTTTTTTAAAGATTTTATTTATTTATCAGAGGGGGGGGGGCAGAGAGCAAGTACAGGCAGTCAGAATGGCAGGCAGAGGCAGAGGGAGAAGCAGGCTCCCTGTCGAGCAAGGAGCCCGATGTGGGACTCGATCCCAGGACGCTAGGATCATGACCTGAGCCGAAGGCAGCTGCTTAACCAACTGAGCCACCCAGGCGTCCCGATCTACAATTATTCTTAAAGCTACAAATTTGAAAATAAATGTAATGTTGAAAATCTGCATGACAGCTTCTGCTCACTGCTGATTGAGTCCATGGCCACAGTTACAGAATCTTTGTGACTTAATCAATTGCATAAACTTCCTCAAGATAGATGTGCTGTCATAAGCCCAGGAAATATTTCCTTTTACTTTCCATCACTAAAAAGAAAGGCTAGTACAAAGGAATTTCCAATAGCTTTGGAAAATTTGATGTTTTAAAATCTTTGCTAGTGTATAGAATTGCGACTAACTTTTGTTATTGATCTTATATGCTGCAAACTGGCTGCACTTATTAGTTCTAATAGTTGTTTGTGGATTTTCTATATACTAAATCATGTCCCTTCTAATTTCCTGTCTTTTTTCTTTTCTTTCTTTCTTCCTCTAATGACCCTGGGAAAAACCCCTTTAGTACAGTGTTGAATAGAAGTGGTGAAAGCAGATATCCTTTTGTTACTGATCATAGGGAGAAAACATTCAATCTTTCCCCATTAATTATGGGTTACCTGTAGATGCTTTTATGAAGTTGAGGAAGTTACCTCCTATTCCTAGTCTTTCAAGTGTCTTTATCACAAAAAGGTGCTGGATTTTGTCCAATGTTTTTACTGCATCACTTGAGATAATCATGTGTATAATGTGTAACATTCATACATTCAGAGAGGTTTTCTTTTTTGCCTTTTTTTGGTTTATTTTTTATTGATCAGCAGTTAACAAAAAACCTTGCAACTTATTTATTTATTTATTTTTGCTTGGTAATAGACATTTAATATTCTACCATTTTGTAGATGAAAATCTATTTGAAAGAAATTTTCTTTATTTTCACCCAAATATATATATATATATATATATATATATATATATATATGGTGTATGTATGTATGTATATATATACATACATACACACACCAAAACCTTCATATATTAGTGGGATTGTATGATTAGTATAGTATTATTTTAGTGAAGATTAGTATAGTTTTATTTTGATTTTATCCTTTGTCTCATTCTACTCATTCTTCTTTCTAATTACATTGTTTAGTTTCTGCTTCAGATAACCTTCATTAAAACTTGTTTTCTTTTAATATTTTCTATGTTCAGTGATTGTATGAAAATAAATATTCTGCAATCCATAAATAATCTATGCATTCACAAAGACACATGCTTATACTAAAATTTTCCTAGCTGGAATATTGGCTGTCTTTCTTTTTGTTCTAATTAAATTTTATATTCTTTTAAGAGATTATATACTTTCTTTATATATATATATATACTGCACTTCTATGTTAAATTTATTCTCTTGGTAATTAAACCAAGATAACATTTTATGACCAAAATAACATTTGCTCATTGATTTCCTGTTGTTTTTTTCTATTACAGTCTACTTCTTTTTAAAACTTTTTCCATTTTTTCAGCTAGAATACCGAATTCCCTTACTAGTTCCATTAGTTTCCCATTAGTTTCTTGAGTTTTCTGTGTGCTTAAGAATGGCCTCAATATAAAAAAAGATATATCAAATTTCATCAACTTTAAGACAACATCAATTATAAAGCATGCCATTATACTATTTATCACAATTGAAAAGAAAATGTTGACAATTAGCCTATGAACAATGGTAGATGCCATCCGTTGTATGAAATATCTGAATTTCAGAAAAGCAAAATGTGAATAATACTTTAAATTCAAGGAAATGCCATTGTTTTATTTATTCTTTCCCATATTTATCATGATTATTTTGTTTTCTTATGTCATCATCCAAGATCTAATAAAATATGGGGCATTTCTGATTTTTACTTATCACATTCATTGGGGCAGGGTTTTTATGTGCTATTAGAGTTTACAAAGAACTGGCTTTTGAATTTTTTGAACTTATTTAATTGATTTGAGTTTCTACCCACAGTAACATTTTTCATTTACTATTGTTTTCAATGTTTTTTTTTTTCAAATTCGTTAGTTTAAATTCCTCACTTTTTGTCTAGTTTATATATTTTTTAAAAATGAATTTATTTAAGATAACAGAATTCATTCTAACTACAGCTTTCTCATTGCTCCAAAGAATTTGTGATGACATGTCTGCATTTCATTACTTTCCAGATAACAGTTAATTTGATGTAAATTCCTTAATTTCCAAGGAATTATACTGATGTGGATTTTTCATTCTTTGTAGATAAAACTCTGTATATTATGGCTATTATGGCAGAATTTGGACTTTAAGAGCTTAATTTGTATTAGATGTAGGCACAGGCTATCAAATACATTGGGGAATGCTTTCCCCTTGACTCAGAGCTCTATACGCAACAGCTGATATTGTTTTCAGAAACAAAGTAATCTTTCTGTGAAAATGAGCTTGGTTTTCTAATTCAAACTTTCACTGAATGTGCAGCTATTGTTCCAAGTACTTTCCACATTAATCCTGAGACTTTAATCCCAAGCCTTTATGATCCATAATGTGATGTCCTGCGCCCACCCTCCAGTCTATGCTCATTTCAGTACCCAGTAGTCATTTTGTAGAGTATTACTGTACTTTTAGTTGAATCTTTATTTCTGACACTTCCTGTTGACCACTTTGCAATGATTTCAGCTATAGAGTTAAGGGAATATTTATCCAGTGTTTCTGTGTGTTCATTATAGTGTATTTTCATCTATTTTCTCAATATTGGAAGTGCCATTACTCTTTTTCACTTGCATTTTAAATTATGTGATTATTTATCCATTTTAGACATTTTAACTAAAATTACTCTTATTACATGTGTGTAGATATTATTGTGTATATTGAAGAGCTACAAACAATTTTACCATATATTTTCCCGAGGAATAACTCTTACTATGTATTGTAACAAAATCATGCACTTAATTTCTCTTCAGAATAGCTTTTTAGAAATTGATATGCAAAACTATCAAATATTGGTTTGAAAATTCAAAACACAAGAATGGCATGAGCAGGGCTCAATGGAAGGTTGGTTAAAAAAGTGTTGAGAAAATTAATGTAATGGAAATATATGTTATTAAGAAATAAGATTATAGACTTCAAAATAAAATGCCTGTGGACATTTATTCTTGTTTTTGAAATATTTTAATAATAATATTTCTTTTATTTAATTGAGAGCAAGGCAAATTCTTTTGACTGAGTCCTCAAAGGCTTTCTTAACTTGATTGTTTCTCAAAGTATAAATAAATGGGTTCAGTGTAGGTGAAATAGAGAAAATGAGCAGTGAAACCACTTTATTAATGGTCACTTTTTCCTTTGCTGTATGATTCATATAGATGAAAATGCATGTGCCATAGGTGATGGAGACCACAATCATGTGGGAAGAACAGGTTGAAAGGGCCTTTTTCCTTTGTTGAACAGAACGAATCTAAAAATTGTCTTGATGATATAAGTATATGACAGAACCACACATCTAAGTGTCATATTCAAGGTCAGTGCAGCACAGATTGTAACTGTCCATTCCGTGAACCATGTATCTGAACATGAGATTTTCACTAAGGGAAATGCATCACAGCCAAAATGATCAATTATATTAGAGTCACAAAATTTTAGATTTAAACCCAGGCTAAGTGGTGGGATTATTATACATAAACCAGCCATCCAAGAACATATGACGAGAGTCCTGCAGGCCCTGTTGCTCATGAGGTTCACATAATACAAGGGTTTGCTGATGACCACATAGTCGTCATAGGACATGGAGGCTAGCATAAAAAACTCTGATACCCCACAGAGGTCAGTAAAAAGCTCTTGGATTACACAAGCATTATAGGTAATAACGTTGTCACCTGTTGCTATGCTATACAGATATCTGGGAATAATGGCAGATATGAATGAGATATCCAAGAAGGAGAAATTTTTTAAGAAAAAGTACATGGGTGTTTTAAGGTGGGAATCCACAAAAGTGAGTATAATGATGGTCAAGTTTCCAGTTACACTCAGTGTGTAGGTGAGAAAGAGAAAGATAAAAATCAGAACTTGTAGCTCAGGGTCATCCGTAAGTCCCAGCAGAATGAATGTTGTTATTGTGCCGTTTCTCATCACTGAGTTCTGACTTCTCTCCAATCTGCATGTGATATTCAGATAAATGTTCTCATTGATTATAGATTATTTTAACTGTTCTAAAATATAATATATTCAAGCCTTTATATTTCATTATGTTTTTAACATAAATATATATTATATGTATACTTACATTTTATGCCTATCCTGTACTTAGGATTTTCCCATGTGACCAAGTGGATTACTGAGGGAGTATCATTTTAAGGGTAAAAAAGTTCTTTCCTATTGAGAAACTGAGTCACAAAATTTCATGCTCGATTTCATGTCTTTTCTTGACACTTTGGGTCTTTTTAGAAAAACAGTGCTAATATAACTTGGGTTCACTATTTAGACACTAGAGCAAAACTAGAGGCCTTTAGGGACACCCAAGTGGCTCAGTAGGTTGGGCATCTGCCTTCAGCTCACGTCATGATCCAAGGATCCTGAGATCAAGTCCTGCATTGGGCTTCTTACTCAGCAGGGAGTCTCCTCCTGCCTCTCACCCTGCTTTTGCTCTCTCTGTCCGACAAATAAATAAATAATATCTTTAAAAACAAAACAAAACTGGAGGTCTTTGTTCCAAAAGAAGATTTTTGTTCCTTGGTGTGTTTAAAAAGTCATATTTTTATAAAGGTATTTAAGTCTTCATATTCACTGACATGTCTGGGATTGCATAGAACTCTCTTTGCTTACTTTCTCCAACAACTTCGACAGACTTGGTAATGGGCTTAATGCTGTTAGAAGCTTCTAAATATGTTCTTACGATCTCCATCATTGAAAAGAAAATAAATTACTCTAAGGTCTGAGGAATTCTCTCCACTGGTGGTTAAGTGAGCTTAATTCTTATGAACAACTTCACAACCTGCTGATTTCCCTACCTCCTGCTACAGAGCCTAGCTATTTATCTTTCTGAATATTTGCATTACTAGCTGAATTTGTGTTACCTTTACTGTTGATACAAGTGATGACTGCCTTCTCTTCCCTCTCTCATCTTCCAGTGAATGAATTATTTTATTTTCATTGATGTCATACCTATAGGGACTCAGATAAGTCCAATACACAATCAAGATCTTAAACATTGAGGTTTTCTGGCATACCGAGATTCTTTGTGTTATGAGCAAATTCACTTTATTATTTAATTTACTGTGTTCTCTTCTTACTGAGATTGGGGTAGAATTGTTTGTTGCAGAATTGTTTGGGACTATTTGCCTTATTAACAGTGTTTCTAATATATAGAAAAATTGCTGATGATCAAGGTTTACTCAAAAGTTAGAATCTTCCTAGGAAATTTAGTTTTTTATTCAACCACTATCAAATAGTTCTATCAAATGGAGATGCAAAAGGAATATTTTATATTTATATACTTACAGCCCACCCACTTTCCTTTCATGTTTTCTCTGAATCTCTGAGATAATGTGTATTATAGTGAAATCTTACTCAGCCCCCAAATGTTGAACATTATCCAATTTTCAAAATATAGTCATTTTTCCCCCCAAGATATTATAACCTACTTTATGATGGAAGTTAGTAAGTTGACACAAAAGTGTAACTAACTGATTTTGTTTATTCTGTCTTTCTAATGAGTTTTCAAAATGAGCGCAGGACTCTGTCATGAGATGCTGTTGTTTCAGTCCTTATGGTGTTCTTTTCAGGGATGGGAAGAGGAATATGAGTGCATGCTAATTTACTTCTATATATAGGAAGACAATTTATTTTATTTTATATTTTATTATTTTTTTCAGTGTTCCAAGATGAATTGTTTATGCATCATACCCACTGTTCCATACAATACATGCCCTCAATAATACCCACTACCAGGCTCACCTAACCCACCTCCCCTCCAAAATCCTCAGTTTGTTTCTCAGAGTCTACAGTCTCTCATAGTTCGTCTCCCCCTCCAATTTCCCCCAATTCACTTATCCTTTCCTTCGTATAGGAAGACACTTTATTTTAAATTTGAGGTTGGATATCTATTCAAAATACCCTAAATACTTCTTACATTAAGTTAGATACAATTTGTTTATGTATCTTATGCATACAATGCTCCAAGCAATGAAATTTATCTACACAAGGGAAAGTCATTCTAAAAAATTAACGTCTCATGCATATATCTTAGATACATTGAAAATATTAAAATTATCACTGCAAATCTATTTTCTTTCTTAGAGGTAAATATAACCTAGATCCTATGAAGGGAACCACAGTCAGAGAGACAAACTTTATTGTACTTACTTTTCTGTTAGTATATCAGAGCTTCTGTTGTTTGCTTTACCATAGCCAATATCAAGATCACAATGTTAAAAGTCATATTTTTATAAAGGTATTTAAGTCTTCATATTCACTGACATGTCTGGGATTGCATAGAACTCTCTTGCTTACCTTCTCCAACAACTTCGACAGATTTGGTAATGGGCTTAATGCTGTTAGAAGCTTCTAAATATTTTCTTACGATCTCCATCATTGAAAAGAAAATAAATTACTCTAAGGTCTGAGGAACTCTCTCCACTGGTGGGAGAAATGAATTTTAAATCATAACGGCAGAGAAAAATGCTTACACCATGTCAAATGTGGCTTATCTTTTTAATTTCCAGAAAATGTTAAGAATGAAAAAAATGATCCTTGGGGACCTACAGTCAAGAGTCATTGATTTTCTGAGTAATGAAGTTTGGCAAAAACACAAGTAACACTGGCTTCAGTGGGGACTGTGCCTTTGGAGATAGGAGGATTTTTAGAGCATCATTTGACACAGGTCAGGAGGGCAACTGTATCATTTAAGTTACATAGTTAATTTGTTTTAAACTTTCACCCACTAAGGCATTTAGAAAATTATAATCCTTTAGTTATGAATGAAGTCCTTTATTATATAAATGTTTTATTATCATTGGCTAATTTTAATCAGATAAGCACAAGGAAAAGTTTATGTAATTATATAAGGCTACTGCTTGCATTATAGAACTTACCTTTTCAGATTTTCTTTTCCAAATATATCAACTGCATTATAAGTATTAGTTATGAATGCATAAAGATTTTTGGTCATATTTTATAATTGGATACAAAACATATGCTTCATGGTTGCATAGTAACACAGATATACTTAATGCCACTAATTTTACACTTCAAAATGGTCAAAATGGTAAATTTTATGTTATGTATATTTTACCACAATAAAAACATATGCTTTCATATATTTAAACATTTATTAATTTATTCCATGATAAACCTTTGTTTTTTCCAATTGTTCAGTATTAATAATGTTGGCTGTATGAATATCTTGTCAATTTTAAACCAATGCATGAATTAAATGTACAGTGTTCTTTATTTTCCATAGTTATCAACTATTCTATCAAAAGCATTTTCATACAAATATTTTTGCATGTGTGATAATGATTGGTGGAGTGAAATTTCTAGATAAAAATATTATTCTGCTTTTAGAAAATTTATATAATCAGAGCCATAAGATTGTTTTGGATCAAATATGTGTCACCATAATTAGGTTTTAGTGTACATTGTTTTTATTTTTATGCTTATTTGTATCTTGCTCTTTTAAATAAGTTAAATATGAATTTTAAGATTTTAGTAAGTCTTTAAAAGTGTCATTGCTGATTTTTGGCATATAGTTCATGGTTTTATAGAGTCAAATCTATCTTTTTTTGTTTTTTAGTTTTTAAACAGCATTATTGAGATATAATTGACATTCAATAAGCTGTACACATTTAAAGTGTACAATTTTAGAAGTTTTGACATATTGTATGTTCCCAAGAAAATAACACCATAATCACAATCATAAATATATCAATTATTTCTCAAAGTTTTCTTGTGCCCCTTTTTAAATCCTTTCTTCTTGGTTCCCACCTCCCTACTCTTACTGCTGCTATTTATAGCCAACCATTTTTCATCTGGCTTATTTTATTCAGCATGAGTTTTTGAGATTCATCCACATTATTATGTGTATCTATAAGTCACTCCTTTTATTTCTGAGAAAAATTCCATTTGTGGATATATCATAATTTGCTTATTATTCACCTGATATAAGATATTTTGTCATTTTAATTTTAAGGCACTTACAAATAAACCTATTATGAACCTTCATGCACAAATCTCTCTAATGACATATCCTTTCATTTCATTGTAGGTTGGATAAACACCTAGGAGTGGATTGGCTGGGGCATACGGAAAGTATATATGTAACTTTTTAAGAAACCAGTTTTCTAAAGCAGTCACATGATTTTACAGTCCCACCAGTGGTGTAGGATTCTTTTCCTCCCTTCCTTCCTTCCTTCCTCTTTCTTTCTTTCTTTCTTTCTTTCTTTCTTTCTTTCTTTCTTTCTTTCTTTCTTTCTTTCTTCTTTCTTTTTCTTTCTTTCTTTCTTTCATTTTTCTTTCTTCCTTCCTTTCTTTCTTTCTTGACTTTATTTATTTATTGGAGAGAGAGAGAGAGACAGACAGTAAGAGAGAGCCAGAGCAGGGAGGAGAGGGAGAGAGCCCAATGTGGGGAGTAATTCCAGCACTCTGGGGTCATGACCTGAGCTGAAGGCCGAAACTTAACTGACTGAGCCACCCCGGCACTCAATATGGTCCCCTTATTCTGTATGATCAATTTTTATACTTTTAGATATTATAGTAGGTGTTGTGGTATTTCATTGTGATTTTAATCTTTGTACACCCAATAGCTCATGTGTTCATTATCTTTTGGTGCATTTAGTTGCCATCTATATATCTTGTTTGGTAAGGTATCTGTTTAAATCATTTGCCTATTTTTAAATTGGGTTGTGAGTTTTCTTATTTTTTTATTAACATATAATGTATTATTTGTTTCAGGGGTACAGATCTGTGATTCATTAGTCTTACACAATTCACAGCACTCCCATAGCACATACCCTCCTCAATACTTTTTTAAATTTTTAAATTTTTTTTAGGGGGCAGTTCCCTTGTTGAGATATAACATGAGGGCTGGGTGAATGTTAATGTTCAGTTTTGCATTAAGCCCTGCCAATACCAATACCAGCCTGGTAAAATTTGTGCACTGAGTCATATTGCCCTATTGCTGATGAATGGAATTTCAGGTCCCATCTCAGCCCACTGATACCTTTCCAGTGAAAGAAGGGCAGTGACTCATACAGCCTCATTGCTTGAGTAGGGATTGATGATTACGTCCCTGCCAGGCCTCACTGCTATCAGCCAAGGGTGTGGGGAGGTACAGCTCCTACCACTTTGTTGCTCTAGGCCCCTAGTAATGTTCTGCTGATAGAAGAAAGCCCTTTAGGGTGCCTGGTGGCTCAGTGGGTTAAGCCGCTGCCTTCGGCTCAGGTCATGATCTCAGGGTCCTGGGATCGAGGCCTGCATCGGGCTCTCTGCTCAGCAGGGAGCCTGCTTCCCTCTCTCTCTCTCTGCCTGCCTCTCCATCTACTTGTGATTTCTCTCTGTCAAATAAATAAATAAATAAAATATTAAAAAAAAAAGAAAGCTCTTTATAAGCATTAGGTCATATTTTTACAGCTCTGTGGCACAGCTGTAATTATTATTACTGTTTGCAGATAAAGAAATCAAACTATTAGAGCCCTGCAACTTGTGTAGTGTGGTGCTTCTGGGAAGTGGTGAAGTTTGGATTGAAATGAAGATTTCTGACTCTAGTGGTTGTTCTCTAGTTTTCATCACTGTATGGTTGTATTTCATGGTTGTATATGGAAGCTGTTGAATGTTAGGTACACAGAGTAAAGCAAGGCCCAGTGGTAAGGAGACACCCTGATCTCCCTTTGCTCCCCTGAAAGCAGAAGTGTTTAGTTTATGGGGGTAAAGTAAATATTTCTGATAAAATTCCACTTATAATAATTAATACTGATATATTAAATTCTCTATAACAGGTTTGTTATTCTTTTTCTTCACAACTCATAGGACAGTATAGCTGTTATTAATTGGTGCTGTAAGACTCAAGTATTGTTTTGGGGTGCCTGGGCGGCTCAGTTTTTTGTGTCTGCTTTCAGCTCTGGTCATGATCCCAGAGTCCTGCGATTAAGCTTGCATTGGGCTTTCTGCTCAGTGGGGACCCTGCTTCTCTCTCTCCCTCTGCCTGCCTCTCTGCCCCCTTGTGCTCTTTCTATCAGATGAATAAATAAAATCTTTAAAAAACACACTCAAGTATTGTTTGGAGGATAGTTGTGCTTATTCTCTTATAGGGTTAAACACATGGTAAAATCAGAAAGGATCCATACTATTGTATATTGTCAAAAACAAAACAAAACAAATCTGGACTTAGTAAGGAGAGAGTTTATTCTAAAAAGATTATTTTAAGTATGAAAGCATACTGCAATAGGGGTAACTATTGCAATAGGAAGAATACTATAACCATAAGATTTGCAAGTGTCTCAAAGGTAGAGAAAAGAAGCTTTTCTAGTACACAGAGGAAACCCACAAGCAAGATGTGGGAAAGTGGGGTGATAGGTATGGGGAGATGGGAAGAAAAGTTGGCTATCTGATTAGGCATAGATTGGGAAATGACCAAAGAAAGATTTCCCAAGGAAGTGACAGTTATGCTGAACTCTGAAGGTTGGATAAGAATTATCTAAAGTACCAGCAGAATACTAAAAACAAACAAACAAACAAACAAACAAACATAAAACCATTTCTAGAATGAAAAAACATTTTTAAGGCATTGTGATAGTCACTCCAACAATCAGCAGCCCTTACCCTATCAGCTTAGCAGCTATTAACTTTGAGGAAAAATACTCCACCAGCAACAATATTATAATTCACTGAAAACTAAATGGTTAGCTTTTTATTAGAACAATAAAGTGCTTTATTTATTTACTTAAAATTTTCAGGATTTTTTTTTAATTTTTAAAATTTTTTTATTTTTCGAATTTCTTTTCAGAGTTCCAGAATTCATTGTTTATGCACCACACCCAGTGCTCCATGCAATATGTGCCCTCCATAATAGCCACCACCAGGGTCACCCAACCTCCCACCGTCCACCCCTCTAAAACCCTCAGATTGTTTTTCAGAGTCCACAGTCTCTCATGGTTCATCTCCCCCTTCAATTTCCCTCAACTCCTTTCTCCTCTCTAACTCCTCATGTCCTCCATGCTATTTGTTATGCTCCACAAATAAGTGAAACCATATAATTGTCTCTCTCTGCTTGGCTTATTTCACTCAGCATCATCTCTTCCAGTCCCGTCTAAGTTGCTACAAAAGTTGGGTATTCACCTTTCTGAAGGAGGCATAATACTCCATAGTGTATATGGACCACATCTTCCTTATCCATTCATCTGTTGAAGGGCATCTTGGTTCTTTCCACAGTTTGGCGACCGTGGCCATTGCTGCTATGAACATTGGGGTACAGATGGCCCTTCTTTTCACTATGTTTGTATCTTTGGGGTAAATACCCAGTATTGCAATTGCAGGGCCATAGGGAAGCTCTATTTTTAATTTCTTAAGGAATCTCCACACTGTTTTCCAAAGTGGCTGTACCAACTTCCCTTCCCACCAATAGTGTAAAAGGGTTCCCCTTTCTCCACATCCTCTCCAAATCACGTTGTTTCCTGTCTGGCTAATTTTGGTCATTCTAACTGGTGTAAGGTGGTATCCCAATGTGGTTTTGATTTGAATCTCCCTGATGGCTGGTGATGATGAACATTTTTTCATATGTCTGTTAGCCACTTGTATGTCTTCTTTGGAGAAGTGTCTGTTCATGTCTTCTGCCCATTTTTTGACATTATTATCTGTTTTGTGTGTGTTGAGTTTGAGGAGTTCTTTATAGATCCTGGATATCAGCCTTTTGTCTGTACTGTCATTTGCAAATATCTTCTCCCATTCCATGGGTTGCCTCTTTGTTTTGTTGACTGTTTCCTTTGCTGTGCAGAAGTTTTTGATCTTGATGAAGTCCCAAAAGTTTATTTTCACTTTTGTTTCCTTTGCCTTAGAGACATGTCTTGAAAGAAGTTGCTGTGGCCAGTTGTGAAGAGGTTACGCCTATATTCTTCTCTAGGATTCTGATGGATTCCAGCCTCATATTGACGTCTTTTATCCATTTTGAGTTTATCTTTGTGTACAGTGTAAGAGAATGATCGAGTTTCATTCTTCTACACATAGCTGTCCAATTTTCCCAGCACCATTATGGAAGAGACTGTCTTTTTTCCACTGTATATTTTTCCTGCTTTGTTGAAGATTATTTGACCCTGGAGTTGAGGGCTCATATCTGGGCTCTATACTCTGTTCCACTGGTCTATGTGTCTGTTTTTATGTCAGTACCATATTTTTTAAAAATTTCTTTTCAGTGTTCTAGAATTCATTGTTTATGCATCATACCCAGTGCTCTATGCAATACATGACCTCCATAATACCCACCACCAGGCTTACCCAACCTCCCACCCCCTGGCCCTCTAAAACCCTCAGTTAATTCCTCAGAGTCCACAGTCTTTCATGGTTTGTCTCCCCCTCCGATTTCCCCCAACTCACTTCTCCTCTCCATTTCCCAATGTCCTCCATGTTATTCCTTATGCTCCACAAATAAGTGAAACCTTATGATACTTGAATCTCTCTGCTTGACCTATTTCACTCAGTATAATCTCTTCCAGTCCCATCCATGTTGATATAAAAGTTGGGTATTCATCCTTTCTGATGGAGGCATAATACTTCATAGTATATAGGATTTATGTATTTTAAGAGAAAGTGAGAGAGGAAGTGGGAGATGGGGGAAAAGCAGAGGGAGAAAGAGAGGCTCTCAAGAAGACTACCCATTGAATGCTGAGCCCAATGTAGGTCTTGGTCATATCACCCCAAGATCATGACCTGAGTTGAAATCAAGACCTGGACACTTACCTGGATGAGTCACCCAAGAGCCTCTTACTTATTTATTTTAAAGTTTTTTATATGAGTACAGTTGACACACAATATCACATTAGTTTCAGGTGTACCAAACTGATACAATTATTTGAAATTCTTTGGGTCAATTAGTATTACATATTTGACCCATTCTCTGATCTGATTACTTACATAGCAACTAATTCAAGTACTCCCCATCTTCAATCATTGCTGAATTAAAAGCATTTGCTTTAGAGGCCTCAATTAGATGGCTACATGGAGTTTCACTTTGTTGCCTTAAAAAGTTTCCTTCTTAATAATTAGAAAGGACAGATATCATCTTCCAATTTGTACCTAGTCCCATAGTTTTGCCTAAAGAATATTGAAAAGCAAAATGAGAGTAAGAACAGGTCACAGTTGACCTTGGCACTGTCAATATCAGGTTAAGGGACAACACAGCATTTCCATCGGTGGTATAGAAAGGAACTGGATCTGCAGCTCAGACACATCTCCTCCATTCCCATCACCACAATTCCAGATAAGTAACTTATCCCAAGGCACCTCATTCAGCCTGCATGTACTGAAGATGGTATCTTTTCTTAAAACAAAACAAAACAAAACCACACACACACACCATTTTCTCCCCGCTGTTAATTATTTGCATTATTAAGAACACTGTCATGAAATTGACATTGACATTAAGATACAAGAGATTAAAAATAGACTTTACATTAAAATGTAAATGACTATTAGAGAGTAAGATCACCCACTGGTAAAATGTCAGCAAACGAATCTCTCAATGGAGATAAAATTTACACATTTTATGCATAATTTTTGTTAATTTTTAATTTTTATTTTTTGCATAGTTCTTGCTTAACGTGAGGGTGAAATTGTGGCAGAGGATGCTTAAGAGTGTCCTCCTAAATTCCATGATGATCTTCATTCTAGATGATCTTCATTGTATTGGTATATTAAAAACAGGTTGTCAGTGACTGTCATGTATTTGTCACTCATCCTGAAAAGTCACACTTCATTAATGGTTGTCAAAACCTTTCATAAATTATTAAAATAACACATCATATCCATTATTTTGTTTTAGACACTTTCCTGAGAGAAAACATCATTCTAGAGTTCAAGGAAGAAAAAAAAGCCAAAAAAACACTTGTCTGATAGTCATGATCTCAGATGTTTAGTGAACCCTAAAGTTGCAAAGGGTGAAAAAGTCATCCAGGAATGTCTTATCATGGAGATTTGTGGGTGGGCTCTGATTGCTCATTCTGTGAATACAGACTTACACAGAGAGCTTAGTAATTGCAGTTCTCACTAAGTGATCTACCATCTACATAAGATGAAGAGTTTTTCAGCAGGAAGCCTACCTCCTTGTGAGCCCAGGAGAAATTTTCTTTACCTTGTTAACTACAGAGCTTATAATAGTTTAAATGGGTATGTAAGGATCTCTGTTTCTGTAAAAATTGATATTCTGATATTTCTAGCACAGGAAAATATTTCTGAATTGGTAAAATTGACCCAATTTTCATTTAAGTGAAATAAACATATATGTCCTTGGTGGTTATTACTAAACATTACTAATGTATCTCTCATGTAAGATTTTGGAAATACAGAGTGGAACAGACAGAGCTGAGGAAAATATCCTGAGACACAGATATAAATAACAATAACATTAGAAAGAGGCCAGGTATGCAATAATTAGTAGCAGATTACAAGGCAAATGCAACTTTCTTTTCTTTTATTTCAACATCATTTTAAGTATTTGTAAGATTATAAGGACAATTTTTCTAATATATTAATCCTGTAAAATGTATAATTAGTGCTTAGTGTAAATGTAACTATCCAAATAATAAAAAATAAAAAAATCTCTTAAGAAAAGGCAAAATGATTGCTCTTGATAGTTTTCAGAAATACCTCCCAGATTTTTATGATTCTTCTGCTCTTATATTTCATGGCCTTTCTATTTCTATTTTTATTGTTAATTGATTATTTTTTATATATAGGTGTCTTTTCTTTCCTGATTTATTAGGCATAATTGGCAAATAAAATCAAATATAATGATTTAATACACAAATACATTGTGAGATAAATAACACAATCAAGTGAATTAACACATCCATCACCTTATATGTATATAATTTTTAATTTTGTGGTGAGAATGCTTAAGATTTCCCAGCCAATTTCAAGTATATAATACAGTATTATTAATTATTATTCACATTGTAGTATGAGCCTCACAACTTATTCATCCCCTTCAGAATATTTTGAATTCTACTTCACATAACTCATAGATTTCCATTTCTTTGTTCTCAGTACTGGAAACAGTACTTTGTTCTCAGTACTGTGCTTCCCTGATGGTGTCATATGGCTTTACCTTCTCATGTTCCTACTGGTTTTGCACTGATGTCTACAAATTTGAGGCAGCATTTGCCTCTTGCAGCTTTTTCAAACTGGCTTTGGTGGGACAAGACTTGAATCTCCAAATGAGTGTGAGGGTGCCCACTAGGTGGGGAGCAGTGTTTCTACTTCTAGGGAGGGAGCAGTAGTGCCCCAGTGGGCTGGGCATAAAACAGTGCAATCTAGTCATAACTGCATTTTAGGCCCCAGGGTTGGAGTGTAGAATGGTGACAGCCTGGCCTTAGTAGTGTTGGGTCAAAGCTGTGACCAAGGACTCGGGGGCAGGGCATATGGTAGCAGAAAGGAAGACATGACCTGGTGAAGTCCCCTTAAAAGTGATTAACTAATGACAGATCTTCACAGAAACATACTTTCAAAGAATAGATGAGGAAAGATCAATTATTAAGATGTCACTAAAGAATTACTAGTGAAATATCAATTGTAATGTGTGAGAAAGCCACTTTAGCTCAACATGCACATCTTAAAATGTTCATTCAGATTTATTCAATTTATCCTAGCTTGTAAGATTTTGAAATGTAGTGAGGATTGTGATTTAGAATGGCAAACCTTTGTACAGGGGACTAAATTTAAGCTTAGGGAATCTGCAAGAGATTGAGGGACTACATCTATTTGCACAATCTCTTGTAGAGTATATGGAATATATTCCTTCTGATACAGTTACATATTTTACTCTTACCAATGTATACAAAGGGTCAAGAAAAACAAAATATTATATAGACATATTATACTCCATAATGCTCTCAATGCAATGGTCTCCTTGAAAATTGGAAAGGGCAGTTAAACACTAGTTATTTTAAAAAAGTGGTTGAGGAGGAGGAGTCAAGATGGCGGAGAAGTAGCAAGCTGAGACTGCTTCAGCTAGCCGGAGATCAGCTAGATACCTTATCTAAAGATTGCAAACACCTGAAAATCCATCGGCAGATCGAAGAGAAGAAGAACAGCAATTCTGGAAACAGAAAAACAACCACTTTCTGAAAGGTAGGACCGGCGGAGAAGTGAATCCAAAGTGACGGGAAGATAGACCCCGGGGGGAGGGGCCGGCTCCCGGCAAGCGGCGGAGAAACGGAGCACAAAATCAGGAATTTTAAAAGTCTGTTCCACTGAGGGACTTCGCTCCAGAGGCTAAACCGGGGCGAAGCCCACGCGGGGTCAGCGTGGCCACAGGTCCCGCAGGGTCACAGAAGGATTGGGGGTGTCTGAGTGTCGCAGAGCTTGCGGGTATTGGAACGGGAAAGCCGGCTACAGAGACAGAGCCGACAGTAAGCTCACAGCTCCGTGTTACCTTGAACCGGTCGCAGGCTCGGTGAGCTCGGAGCGCGGCCGGAGGTCAGGCAGACGGGAGTAACTGGGCGCGGTTCTCTGAGCGCGCACTGAGGAGTGGGGCCCTGGGCTCTCGGCTCCTCCGGGCCGGAGACCAGGAGGCCGCCATTTGTATTCCCGTCCTCTGGAACTCTACGGAAAGTGCTCAGGGAACAAAAGCTCCTGAAAGCAAACCCGAGCGGATTACTCACCCCGGCCCCGGGTAAGGGCGGTGTAATTCCGCCTGGGGCAAAGACACTTGAGAATCACTACAACAGGCCCCTCCCCCAGAAGATCAACAAGAAATCCAGCCAAGACCAAGTTCACCTACCAAGGAGTGCGGTTTCAAAACCAAGGAGAGCGGCAGAATTCCAGAGGAGGAGAAAGCCAAGCACGGAACTCATGGCTTTTTTCCTGTGATTTTTTTTTAGTCTTGCAGTTAATTTAATTTTTTCTTTTTCTTTTTTTTTTTTTTCTCGCCTTCGGGTAAAATTTTTTTTTTAACTGTTACCTTTTTCTTTTTTAACGATTTTATACTAGTTTTTCTAATATATATATTTTTTCTTTTTTACATTTTTCTAAGGTGTATTCTTTCTTTTTTAAATTCTTTTCTTTTCTTTTTTTTTTTTCTTTCTTCCTTTTTGAACCTCTTTTTATCCCCTTTCTCCCCACTCACGATTTTGGATCTCTTCTAATTTGGTTAAAGCATATTTTCCTGGGGTTGTTGCCACCCTTTTAGTATTTTACTTGCCCCTTCATTTAGTCTTATCTGGACAAAATGACAAGACGTAAAAATTCAACACAAAAAAAAGAACAAGAGGCAGTACCGAAGGCTAGGGACCTAATCAATACAGACATCGATAATATGTCAGATCTAGAGTTCAGAATGACAATTCTCAAGGTTCTAGCCGGGCTCGAAAAAGGCATGGAAGATATTAGAGAAACCCTCTCGAGAGATATAAAAGCCCTTTCTGGAGAAATAAAAGAACTAAAATCTAACCAAGGTGAAATCAAAAAAGCTATTAATGAGGTGCAATAAAAAATGGAGGCTCTAACTGCTAGGATAAATGAAGAAGAAGAAAGAATTAGTGATATAGAAGACCAAATGACAGAGAATAAAGAAGCTGAGCAAAAGAGGGACAAACAGCTACTGGACCACGAGGGGAGAATTCGAGAGATAAGTGACACCATAAGACGAAACAACATTAGAATAATTGGGATTCCAGAAGAAGAAGAAAGTGAGAGGGGAGCAGAAGGTATACTGGAGAGAATTATTGGGGAGAATTTCCCCAATATGGCAAAGGGAACGAGCATCAAAATTCAGGAGGTTCAGAGAATGCCCCTCAAAATCAATAAGAATAGGCCCACACCCCCTCACCTAATAGTAAAATTTACAAGTCTCAATGACAAAGAGAAAATCCTGAAAGCAGCCCGGGAAAAGAAGTCTGTAACATACAATGGTAAAAATATTAGATTGGCAGCTGACTTATCCACAGAGACCTGGCAGGCCAGAAAGAGCTGGCATGATATTTTCAGAGCACTAAACGAGAAAAACATGCAGCCAAGAATACTATATCCAGCTAGGCTATCATTGAAAATAGAAGGAGAGATTAAAAGCTTCCAGGACAAACAACAACTGGAAGAATTTGCAAATACCAAACCAGCTCTACAGGAAATATTGAAAGGGGTCCTCTAAGCAAAGAGAGAGCCTACAAGTGGTAGATCAGAAAGGAACAGAGACCATATACAGTAACAGGCACCTTACAGGCAATACAATGGCACTAAATTCATATCTCTCAATAGTTACCCTGAATGTGAATGGGCTAAATGCCCCTGTCAAAAGACACAGGGTATCTGAATAGATAAAAAAACAAAACCCATCTATATGTTGCCTCCAAGAAACACATTTTAAGCCCGAAGACACCTCCAGATTTAAAGTGAGGGGGTGGAAAAGAATTTACCATGCTAATGGACATCAGAAGAAAGCAGGAGTGGCAATCCTTATACCAGATCAATTCGATTTTAAGCCAAAGACTATAATAAGAGATGAGGAAGGACACTATATCATACTCAAAGGGTCTGTCCAACAAGAAGATTTAACAATTTTAAATATCTATGCCCCCAATGTGGGAGCAGCCAACTATATAAACCAATTAATAACAAAATCAAAGAAACACATCAACAATAATACAATAATAGTAGGGGACTTTAACACTACCCTTACTGAAATGGACAGGTCATCCAAGCAAAAGATCAGCAAGGAAATAAAGGCCTTAAACGACACACTGGACCAGATGGACATCACAGATATATTCAGAATATTTCACCCCAAAGCAACAGAATACACATTCTTCTCTAGTGCACATGGAACATTCTCCAGAATAGATCACATCCTCGGTCCTAAATCAGGACTCAACCGGTATCAAAAGTTTGGGATCATTCCCTGCATATTTTCAGACCACAATGCTCTAAAGCTAGAACTCAACCACAAAAGGAAGTTTGGAAAGAACCCAAATACATGGAGACTAAACAGTATCCTTCTAAAGAATGAATGGGTCAACCGGGAAATTAAAGAAGAATTGAAAAAAATCATGGAAACAAATGATAATGAAAATACAACGGTTCAAAATCTGTGGGACACAACAAAGGCAGTCCTGAGAGGAAAATATATAGCGGTACAAGCCTTTCTCAAGAAACAAGAAAGGTCTCAGGTACACAACCTAACCCTACACCTAAAGGAGCTAGAGAAAGAACAAGAAAGAAACCCTAAGCCCAGCAGGAGAAGAGAAATCATAAAGATCAGAGCAGAAATCAATGAAATAGAAACCAAAAAGACAATAGAACAAATCAACGAAACTAGGAGCTGGTTCTTTGAAAGAATTAATAAAATTGTTAAACCCCTGGCCCGACTTATCAAAAAGAAAAGAGAAAGGACCCAAATAAATAAAATCATGAATGAAAGAGGAGAGATCACAACTAACACCAAAGAAATACAAACTATTATAAGAACATACTATGAGCAACTCTATGGCAATAAATTTGACAATCTGGAAGAAATGGATGCATTCCTAGAAACATATAAACTACCACAACTGAGCCAGGAAGAAATAGAAAGCCTGAACAGACCCATAACCAGTAAGGAGATTGAAACAGTCATTAAAAATCTCCAAACAAACAAAAGCCCAGGGCCAGACGGCTTCCCGGGGAAATTCCACCAAACATTTAAAGAAGAACTAATTCCTATTCTCCTGAAACTGTTCCAAAAAATAGAAATGGAAGGAAAACTTCCAAACTCATTTTATGAGGCCAGCATCACCTTGATCCCAAAACCAGACAAGGATCCCACCAAAAAAGAGAGCTATAGACCGATATCCTTGATGAACACAGATGCGAAAACACTCAACAAAATACTAGCCAATAGGATTCAACAGTACATTAAAAGGATTATTCACCACGACCAAGTGGGATTTATTCCAGGGCTGCAAGGTTGGTTCAACATCCGCAAATCAGTCAATGTGATACAACACATCAATAAAAGAAAGAACAAGAACCATATGATACTCTCAATAGATGCTGAAAAAGCATTTGACAAAGTACAACATCCCTTCCTGATCAAAACTCTTCAAAGTGTAGGGATAGAGGGCACATACCTCAATATCATCAAAGCCATCTATGAAAAACCCACCTCAAATATCATTCTTAATGGAGAAAAACTGAAAGCTTTTCCGCTAAGGTCAGGAACATGGCAGGGATGTCCATTATCACCACTGCTATTCAACATCGTACTAGAGGTCCTAGCCTCAGCAATCAGACAACAAAAGGAAATTAAAGGCAATCAAATCGGGAAAGAAGAAGTCAAATTATCACTCTTCGCAGATGATATGATACTATATGTGGAAAACCCAAAAGACTCCACTCCAAAACTGCTAGAACTTATACAGGAATTCAGTAAAGTGTCAGGATATAAAATCAATGCACAGAAATCAGTTGCATTTCTCTACACCAACAGCAAGACAGAAGAAAGAGATATTAAGGAGTCAATCCCATTTACAATTGCATCCAAAACCATAAGATAACTAGGAATAAACCTAACCAAAGAGACACAGAATCTATACTCAGAAAACTATAAAGTACTCATGAAAGAAATTGAGGAAGACACAAAGAAATGGAAAAATGTTCCATGCTCCTGGATTGGAAGAATAAATATTGTGAAAATGTCTATGCTACCTAAAGCAATCTACACATTTAATGCAATTCCTATGAAAGTACCATCCATCTTTTTCAAAGAAATGGAACAAATAATGCTAAAATTTATATGGAACCAGAAAAGACCTCGAATAGCCAAAGGGATATTGAAAAAGAAAGCCAATGTTAGTGGCATCACAATTCCGGACTTCAGGCTCTATTACAAAGCTGTCATCATCAAGACAGCATGGTACTGGCACAAAAACAGACACATAGATCAATGGAACAGAATAGAGAGCCCAGAAATAGACCCTCAAATCTATGGTCAACTAATCTTCGACAAAGCAGGAAAGAATGTCCAATGGAAAAAAGACAGCCTTTTCAATAAATGGTGCTGGGAAAATTGGACAGCCACATGCAGAAAAATGAAATTGGACCATTCCCTTACACCACACACAAAAATAGACTCAAAATGGATGAAGGACCTCAATGTACGAAAGGAATCCATCAAAATCCTTGAGGAGAACACGGGCAGCAACCTCTTCGACCTCTGCCGCAGCAACATCTTCCTAGGAACAACGCAAAAGGCAAGGGAAGCAAGGGAAAAAATGAACTACTGGGATTTCATCAAGATCAAAAGCTTTTGCACAGCAAAGGAAACAGTTAACAAAATCAAAAGACAACTGACAGAATGGGAGAAGATATTTGCAAACGACATATCAGATAAAGGACTAGTGTCCAGAATCTATAAAGAACTTAGCAAACTCAACACCCAAAGAACAAATAATCCAATCAAGAAATGGGCAGAGGACATGAACAGACATTTCTGCAAAGAAGACATCCAGATGGCCAACAGACACATGAAAAAGTGCTCCATATCACTCGGCATCAGGGAAATACAAATCAAAACCACAATGAGGCATCACCTCACACCAGTCAGAATGGCTAAAATCAACAAGTCAGGAAATGACAGATGCTGGCGAGGATGCGGAGAAAGGGGAACCCTCCTACACTGTTGGTGGGAATGCAAGCTGCTGCAGCCACTCTGGAAAACAGCATGGAGGTTCCTCAAAATGTTGAAAATAGAACTGCCCTATGACCCAGCAATTGCACTATTGGGTATTTACCCTAAAGATACAAACGTAGTGATCCAAAGGGGCACATGTACTCGAATGTTTATAGCAGCAATGTCCACATTAGCCAAACTATGGAAAGAACCTAGATGTCCATCAACAGATGAATGGGTCAAGAAGATGTGGTATATATACACAATGGAATACTATGCAGCCATCAAAAGAAATGAAATCTTGCCATTTGCAACAACGTGGATGGAACTAGAGCATATCATGCTTAGCGAAATAAGTCAAGCAGAGAAAGACAACTATCATATGATCTCCCTGATATGAGGAAGTGGTGATGCAACATGGAGGCTTAAGTGGGTAGAAGAAGAATAAATGAAAGAAGATGGGATTGGGAGGGAGACAAACCATAAGTGACTCTTAATCTCACAAAACAAACTGAGGGTTGCCGGGGGGAGGGGGTTTGGGAGAAGGGGGTGGGATTATGGACATTGGGGAGGGTATGTGATTTGGTGAGTGCTGTGAAGTGTGTAAACCTGGTGATTCACAGACCTGTACTCCTGGGGATAAAAATATATGTTTATCAAAAATAAAAAATTAAAAAAAATAAAAAAAAATAAAAAATAAAAAAGTGGTTGACAAAACTTAAATAAAAATAAAAAATTTAAAAAATATTTGTCTCCTCACAGTGAAGATGAGAGGAAATAATATGGGGACTTAGCTGGAAATGTATATGGGACCAGGAGATGTGAAAGAGGGGTGGGTAGTATTATAACTTAACAACTTTGTATATATTATTATTATTTTTTGTATATATTATTTTTAGTACTATTTTCCTCATATGGTTGTTCTGGGCTATATTTGAATTTACAGGTGTCTGAGGAAGATGATGCCAATAGTCAAGACATAATATTCATACCATTAAATTCAACAGTACATACTTCTCACGATTCTTTAGTAGAGGTCATAATTTCATCCATTTAGCTAAAATAGAGGTAGCTATGAATGTGGTTCCCTTAACTAGTGACAGGGATAGTTCTGAAATATTTTACCTGTCCAGTCTGGTGACAACTGAGTTGAGGTGGGGCAAGGAAGGAGTTTATCAAGTTTTCTGTGACTGCCTATCTTTGGATGAAGACTATAACTGAGATGGAAAATCAGCTTCATTCATCACCAATGTGAAAATTCCAAAATCATTAGGTGAGGGAAAAAGCACTGGTGAATCACATATTAGATATTTTATCGGCCAGGTTTACAAATGGTGCACATCACTTCCACATCCATTCTGTTAACTATAACAGAGGCTACATAGTCACACCTGACAGTGTAGAAATATGGAAAAAAAAAGTAGTCTACTGTGTTTCCAGGGATAATATCCAACATGTCTGGCAAACATCAATTTCTGTCAGACACTAAGAGCAAATAGGCACAGAGTTTAGTTTTAGCAGAGAGTAAAAAAGTGGAATAGTGCTCAGATTAATCTGTTTAAAAAGAAAGTGAGAGTGTCCATATGACTGGAGAGTAAATGATATACAGACGAACTGTTTTAGAAGCCTCTTTGTCCTTCCTTTCAGCTGGATTCATAGACTCATTTCTCCTTTACATCTTTGAGAGGAATGCAATCTTTTTAATTGAGTCATGGAAAGCTTGCTTCACTTGCTTGTTTCTCAGTGTGTAAATAAAGGGATTCAACATTGGTGAGACAGAAGTAATAAGAAGTGAAATCCCTTTATTAATAGCTACTTCATCCTTGGCTGAAGGTTTGACATAAATGAAGATGCAGCTGCCATAAGTAATGGAAACAACAATCATGTGGGAAGAACAAGTGGAAAAGGCCTTTTTCCTTTGCTGGGCAGAGGGAAACCTTAGAATGGTCCCAATGATATAAATGTAGGAAAGAACTATACACATGAGGGTGATGATGAAGGTCAACACAGCACAGACGATAACCATCTGTTCTATCAACCATGTGTCTGAGCAAGAGATCTTCAGGAGAGGAGATGCATCACAACAAAAATGATCAATGATGTTTGAATCACAGAATTCCAGGCCCAAACCTAGACTAATTGGTGGGAGAATGATGATCAGTGCTGCTACCCAACAGAAGAGGATGAAGTTCTTGCAGACTCTATTGCTCATGATGGTCAGGTAATGTAGGGGTTTGCAGATGGCTACATAGCGGTCATAGGACATGGTGGCCAAGAGAAAAAATTCTGTTACTGCAAAGAGGTCTGTAAACAACAGTTGACTGGCACAACCACTATAGGTAATGGACTTGTCCCCAGATGATATGCTATATAAGAATCTGGGGACACAAGAAGTTGTGAATGAAATTTCTAAGAAGGAGAAATTTTGGAGGAAAAGATACATTGGTGTTTTAAGGTGGGAATCAATCAGAGTGAGGGTGATGATGGTTAGGTTTCCAGATATACTCAGCATGTAGGAAAGAAACAGAAAGATAAAGAGCAAAATTTTCAGTCGAGGGTCCTCTGTCAGTCCCAACAAAATGAAAGTTGGTAGTGCTGTTTGGTTTTTCATCCTTACTACTGTTTTTTGCCCAATCTGCTTGAAACAATAAAGAAGGTTATATGAAAAACTCCACAAAGTCCTGGCCAGTGTCTAACTTTAACAGAAGTAAATCTGAGAGTGATTCCTATACATCTGGTTAGTTGAGAAGTGAGCACATAACACATGATGATGTTTGAATACCTCTTGGAGTCACACAAACTGACTATTCACATTTGAATCACATATTTATTTTCTGCTGCTGCTTCTAATAAATCTACAACAGCTATACTTGGTGTCAGTTCAATGTATCATCTTATAAACATCATTGAAAAAAAATCTTATCTCCGTAAGTTGCTTTTGAATCAACAATTCTGCTCTCCCCAAATTTTCTATCTATACTCTATAAACATACTTCTAACATTCCCTTACTTCTTTGTAATAAATTCTGAATCCAACACATTGCTATGTTTATAGAGTTGAAGAACCATATCCCATGTCTATCTGCAGACATGCTTCCCATAGAGATGATTTAAAGAAAAACTAACAATGGTCTTTGGCAAGATAATCCCAGTATTAAAGTTTACAGTGTGTTAGTTGTTAAACAAACAATGAGTACTTACTGCATAGTTTACCCTGTGTCAGCTTATCTAGACCATCTTCTTGGAAGTGTGTTTATGACAGTTTTATTGGAAAAAAAAGACATTTTGATTGGCTATATTTTCTTAAAGATTCATTTTAATGTGTTAACAGTCCAATTTTTTCTTCATGTTTTCACCACAGAAATTTTACTTCAAAGGTACACATTTAACATTGTAATATTTACCTTTGGCTGTATTTTCTTTCTACTTTCAGAATAGAATATCTATGTGATATATTATGATGCTTCCTGGGATATCCTTATGACAAGAAGTATTTTTCTCCAGGTTGCAAGCTGAAGTCTGGGATTGTAATGTCTTATTCAGTACTTTCTTCTAGATTTCTTTAATAATAAAAGTCCTAACACACTCTAACTGCTACTATTTTGTATTCTCTAGATCCTGAGAACTTTTCCCCCTCTTTTTGCTTCAAAGGATTCTCCTTAAGAGCAAATTCTTGATACTAAAATTCTAAACTGAACTTCAATTGTTTCTTTTAAAACACATTTGATATATCGCTCTTTGGATGTGTTGCATAGCAATGTGTTGGATTCAGAATTTATTACAAAGAAGTAAGGGAATGTTAGAAGTATGTTTATAGAGTTGAAGAACCATATCCCTGGTTTTTTTGTTTGTTTGTTTTTGACTAGTCTTATTTCAGTTTGAAACACCATCAACCACCTCCTTACAAATGACATTTAGCAATATCAGGTTTAAGAGGTTTTAGCCATTTCTTAATTAAACTTACACACATTTTTGCTTAAATTTCATCTACATAGTAATTGTCTCCTCTGTCCTAGTAACCATTTGTACATCAACTCATCTGAGTATTACAACATTTAAACTTCTCTAGCCAAGGTCACCACTAGCCTCCCTTTTGTTTCACTCATTAAACAAAATTCAGGTTTCACTGAACTCAAACTCTGTGGCATATGAGACTATAAACTGCTAATTTACTCTTTACAGCTTTATTCCCACTATTTCACATTTCCTTGAACTTCTTCTTACTGCTTTGTCTATTTTTTTTCATTCTCTTTCATGGCTTTTTTCCCCCTAATCCCTGTGGTTGTTCATTCATCTGAAATCTCTTTTCTAGAAAATCCTTTCTTTTACTCTCTCTTATAAATGAGGTGATTCTTGTAAGTAAGGTGATTTCAAATAGGCTGGTAATCACCAAATTTATATTGCCAGGGAAAAATACATCTTTACAGGTTCTGATTTCAACATTCAGCTTATTCTGGACATCTAGATCTGACTTAGAGGCGTTGAGTTTACACTCGTCCTTTTTCCTTTTGGGGTGTCTTTAAGCAATTTGCTTAATGTGCAAAATTCAGGTAAAATAATGTTTACATTTTAGGTTTATACTGAGAAATTTAGATAATATACAGAAAATATATACAGCTGCATTTGGAATACGGTAAACACTCATTATTAACGACACTTAGTATCCTTATTTTCTTATCTTATTCTTACTGAGAGTCCTGTAGATGTGCATATTTCAATATTTAAATATGTCTCTCAGATTTGTATATCCTTTCTTGTCAATCTTAGTCTCATACAAGGACATTCTTTATTGTTCCTTTTTCTTTTCTCCCATTTTTAGTTTAACACTTGGTCTTGACATTTTTGTTTTCTTCTTGCTTCTTTTACTCTCTCACTCAAAATACTAATTTTACTCTGGGTGTCTTTATTTCATAGCTAAAATATTGCAAAAGCATATTAACATATACTTTAACATATGTCTTTGCTTCTCCCTTAAATATTTTAAAAATCAATGCAATCAGAATAATTTTTTTTAAAATGCCCAGATATGATTAATTCTCCCTTATGTTTTGTAAAAAAAATGTTTCTGAACTGTTATTAACTGACATTCATCTGATACTAGATGTTTCCTTAAAACTCTTGTTCCATCTCTCAGTTACATGAAAGTTAATTCATTGTGGCTTTACATAATTGAGAAGAATAGAAGGAATATATTTATGGATTTTAAGTTTCAAATGCATCAAGCATTTCGATTAATGGAATATTTTCAGGCAATAAATATTTCTTTCAGAGTAGTGACTAATGACAAGTCTTTTAATTTTTAGAGAATTTATGAAATTTGTTTAGCAGGGGATAAGGAAGTTGGGGAATAGTTAGAAAATTTGATGGTTCTGCATGAGATCTCTATGTTCGGGGCCCTTTGCTATCTTCCAGTGATACAGAGCCAGAATAACAGAAGGAAAGGACATGAGATGCACTTCTTCAGGTTTTTTTTTTTTTTCCTTGTAGAGATCTAAGGAGGAAAATAATAGGAAGTAATTAGTTGCTCTTTGAACACAGGCTAAAAGGGCTTTAGAAAGTCACATAGTTTTTCCATTTTCAAGACTGGTATAGAATTAGAAGAAGGTTGTTCTCATGCCTAATGGTGACAAGGAAACTAAAATGGAACATTTGATACTTCATACATTTTCCTGAGTTGTAATTTGCTGCAGAAATACTAAAAGTGTCTTAAAGCTTATACAGAGAACCACTAGACAATAAGAGTAATACAGGAAGGGAAACAAGAGGTCGATCCCAAAGTAGTAGAGACAAAATAGGTATTTGAGGACCTGAAAAGATGATGAATATTTTGGTAATGCCAACTCTGATGGATGCTGATATTTCTTTACCTCTTAATATCAGAAGTGTGCAAATGTAACAGAATTAAGGTGAAGCTGGGTTGAGGGCAGCAATAGATATATGGTAATGATTCATAAGAATGTGATAGACAGATAGATGGTGGAATTAGGTAGAGAGGGAATACACTGATACTAAGTTGAATTAAAAAATAAACTTTTATGTATTGTTTTCAGAGTTTGTAAATGGAATTTTGTAACCCAAGCAGTAATTTATATCCTTTCATCACTCCCTTTTGCCTTCATTATAAAATTTAAGTTTCTTAGTGAGCATATGGAGATCTTTCTAATATTTCCAGTATTAATTTATACAGGTGAAAGAATTTCTTGGTCTAGTCTCCTAGTATACTTACACTGCTACTATCTTACCATCTTAGTATGCATATACCACTATGATAAATAATGGTAAATTACTCAGGCTTAAAAAAGAATGAAATATTTCCATCTGCAGCAGCATGGATGGATCTGTAGGATATAATACTAAATGAAATAAGTCAGTCACAGAAAGACAAATACTATATGATTTCACTCATCTGTGGAATTTAAGAAACAACAAATGAACGAACAGAGAAAAAAAGAGACAAACAAGAAAACAGATTGTTAAATAGAGGGGCTAGACTGGTGGTGACTAGAGGGGAGATCAGTGGAGTCTGGGTGAACTAGATAAAGGGATTAAGAGTATATATTTACCTTGATGAACACTGAGTACCATATCGAATTGTTGAATCATTATGTTGTACACCTAAAACTAATATAACACTTAATTATAGTACAATAAAAAGAAAGATAATATTTCATAGTGACAAAGAGTACATTCTACAAAGTTGGTTTACAATCTACAAAGCTGGTCTACAATCTCCAAAGCTGGTTTCACATCTCCTCATTCAATTTTGTTCAGTTATTTACTAGCAGTTCCCATAAAAGGATACGCTTAAAATTATCTGTGGAAATTCCTATATGCTGATCCTTTTGTCTTTAGTGATTTTTATACTTGTACCCTCTTCCCTCCCTATCCCTCTTTCAAAGTTTTGGTTTAGGTATACATATCACTAGGAATCTATGCATAATCCTTTAAGTTAGAAGTAGCTTTTCCTCTTAATATTTCCACTGTAGTCTATGACTATTTTTATTACCATTATTTTTATTTTTTATTATGTTATGTTAGTCACCACATAGTATGTCATTAGCTTTTGATGTATGAATATTCTTATGATAGCTCTTATGACCAACTTGTCAATGTTGACAAATTTTATTTTGAACATTATTGAGAGAAAGAGAGAGTGAGAGAATGAGAGATCAGGCATGTGTGTGGGCATGGAGGGAGGGGTAAAAGGAAAGGGAGAGGTTCTCTCTCCCTCAATCTCAAGCAGGCTCCATGCTCAGCTAGAGTTGAGGAGGGACTAAAACACATAACACTGAGATCATGGCCTGAGCCAAATCAAGGGTAGAAGACTTAACTGACTGAGCAAGCCAGGCACCCCTTTCCTGAATTTTTTATAAATCTTGTGAATTTTGGTGCCTCTGATAACCTGTTCAATGCTCTGTAAAGAAATACTAAGGACTGAGTTCATTGACACTATAATTTTGAACATGAGGCAATAGGTATGTCAGATTTCTTTCTCAACTATCATTAGGTTATTAATTATATTGACAGTGATTTCCTTTTGTACGAAGAGTCTGTGTCCTTTTTTCCCCTCCAGTCCAAGAAAGAAAAGGATATCTTTTGGAAAAATTGATTAGTTTTTTATATGAATGGTTTCACTAATTTCTAGCAGTCTGGACCCAACAAGAAACATAGAAGGGCTTTTCTAAAGTCTGGTTAATTGAAGAATGTTAATTCTATCAAGAGAGTAACATAAAACAATGTCAGAGTCCTATAGATAGGAAATTACCTTGGATTGTAGGCATATCTGCAGAAAAGTAGCACTAATCTATGGTCAGGGGGAGAAATAATTAACTGATAACTAGACACCTTTTTAAACAGGATCATATAGGAATTGAACCCTCTGAACCAAACTGAGAAAATTCCTTAAAGCTCTCAGTGCTTCCTTGTGGCATTCTGTCCCAGATTCTTGGCAGTCAGTCCCAGATTCCCAAAGTCTCCTTTCTTTCTGATCACCAACACTTATCTTTTGTGATCCTGGGATATTAAGTGAATGTCTTGGTAAACTACTCTAATTCAGGTGTATTTTCAGTTTAGTGCAGTTCAAGGAGTATTTGTGTTTATAATTAGCTCATTGTTCGCTAACAACAACATTGCTAATAATGTGGTACTCTGATGAAGGCACAGGTGCATCTTGGTATAAATATATATTGATTGGTAAGTGTGATGTTGTGGGCCAGGTCATTTCTGTTTGTTCCTCCTATTTCTATGAATTAATTCCAAACATATTTATTGAGAACCTATGATATGTTTGGTATTGGTATAGATACTAAAGATGTATGGAGTGAACAGGTAGTGCATGAACAATGTATCTTGGAACACTGAAAAAATAAAATAAAATTTAAAAAATAAATGACATGTGTAGCCTGATTTAAAAAAAAAGAGTGAACAGGTATTGACCCACCTCCAATGATGTGTGTATCAAATATCTCCAGTGAATCAAATCCCTTAAAATTTAATTTTTCTACAAGGAAATAACATTTTATTTATTTATTTATTTTAAAGATTTTATTTATTTATTTGACAGAGAGAGATCACGAGTAGGCAGAGAGGCAGGCAGAGAGAGAGAGAGGAGGAAGCAGGCTCCTGCTGAGCAGAGAGCCTGATGCAGGACTTGATCCCAGGACCCCGAGATCATGACCTGAGCCGAAGGCAGCGGCTTAACCCACTGAGCCACCCAGGTGCCCGGAAATAACATTTTAAATAACCACTTGCTTATTCAGAGGTATCCAAGTTAGTTTATAGCCATATCATATTTGAATAGATCAGTCTGATATTTTATAGAGACCAAGGAACTAGAATGTTGAATGAAGAAAGAAACTGAAATTACCAAATAAGAATTACTTACTCTTATGGGAGGTAGTCATGGCTCTAGGTGACTGTGTAATTGTGATGGTTCTCATGATGAAACTGGAAGTGTATGTGGAGTCAAATATGTGTACAAATGCTCCACTCACAGACATATACACAGTCACAGACTTTTTTTTTTTTTTTTTTTTTTTTACTGCAGATAGTGTTCTCTGAGTTGCCAACAAAGTCTCCTTAAAGATTCTATTCCTCTTGAAACCTAGGAAAAAATTTCTTATATAGAAAACCTGAAAAAAAATCCTTGTCGTTTATTTTAAATGATGAGCAATCTAATATGATTTTTAGATTTTGACAGATGATTTCTGATTTCCTTGGGCAAAGATAGACTTTCACACAGTGAAGTTACATGAGTATTTTGTTACCTTGGACTGTTATGGATGTTAAGGAGCTCTCTATATGGGTAAAGAAAGGGTCCTCTGTGACTGAAGTTTGAAAATGACTAATGATTCTAATAGGCACTGCATTTTGGCAAAATATATAATAGAGGCAGCAGTGGGAATTATGTCCTTGGAGACAATAAGGTGCAACAATTTTATTAGATGCATTGTAAGGGCAAAACAATAATTTTCTGATAAAAAGATATTTCTGGCTACTCTTCAACCCAGAGATAACAAAACATGAACAAAAGACAACAAAATTGCTTTGTCTGTATTTTCAGTGGAAAAATTTGCAAATATACTTGAAAATAGTATACAATCTATTTCTGAATGGTAACTATAAATACTTTTCTTTGATAAAAATATGGATTTACATCACAATTTTTTTCTGCATTAGACTCTTTTTATGGACAAGCCATTATTTGGTAAAGCTTCCCATATTTAACCATTATAACATTATATATTATTTTATATTAATATCATCTATTTCTTTACTATAAATTATCAGAAGAGGAATTTCTGAGGCAAAGACCAATTTTATAGATATATGTGTATATAAATATAATTAATTATCTGTAATAATTAATTATTATTTTTTGTACTGTTGAGTGATTCATTGGTTGCATATAACACCTAGTGCTCATCACAATGTAAGTGTATTGCCATGTGTAATGCCACATAATATTCACAGAAGCATTTGGGTTCCTTGCCATTGTTGGGATTGTGAAGGAATTCCACCCTTATTCCTTCCTTGATTTCTGAGTCAGTTAGAGAAAGTAGGCAAGTAAATGGATATTAAAATTCCAGTTTTATTATAAATAGAAGTATTGAAAAGATGGCTTTGAACATTGTAATAAGAAATTCTCGAGTTAATCATATCTATCAGATAGACAGGACTAGATCCAAATCTACCCCACCAACCAGGGATATATCTTTTATTGAATGACTTCAGGCAGTTTTAAATCTAGCTGTAGAAAAGACAATATAAAAGAGGAAAGGGAACAACAGATCTAGTATACCCAGATCCTTGTTCAAAATCTACCTGTCATGGGTATAGAGTTTTAGTTTGGGAAGATGGAAAAAGTAGTGTAGCTGTATAGTGGTGATGGCTGGACAACAATGTAAATATACTTAATACCACTGAGCTGTATGTATTCTTAAAAAATTTTAAATGGTAAATTCTATGATATACACTTTTTCCCACAATAAAAAGAAATGGGGGGGGGGAGGAAAGTAACAGAGATAAAATCAAAACCAAAAAACCCAAACTCAACACACACAAAACAGACAAAATAAATAAAAAAATTAAAAAAAGAAGATATGAACAGACACTTCTCCCATGAAGACATACAAATGGCTATCAGACACATGAAAAAATGTTCATCATCACTAGCCCTCAGGGAGATTCAAATTAAAACCACATTGAGATATCACCTTACACCAGTTTGAATGGCCAAAATTAGCAAGACAGGAAACAACATGTGTTGGAGAGGATGTGGAGAAAGGAGAACCCTCTTCCATAGTTGGTGGGAATGCAAGTTGGTGCAGCCACTTTGGAGAACAGTGTGGAGATTCCTCAAGAAATTAAAAATAGAGCTTCCCTATGACCCTGCAATTAAACTACTGGGTATTTACCCCAAAGATACAAACATAGTGAAAAGAAGGGCCATATGTACCCCAATGTTCATAGCAGCAATGGCCATGGTCGCCAAACTGTGGAAAGAACCAAGATGCCCTTCAACAGATGAATGGATAAGGAAGATGTGGTCCATATACAATATGGAGTATTATGCCTCCATCAGAAAGGATGAATACCCAGCTTTTGTAGCAACATGGACGGGACTGGAAGAGATTATGTTGAGTGAAATAAGTCAAGCAGAGAGAGTCAATTTTCATATGATTTCACTTATTTGTGGAGCATAACAAATAGCATGGAGGACAAGGGGAGTTAGAGAGGAGAAGTGAGTTGGGGGAAATTGGAAGGGGAGGTGAACAATAAGAGACTATGGACTCTGAAAAACAATCTGAGGGTTTTGAAGGGGCGGGGGGTGGGAGGTTGGGGGAACCAGGTGGTGGGTATTAGGGAGGGTCCGGATTGCATGGAGCACTGGGTGTGTTGCAAAAACAATGAATACTGTTACGCTGAAAAGAAATAAAAAGTTAAAAAAAAGAGAATAAACTAGACTAAACTAAGATTAAAAAAAATTAAAAAATAGAAAAGCAAAAGAAAAACATGGGTATATGTATCAAAAAGTTCAGGTTAAAAGGTTATTATGGAATATGATGTACTGGACATCTCACTGTGATGTTAAATGGGTTAAAAAATTATATATATATATATATATATATATATATATATATATATATATATAAAATAACCAGAATAGTGGGAACGAATTAAAAATAAAAATTGTATCTATGAAGTAGTGGTGGTTGTTCTCTTGTCATCATTTTTTTTTTCCTTTTTCTTTCCTGGTTGGTTTTCTGGGGGAGGGGCCTGCCACGTGGGTTTTCAGGCAATGTTCCCTGAGTTATGTCCTCCTGGCCCCCCTCAAGGTGGTGGGTTCTGAGGAAACTGGTTTTTCAGGCTTTTGTTCTCTGGAGGTTTTTATGTTTGTTTGTTCTTTTTTTTTTTTTTTCTCTTGCCTTGACAGCTTTTGATGGTCTTTGGAGGTTTAGAGGAAAGCAAACTGCACCCCGACCTCCCTCTCAGAGAAAGCCTCAGTCTGTTCCCCTCTAGATGCTGCGGAACACATAAGTTCCCCCTCAGCCATTGGCAGAGCATGTTCGGAGTCATGATCCCTGGGGACGCAGAACTCCTGCTTGTACCCAAAATCACAACATGTCTGGGCAGCTCCTGACCTCCAGAGCGGTTCCAAGCAATGATTGCACACTGAGATTTTCCTGCTGGCCCAGGCTGGGAGTGCCTGGTCTTTCCGGGTTCTAGAGCACTGGTGTGGAAACTGCAAAAAGGCTATGCTTCTGCTGGTTGGCGAGGCTCCCAGCCCCTCATAGGACCCCACATGCTCTCAGGAGTGCTGGCGGCTCAGGGACCAAGACCTGGTTTCTCCGCTCCACTCTCTCTGGCTCAGCGCCAGGGGTGGCTGTCCTGGGTCCAGGGACTTAAGCCCCTGTCCCTAACCACCACAATTCCCACAATTTCCCCCCGTCATCCTTTGCTCTTTTTGAGTGCTTTCAACCAGACTCCAAGTTAATGCTGGTCCCCAGACGCAGGGCACTCTCATATTGGGGTATTAATTTCCAATGGGTCACCTCTGGTGGCTCCCTCCCCTTTTGTTTATCTTCCGATATCAGTCTGCCTTTCCCACACCACTTTACCTGCCCACTGGTATCTTCTGTACCCATAGAGATCCAGATGTGTATAATTCTGATCTCAGGCTGATTTCATGGGTGATCAGATTTCTTTGGTAGGTAATCAGCTCACTTTAGGGTACAGGTTGAAAGGCCGCCTCCTACTTCCCCGCCATCTTGTCTCCCCCAATTTTTTCATAATTTTTTAAATAAAATATTTACATCTCATGAAATGAACAAATCTTAAGTATCCAATTTGATGAGTTTTGACAAGTATAAGCCATTGTCAAGATCAATCATTAATTGTGGTTTCTACTTTGAGTTATGGATTAGCTTTGGTATGATTTCATTAAAATTAATCAACAGATATTTTCAAGAATATCGACCAGAGAAATGTATGGCAACTGTAGACATAGACAAGAACAAATACCACTGACACATATGGAAGATAATCTTGAGCAAATAGCTTAATTATAGCTATGCTATAAACCAGCTGGCATATACAATAGGAGAATTATAGAGTTGTGGCATCTATGTATCTTAAGAGCTGACACTTAGAGTGACCCTAGCTCTGGAGAAAATAAAACATAATTCTATATTAAAGAAGTCATTTGAATTATTGAAAAATTGATATTTGATATCATTTACCATGGAAAACGTACAGAATTAAAAACTAACAAAATTCCTCATATACTCCCATTTAGTCAATAGATCTGTTGACATGTTTACAAGATTAAACATTTATGTTTTTTAAAAAGATTGTGTGAGAAATCAACTACATGTGTATTAAATCACATTTTATCTTCTACTGAAATTTTAAAAATTTATCCAACATTAATACTAAAAATCACACAAATGAAATGTATGATTTATTAAAAAAAAAACTATTTTTTTTACCATGTTGACAATTGACATTTTAAAAAACAAGATTACAAAATATTTCTTCACATTACCCTTTTTAAAGTGTAAGGTCTCTTGGAACATCTAAGGTGTATTTAATAATGATAAAACTCAATTTATCTAAAAATTTATGGAACATGGCTTCTAATAAAACATGGTACATTTATTTTAAGTATTTAGCAAACATACTTCTACAAGCACCTGTATTGTATAATACAATCTCAACCTTTCATTTTATTCTACATGTCTAGAGAAAAAACTTGTAATTTCATATTTATTACATAGAAATATTTCACTTTGAAGAACAGAAAATTAAAGTTAGAATATATAGATTGAAAATAGTTTCTAAGTTCGAGTAAGCTGAAGTGATCCAAATAAATATTAAAGATCAATTCTTTTTTTTTTTAAGATCGCTTTTTACACTGGAAGGGTCAAGATATTTTTATTCACTGTTCTTTTTATGTTTTTATGTTACTTATTTCAACAGGCAGTATTATTTATCTGAAGCAGAAAATATCTTACTAAACACATCTCTGAAGGCTTGTTTAACTTGCTGGTTTCTCAGAGTATAAATGAATGGATTCAACATAGGGGCAACTGAAGTATTGAGCACCGCTACTCCTTTGCTTGAAGCAACTCTATCATTTGCAGATGGCTTTATGTACATGAATATGCAACTACCATAACTGATGGATACAACAATCATGTGAGAAGAGCAGGTAGAAAAGGCTTTTTTCCTTTGCTGAACTGAAGGGAATTTTAGAATTGTCTTGATGATGTAAGAGTAAGAAAGGATTACTAATAACAACGTGACAATGATGATCATCACAGCTAAGGAAAAAGCAATCAGTTCTAGTAAATGTGTGTCTGAGCAAGAAAGTTGCAGGACAGGAGAAATGTCACAAATGAAATGATCAATGATATTTGAGGCACAGAAATCCAGGTTAAGAGCAAAAATCAGAGGAGGGAAAATGACCAGAAATCCAGTTGCCCAGGAACTGAGTACAATCTGATGACAAATTCTGTTGCTCATGATGGATGTATAATGCAAAGGTTTGCAGATGGCAACATAACGGTCATAGGACATAGCTGCCAGAAGGAAAAATTCTGTAACCCCCAGGAATATGTAAAAAAACAACTGAGATATACAGCCATTATAGGAAATGGCCTTTTCTCTGGTTACAATGGTGATTAGGAACCTGGGGATGCAAACACTTGTGAAGGAAATTTCCAGGAAAGAGAAGTTACGGAGGAAAAAATACATTGGGGTCTTGAGATGAGAATCCAGTAGAGTAAGGGCAATGATGGTTAAGTTTCCCATCATACCCAGCATGTAATTTAGAAATAGAAATAAGAAAATTATGATCTGTAACAGAGAGTTATCTGTCAGTCCCAGAAGGATAAACTCTATCTGTTTTGTATGGTTCTTCATTTCTCTTTTGTGATTTCAAACAAATTCTAGAAATAAAAGGTACAATGATAAGAAACTATATGAGTAGCTTTATATCCAGGAAATGATACATAAAAGGATCCATATTCACATATATACCCATTTATGAGAAGATATTCCATGAGGTTGAAGATATGATCTGGGACCATGCAACAGACACTATTTTTAAAAAGCACAATAGAAGTCAACTCAGTTTTAAAACTTGACTTGCAAAATCTGTAATAGTTTATTTTTCACTGTTACTTACAAACTTCCAGCTCAATTGTAACTCATTCCAATTTGTTCATTTCTTAAATAAACTAGATAAAATCTTGGTTCCAGATTAAAAAATCATTCATTCATTTTAATTATTAATTTCACCAAAATAAAAATGCCAGTATAATGAATTAAGACCTACTGTTAAATTCTGAAATTTTAGGTTTCATATTAAAGTGATATTTGTTTAGAGCCCCATTATACCTCTTGCAACTTTTCTATGAATTACTGATGAAGACAGAATATGACAAAAGTAAAAGAATATAAGAGTGTGATAACATCAAAAGAAAACAAAGTGTGATACCACAACAAAATAAATACTAGTTGAATATAGAAAAAAACTGAAACAATATAAAGCAGATAAAACCACATGTACAAAAATTCAGTAATGGATCTGAGCAAGAGGGAAAGCAAACCACTCTTAAGATGAAGTTTTGGGATGTCTGGGTTGCTCAGTTAGTTAAGCATTGCCTTTGGCTCAGGTTATGATTCTGGAATCCTGGGATCCAGTCCCCAGCATGGGGCTCCCTGCTCAATGGGGAGCCTTCTTCTTCCTCTGCCTGAAGTTCCCCCTGCTTGTTCTCACTCTCTCTTTTTCCGACAAATAAATAGATAAAATCTTAAAAAAAAGACTGAAGTTTCAATGGGTCTTTTATTGTTTAAGAATATGAGTATTTAAAGAATATCCCCCAGAATATCCAAAATAATAAATTAAAACTATTATAACTATAAGTTCAGTAATGTGAAAAACTTTTTTCCTTTACAAAGGAAAAACATGTTTAGAATATATAATGACATATTTACCTTTCTCAAAAGGCAATTCAATTTTCACATTACATATAAACTATATGTCATGGCATAGTTTGAAAAGTAGAAAATAATTTATTTAAAAATAAGCAATTCTTTAAATAGTTTTATTCATTTAGATAATTACATTTTAAAGTCATTTAAAATATTCTAAATGTATTTTAGACACAAAATTGCAAAAGAGTTTATACAAACTGACCACAATTTTATAAATGTCTGCATCTGATACATGAAGGTATGAATTTCTGCAAACATATAAAATAAAGTACTTTTAATGAGTTGTTATTATAGGTCATTTATATTTTTCATTAAAAATTCAGTCATTCTTATTAATATGCTACCAAAGAAATTATGCAATGGAACATGCTTTCTCTATTTTTTCTAATTTATTATTTTATAAAAACAAAGTAAAAACAATGTAAATTCAGAACACTTATTGGTTATATATTTTAGAGTCATATTTTCAATTAAAATATTCTAGTGAGGCACTTCAATTTCCTATTAACCTGAGGAATTGTTATCAATTTGCTAATTAAATAAGGTATTTCCAAATGAACATAAGCATTGGCAGAGAGAGAAAAAAATATATAGTGTATTTTTTCTTTCCTTTAAATAAAAAAAATTTAAATTACATCCCTTATTAATTTTGTGAATCAATTATATTTGCCTGTTGTGAAGTTGTTCTTCCTTTTATTATTGAATACATAATATTTTTCCTTTTATATGATTTAGCCTAGTACCTCACATACAAATTCACAAACCGCAAAAATTGTCAATGATGTTTTTATTGCTCAAAGTGTTAATAAGAATTAGCACCTCCAAAGAGCTCTATTTTCTATTTTTTCAAAAATGTATTAAAACATGTAATATCAGTTCTCCAAGAAAAAGTATCCTCCAATCTTGTCATGTTTGATTGACTTGTAGAGTTGTCAGGCACTCTGTTTATTTAGGGAGCACTAGGATAATTCTCATTCCCTCCACAATTTCGCAGTGCAGTGTCTGATTTAAACCACTTAAGTATTAGAAATGCAGGTGGAAATGCATAAATTGAACTTGAAGCTCTTGCATTTGTGAGCAATAATTAATGCTTTATACAAGGAACAATAATAAAATATCATATTTATAGCCACTATTTGTATATAACTTACATGATATTTGTAGTTATTCTTAAATTTTTGAGAGAAAATAATCCCACTACTTTAAAATATCACCACTATTTTACTTACCATGAGCAGTTTATGTTGGTATTTTTTTCCTGTAGTTTGCATGAGCAAGGATCAACAATAATGAAAGACAAACATACTCGCTAGAAAATAATATTTAATATTGTATGCAGAAAGATTAATATAAAATAATCTCATGTTACTTCATTCATACAAAGAGATAAAGTGTGAATATTTTAATAATGTGATTTGTCTGCACTATCAAATATATCTAAATATATAGTAGTATCTATGCCTTGGATAGTAAAGATTTTTCATAAACTCCTCTTCTTAGTGCTGTATAATTTTTTTAAAGATTTTATTTATTTATGAAAGAGAGACATAGTGACAGAGGGAACACAAGCCGCAGGGGACCACGAGAGGGAGAAGCAGGTTCTCTGCTGAGCAGGGAGTCAGATGTGGGGCTGGATCCCAGGACTCTGGAATCATGCACTGAGCCAAAGACAGATGCTTAAGGACTGAGCCACCCAGGTGCCCCATTAATGCCATATAATTTATAAAATGTGTATCCAACTAATCCTACCTCACAAACATTCATGAAGATTATCATAGCTGAGATGATTAGATTGAAACTTGAGAAATATTTATTAGTTTCAAATTATCTAAAAGGAATGAATGTATCTCCACAAGAAATCTAAGGGGATGGTGTCTCTAAGGAGAAATAGAAAAGATGAAAAAACATTCAAAAGAACTTACAAAACATCAATTGGCCTTGTCTTTATTCTTATATTAAAAATAAGTTAATTCTTTCAAGCATGATGATAAACAACTGTTAGAATTGTTTCATTAAAAAAATGCTCATTTCAAGACAATCATGTAGACAATCAGCAAGACAAGTCATGCTCTAAACTAGCAGAATATTTTGGATCATAAATAATAATATGTGCCAAGTACCAATAATACATGTCAAGATAATTCCTTTTGAGGTTTTGCAAGTTTTTTTCAAAACTTATGAATCTATCACTGGTAAAACAGCATATGGCTACCTAACCCATATACTTCTACTAATAATTTTTTTCATAAGAAGATGTATTCAATATTAAGAAAAGAAATAGAACTTCTGCTTAATATTATGATTTGAGAATATTTTCTTCAGTTATTTGAGAATGTACACCAAAGTTCAATCTTTTTGAAATATTACTAATCATTATAACACCTATCATTTATTGAATATTTGCTATGCATGAAGTACAGTGCTGATTGTCATACATACATTATTCGATTTGATCATCATAATAGACAAAGTACAAGAAATTATGAATGTTTTTGACTGTTGAAAAAACTGAGAATTAGGGAAATCAGTTTATGTGCTTACACTCGTGAAAAAGTTTAGATATTATGGCAACAGAATTGCAATTAGATCATTAATTCCAAAGTGGTGATAGTTAGATGATAAATAGATGATAGATATAGGTAGATAGAAGAGAAGGCTATTTATTTGGAAAATAAGCAATAATCTAAAGCCTGATACCTAGCATATGAATGCTTATTTTTTAAATTAATAAATAATGATGGAAAAATTGATATTCTTACATCATATATGCAAAAACGTTTCAAGAAATGAAATGAACTCATGAAGCTTTTTTGAATATACCTTTAAAATAAAAATTTGATTTTTCAACCATATTTTATATATTTTTTTAAAGTTTAAAGGGCCATAGTACAGGAAAAAAAAAAAACTACAATTGATGATAAATAGAAATAAATGAAGTAACAGCATTTCATACTGAACAAACCACAGGGGTAAAAATCAAAGATACAGAAACAATTTCTGTGCAATTCTTTTTTTTTTTTTACTCTTTTATAATAATTTCTTTTCAGCATAAGAGTATTCATTGTTTTTGCACCACACCAAGTGCTCCTTGCAATCCGTGCCCTCTCTAATACTCACCACCTGGTTCCCCCAACCTCCCACCCTCCCCCGCCCCTTCAAAACCCTCAGATTGTTTTTCAGGTCCATAGTCTCTCATGGTTCAACTCCACTTCCAATTTCCCTCAACTGCCTTCTCCCCTCTATCTCCCCAGATCCTCCATGTTATTTGTTATGCTCCACAAATAAGTGAAACCATATGATAATTGACTCTCTCTGCTTGACTTATTTCACTCAGCATCACCTCTTCCAGTCCTGTCCATGCTGATACAAAAGTTGGGTATTCATCCTTTCTGATGGAGGCATAACACTCCATAGTGTATATGGACCACATTTTCCTTATCCATTCATCCATTGAAGGGCATCTTGGTTCTTTCCACAGTTTGGCGACCATGGCCATTGCTGCTATGAACATTAGAATCTTTTCACTACATCTGTATCTTTGGGGTAAATACCCAATAGTGCAATTTCAGGGTCATAGGGAAGCTCTATTTTTAATTTCTTGAGGAATCTCCTCACTGTTTTCCAAAGTGGCTGCACCAACTTGCATTTCCACCAACAGTGGAAGAGGGTTCCCCTTTCTCTACATCCTCTCCAACACATGTTGTTTCCTGTTTTGCTAATTTTGGCCATTCTAACTGGTGCAGGATGGTATCTCAATGTGGTTTTAATTTGAATCTCCCTGAGGGCTAGTGATGATGAACATTTTTTCATGTGTCTGATAGCCATTTGTATGTCTTCATTGGAGAAGTGTCTGTTCATATCTTCTGCCCATTTTCCATTTTTTTTTCATATGATTATCTGTTTTGTGTGTGTTGAGTTTGGGAAGTTCTTTATAGATCCTGGATGTCAGTCTTTGTCTGTGCTGTCATTTGCAAATATCTTCTCCCATTCTGTGGGTTTCCTCATTGTTTTGTTGACTGTTTCCTTTGCTGTGCAGAAGGTTTTGATCTTGATGAAGTCCCAAAAGTTCATTTTTGCTTTTTTTTCCTTTGCCTTTGGAGACATATCTTGAAAGAAGTTGCTGTGGCTGATATTGAAGAGGTTACTGCCTATGTTCACCTCTAGGATTCTGATGAATTCCTGTCTAACATGAAAGAAATTGAAGAAGACACAAAAAGATGAAAGACCATTCCATGCTCTTGGAACAGAAAAATAAACATTGTTAAAAAGTCTATTTTGCCTAGAGCAATCTGTACTTTTCATACCACTCTGATAAAAATTCCACCGGTATTTTTCAAAGATCTGGAGCAAATAATCCTAAAATTTGTATGGAATGAGAAAAGACCCCGAATCGCTAAGGAAATGTTGAAAAACAAAAAGAAAACTGGCAGCACCATGTTACCTGATTTCAAGCTTTACTACAAAGCTGTGATCACCAAGACAGCATGGTACTGGCATAAAAACAAACACATAGACCAGTGAAACAGAGTAGAGAGCCCAGATATGGACTCTCAACTCTGTGGTCAAATAATCTTTGACAAAACAGGAAAAAATATACAGTGGAAAGAAGACAGTCTCTTCAATAAATGATGCAGGGAAAATTGGACAGCTATATGTAGAAGAATGAAACTCGACCATTCTCTTACATTGTACACTAAGATAAACTCAAAATGGATAAAAGACCTCAACATGAGACAGGAATCCATCAGAATAAGTTGTAATTCTTTAAAATATTATGCTCTGATTACTGGCTGTCCATGAGATATATTCTAAAGAGTAAAAGGATGACAAATAAATCTAACTCTGTTTGTTATTATTGATGATATTGATGGAGTGATTCTAATTTCATTTTGTATACATGTTAGCATTGTTCAAATTAATAAATATGTTGATGTAGAAGGTAAAAAATGTATTACTTTATAGGACCCTTCACTTGTCCCTTTTTTATGGAGGTGATAATTTATATTATATTTATATACATCAGAAGCTCCACCAGATAATTTTATAATTTTTGCTTTCAACAATCAGTTTTATAAAAGGAATTATATAGAATTGGTGTTTTTGTTTGCTTTGGATGTTCAGTAGGAATCTACAACCAAGCCATTTGAGCCTGAAGTTCTCTTTATAGGATGACTTAACTATGTATTTGTTCACTTTAACAGATACAGGGCTGTATGGGTTAGATATTTCATCTTTAATTAGCTTTGGTCAATTGTATCTTTCAGAGAATTAGTTCATTTCATTTAATTTGCCAAACTCACTCTGCAGATGTTTTCAAAATATTTCATTTGTATCTTCTTTTTTTTTTCCCTGTACAGTACTTTTTATTTATTTATTTATTTTCAGTGTAACAGAATTCATTGTTTATGCACCACACCCAGTGCTCCATGCAATACGAGCCCTCCATAATACCCACCACCTGGATACCCCACCTCCCACCCCTGCCCCTTCAAAACCCTCAGATTGTTTTTCAGAGTCCATAGTCTCTCATGGTTCATCTCCCCTTCCAATTTCCCTCAACTCCCTTCTTCTCTCCATCTCCCCATGTCCTCTGTGTTATTTGTTATGCTCCACGAATAAGTGAAACCATATGATAATTGACTCTCTCTGCTTGACTTATTTCACTCAGCATAATCTCTTGAGTCCCATCCATGTTGCTACAAAAGTTGGGTATTCATCATTTCTGATGAAGTCATAATACTCCATAGTGTATATGGACGACATCTTCCTTATCCATTTGTCTGTTGCAGGGCATCTTGGTTTTTTCCACAGTTTGGCGATCATGGCCATTTCTGCTCTAAACATTGGGGTACATATGGTCCTTCTTTTCACTACATCTGTATCTTTGGGGTAAATACCCAGTAGTGTAATTGCAGGATCATAGGAAAGCTCTATTTTTAATTTCCTTCTTTATAAAAAAAAATTAAAAATTTTTTCAATTTACTTATTTTCAGAAAAACAGTATTCATTATTTTTTCACCACAACCAGCACTCCATGCAATCTGTGCCCTCTATAATACCCACCACCTGGTACCCCAAACTACCACACCCCCGCCACTTCAAACCCCTCTGACTGTTTTTCAGAGTCCATAGTCTCTCGTTATTCACCTCCCCTTCCAATTTACCCCAACTCCCTTCTCCTCTCTAGCACCCCTTATCCTCCATGATATTTGTTATGCTCCACAAATAAGTGAAACCATATGATAATTGACTCTCTCTGCTTGAATGATTTCACTCAGCATCATCTCTTCCAGTACCATCAATGTTTCTAAAAAAGTTGGGTATTCATGCTTTCTGATGGAGGCATAATACTCTGTAGTGTATATGGACCACATCTTCCTTATCCATTTGTCCATTGAAGGGCATCTTGGTTCTTTCCATAGTTTGGCAACCGTGACCATTGTTATTATAAACATTGGGGTACAGATGGCCCTTCTTTTCACTACATCTGCATCCTTGGGGTAAATACCCAGCTGTGCAATTGCAGGGTCATAGGGAAGCTCTATTTTTAATTTCTTGAGGAATCTCCACACTGTTCTCCAAAGAGGCTGCACCAACTTGCATTCCCACCAACAGTGGAAGAGGGTTCCCCTTTCTCCACATCTTCTCCAACACATATTGTTTCCTGTTTTGTTAATTTTGGCCATTCTAACTGGTGTAAGGTGATATCTCAATGTGGTTTTAATTTGAATCTCCCTGAGGGCTAGTGATGATGAACATTTTTTCATGTGTCTGATAGCCATTTGTATGTCTTCATTGGAGAAATGTCTGTTCATATCTTCTGCCCATTTTTTTATAGGATTGCCTGTTTCATGTGTGTTGAGTTAGAGGAGTTCATTATAGATCCTGGATATCAACCTTTTGTCTGTACTGTCATTTGCAAATATCTTCTCCCATTCCGTGGGTTTCCTCTTTGTTTTGTTGACTGTTTCCTTTGTTGTGCAGAAGCTTTTGATTTTGATGAAGTCCCAAAAGTTTATTTTCGCTTTTGTTTCCTTTGCCTTTGGAGACATATCTTGAAAGAAGTTGCTATGGCTGGTATCGAAGAGGTTACTGCCTATGTTCTCCTCTAGGATTCTGATGGATTCCTGTCTCATGTTGAGGTCTTTTATCCATTTTGAGTTTATCTTTGTGTACGTTGTAAGAGAATCGTCGGGTTTCATTCTTCTACATATATATGTCCGGTTTTCCTAGCACCATTTATTAAAGAGACTGTCTTTTTTCCACTGTATATTTTTCCTGTTTTGTCGAAGATTAATTGACCATAGAGTTGAGGGTCCATAGCTGGACTCTCTACTCTGTTCCACTTGTCTATGTGTCTGTTTTTATGCCAGTATCATGCTATCTTGGTGATCACAGCTTTGTAATAAAGTTTGAAATCAGGTAACGTGATGCCCCCAGCTTTATTTTTGTTTTTCAACATTTCCTTAGCAATTTGGGGTCTCTTCTGATTCCATAAAAATTTTAGGATTATTTGCATCAGCTCTTTGAAGAATACCAGTGGAATTTTGATCAGAATGGCATTAAAAGTATAGATTGCTCTAGGCAGTATAGACATTTTAACAATGTTTATTCTTCTGATCCAATGCATGGAATGGTCTTCCATCTATTTGTGTCTTCTTCAATTTCTTTCATGAGTGTTCTGTAGCTCCTCGAGTACAGATCCTTTACCTCTTTGGTTAGGTTTATTCCCAGGTATCTTGTGGTTCTTGGTGCTATAGTAAATGGAATCGATTCTCTAATTTTCCTTTCTGTATTTTCATTGTTAGTGTATAAGAAAGCCACTGATTTCTATACATTGACTTTGTATCCTGCCACGTTGCTGAATTGCTGTATGAGTTCTAGTAGTTTGGGGGTGGAGTCTTTTGGGCTTTCCATATAAAGAATCATGTCATGTGCAAAGAGAGAGAGTTTGACTTCTTCATTACCAATTCGGATACCTTTTATTTCTCTTTGTTGTCTGATTGCTGTTGCTAGGACTTCTATGTTGAACAAGAGTGGTGAAAGTGGGCATTATTGTCTTGTTCCTGATCTCAACGGGAAGGCTGCAAGCTTTTTCCCATTGAGGATGATATTTGCTGAGGGTCTTTCATAGATAGATTTGATGAGGTTCAGGAATGTTCCCTCTATTCCTATACTTTGAAGCGTTTTAATCAGGAACGGATGCTGGATTTTGTCAAATGCTTTTTCTGCATCAATTCAGAGGACCATGTGTTTCTTCTCTCTTCTCATATTAATTTGTTGTATCACATTGATAGATTTGCGAATTTTGAACTATCCTTGTAGCCCAGGGATGAATCCCACCTGATTATGGTGAATAATCTTTTTATGTGCTGTTCGATCCTGTTGGCTAGGATCTTGTTGAGAATCTTAGCATCCATATTCATCAGTGAAATTGGTCTAAAATTCTCCTTTTTGGTAGGGTCTTTGCCTGGTTTGGGGATCAGGCTAATGCTGGCTTCATAGAAAAAGTATGGAAGTTTTCTTTCTGCTTCAATTTTTTGAAACAGCTTCAGGAGAATAGGTGTTATTTCTTCTTTGAAAGTTTGGTAGAATTCCCCAGGGAGTCTGTCAGGTCCAGGGCTCTTGTTTTTTGGGAGGTTTTTGATCACTGCTTGAATCTCGTTATTAGATATCGGTCTATTCAGGTTGTTGATTTCTTCCTGGTTCAATTTTGGTAGTTTATATTTTTCCAGGAATGCATCCATTTCATCTAGGTTGCTAAGCTTATTGGCATATAACCATTGTTAATAACTTCTGATGATTGTTTCTACTTCCTTGGTGTTAGTTGTGATCTCTCCCTTTTCATTCATAATTTTATGAAATTCTACTTTCACTCTTTTCTTTTGGATTAGTGTGGCCAATGGTTTATCGATCTTATTGATTCTTTCAAAAGACCAGCTTCTAGTTTCATTGATACGTTCTACTGTATCTCTGGATTCTATCTCATTGATCTCAGCTCTAATCTTGATGATTTCCCTTCTTATGTGTGGAGTTGGTTTGATTTATTGTTGATTCTCCAGTTCTTTAAGGTGTAGAGACAGCTGCTTTGTTCTGGATTTTTCAATTTTTTTGAGGGAGGCTTGGATGGCTATGTATTTTCCCCTTAGGACCGCCTTTGCTGTATCCCATAGCTTTTGGCCCGAAATGTCTTCATTCTCATTGGTTTCCATGAATTGTTTCAGTTCTTCTTTGATCTCCTGGTTGATCCAAGCATTCTTAAGCAAGGTGGTCTTTAGCTTCTAGGTGTTTGAGTTCCTTCTGAACTTTTCCTTGTGATTGAGCTCCAGTTTCAAATCATTGTGATCTGAGAATATGCAGGGAATAATCTCAGTCGTTTGGTATAATTTGAGTCCTGATTTGTGACCCAGTATGTGGTCTATTCTGGAGAAGGTTCCATGTGCACTTGAGAAGAATGAGTATTCTGTTGTTTCAGGGTGGAATATTCTGTATATATCTATGAGGTCCATCTGGTTCAATGTGTCATTCAATGCTCTTGTTTATTTATTGGTTTTCTGCTTCGATGATCTGTCTAAATCTGGGTGAGGCTGTTAAGATCTCCTACAATTAGTGTATTCATATCAATATGACTCTTTATCTTGATTAACAGTTTTCTTAAGTAATTGGCTGCTCCCATATTGTGGGCATAGATATCTACAATTGTTAGATCATCTTGGTGGATAGTCCCTTTTAGGATTATGTAGTGTCCTTCTGTATCTCTGACTACAGTCTTTAGTTTGAAGTCAATGTATGTGATATGAGAATTGCTACCCCAGCCTTCTTTTGAGACCCATTGACATGAAGGATGTTTCTCCATCCCTTCACTTTCAGTCTGTGTGTATCTTTAGGTTCAAAATGGGTCTCTTGTAGACAATATATGGATGCGTCCTGTCGTTTTATCCAATCTGCAACCCTGTGCCATTTTATGGGTGCATTTATGCCATTCACATTGAGAGTGATTATTGATAGCTACGTTTTTATTGACATTGAGTTGCCTTTGAAGTCTTTCTTTCTGTATACTGTCTCTATATTTCTGTTCAATGCTATTCTTGGGATTTTTCCTCTTTTATGGAAGCCCCCTTAATATTTCCTGCAGTGTCGGCTTGGTCGTTGCATAGTCTTTTAAGCCTTGCCGGTCTTGAAAACTCTTTATCTCTCCATTCATTTTGAATGTCAGTCTTGCTGGATAAAGTATTCTTGGCTGTACGTTCTTCTCATTTAGTGCTCTGAATATATCTTGCCAGCCTCTTCTGGCTTGCCAGGTCTCTGTGGACAGGTCTGATGTTATTCTGTTGGGCTTTCCTCTGTAAGTAAGGAGCCTCTTTACCCTGGCGGTTTCAAGAGATTATACCTACTATTATAATTCCTCAATTTTACTATCAGGTGTCGTGATGTTTTTTGTAATGTATAATCTTGGATGGAGACTGTTCAGCCTCTAGTACATGAACGCTGGTTCCATTCACGAGATTGGGAAAATTTTCATGAAAGACTTGTTCCACTATATCTTCTAGACTTCTTTCGTTCTCCTCCCCTTCAGGGATTCTAATAATTCTGACATTGGAATGCTTCATGGCATCATTTATTTCCCTGATTCTGTTTTCGTGGCTTCTAAGCTGTTTGTTCCAGGCTTCCTCCAGATCCTTTCTCTCTATCTGTTTGTCTTCCAGATCACTAATTCTATCTTCTGTCTCAGTTACCCTAGCTTTGAGAGAGTTTAGATTAGATTGGAACTCATTGAGAGCATTGTGAGCCTCCTCCCTGGTAGCTTTAAGCTCCACCCTAACGTTGTGAACATCCTGTCTGGTCGCTTTCAGTTCAGCCCTAATTAATTCCATTTGGCCATCCATGGCTTTCTCCAACCTAGCTATTGCCTGGATAATTGTAGCCTGAATTCTCTTTCCGACATATTGTCTATGTTGATAGCCATTAGCTCTGTTGCAGAAGGCCCATCCTCTGTATTTTTCTTCTGTTGGGCATTCCTCCTCCTAGTCATTTTGGTGGGAGATGACTGAACAGATGTAGCTGTATGTATCTACTGTGTTGCAGTCAAGGTGCACCCTGGAACACTTCTGAGCAATCAGGATTACCCACCGAAACCAGAGACAAAAGAAATGAAAAAGAAAAAAAAAAAAAGAGAGAGAGAGACAGGAAAGAAAGGGAAGATGAAAGAGAAGTTTCAGCCCAGATGGGTCCCAAGGTAAGATTTATGAAGTAGACAAACAAAAAGAGACAAAAAGACTGATACACGTATATGACAAGAGAAAAGAAAATATATATGCAAATAAAGGAAGAACCTCGTCAAAAAGAACCCCAAGTGTAAGATTTATATGCTATCAGGACAAACACAAAAACACAGAAACACTGGTGGAAGGAGATGGGAGAGTTCTTATAAATACTCAGTGTGTGCAAGGAAGGTTGTTTTGATTCTTCCTGGATGTATCTTGATATCTTTGTTAAAGGACTCAACTTTCCTAAGATACAGGGGATTAAAAATTGGTTTACCTATAGGGGTAGTATTGATTGGGGAAAGGGGATTACTTTGAAGTTTAACTCTATATGAATAGTAGAGGATAAAAATAAAAAGGAATAAACTAGACTAAACTAAACTAAATTTTTAAAAAAAGGAATTAAAAAATAAAAATGCAAAAGAAAAACATAGGTGTATGTATCAAAAAGTTCAGGTTAGAAAGGTATTATGGAATTTGATGTACTGCACAACTCGCTGTGATGGTAAATAGGTTGAAAAAATTACCTATGTGTAAAAAAAAAAAAAAAAAAAGATGCACCGGAATAGTGGGAACGAGTGAACAATACAAGTTTTCCTATGACGTAGTGGTTGTTCTTTTGCAGTCCTTTTTTTTTTTTTCTCTCTCTTTTTTTTTTCTTTCTTTCTTGGTTTGTTTTCTGGAGGAGGGGCCTGCCACGTGGGATTTCAGTCAATGATGTTTTCTGAGTTAAGTCCTCCCACCCCCTCAAGGTGGTGGGCTCTGAGGAAAATGTTTATTTTTCAGGCTTTTGTTCTCTGGCAGTGTTTATGCTTGTTCACTTTTTTTTCTCTCACCTTGACCGCCTTTGATGGTTTTTGTAGTTTTAGAGGAAAACAAACCTCACCCTGATCTCCCTCTCAGAGAGAAGCCTCAGTCTCGGTGCAGAGCCTAAATAAGTTCCCCCTTGGCCACTGGCAGAGCAGGTTCCAAGTTGCAGACCCTGGGGGCGCAGGATCTTTGCTTGTACCCAAAGCCGAGGCAGTGGCAGCTGTCTGGGAGCTCCCGACCATCAGAGAGGTTCCAAGCAGCAATCGCACACTGAGATTTTGCTGCTGGCCCAGGGCTGGGAATGCCCGGCTTGTGGGCACCTCTTTCAGAGGCAGCGCGCGTCTCTGTCACTGAAAATGGGGCGCTGGTCCGTAAGCACCAGGCTGGGCTTTTGCGCACCTATGTCAGGGGAGAGTTTGGGGCGCGCGGCTTAGTCTTTGAAACAATGGCGTGGGTCAAAGAGCGCTGGCCGGGCCTTTGTAACTCAGAGGAGCATGAGGGACGTGCGTGCATATCTCAAGCTTTGTGGTAGGGCTCACGCGCTCTGCCCACCGGCGTGGCTCCCATCCCTTCACAGGAGCTAGAACCCACGTGCATTCTCCAGCACGCTGGCTGCTTAGGGACCAAGAGCTGGTTTCTCAGCCGCACTCTATCTGCCTCAGTGCTGGGGAGGCTGTCCTGAGATGGGGGACTTAAGCCCCTGTCCCTAGCCGCCCCGATTCCCACAATTTCCCCCTGTGATCCTTTGCTCTTTTGGAGTGCTTTCAACCAGTCTCCAAGTTAATGCTGGTCCCCAGACGCAGGGCACTCTTGCTCGTATTGGGGTATTACCTTCCAACCGTCACCTCTGGTGGCTCCCTCCCCCTTTTGTTTATCTTCCAGTATCAGTCCACCTTTCCCCTTCTGCTTTACCTGCCCTCTGGCATCTTCTGCCTCTGTAGAGATCCAGACATGTATAATTCTGATCTCAGGCTGATTTCATGGGTGATCGGAGTTCTTTGGTAGGTAATCAGCTCACTTTGGGGTACCGGCTGAAAAGGCGCCTCCTCCTACTCCCCCGCCATCTTGTCCCTCTCCATTTGTATCTTCTTAATATCTGTATAATCTCTAATAATGTTATTGCTCTTATTCCTGACAAATATTTTCTTTTCTTTTTTCCAGCTTAGTCCCACAACAGTTTTATCAATTGTTATTTATCCCTTCTAAGAATCTGCTCTTGATTCCTTTGAACTTCTCCTTGCTTTATTGTTTTCTGTTTCTTCGAATTTCCCTTATTGTTTTCTTTTTTCTGTTTAGATACTTTCTCTTCGACTTCTTACATGTAGATTGCCTAAAACATTAAAAGTAGCCATGAGAAATCACACAGCAATAACAACATTCATCTTGTTGGGACTTACAGAGGACCCCCAGCTGCAAGTTTTCCTTTTTATCTTCCTATTTCTCACCTATGTGCTGAGTATTACTGGAAATCTGACCATTGTCATTCTGACATTCATGGACTGTCATCTTAAAACACCTTTGTATTTTTTTCTTTGAAACTTCTCCATCTTAGAGATCTCATTCACAACAGTGGTTTATGGCAACCCTGAGCTGAAAGCCCATTCCTGGGCTCACTGTTTGCATCTGGCTTCCCCACTCCAGTGTGTGGGAACTCTGCTGCACTCAGGCACCCCTGGTCTTCCTGTGGCTCTAAGGATCCTGAGACCACACTGTTCCACCTAGGATTCCACCCCTTTCATGCAGGGATGTACCTGCCTGGAGGTACCTCACTGGAGCAGATTTCTAAAAGTTCTGATTCTGCAATCTGCTGTTATATCATTATATATCATTTCCCAGTAGCCTGCTTACAGAGGGTTCCTCCACCTCCCTTCTTTGCCTCCCTCCTCCTGTGGTCTATCTTCCTGTATATTACCTTGGATTCCCATCTCGGCACCTCCTATTTTGAAGAAAGTGTTTGCTTTTTGTTGAGTTGCAGCTATTCTTTTCCTAGATCTCCAGTTGAGTTCACAGGTGTTCAGGATGATTTGATGGCTATCTTGAACCAGAAGAAACTAAGGTCTCCTACTCCACCACCATCTTGAACTCTACTCCTTCAGTGGTTTATTTTTCTTAAATGATTGTTTCTCTCAGAATAGAAGAGTCTGGATGGGTGATGATCACATTTTTGTGTGTATCAAACATCTCTGGAGGGACACATAAAAGGACATATGATAATGAATGACTCCATGGCAGAATGAATAGTAGTGGAAAATGGTGAGGAAGGGACTTAATTCCCACTGTTCATAATTGTATTTTAAGTTTTATAACACTTGCATGTAATCCATATGAAAAAAGACGTATGAAATAAAATCTCTTATAAAAAACTGAAAGAATTAAATTATCTCCAGAAATTTAAATCAATATTAAATATTTTAAATAACTTCACTTAGATGTAATATTCATATAAGACATGAGCATGAGAGGAAATATGAAATGAAGATCAGAGTAGTGGAAAATTTCCTGAAAGAGATCAGTTCTAGCTTATTCTTGGAAGACATTTTGCTAGTCATAATTATCAACTTAAAAATAATGATTCCTCAAATATATATGTATTTCATTCATATTCATACTTTCTGTTGGTGGGACCCAGAGGAAATATACAATAATTACAAGTGAAAGACTAATTTACTAAAAACTATATAACATTGGAGAAGAAAATTAAAGAAAGTGCAAACAAATGGAAATACATCTTTCGTTCATTGATTAGAAGACTTAATAATGTTGAATTGTTCATACTATTCAGAGGGATCTACAGATTCATTGGAATCCCTATCAGAATCTTATTGGCCTTCTTTCAAACATAAATAGAAAAAAACCTAGTCTAAAATTCATATGGAACCATAACATTAATTAATAGCTAAATCTATCTTGAGAAAGAACAAAGCTGGAAGCCTCACACTTATGATTTCAAAATATATTACAAGTATCCAGCAATCAAAAGAGTATGGTAACAGTATAAAGACAGCCATATAAGCCAATGAAACAGAACAGAGAGCCCAGAAATAAATCCATACATATATGGCCAACACATTTTCAACAAGGTGCCAAGAATATACAATGGAGAAAGAATGATTTCTCCAAATGTTACTGGTAAAACTGGGTATCCACATACAAAAGAATGAAATTGGACCTTTATCGTTTATTGTACACTAAAATCTACTTGAAGTGGATTAAAGACTTAAGCACAGGATCTGAAACTGTAAAGCTCATGGAAGAAAACATATGCAAAAATCTTCATGACATTGATTTTTATGATGATTTCATGGATATGACAACAAAAACACAAGCAATAAAAGCAAAAATAGACAAGTGGTACTGCAACAAACTAAAAAGTTTGAGCAAGCAAAGGAAACAAACAGAATTAAAAGATCTGCTATAGAATGGGAGAACATACTTGCAAACTGTGTATCTGATAAAGGGTTAATCTCCAAAATATGTCAGGGACTCTTACAACTCAATAGCTCAAACTTAAAACCCTGTATAAAAAAAATGCGCTAAGGTCTCGAATAAATATTCTTCTAAAGAAAATGTACAAGTGGCCACCAGGTATATGAAAAAAAATCACTCAACGTCACTAATCATCAGGGAAGTGCAAATCAAAGCCATAATAAGATATCCCTTGACAACTATCAGGATGGCTATTACTAGAAAATCCACAAAAGGCAAGTGAAGGTCAAGATACAGAAAAAAGAGAACACTTGTACACTCTTGAGAGCAATGCAAAAATGGTTTATCCGCTATGGAAAATGCTATCTGGGTTCCTCAAAAAATTAAAGATAGAACTACCATTTGATCCATCAGTTCCACTTCTGGGTACGTATCCAAAAGAATCAGAATCAGAGTCTTGAAGAGTTACCTGCACTCCCACAGCCATTGCAACATTATCCACAATAGTCAATATAAGAAAATAAGATAAATTTCCACAGATAGGTGGATAGATAAAATGTACATACACATTATGAAATATTATTTAGCTTTAAAAAAAGAAGTGACTTCCCCCATTCGTGGCAACATGGATGAATCTGAACATTATTGTAAGTGAAATAAGTCAGTCACAGAAAGGCAAACACTGTTATGATTTCACTTATGGAATCTAAAGTTGTCAAACTCACAGAAGCAGAGGATAGAATGATAATTACCAGGGGCAGGGAGGAGGAGAAAATGAGGAGTAGCCAATCAGTGGGTTTAAAGTTTCAATAATACAGGATACTGAATAAGTTCTAAAGATGTGCTGTACCATACTGTGCCTCTAGTTAACAACATTGTATTATACACTTAACAATCTGTAATGAGGGCAGGCCTCATGGTAAATGTTCTGACAAAAATTAAATAAAACTTAAAAATTGGAAGATAATTTGCATACAAGTATACAAATGAGACTTGAACTACTGGAAAGACACTTGTTCATATATAAAAATGTGCAGTAGTGTTAGTATGTTAATGCTCCCTAAACTAACTTACAAATGCATGTAACATGTTTGAGACTATCAAGAATTGTTTTAAAATTGACAAATGCTACTAATGTTCATTTGGAAAACCAAACATAGGAGTTTCTCCAAAGGAAAAAAAAAGATAGAGGGCAAGACTCAGACTCAAAGTTAAATGAACCAGAAATTTTAGTTTTATTTCATGTATAAAATATTTGGGAATAATTTGTATTTTCTCAAGTTCCATGCCTCTTGTGCTTGAAGGTAACAGCCTTTTTGTCTTTTGTGGAAATTTCATAGGGAGGAGACTGAGCAAGATATTTGGAAGAGGACCAAAAGGAATTTGAATCTTTACTTAGTGGCTATGCGTAATGGGACCAGAAAATTAATTTTCCATAACATTTACCACCCTCTCCCAAAAAAAGGATTCACAAGACTTGTGTATTTTCTATGACTGTCTGAAAGGAATTTACTATGTAGAATATATCATCACTGCTAAATAAGATAAATATATAATTTTATTGTTCTCTTTAGTCAAATAAAAATCTTTTTGATAATTACCTCTATCACTTGGCTCAAGGTTCATCTTCTATGTTAAAAAATAAAATTTCCCCCAAAAGTTCAAAGTTATTTTAAAATTTTCTTTCTCCTTTTTAAAAAAAGTATCATTATTTTTATTTTTTTTTAAAGAGTTTATTTATCTATTTGAGAGAGAGAGAGAGAGAGAGAGAAAGCAGGGAGCTTGACTTGGGATCCAACCCACAATCCCCACCCAAGAGCATAACCCGAGCCTCTCAGAACCCTGAGAGCATGACTTGAGCCAAAGGCAGATGTTTAAATGACTGAGCCACCCAGGTACTCTTCTAGTTTCACTTTAAATATATCTTCTCCATCTCTCCTGTCCCATGGAATCATTTATCTGAGAAGATTGAGAGTTTTGAAATGAGGTGGGGTTCCTGGATGGTGCAGTGGGTTAAGTCTTGGACTCTTGGTTTTGTCTCAGTTCATGATCTCAGGGTCCTGGGATCCATCCCCTTGTGGGGCTCTGCACTCAGCAGAGTCACCTTGGAATTTTTCTCTCCCTTTCCCTCTGCCCCTCTCACTCATGCGCTCTCTCTCTTTTTCTCTCTCTCTCAAATAAATAAATAAATCTTTTTAAAAAAATAGATGTATTACAGAATCTTTGTGAGAGAATTGTTACTGGAGACTACATTAGGACTATAAGTCCCTCACTTACTATCTTTATTTTCCATTTCAAAAAAAATTATCTTCAATACTATATATTTTTAAAGATCTTATTTATTTGGCACAGAGAAAGAGAGAGAGAGAACAAGCAATGGGAGCAGGCAGAGAGAGAAGGAGAAGCAGGCTCCCTATGGAGCAAGGAGGTGGATGCAGGGCTTGATCCTAGGACCCTGAGATCATGCCCTGAGCCAAAGGCAGATGCTTAACCTACTAAGCCCACCGGGTGCCCTCTTCAAGAATATTCTTGATCACAATAACCATGTGCTGCCTTTTTTCCTGCCTTGAATTATTCCTATTATTTATTCTTCAAGTCTTTTTTCATGTTTTTCCACGAATTCACCTTGTATTTATATCATTCCTTTACTGAACTTAGTAAGGGTCATGATGTGAATTTTTAAGAAAAACTTGATTTTCATCATCTATTTTGCTTTTTGAAAATTACAGTTCTTTTGATAAACCATATGGATTTCTGGTATTCTGGTGCAATTTGTTATTTTTTTAATATGATTTTTTGAGAAGAAACCATCTCTTTTATGTTACAGTGAAGCCAATCAATCTTGTCAGTGTCTAGTAATTTTTTCATGTTTCTACAGTGTGAAATTTTCCAGCTTTCTGATCCTTTGCTTTGAAGCTGGAATTGATTTTATTCATTTTAAAATTCATCTTTGTATTTTGTTGGTGATGATGAAGTATTCTTTTGGTTTTCATTTTTTTCTGTTTTTTTTTTCCTTTATATCATTATTAGTTAACAAATGATCATATTTATCCATCACTTACCCAGAAGTCCCTATTTAAATCTTTAATCATGCAAAATAGTTCTCTATTTGGCTATATTATGAAAGGGTTAGGAAAGAGTTGAGTTTAGGCATGGTTGTTCTTGAAAAAAATCCTGTTACTTTAATTAGGAAAGGCACATGTTTATTATTTTTCACTCAGTAAAAGGTAAAGTAATGGTATCAGCGTAGATTTTGTGATGAACATTAAAATTTTTTGAAAGAAGCCCATGTTGACAAATTCCGGATGCAGTATAATCGACTAGACTAGTCAGGGGAAAATATTATTCCTGAGTGTCTTCATTCTTTTATTTTGGTAGAAATTTCATTCTTTTGATTGAATTCTCAAAAGCTTGCTTCACTTGCTTGTTTCTTGGGATATAAGTAAAAGGATTAACACAGGGGTTGAAGAATTAATGAGTACTGATACTCCTCTATTAATGGCCACTTGCTCCTTTGCTGAAAACTTGATACAGATGAAGATGCAGCTGCCATTGTGATAGAAATCACAATTATGTAGGAGGAGCAGGTGGAAAAGGCTTTTTCCCCACTCTGTTGAGCAGAAGGAAATCTCAAGATAGTCTTGATGATGTAAATACAAAGTAGCACCACACAAATGAGGGTCATGATTAATGCTAGTGAAGCATAGGTAATGATTGTTTCCTCTATGAACCATGTATCTTAACATGAAGTTTTCAGGAGAGGAGATGCATCACAGCCAAAATGACCAATCGCAGTGGAATCACAAAATTCTACCTGAAAGTCCACACACCAAGTGGAGCAAACGTGATTAGTAAATAAGTCAGGCAGCAGTCAAAGACAAGGATAATACAGGCCTGTTCGTTCATCATGGTCACAAAATGCAGGGGTTTACACACAGTTCCAAAGTGATCATGTGACATGGCAATCAGGAGACAGAAATGTGTCACTCCAAAACGTATGACAAAAAATATCTGAGTAGCGGGGCGCCTGGGTGGCTCAGTGGGTTAAGCTGCTGCCTTCGGCTCAGGTCATGATCTCAGGGTTCTGGGATCGAGTCCCGCATTGGGCTCTCTGCTCGGCAGGGAGCCTGCTTCCTCCTCTCTCTCTCTCTGCTTGCCTCTCTACCTACTTGTGATCTCTATCTGTCAAATAAATAAATAAAATCTTAAAAAAAATATCTGAGTAGCACAATCACTGTAAGTAATAGCATTATCTGTTATCACCAGCTGATATGCTATAAAGGAATCTGGGAACACAAATGCTTATGAGTGAGACTTCTAAGAACAAGAAATATCAAGAAAAAAATACATTACCATCATATATATATATATATATATATATATATATATATATATATATATATTTTTTTTTTTTTACTTAATCACCTACACAATCAGTATAATTTTGGTCCTTTCTTTGCTTCTGTTACAAGGAGAGATTTGTCTAATAACTCTTGTTATTGAACTGCATATTTAGCACAGCATTCTTCCCCACTTCTTCGTTTTGTTTTTTTCTTTCTAAGAAGAGTTGGGTCAATTAAATGAAAACTCTAAAGCAACTTTTTTCCTTGTCTTCAACTTCCATTATTTTACTTGATCTTAGGAGATGTGATTGACTAACCTGAGGGGTACACTTGGGCTGAAAATAGAAGAATATTTCTGGCTTAGGTCCCCACTTTTATCCACTGGAATGAGTAACCTTCAGTACTCTTCTTAATTTCTCCATAGCAGTTTTCACACTTGGAGACACTTGCCCTACCCCAGTGTGATCTTCATAGTTCTGTGAATACTATTAGAATTTATTTATTTTTTGTTTTTTTTTTAAAGTTTTCATTTACACTTCAGTTAGTTAACATACAGTGTAGTATTAGTTTTGGGTGTACAAATTAAAGATTCAGCACTTACATGTAACACCCAGTGCTCCTCACAACGAGCATTCTTCTTAATCCCCATCACCTATTTAACCCAAACTCTACCCTCCTCCATTCTATTAGAATTTAAACTTGATAGCAAATATAAGTGTCATTCTTCAATCCACAACTTTTTCTTTTAACATTTGAAATGCAAATACTGAGATAGTAGTGATGTTTTCATTATTTAGATCATCAGTTTATCTAGAATTTTCCTTCTCTGACCATTATTAGACTTGCAGACATCTTTCTATTTACTTGTTTAAAGGGCTACAACAGAAATTCTTTAAGTGAAAAGTCATCCCTTGGCTTTGGGTCCTTTCTCTTGGATCTTGAAACTTCTTTACAAGTATTGGTTCTTCACAACATATCATAGGAATCTTTGAACATTTGATCATTTTGATCCTCATCCAGGAAGAAGTGTTGGGTACAGGCTATCATCACAGAAATTACATGCTTTCAGATAGCTTTTCTCAAGTTGGAATTTTCTGTGATTTTGGTTTTAGTGTTGCTGAAGCAAGTCAAGTTGACGATCACAGGCACGTTATTTTTGCATTACTTTTTTTTTTTATTTTGAAAGATTTTATTTATTTATTTGACAGACAGAGATCACAAGTAAGCAGAGAAGCAGGCAGAGAGAAGAAGGGAAGCAGGCTTCCTGCTGAGCAGAGGGCCTGATGCAAGGCCCAATCCCAGGACCCTGGGATCATTACCTGAACCAAAGGCAGAGGCTTTAAACCACTGAGCCACCCAGGCACCCCTGCATTACTTTTTTAATTCTATCCAGTTTACTCCTGACAGTCTCCACTCAACCATGCCAGCATCTCAACCTCTCATTCACTGCTTGATTAATAACAATAAGATTCGTTGTAATAGCCAGAGATTTATGACTACATTTTCTCTTTTTCATGTGTGTATTTTGGTTATTTAAATTTTAAGCATCTCTAAGATTACTAATTTAGTTGTCCTATCTTCCTTTCCTCATATAGGTAAAGTGAAATTCTAAGAAGATATATTTATAATACAAAGAAGATTAATCATAAAGATGAACGTAATTAATCACAGTGTATATAAAAATGCCATCATGTTTCCAATAATCACTTTTCTATTTCCTGATTATTCCATTTTCCTATCCTTCTCCACCCATACTATCTATAGCATGTTTTCTATACCATTTTACCCATGCTCTTAAAAACGTAGCCATATTTTATAACCATTACATTTAAGAAATTTAATATGATCCAATGCAGGAAGGTAATAGTATTATTAATTACATGCTGTTGTTAAAAAATGAGTGGAATGATAATTGTGAATGTCCCAAAACAAGACTTTGCTTTTTAAATAATTTGACTTGTGGGTCTGTTGTCTTTAGCTCTTCTGCTGTCTAGTGTGCTTATCTACCAAACTCTGTATCCATCCATCTTTTATTTTTTTTCCTATTCTGAGTGAGAAACACTGCCAATTCATCTTTCATGAATACTCTACAAGCCCATTTACTAATCCTTCTTATTCTGCATTGTTTTCTGGTAAAATCTTGTCTCAAAGGCAATAGGGATTAGTTTGACCTGTGAGATAATGTAAGTCTAACAGAATTTTGAATTAGACCGAATTTGCCCCTTGTATTTTAAGTCCTTCCCTTTCTTTCTTTCTTTCTTTTTTTTTAATATTTTATTTACTTATTTGACATAGAGAGAAAGAGCTCACAAGTAAGCGGAGAGGCAGGCAGACAGAGAGAGAGGAGGAAGTAGGCTCCCTGCCAAGCAGAAAGCCCGATGAAGGGCTCAATCCCAGGACCCTGGGATCATGACCAGAGCCAAAGGCAAAGGCTTTAACCTACTGAGTAACCCAGGTGCCCCGTCATTCCCTTTCTGTAATCTTTTCCCCCTCGGCTTGTTTGGCCCGAGACAGGGAACTTCACTGGGCATCACGTTGTTTAATCTTCCTTTATATTTGTTTGTATGGACCTCATTTTGTCATACTAACTCACACAAAGAATAAAAATAACAAGTTTATGTCCTGCTTTATTTTTGCTAATGGCCTTCTTTGACTGCTTAGTGTTTTATTAGAGGAGGAAGAATGCCAGATGTCAGAGATTCTGCCATTCATGAGTAGGTTAGTATTCGGTACACAGCTTTTCCTCAGCTATTACTAACTCATTTGTGTTAGAAGCTACTCAGATGTTTCCACTCTTTGATCAGTGATGCTAGAGCTGTAGATTTTCCTTTCTGAAGACAATAACTCATTATAGCCTTAGGATTTATAAGCATAATCGAAAAGGGGTTTTGTACTTGATTTAAGGATAAGACTGTATGTCAGTATAATTATACTCTCAAATTTATTGCTGAGACACTTAAAGAATAATCAAAAGGCCAATTTGTGCTGTAGAATAGCATTGTCTCTCCATTCCATTCATCATCTCTTTGGCAATATCCTGACTCTCCTCAACATCCAAGGACTCACAGTGATTAGTAGGAGGAAATACAGGAAAATCTGACCCTCAAAGTTTTACTGTCTGATGAATCATTTGCTGTGTGTAATTTCAATCTTTCATTTTCTTTTGGTAAAAGTTCAGATAGTTGACCTCTTATTGCTATCAGCTATATATATACTGAAGGACTGAAGAATTTCCACTCACCCTTGCAAGACTTTATTCCCAAGTGTTCCTCCCCATTTCTTTGCTCAGTCCAAATTGTCTGACCAATATGCTGCTAACCCATAGCTTCTGGCTTACAATCCCTGCATTCTGTTCCATGATTAACACTACACCAGTTTACCCATACTTACTGAGAACCTGAGTGGCAAAAACTTATCTGTGAAATGTTGACCTTTGTTAAACCTTCCAAAAATCTTCCCTGGAAATCTTCAACCTTCTTATTAAGTTGATAATAGTGATCTTGAGTTGTCCTTATGTTGAAACCTTTAAATAAAGACTTGAGTTAATGGGTTTTGATTTTTTTTCTTCTTTTTACAATATAAATTGTTTGAGGATAAGGAGGTGGGAAGAAAGCTAATTTTGGTAATCTTATATTTACTAAAATGTAAAGCCAACTTTACTCATGAATGTAGCTTATTTATAGGTCAAATACCATTGAAAAATAGTTTTAAAGTACTGTGAATTCACTTCATGAAATTTCCAAATTATTTCTACACAAAGATTAAAGGACAAACACAAAATATATCCCAAATTGGGTGCTACTCTAACCTTGAGTTATTTCATCATTGTTTTTTCTTCCTAAAAAATTTCAAACTTAAAAATTTGAAGTGTCATACTTAGTTTTCTGATAGTAATTCATAGCTTCTGTTGGCAATTTCACCAAAAATGTCTTTAGGTCCCTTGTGCAAGTAAAAGTCAAAATGGAAGGTTTTATTCTATTTTTAAAATTTAAATTCAATTAGCCAAGGTATAATACATCATTAGTTTTTGATATAATGTTCAATGATTTATTAGTTGAATATAGCACTCAGTGCTCATCATATCACATGCCCTCTTTAATTCCCATCGTTTTATAAAATTTCTTTTCAGAGTAACAGTATTCATTGTTTTTGTACCACACCCAGTGCTCCATGAAATACATGCCCTCCCTGATACCCACCACCTGGTTCCCCCAACCTCCCACCTCCTGCCCCTTCAAACCCTCAGGTTGTTTTTCAGAGTCCATAGTCTCTCATGGTTCACCTCCCCTTCCAATTTCTCTCAGCTCCCTTCTCCTCTCCATCTCCCCTTGTCCTCCATGTTATTTGTTATGTTCCACAAATAAGTGAAACCATACGATAATTGAACACAGATGTCCTTCAACGGATGAATGGATAAGGAAAATGTGGTCCATATACACTATGGAGTATTATGCCTCTATCAGAAAGGATGAATACCCAACTTTTGTAGCAAAATGGACGGGACTAGAAGAGATTATACTGAGTATAAGTCAAGCAGAGAGAGTCAATTCCCATCATTTTTAGTAGAGATGTACAAATATAGTGATTATGTGTTTTCAGAAACCCACATTCATGAAAGCCCTGACAATGCAGAGTTCTTAAAAATGTTTTATTCAGATACAATCACTAGATATTGTTTCCCATTGCAAAGCTGGGAAATAACTTCTTTGCATTTAATAGTTTAAGGAAAAGTAAACACTGACACTGAGGCAAATGAATACTGAAAATGGATTATGGAAGAGTTGATGGCCTGATCTTTTCTAGACATGGGGATAGGGTACACTGTAATTTTTAAAGTATCAATGACTTCTATTATATTTGGTGAATATGCTATGGGTGCATAAGAATCAAGTGAAATAAAAAAAGCAAGAGGGTCCTTTGTGATTACTGTATAAAAGCTGGTAATGAATCTTTTTTTTTTTTTTTTTTAAGATTTTTACTTATCCAGAGAGAGAGAGGAGAAGGCACGCTCCCTGCTGAGCAGAGAGCCTGATGCGGGGCTCGATCCCAGGACCCTGGGATCATGACCTGAGCCAAAGGCAGAGGCTTTAACCACTGAGCCACCCAGGTGTCCCTGGTAATGAATCTTTTAATGAATTCTGACACACACAAAAATACATACAGCAGTGGGACCATCTCCCTAGAGACACAGAAACATAACTGTAGCATTAAATATATAAAGAAACAAAACAACACAACAATTATATTAAAACAAAGCAAATGCCTGGCTTCTTTTCTAAGGCAATTGGATGTAAGAATTTAATTTTTAATTTTTGTTTTAATTTTTTACATTAAAAATTTAGAAGATTTTATGAAGGAACATCCATACATAAAAATGCACATGTTTTAACTGCACATTACAATGAATTTTCATTAACTGAACTTATACAGATACCTAGCAACAGCAGAACAGAACAGTACCATCACCTGGAATATTTCCCTAAGGCTTACTTAGTCAGATTATTATTACACAACCAACCGCTCACTCTTTCATATCCACTGCCAGGAAAATCACAGCCCTGATTTGTAATAATATAGATTTTTCATGTTTTGTATTTATATTAGTGAAGTCATGTCACTCTAGGCTTCAAAGAGCTGGAACAAATAATCCAATAATTTGTATGGAATCAGAAGAGACCTCAGATCGCTAAGGAAACATTTTTTAAAATTTATTTTTTATTTATTTTCTGCATAACAGTATTCATTATTTTTGAACCACACCCAGTGCTCCATGCAATCTGTGCCCTCTATAATACCCACCACCTGGTACCCCAACCTCCCACCCCCCGCCACTTCAAACCCCCCAGATTGTTTTTCAGAGTCCATAGTCTCTCATGATTCACCTCCCCTTCCAATTTCCCCCAATTCCCTTCTCCTCTCTAACTCCCCATGTCCTCCATGCTATTTGTCATGCTCCACAAATAAGTGAAACCATATGAAAATTGGCTCTCTCTGCTTGACTTATTTCACTCAGCATCATCTCTTCCAGTCCTGTCCATGTTACTACAAAAGTTGGGTATTCATCCTTTCTGAGGGAGGCATAATACTCCATAGTGTATATGGACCACATCTTCCTTATCCATTCATCTGTTGAAGGGCATCTTGGTTCTTTCCACAGTTTGGCGACCATGGCCATTGCTGCTATGAACATTGGGGTACATATGGCCCTTCTTTTCACGACATCTGTATCTTTGGGGTAAATACCCAGGAGTGCAATGGCAGGGTCATAGGGAAGTTCTATTTTTAATTTCCTGAGGAATCTCCACACTGTTCTCCAAAGAGGCTGCACCAACTTGCATTCCCACCAACAGTGGAAGAGGGTTCCCCTTTCTCCACATCTCCTCCAACACATGTTGTTTCCTGTCTTGCTAATTGTGGCCACTCTAACTGGTGTAAGGTGATATCTCAATGTGGTTTTAATTTGAATCTCCCTGAGGGCTAGTGATGATGAACATTTTTTCATGTGTCTGATAGCCATTTGTATGCCTTCATGGGAGAAGTGTCTGTCCATATCTTCTGCCCATTTTTTAAATATGATTGTCTGTTTTGTGTGTGTTGAGTTTGAGGAGTTCTTTATAGATCCAGATATCAACCCTTTGTCTGTACTGTCATTTGCAAATACCTTCCTTCATTCCGTGGGTTACCTCTTTGTTTTCTTGACTGTTTCCTTTGCTGTGCAGAAGCTTTTGATTTTGATGAAGTCCCAAAAGTTCATTTTTGCTTTTGTTTCCTTTGCCTTTGGAGATATATCTTGAAAGAAGTTGCTGTGGCTGCTATCGAAGAGATTACTGCCTATGTTCTCCTCTAGGCTTCAAAGAGCTGGAACAAATAATCCAATAATTTGTATGGAATCAGAAGAGACCTCAGATCGCTAAGGAAATGTTGAAAAACAAAAAGAAAATTGCGGGCATCATGCTACATGATTTCAAGCTTTACTACAAAGCTGTGATCACCAAGACAGCATGGTACTGGCATAAAAACAGACACATAGACCAGTAGAACAGAGTAGAGAGCCCAGATATGGACCCTCAACTCTATGGGCAAATAATCTTTGACAAAACAGGAAAAAATATAGAGTGCAAAAAAGACAGTCTCTTCAATAAATGATGCTGGGAAAACTGGGCAGCTATATGTAGAAGAATGAAACTCGATAATTCTCTTACACCGTATACAAAGATAAACTCAAAATGGATAAAAGACCTCAACGTGAAACATGAAACATTTTATGTCTGACTCTTTTCAGTCAGTATGAGATAGTGAGTTCTTCCCGTATTATTGCATGTGATTGTAGACCATTCATTCTTTTTTTTAATTTATTTTTTTTATTTTCAGCATAATAACACCCAGTAGACCATTCATTCTTATTGCTTTATAATATTATTCTATATAAATTAACTATATTTTATTTACCCATACTATACAGTTTTTCTGCCTTAGTATAGTTTTCAGTTTCATGCTATTATAAATGGTGTTTCTATGATCATTCAAGCATATATATTTTCTTCACCTTGATTTTGATATGATAGATTTTTTCTTTTTTTAATTAAAAGTCTTATTTGATATAACTATAGAACATATGCACTTGTAATAAGTAACAGAGACAGAACTCATGCATGCTTTACCCAGTTTCTTGCAATGGTCACATCTTATGAGACACAATCTCACAACCAGGACATTGGCAACTATGCAACCTAAGTGCAGGAAAGTTTCATTATCACAGTCTCCCTCATTTTGCTCTTTTTTGGTCACTCAAGCCTCCATTCCCTTAGGTCTTCTATCACTGGTATTCATTAATTTTGTAATTTTATAATTCTTTAATTTACAATTACAATTAAGAAAATTACAATTAAAAAATTCTGTAATTTGTAAAATTCTGTAATTTTGTAATTTTGGTATTATATAAGCAAGTCAATAGTGTATATGACTGTTGAGATTGGCCTTTTGACTTTGCATAATTGCCTAGAGAAGTATGCAGTTCTATGCAGTTCGGTGGGGGTTTTTTGTCCTTACATCTTCAGCTTTTTAATTTATTCATTTTTTGGTTTTATTTAAATTCAACTTAGTTAACATACACTGTATTATTTATTTCAGGGTAGAATTCAGTGCTTCATCAGTAGCAAATAACACCGAGTGCTCATTACATCAAGTACCCAACTTAATGCCCATCACCCAGTTACCCCATCCCCGCCATCAACCTCCTATCCAGCAGCCCTCAGTTCGTTCTCTACAGTTAAGAGTCTCTTATGGTTTGTCTCCCTCTCTATTTTTAACCTATTTTATTTTTTCTTCCCTTCCCCTATATTCATCATTTTTGTTTCTTAAATTCCACATATGAATGAGTGGAATCATATGGTCAGAGTTCAGTGATTTTTAAACCATATACATAGTTGTGCATCATTCAACATAATAAACTTCAAAATGAAAGAGAATAAAACTATATAAGATAATTATAGTGAAAATATAGTTAAAGCATCATTGAAAGAATTAAAATGTTAAAACAGGAAATATTCACTTAATGCAAAAGGAAGCATTGAAAGAAGGATGGAATAGGAAAGATACATTATACATATAAAGAGCAAAAAGGATAGTGGTAAAGGTATATCCAACTATATCAATAATAACATTATATGTGAATGGATCCAACTATCCAATTAAAAAGGCAGAGGATTTCAGTCTGGAGTAATAATAATAAAAAGAACCACTATATACTGTATACAGAAGATACATAATAGATTCAAAAACATAAATCAGTTGAAAGTGAAAGTGAAAAAGATAAATGTAAGATGTATATGAACCTAACAACAGAGCTCCAATATACATAAAGCAAAAACTGACAAATGAAGAGAGGAATAGACAGTTAAACAATAATAATTAGAGACTTCAATACTCTATTTTCACAAATGGATAGAGCAACTAGGTTAAAGGTAAACAGGGACCAAAAAAAGCCTTATAAAGCAATCATACTTAATACTCAAATCTTGAACATTCAAACCCAAAACATCAGAATAAGAATTCTTCTCAACCCTTGGTATCAGTGATTTCCTTTACTAAAAAATCATTTCCATATATTTATTTTTTGCTGTTATACACTCTTGCACATTTTTTTGGTTTAATTTCTACTTTTTCTTATTCCTTAAAATGGATATTTAGATCACTGATTTTAGTGTTTCTTCCTTTTAAAATGCAAATACGTAAACTATATATTTCTTTCCAAGCACATGTTTATCTCTATCATACAGGCTTTGGGATGTAATATTTTCATATAATAGAATACAAAATATTTTCTAATTTCCATTTTGAGTTCCATTTTTACAGAAAGACTTTCCAGATGTATGCTATTTAGTTTCTGAATATATTAGAGATTTTCAGTGTATCTTCATATTGATAGCTTACTCATAACTTCAATTTTATTTTATTTTTTTATTTATTTATTTTTATTTTTTATAAACATATTTTTATCCCCAGGGGTACAGGTCTGTGAATCGCCAGGTTTACACACTTCACAGCACTCACCAAAGCACATATGTTAATAAAACTATATAAGTTTCATTATGTCCATAACCCCACCAATGTCCATAACCCCACGCCCCTTCTCCCAACCTCCTTCCCCCCAGGAATCCTCAGTTAGTTTTGTGAGATTAAGAGTCACTTATGGTTTGTCTCCCTCCCAATCCCATCTTGTTTCATTTATTCTTCTCCTACCCACTTAAGCCCCCATGTTGCATCACCACTTCCTCATATCAGGGAGATCATATGATAGTTGTCTTTCTCCGCTTGACTTATTTCGCTAAGCATGATACACTCTAGTTCCATCCATGTTGTCGCAAATGGCAAGATTTTATTTCTTTTGATGGCTGCATAGTATTCCATTGTGTATATATACCACATCTTCTTGATCCATCCATCTGTTGATGGATATCTAGGTTCTTTCTATAGTTTGGCTATTGTAAACATTGCTGCCATAAACATTTGGGTGCACGTGCCCCTTTGGATCACTACGTTTGTATCTTTAGGGTAAATACCCAATAGTGCAATTGCTGGGTCATAGGGAAGTTCTATTTTCAACATTTTGAGGAACCTCTATGCTGTTTTCCAGAGTGGCTGCAGCAGCTTGCATTCCCACCAACATGTAGGAGGGTCCCCCTTTCTCCACATCCTCACCAGCATCTGTCATTTCCTGACTTGCTGATTTTAGCCATTCTGACTGGTGTGAGGTGATATCTCATTGTGGTTTTGATTTGTATTTCCCTGATGCCGAGTGATATGGAGCACTTTTTCATGTGTCTGTTGGCCATCTGGATGTCTTCTTTGCAGAAATGTCTGTTCGTGTTCTCTGCCCATTTCTTGATTGGATTATTTGTTCTTTGGGTGTTGAGTTTGCTAAGTTCTTTATAGATTCTGGACACTAGTCCTTTATCTGATATGTCGTTTGCAAATATCTTCTCCCATTCTGTCAGTTGTCTTTTGATTTTGTTAACTGTTTCCTTTGCTGTGCAAAAGCTTTTGATCTTGATGAAATCCCAATAGTCCATTTTTGCCCTTGCTTCCCTTGCCTTTGGCAATGTTCCTAGGAAGATGTTGCTGCGGCTGAGGTCGAAGAGGTTGCTGCCTGTGTTCTCCTTAAGGATTTTGATGGATTCCTTTCTCACATTGAGGTCCTTTATCCATTTTGAGTCTATTTTCATGTGTGGTATAAGGAAATGGTCCAATTTCATTTTTCTGCATGTGGCTGTCCAATTGTCCCAACACCATTTGTTGAAGAGGCTGTCTTTTTTCCATTGGACATTCTTTCCTGCTTTGTTGAAGATTAGTTGGCCATAGAGTTGAGGGTCTATTTCTGGGCTCTCTATTCTGTTCCACTGATCTATTTGTCTGTTTTTGTGCCAGTACCATGCTGTCTTGATTATAAGAGCTTTGCAATAGATCTTGAAGTCCGGAATTGTGATGCCACCAACTTTGGCTTCCTTTTTCAATATTCCTTTGGTTATTTGAGATCTTTTCTGGTTCCATATATATTTTTTTCTACATTCTTTGTTTTTATTATATTCAATTAGCCACCATAGAGTACATCTTTAGTTTTTGATGCAGTGTTCAATGACTCATTGTTTGCATATAACAGCCAGTGGTCATCACCACATGTGTTCCCCTTAATACCCACATCCCAATATCCCCTCTGCTCCCCTTCCCTCACCCTTCTGTAACCCTCAGTTTTTTGCAGGAATCCAGAGTCTCTCATGGCTTGTCTTCCTCTCTTATTTTTTCCCATTGAGTTTTCCCTCCCTTTACATATGGTTCTCTGTACTATTCCTTATTATCCCACAAGTTAGTGAAACCATATGATAATTGTCTTTCTCTGCTTGACTGATTTTTGAACTTTGGCTGAAACAGATCTCTCCCTGATAGATTGTCTCCAGATTTTAAATTTTAGGATTATTTGTTTCATTTCTTTGAAAAAAATGGATGGCATTTTGGTAGAAATTGCATTAAATGTGTAGATGGCTTTAGGTAGTATAGACATTTTCACAATATTTATTCTTCCAATCCAGGAGCATGGAACATTTTTCCATTTCTTTGTGTCTTCCTCAATTTCTTTCATGAGTATTTTATCATTTTCTGAGCCTCTTTGGTAAGGTTTATTCCTAGGTATCTTATAGTTTTGGGTGCAATTGTAAATGGGATTGACTCCTTAATTTCTCTTTCTTCTGTCTTGTTGTTAGTGTAGAGAAATACAACTGATTTCTGTGCATTGATTATATATCCTGACACTTTACTGAATTCCTGTACCAGTTCTAGCAGTTTTGGAGTGGAGTCTTTTGGGTTTTCCACATACAGTATCATATCATCTGCGAGGAGTGATAGTTTGACTTCTTTTTTGCTGATTTGGATGCCTTTAATTTCCTTTTGTTGTCTGATTGCTGAGGCTAGGACTTCTAGTACTATGTTGAATAGCAGTGGTGATAATGGACATCCCTGCTGTGTTCCTGACCCTAGCAGAAAAGCTTTCAATTTTTCTCCATTGAGAATGATATATGTGGTGGGTTTTTCATAGATGGCTTTGATAATATTGAGGTATGTGCCCTCTATCCCTACACTTTGAAGAGTTTTGATCAGGAAGGGATGCTGTACTTTGTCAAATGCTTTTTAAGCATCTATTGAGAGTATCATATGGTTCTTGTTCTTTCTTTTATTAATTTGTTGTATCACATTGGTTGATTTGTGGATGTTGAACCAAACTTCCAGCCCTAGAATAAATCCCACTTGGTCGTGGTGAATAATCCTTTTAATGTACTGTTGAATCCCATTGGCTAGTATTTTGGTGAGAATTTTCACATCTGTGTTCATCAAGGATATTGGTCTGTAGTTCTTTTTTTTGTGTGTGTTCTCTTTTTTGTTGGTATCCTTGTCTGGTTTTGGGATCATATGGTGGGTAAATTTTTAAAATTGCAGTAGAAAATGAAATATGACTTAGTACATTTTAGTTTATTTCTCACACAATCATATTCAATAATATAAAACAAGGTTGATCTCCTTTTTTAATATTTAAATTTATTTTTTCAGTGTTCCAAGATTCATTGTTTACGCATCACACCAAGTGCTCCATGCAATACCATCAGGGAAATTAAAATCGAAACCACAAGCTTAATCTCTTCAACATGTCAATGAATCTATTGAATAAATGGGAATTTATTATGAATTTAATTCCTGGAATATAGGTTTATTAGCATTTACTTCTGTACCAGTTTTCTATGGTAAATGATATCAAATATCAGCTTTTCCTAATTCAAATGACTTCTTTTTTTTTTTCTTTTGTTATTACATCATTTTTAAGAAAAAATTAATTTATTTTTTATTTTCAGCATAACAGTATTCATTACTTTTGCACCACACCCAGTGCTCCATGCAATCTGTGTCCTCTATAATACCCACCCCCTGCTACACCATTCAAAACCCTCAGATTGTTTTTCAGAGTCCATAGTCTCTCATGGTTCACCTCCCCTTCCAATTTCCCCCAACTCCCTTCTCCTCTCTAACACCCCATGTCCTCCATGCTATTTGTTATGCTCCACAAATAAGTGAAACCATATGATAATTGACTCTCTCTGCTTGACTGATTTCACTCAGCATAATCTCTTCCGGTCCCATTCATGTTGTTACAAAAGTTGGGTATTCGTTATTTCTGATGGAGGCATAGTACTCCACAGTGTATATGGACCACATATTCCTTATCCATTCGTCTGTTGAAGAGCATCTTGGTTCTTTCCACAGTTTGGCAACCGTGGCTATTGCTGCTATAAACATTGGCTATTGCTGCTATAAACATTGGTGTATAGATGGCCCTTCTTTTCACTACATCTGTATCTTTGGGGTAAATACCCAGGAGTGCAATGGCAGGGTCATAGAGAAGTTTTATTTTTAATTTCTTGAGGAATCTCCACACTGTTCTCCAAAGAGGCTGCACCAACTTGCATTCCCACCAACAGTGGAAGAGGCTTCCCCTTTCTCAACATCCCCTCCAACAAATGACTTCTTGAAAGATAGAGTTATGTTTTATTTTCTCTAAAACTAGGGTTACTCTAAGTGTCAGTTCTTTTTTTTTTTTAAGATTTTATTTATTTTTTATTTGACAGATAGTGATTACAAGTAGGCAGAGAGGCAGGCGGAGAGAGAGAGGAGGAAGCAGGCTCCCCGTTGAGCAGAGAGCCCGATGTGGGACTTCATCCCGGGACCCTGAGATCATGACCTGAGCCGAAGGCAGCGGCTTAACCCACTGAGCCACCCAGGCGCCCTAAGTGTCAGTTCTTAAAACACATAGATGCCACAACTCTATAATTCTCCTAATGTTATGCCATTATGCCTGTTGGTTTATACCAGAGAGGTCATTAAGTTGTTAGCTCAAGACTATCTTCCATATGTGTCAGTGGTATTTAATCTTGTCTATACCTATATTTACCATACACTTCTCTAGTCAATAGTCTTGAAAATATTGATTAATTTTAATGAAATCACACCAAAACTAATCTATAACTCAAAGTAGAAACCATAATTGATAATTGATTGATCTTGACAGTTAATAAGAATATGACTTGGGGCGCCTGGTTGGCTCAGTGGGTTGGACCTCTGCCTTCGGCCCGGGTCATGATCTCGGCATCCTGGGATCGAGCGCCATATTGGGCTCTCTGCTTAGCAGGGAGTCTTCCTCCCCCTCTCTCTCTGTCGGCTGCTCTGCTTAGTTGTGATCTCTCTCTCTCTGTCAAAGAAATAAATAAAATCTTTAAAAAAAAGGAATATGGCTTATGTTTGTCAAAACTCATCAAATTAGATATTTAAAATTTGTTCAGCAATCATAAATTTTAATTAAAGGTTAAGAAAAAATTGAGTTCTGGATATCTGGTTTACTTTTTTTTTTCAATTTATTTATTTTCAGAAAAACAGTATGCATTATTTTTTCACCACACCCAGTGCTCCATGCAATCTGTGCCCTCTATAATACTCACCACCTGGTACCCCAACCTCCCACACCCCCACCACTTCAATCCCCTCAGATTGTTTTTCAGAATCCATAGTCTGGTTTACTTTTTATAGTGTTATGGATTATTAGTTTTGTAATTTCTTTGTGTATTCTAGGCTTATTCATCTGTGGCATTGAAGGAAAGGATACCAAGGCTTCTCACTGTAGGGGAAACAAGTTACGAGAAGTTTTTTCTTAAGTAACCTGTATAGTGTGTATCAGAATTGGAGGTATCAGTATGAATGCATAACACACGCACCCACAAGGAGTCTTCTGAGGGATAATAAGCAGTAACACACTAACCAACACAACTAATGTCCACATTGATTTTTAAATATCACTAACTAAAGGGAACCTTGGATCCATGGAGAATGACAGTTTTATTTTGGGATGATCAAGGAAAGTATGAGAAAGCTAAAATCACCTTGGTGTAAAGAACTCCTCAAAAAATGAAGAAGACATATATATTAAAAGTTTAGAATCCAATTAAAAGAAGTTCCCATTCACCATATTTGTGAAATTTGGATATCAGATAAATTATAATATTAATAAATTAAACTTATTGAGTTAAATGAGTATCCTTTGCTGCTTCCAGTCAGCGAACAGGAGAAGAATTAGGCACAAAAATGTCCGTTGCAAGAGAATGGGAGCAGGGGATAACAGTCGAAAAGACTGCTGCCCTGAGCAACTCCTCAGTCTTGCTTTTATTAGTTAGAAACAATAGCCCACAGAAGAGCCAATAAAGGTCAAACGTTAGTTATATGCCTTGTAGCTAAACAAGAAGGAGGGCAAAATATGTCTGTACAAGTAGTATAAAGTTTATAGTTGAACAAGCACATTAAAAGAACTTATCTTTTAAGATAACTAGCCACAGGTGCTCTCCGGGGTGGGGGGAAAGGGGAGATAATGGAAAAATGAAGCAGGCGGTGTTCCACCCTGGTTGAGCCGGGCATCCTCAGCTGCTCAGCTTCAAGGCCGTATATAGTCCTCTCTCCCAGAGGCTTATTGCAGTATCTGTTTTTCTTAAGGCTGTATCTAAATGTGCTTGGTAACTAGTAAAATTTCCCGGGGGTTATATTTTAAGTAATACATTATTCTGAGGGGCAGTTGCAATCCTTGAGTTCATATTGCTTTATAGTAAATGAATAATATACCTGGGAGAAAAGAAAGACCATCTTTATAGTAAAATAGACTTAATTAGCCATATAGAAGTAATAATTAAGGTAGCAAAAAATCAATGAATGCTAAAACTAGTGGATGAAAGTTTCATGAGGAACAAGATATTTACACAGCCTCAAAATATCTTTTAATAGGGATGCCTGGGTGGCTCAGTTGGTTAAGCAGCTGCCTTTGGCTCAGGTCATGATCCCGGTGTCCTGGGATTGATTCCCACATTGGGCTCCTTGCTCTGCAGGGAGCCTGCTTCTCCCTCTGACTCTGCCTTCCACTCTGTCTGCCTGTGCTCGCTCTCGCTCTCTCTGACAAATAAGTAAATAAAATCTTTAAAAAATGTATCTTTTAATAAATTACTTATTATTATATGAAGAAAATAGTAACTTCACAGTCTACAGAGATTTGAAAGAGACTACCTTATCCAAGTGATCAGTTACCAAAACCAGTGGAAAAATCAGCATTATATGGCTCTTCAAATGTGATTAGGAAGGATCTATCATCATTTCTGTTTTATTCCTGCAAAAAATCCCCACTACCATAACCACCAATAACAACAATAAAAAACAAAACCCAAATCTCAGTTTAACTTTGAAGAAAAATCAGGTAAGAGCTAAGCAGAAATAACAACTAAATGCAATGTAAAATCCTACATTAGGCTGAATCTAGAGGTAATAGAAATATATAGAAAGATATAAAAGATATCACTTGAAAAAAATTATAAAATTTTAATATGGACTATGGATTAGATTTTCCAATTTTGATCATTACATTTTGGTTAGAAAACAGAATGATCTAATTAGGAAATATAACCTGAGATAGATAAAGAGACACAATGTCCAACTTATCATCAATGGTTTAGAAAGTATATATATACATGTGTGCATACACATTTATGTTTATAGTACTAGTATTTGTATATATAGAATGTTAAGTGCATGTATGTATATATGTAGAGAGAATGATGAGAAAAACACACAAGATGTATACAACTGTGACTGAAAAAGGGCATATGTAGTACTTTGTACTCTTTTTGGAGCATGGATTTAAATTTAAATTAGAAAAAAGTTACAAAAACAGGCTTGGACTGAAACAACTATTCTCAATTTGATTCTTTATGGATTTGATTTATAAGGGTGTCATTACAGAATATGGACTGTCCTAAAACAACCAAATCATTTCCTCATTTGAGAGTAATTACAAATAACTGAAAGCTATTAAATACCTTAATAATGGATTCATTAATTGGTTTCTAGAATTTCATATTAATACACAAATGTTAGAATATTATTAGTTCATTGAAACCTAGTAGTTGCTATTTATTAAGCTTAGGTATTGGACAACATATGGAATGACTTTATTTTGTGCTCTAACGTTTTCATAACTTTAGGAAATGATGCTTTGTTTTCCATTCATTGACAGTATGATCTTACATTGATTGATGTTTTCATTTATCATATTCTCTTATTAATGTGAAACTCACCCTTATTAATTTATTCCTTTTGGGATTCTTGGGTAATTTTAAGAGCACATAATGATGATAATGGCATGTAGCAACAATACCGTAATTATGAAATTCCTTTTTAAGATTTCCAGTTATGAGGGGAGCAGTCAAGATGGCGAAGTAGCAGGCTGAGATGACAGCAGGTAGCAGGAGATCAGCTAGACAGCTTATCTAACCATTGTGAATACTTACAAATCCAACGGGAAATTGAAGAGAAGAAGAGCAACAATTCTAGAAACAGGAAATTGATCACTTTATGAAATGTAGGACCTGCAGAGAAGTGAATCCAAAGTGACGGGAAGATAGACCACGGGGGGAGGGGCTGGCTCCCGCAAGTGGCGGAGCAATGGAGCACAAAATCATGACTTTTAAAAGTCTGTTCTACAGAGGGACATTGCTGCAGAGGCTGAACCAGGGGGAAGCCCACGTGGGGTCAGCATAACCCCAGGTCAATGGGGTCACAGAAGGGCCAAGGGTGTCTGAGTGTCACAGAGCTTGCAGATATTAGAGCGGGGAAGCTGGCTATAGCAACAAAGCCGAGGAGTGAGCTCTGAGCTCGGGGTTACCTTGAACCGGTGGCAGGCTGGGTGAGCTCAGAGCGTGGTCAGAGCCCAGGGAGAGAGAAGCGACTGGGCACTTCTCTCCAAGTGCAAGCGATTGAGCTCTTTCCTCCAAGCTCGACCAGAGGCCAGGAAGACGGAGGCGGTTGGGTGCTTTTCTCTGAGGGCGCACTGAGGAGCAGGACCCTGAGCTCTCTGCTCTTCTGGGCCAGAGATTGGGAGGCCGCCATCTTCATTCCCGTTCTTTGGAACTCCATGGAAAGCGCTCAGGGAACAAAAGTTCCCCAAAGCAAACCCAAGTGGATTACTTAGCCCAGGCCCTGGCAAGGGTGGTGCAATTCCGCCTGGGGCAAAGACACTTGAAAATCGCTACAACAGGTCCCTCTCCCAGAAGATCAACAAGAAATCCAGCCAAGAGCCAACTTCACTCACCAAGGAGAACAGCCAAATTCCAGAGGAGGAGAAAGCAAATCTTATCTGGACAAAATGACAAGGCAGAAAAACTCACCACAAAAAAAAAGGAACAAGAGGCAGTACCGGGATGCGTGGGTGGCTCAGTTGGTTAAGCAGCTGCCTTCGGCTCAGGTCATGATCCCAGGGTCCTGGGATCAAGTCCCACATCAGGCTCCTTGCTCGGCAGGGAGCCTGCTTCTCCCTCTGCCTCTGCCTGCCTCTCTGTCTGCCTGTGCTCGCTCGCTCTCTCTCCCTCTGTCTCTGAAAAATAAATAAAATCTTAAAAAAAAAAAAAGAGGCAGTACCAAAGGCTAGGGACCTAATCAATACAGACACTGGTAATATGACAGGTCTAGAGTTCAGAATGACGATTCTCAAGGTTCTAGTCAGGCTCGAAAAAGGCATAGAAGATATTAGAGAAACCCTCTCTGGAGAGATAAAAGCCCTTTCTGGAGAAAGAAAATAAGTAAAATCTAACCAAGTTGAAATCAAAAAAGCTATTAATGAGGTGCAATAAAAAGTGGAAGCTCTTACTGCTAGGATAAATGAGGCAGAAGAAAGAATTAGTGACATAGAAGACCAAATGACAGAGAATAAAGAAACTGAGTAAAAGAGAGACAAACAACTACTGGACCGCGAGGAGAGAATTCGAGAGAAAAGTGACACCATAAGATGACACAGCATTAGGATACTTGGGATTCTAGAAGAAGAAGAAAGAGAGAGGGGAGCAGAAGGTATATTGGAGAGAATTATTGTAGAGAATTTCCCTAATATGGCAAAGGGAACAAACATCAAAATTCAGGAGATGCTAAGAACACCCCTCAAAACCAATAAGAATAGGTCCATACCTCGTCACCTGATAGTACAATTTACAAGTCTTAGCGACAAAGAGAAAATCCTGAAAGCAGCCCGGGAAAAAAAAAAAGTCTGTAATATACAAGGGTAAAAACATTAGATTGGCAGCAGACCTATCCACAGAGACCTGGCAGGCCAGAAAGAACTGGCATGATATATTCAGGGCACTAAATGAGAAAAGCATGCAGCCAAGAATACTATATCCAGCTAGGCTATTATTGAAAATAGATGGAGAGATAAAAAGCTTCCAAGACAAACAAAAACTGAAAGAATTTGCAAATACCAAACCAGCTCTAAAGTAAATATAGAAATGGGTCCTCTAAGCAAAGAGAGACCCTAAAAGAAGTAGATCAAAAAGAAACAGAGACAATATACGGTAACAGACACCTTACAAGCAATACAATGGCACTAAATTCATATCTCTCAATAGTTACCCTGAATGTTAATGGGCTAAATGTCCCAATCAAAAGACACAGGGCAACAGAATGGATAAAAAAACAAAACCCATCAATATGCTACCTACAAGAAACTCATTTTAGACCCGAAGATTTAAAGTGAGGTGGTGGAAAACAATGTACCATGCTAATGGACATCAGAAGAAAGCTGGGGTGGCAATCCATATATCAGATCAATTAGATTTTAATCCAAAGACTATAATAAGCGATGAGGAAGGACACTGTATCATACTCAAAGGGTCTGTCCAACAAGAATACCTAACAATTTTAAATATCTATGCTCCTAACATGGGAGTAGCCAACTATATAAGCCAATTAATAACAAAATGAAAGAAATACATTGACAATAATACAATAATAGTAGGGGACTTTAACACTCCCCTCACTGAAATGGACAGATCATCCAAGCAAAAGATCAACAAGGAAATAAAGGCCTTAAATGACACACTGGACCAGATAGACATCACAGATATATTCAGAACATTCCATCCCAGCACAACAGAATATACATTCTTCTTTAGTGCACATTTTCCAGAACAGACCACATCCTGGGTCATAAATCAGGTCTCAACCGGTATCAAAAGATTAGGATCATTCCCCACATTTTTTCAGACCACAATGCTCTGAAGCTAGAACTCAATTACAAGAGGAAATTTGGAAAGAACCCAAATACATGTAAACTAAAGAGCATCCTTCTAAAAAATGAATGGGTCAACCAGGAAATTAAAGAAGAATTGAAAAAATTCATAGAAACAAATGATAATGAAAATACAACCGTTCAGAATCTGTGGGACACAACAAAGGTAGTCCTGAGAGGAAAATATATAGCAGTACAAGCCTTTCTCAAGAAACAAGAAAGGTCTCAGGTACACAACCTAACCCTACACCTAACGGAGCTGGAGAAAGAACAACAAAGAAAGCCTAAACCCAGCAGGAGGAGAGGAATCATGAAGATCAGAGCAGAAGTCAATGAAATAGAAACTAAAAGAATAACAGAACAAATCAATGAAAGTCGGAGCTGGCTCTTTGAAAGAATTCGTAAGATTGATAGACCCCTGGCCAGACGTATCAAAAAGAAAAGAGAAAGGACCCAAATAAATAAAATCATGAATGAAAGAGGAGAGATCACAACCAACACCAAAGAAATACAAAGAATTATAAGAGCATACTATGAGCAACACTACGCCAACAAATTCGACAATCTGGAAGAAATGGATACGTTTCTAGAGACATATAAACATCCACAACTGAAACAGGAAGAAATAGAAAACCTGAACAGACTCCAGTAAAGGGATTAAAACAGTCATCAAAAATCTCCAAACAAACAAAAGCCCAGGGCCTGACGGCTTCCCAGGGATATTCTACCAAACATTTAAAGAAGAATTAATTCCTATTCTACTGAAACTGTTCCAAAAAATAGAAATGGAAGGAAAACTTCCAAACTCATTTTATGAGGCCATAACCAGACAAGAATCCCATCAAAAAAGAGAATTATAGACCAATATCCTTGATGAACACAGATGCAAAAATTCTTACCAAAATACTAGCCAATAGGATCCAACAGTACATTAAAAGGATTACTCACCACGACCAAGTGGGATTTATTCCTGGGCTGCAAGGTTGGTTCAACATCTGCAAATCAATTGATGTGATACAACACATTAATAAAAGAAAGAATAAGAACCATATGATACTCTCAATACATGCTTAAAATGCATTTGACAAAGTACAGCATCCCTTCCTGATCAAAACTCTTCAAAGTGTAGGGGTAGAGGGCATATACCTCAATATAATCAAAGCCATCTTTGAAAAACCCACCACAAATATCATTCTCAATGGAGAAAAACTGAAATCTTTTCTGCTAAGGTCAGGAACATGGCAAGGATGTCCATGATCACCACTGCTGTTCAACATAGTACTAGAAGTCCTAGCTTCAGCAATCAGACAAGAAAAAGAAATTAAAGGCATCCAAATCGGCAAAGAAGAATTCAAACTCTCACTCTTTGCATATGATATGATACTATATGTGGAAAACCCAAAAGACTCCACTCCAAAACTGCTAGAACTGGTACAGGAATTCAGTAAAGTGTCAGGATATAAAATCAATGCACAGAAATCAGTTGCATTTCTTTACACTAACAACAAGACAGAAGAAAGAGAAATTAAGGAGTCAGTCCCATTTACAATTGCACCCGAAACTATAAGATACCTAGGAACAAACCTAAGCAAAGAGGCAAAGAATCTAAAACTATACTTAGAAAATGATAAAATCCTCATGAAAGAAATTGAGGAAGACACAAAGAAATGGAAAAATGTTCCCTGTTCCTGGATTGTAAGAGTAAATATTGTGAAAATGTCTATGCTACCTAAAGCAATCTACACATTTAATGCAATCCCTATCAAAATCCCATCCATTTTTTTTCACGGAAATGGAACAAATAATTCTAAAATTTATATGGAACCAGAAAAGACCTCGAATAGCTGAAGGAATATTGAAAAAGAAAGCCAAAGTTTGTGGCATCCCAATTCCAGACTTCAAGCTCTATTACAAAGCTGTCCTCATCAAGACAGTATGGTACTGGCACAAAAACAGACACATAGATCAGTGGAACAGAATAGAGAGCCCAGAAATAGACCCTCAACTCTATGGTCAACTAATCTTTGACAAAGCAGGAAGGAATGTCCAATGGAAAAAAGACAGCCTCTTCCAGAAATGGTGTGGGAAAAATTGGACAACCACATGCAGCAAATTGAAATTGGACCATTTCCTTACACCACACATGAATAGACTAAAAATGGATAAAGGACTTCAGTGTGAGAAAGGAATCCATTAAAACCCTTAAGTAGAACAGAGGCAGCAACCTCTTAGACTTCAGCTGCAGCAACTACTTCTTAAGAACATTGCCAAAGGCAAGGGAAGCAAGGACTAAAATGAACTATTGGGACTTCATCAAGGTCAAAAGCTTTTGCACAGCAAAGGAAACAGCAAAAGCAAAAGACGGCTAACAAAATGGGAGAAGATATTTGCAAACGACATATCAGATAAAGGGCTAGTATCCATGTTGCTACAAAAGTTGGGTATTCATCCTTTCTGATGGAGGCATAATACTCCATAGTGTATATGGACCACATCTTCCTTATCCATTCGTCTGTTGAAGGGCACTTATTTGTGGAGCATAACAAATAGCATTGAGGACATGGGGAGTTAGAGAGGAGAAGGGAGTTGTGGGAAATTGGAAGGGGAGGTGAACCATGAGAGACTATGGACTCTGAAAAACAATTTGAGGGTTTTGAAGGGGCAGGGGTGGGAGGTCGGGGTACCAGGTGGTGGGTATTATAGAGGGCACGGATTGCATGGAGAACTGGGTGTGGTGCAAAAATAATGAATACTGTTATTCTGAAAATAAATAAAAAATAAATTTTTAAAAAAAGGCTAGTATCCAAAATCTATAAAGAGCTTAGGAAACTCAACACCCGAAGAACAAATAATCCAATCAAGAAATGGGCAGAGGACATGAACCGACATTTCTGCAAAGAAGACATCCAGATGGCTAACAGACACATTAAAAAGTGCTCCACATCACTCGGCATCAGGGAAATACAAATCAAAACCACAATTGAGATACCACCTCACACCAGTCAGAATGGCTAACATCAACAAGTCAAGAAATGACAGATGTTGACGAGGATGTGGAGAGAGGGGAACCCTCCTACACTGTTGGTGGGAATGCAAGCTGGTGCAACCACTCTGGAAAACAGTGTGGAAGTTCCCCAAAAAACTGAAAATAGAGCTACATTATGACCCAGCAATTGCACTACTGGGTATACATCCTATGGATACAAACGTTGTGCTCCGAAGGGGCAGGTGCACTCAAATGTTTATAGCAGCAATGTCTACAATAGCCAAACTATGGAAAGAACCTAGATGTCCATCAATAGATGAATGGATAAAGAAGATGTGGTACGCTCTAGTTCCATCCATGTTGTCACAAATGGCAAGATTTCATTTCTTTTGATGGCTGCATAGTATTCCATTGTGTATATATACCACATCTTCTTGATAAAAAATAAAAAAATTAAGAAGATGTGGTATATGTACATAATGGAAAACTATGCAGCCTTCAAAAGAAATGAAATCTTGCCATTTGTGACGACGTGGATGGAACTCGAGGGTATTACCCTTAGTGAAATTAGTCAATCAGAGAAAGACAACTATCATATTATCTCCCAGATATGAGGAAGTTGAGATGCAATGTGGGAGGGTTTGGGGGGTAGGAAAAGAAAAAAATTAAAGAAGATGGGATGGGGAGGGAGACAAACCATAAAAGACTCAGTCTCAAAAAGCAGACTGAGGGTTGCTGGGGGAAGAGGGGACAGGAGAGGGTGTGGGGATATAGACATTGGGGATGGTATGTACTATGATGAGTGCTGTGAAGTGTGTAAACCTGGCGATTCACAGACCTGTACCCCTGGGGATTAAAATACATTATATGTTTATTAAGGTAAAAAAAGATTTCCAGTTATTAGGCAAAGACTGCATTTCAAATAAAATGTGATTCATTTATATTTTTAGTGCTAAAATGATACTGCAGGCTCAAAAAATGTATATAATCATCCCTCCAATTTTTTATGCCCCTCTAATACCATCACTGGCTCTTCTAAATATTAAAAAGCACATGTAAATATGCCATGAATCAAACAAAAATTTACACATGAATGTTCATATCAACATTGTTCATAATAGTGCCCAAGGGGAAACAACCTAAATGTCCATCAGGTAATTAATGGATAAACAAAAGTGGTATATCTGTGCAATGGAATGTCATTTATCCATAGAAAAGAATGAAGTATTCATAGATTCAACCACATTTGTAAACCTTGAATATATTATACTAAGTGAAAGAAGCTAGTCCCAAATGGTAAATATCTAGAATCAGTAAATCCTAGAAACAGAAACGTATCAATGGTTGCCAGGGCCTGAAGGAAGCAGGGAATCACTGCTTGATAGATATGGAGTTTCTTGCTGAGGTGATGACAATGCTATGAAAGTAGATAATGGTGATGATTGTACAACTGTGTGAGTGTATGACTAGCCACTGAATTGCACACAGTGAAATGGTTAAAGTGGTGCCTTTTATATTATATGTTACCTCAATAAAAAATGTAGTTCTGGAGAGGAATATAAAAACTGGATTAGAGCGCTGCCTGTGCTGCATAAACAATGAATCTTGGAATCTTAAAAATAAAACAAAACAAAAATTGGATTGGAAGACCCAATAGCCTTTAGAACTTTAACTTTGTGATAGCAAATCTACTTTATGAAAACCCTTGTCTTGTTAGCAGAGGAGATTGTAAGTTAAGATGACATGATAGAATGTGTTAACTAACTAACTAACTTGCATAGCTGATATACTTAGTGGTCATGCTTTTTAATTCACAGGAATCACAGGGAATCAAATACTGAGAGGGCTCCAGGCACCTGGATGACTTAGTTGGTTAAGTGACTGTCTTCCACTCAGGTCATGATCCCACAGTCCTGAGATCGTGTCCCTCACTGGGCTCCCTGCTCAGATGGGAGCCTGCTTCTCCCTTTCCTTCTGCCTGCTACTCTGCCTGCTTGTGCTCTCTCACTCTCTGTCAAAAAGAAAACAAACAAACAAACAAACCCACAACAACAACAACCGAGAGGGCTTATTCCAGTCACTGTGCTAGCTCTTCTTCCAGCAACATGGGGGTGATAGGCTGTTAAGCAAAAAGCTGAGAAAAATCCAATGTTAGCATCTAAACTGACTGATTTCCCATTCATCTCTGACAAACAAGACACAGAGCAGCCAGAATTGAAACTAGCAGAGAGACAGCGATGGAAGTATAAGAACATTTCATAAAGGTCATGGGTAAGAGAGTGAATTAGCAAGAATGGTATTGCCTGCATGAATTAAATACAATATTTGTAGGTAAAATAATTCTAGAAAAGTTGTGGTAAGCTTTAGATTTTAAATCTAGCTCCATATCAAAATCATTGTTCAGATATTATAAAGAGATTTTCTTAATACATTTATTTTCTTTTTTAAAAAGATTTTTACTTTTTTATGTATTTGTTTGTCAGAGAGAAGGAGACAGAGAGATAGAAAGCACAGAGGGGAGCAGAGGCAGAGAGAGAAGCAGGCTTTCTGCTGTTCAAGGAGCCTAATGTGGGACTCGATCCCAGAACCCTGGGACTGAGCTGAAGGCAGACACTTAACTGACTGAGCCACCCAGGCGTCCCCCAATACATTTATTTTCAATAAAATGTTTAACTAGAAGAGGAAAAGATTATGTTATAAGTAAATTTCCTAGGAAGAGGAGAAGTAAAATGAAATTTTACAGTTACCATAGCTCTTAAGGCAATTACCTTTTTTTTTTTTTTAAAGATTTAACTTATTTCAGAGAGAGGGAACATGCAAGTGTACTCGTGCCTGTAATAAGACAAGTTAGGGGAGGAGCAGAGGAAGAAGGAATGACACAGAATCTGAAGCAGACTCTGTGTGAGCACAGAGCTTTTGTGTGGTTTGATCTTACTACCCCAAGATCATGACCCGAACTGAAATCAAGAGTTGAAAGTCCCACTGACTGAGCCACACAGGCTCCCTGAAGACAATTACATTCAAAACAACAAGATCTCAATATAGTTATATCATGTTACAGATTAATAAGTGTGGAAAAAAATCAATATTTGAAAGTGACTTTGCTTCATATGCAAACAAGAGATGATTAAAAATAATCTTGATATGGGGCGCCTGAGTGGCTCAGTGGGTTAAAGCCTCTGCCTTCGGCTCAGGTCATGATCCCAGGGTTCTGGGATCGAGCCCCACATCGGGCTCTCTGCTCGGCAGGGAGCCTGCTTCCTCCTCTCTCACTCTCTGCCTGCCTCTCTGGCTACTTGTGATCTCGCTCTCTGTCAAATAAATAAATAAAATCTTATAAAAAAAAATAAAAAATAATCTTGATATAATCTTACCCTCACAGACTTCCTTACCACAATGGATTTTCTACTGGAAAGAAAAGATTAGAATAACTAACAGTAACATGGGATTTCAAAAACCACTATGATTTTTTTCCATGAATAGCATAGTATTTAAAGCCTATTACATAATTTTTGAAGTGTTTAGACAACTTAATTTTTTTCTCTGATGTCAGCAATGGAATTTAATCAACAGAGAAAAGCAGACACATCAATAAACTGAGTGTATGATTGCAGAGAGAGATCCCATGTACTATGTCAGCTTACATACTTTCATTGTCTTTTCTCATCCCTTCCCCAGAAAACTATACTACTGCTTGAAAGGTCATATGTTGTAGTGGACTGAAGATGACTTGATATTAGAATATAGGCTCCTCTATTAACTACCTATGATGTATTGGTGACTGTACCCAATCTTTTTCTGTCTACATTTTGATACAGCTTAAATGTATTTCCAGGACTGGTAAGGGCCTTGATGATGTTTGAAAAGAGTTTGACATATCACTGGAGTTCAAAACAAGTAGTTATTTTAAACATTATGTCAGCAAAAATTATTTATTTATTTAATTTTTTTTTTTAAAGAATGTATTTATTTATTTATTTGACTGAGAGAAAGACAGAGCACAGCAGGGAGATTGGCAGGCAGAGGGAGAGGGAGAAGCAGGCCCCCATGGAGCAAGGAACCCTATGCGGGGTTCCATCCCAGGACCCTGGGGTTATGACCTAAGCTGAACGCAGATGCTGAACCGACTGAGCCACCCAGGTGACTGCTGGTAGAAGTAATTTAATTTAATTTTTAAATTAACATATAATGTATTATTTGTTTCAGGGGTACAGGTCTGTGAATCATCAGTCTTACACAATTCACAGCACTCACTATAGCACATACCCTCCCCGGTGTCCATCACTCAGACACCCTAGCCCTCCCAAACCCTCCAGCAGCCCTCAGTTTGTTTTCTGAGATTAAGAGTTTCTAATGGTTTGTCTCTCTTCCCAGTCCCATCTTGTTTCATTTTTCCCTCCCTTCCCCCATGAACCCTGTCCTGCCTCTCAACTTCCTCATATCAGAGAGATCATATGATAATTGTCTTTCTCTGATGGACTTACTTTGCTTAGCATAATACCCTTTAGAAGTAATTTAAAAGAGGGGCACTGGGTGCCTCAGTTGGTTAAGCATCTGCCTTTGTCTCAGGTCATGATCTTGGGCTCCTGGGATTGAACTCTTTGTTGCGCTCCCTGCTCAGTAGTGAAGTCTGCTTCTCCCTCCTCATCCTATCTCTATGTCTCATAAATAAATAAAATCTTAAAAGAAAAAGAGTGTTTAGGTGTTATTTCAGGCCCCCTTTTATTTTTATTGTTTTTTTTTAAAGATTATTTATTTTAGAGAGAGAGAGAGAGAAAGAGGGTAAGCAGGGGAAGGGGTAGAGGAGGTGGGAGAGGGAGAAGGAGAGAATCTCAAGCAGTTTTCCTGCTCCATGAGGAGTCCCAAGTGGAACTCTATCTCACAACCCTGAGATCATGACCTGAACAGAAATCAAGAGTTGGCCACTTACCTGACTGAGCTATGCAGGAGCCCCTCAAAGCCCACTTTGAATTAATTAATTTGTTAGTTAATAGTTTTATTTTCCTTTATTTTATTTATTATTATTTTTAAATTTTCAATTTAAATTTAATTAGCCAAGTTATACTACATCATTAGTTTCAGATGTAGTGTTCGATAATTTTTTAAAATTTTTATTTATTTTTTAAATTTCTTTTCAGTGTTCCAGAATTCATTGTTTATGTACACACACTCAGTGTTCCATGCAATATGTGCCCTCCATAATACCTGCCACCAGGTTCACCCAAACTCCCACCCCCTACCCCTCCAAAACCCTGATTGTTTTTCAGCGTCCATAGTCTTTCATGGTTTGTCTCCCCCTCCAATTTCCCCCAACTCCCTTCTCTCCATCTCCCTATGTCCTCCATGTTATTTCTTATGCTCCACAAATAAGTGAAACCATATGATAATTGACTATCTGCTTGAGTCTGCTTATTTCACTCAGCATAATCTCTTCCAATCCTGTCCATGTTTATAAAAAAGTTGGGTATTCATCCTTTCTAATTTATCAGTTGCATAACACCCAGTGCTCATCAAATTATATGCTTTCCCTAACCTCACTTTTAAAATTTAAAATTTATCTGTCTTGTATTTCCTTATTTTTTTCCTATTTCTACTGCTTAGATATCCTTGATATCTTCTTAAATCATTCACTTAGCTTTGTGTTGATGTGAATAATGGTCTTATTTCATCATCATTTAAAATTTGGTGTTTTAATTTGTGCTTATGCATTTATTCTAATTTTGTAACCTATAGTGAGTGACATAATGTTTGCATTTTATTTTTTATTTATTTATGTTTTAAATATTTATTTATTTGAGATAGAGTGAGGGAGAGACAGAGAAGAGCATGTGTGAGTGGGGGGCGGGGCAGAGGGAGAGAATCAACAAGCAGAATCCCCCCTGAACACTAAGCTCATGATGGGGCTTGATCTCACCACCATGAGATGATGACCTGAGCTAAAACCAAGATTTGGACGCTTAACCCACTGAGCCAGCCAGGCGCCCCTGTTTACATTTGTTTTAAATTAAAGATATGCCTTTTAAGTGAAGTTCTCTCATAAAGATAAGTAAATAATTAGAAGTCTTATCAGTGTTCATGAAGCTGTTTCCATCTCTTCAGTTCTGATTATTTCTAAATTCCCTTTGATATCTTTGTTTTCACTTGTTTTCATTATTTTAATTAGCCTAGAATACTTATTTGGTTTCTTTTGAGGCATCTTTGCTGTTGCTGTTTTCTATATTGTATTTGGGTCTTAGATTATGTTATTAATTTGATGACATTGATTAGGGGAAGAAACTAGTTTGTTACTATATTGTGTGTCTTCTGTAGAATTTATATAGTTTTAAATATTATTACTTTCCTTCCTTCCCTAGAACATTGAAGAAAAGACTAAGTCAGAAGTGGATATATGTTTAATTACTTGGAAATATATTTTAAAGTTTTACAGTGAGGAAAGCCACTATGCATGAGTTTGGTTTGAAAGTAAAAGGAGTTTGATTAAGGTGAGATTAGGACGTATTTTTAAATGTCTTTAAAAGGGTTAATATGACTACATTATAGGCACAAAGCAATGAAACAAATCAGAAGCTGTAGTTAAATACTTAGAGGACTTTCTTCTTTGATTTTACACTGATTCGTCAAAACTTCAGGATCTTTGAGAGAAATGTTATCTTCTTTATGAAATCATTAAAAGCTTGTTGCACTTGCTTATTCCTCAAGGTGTAAATGAAAGGGTTCAACAGGGGTGCAACAGAAGTGGTGAGCACCGAAACACCTTTATTTGTGGCTACCTCTTCTTTTGCTGACGGCTTGATATAGATGAAGATGCAGCTGCCATAGGTGATGGAAACTACAATCATGTGTGATGAGCAGGTAGAAAAGGCCTTTTTTCTTTGTTGGAAAGAGGGGAATCTCAGAATTGTCCTGACGATGTATGTGTAGGACAGAAATACACACACTAAGGTGATAATGAGTGCAAATACAGCCACAAAGATAACCATTTGTTCTAGTAGCCACGTATCTGAACATGAGATCTTCAGGAGGGGACCTGCATCACAGCCAAAATGGTCAATGGCATTGGAGTCACAGAATTCAAGCTGGAGGCCCAAGCTCAGGGGTGGGAGAACGATCATCAAGCCAGATACCCAGCAACAGAGGATTAATAAGGTGCACACCCTATTGTTCATGATGGTCATGTAATGAAGGGGTTTACAGATAGCAACATAGTGATCATAGGACATGGCTGCCAGGAGAAAAAATTCTGTTGCTCCAAAGAGAAAAATAAAAAATATTTGACTTGCACAAGCATTGTAGGTAATAGTATTGTCCCCAGTTGATATACTATATAGGAATCTAGGAATACAGACAGTGGTAAATGAGACTTCTAAGAAAGAGAAATTTCTGAGAAAAAAGTACATAGGCGTTTTAAGATGAGAGTCTACCAATGTGAGGGTTATAATTGTAAGGTTCCCTGTTACACTCAAGATATAGGTGAGCAATAGAAAGATAAAAAGCAGGATTTGCAGTTGTGGGTCATCTGTCAGTCCCAGCAGGATAAAAGTTGTTATTGCTGTGTAGTTTCTCATCACTGACTTTTGACATCCATCCATTGGCATGTGAAAATAAAAGAGATTTTTATAAGGAGATCAATATTTGAATTCTGTAGCAAAAGACTGAGTATAAAAGCCCAGCAAACCAAGTCTACATTTATTTTCTCATTTCACTTATAATCAATATTACCACTATTCCAGTTAGCCTTCCTGAATATTCCACATCTGAGTAGTAAAGCTTATTCCTTCAGAGTTCATGTTTCTGTAAAACAATGCAACATTTTCTCAGATCATTCTTTGCCCCTCAAAATTTGCAGCTGTACATGCTCACTGTTTGTAATTCATCACATGGATTGGATTTACAAATAAGTTAGAGCAAAAAAAAGGTGATTTTACTTAATGTGTACTTAAGTTGTTGTAATGTGTACTTTGTTGTTTATCCAAGACAAATCTTGGATATATATTATATCCAGATAACAAAGACCATGACTTCTCTTCAGTTGTTATTATCAAGGATTGTTTTAAGTATAAGATGCATTTCTGCTGGAAAACAAACAACAGTGACAACAAAACACAACATTGGACCCTGAGATTTTCCCTTATTTCTTTATTCTTAACTGCTTGTATTCCTTATCTTAACTCAAAGATGGTTTGATATACAACTCTTTTATCTATCATATCAGAAAAGGAATACCTTCACTACGCATACATGTTATTTTTTAGTTGCCTGTGGCTCCATATCTCTCAAAAGCCCTGAAATGTAATCTATGTTTAATACCAATAAATACAGTCTTCCAGAGGCTATGCACCTTTTTATTTTTTAATTATTTTTTTTTTATTTTTAGAGAGAGAGGCAGGAGGGTCAGGAGAGGGAGGGAGAGAATCTTAAGCAAGTTTCATGACCAGTGCAGAGCCCAACTTGGGGCTCCGTCTCACTAACCTGAGATCATAACCTGAGTTGAAATCAAGATTGGAGCATTTAACCAACTGAGCTACTCAGTCTCCCCGCAGGCTATGCATTTTTAATTGGTGTTTTTAATTTCTTCAAAAAGATACTATCATCTCCACCTTCTCATCTTACCCCTACTTTGTTTAGGTCTTAAGGCTCTGCAAACTTTCATGTCCAACCTCCCACTGCTCTAAAATCCGCAGGAATTTTATTACTATTGAAGTCATTGGCATATTTTTTTGTAGTTTCTTTGCCTGACATCCCCACAATATTTTTTTAAATTAAGATTCTGTCATCCTTCAAATTGATTCCATGCCTTCATCCTGACTTTCTTCCTGACTTTCTCTCTCTTTTTAAAGATTTTATTTATTTGACAGAAAGAAAGAGAACACAAGCGAGGGGAGTAGCAGGCAGAGGGAGAGGGAGAAACAAGTCTCGTAGAGCAGGGGGAGCTCGATGTGGGATTTGACCCCAGAACCCTGGGATCATGAACTGAGCCAAAGGCAATTGTCCAGTCAACTGAGCCAGACACCCTATATATATCTTTTTTACTGACCTACAGTCTCCTCATTCTCTATTCACCTATGAAGTATTTCTGTTACCCAATGTTTTTTCTTGAGACCCATCTTTTCTTGTTTGCTCTTTGTTCTTCTTCTTATAAGACTGCATGCTCTCCAAGAGGATTTCACTTCATGCAACTGATTTTATTCTCATTCATATGAATTCCAGAGGCCAGAACTTTTCCAAATAAAACAATTGCTAAGTGCACATTTCTAGTTGTCTGTTCCACAGACTCTTCATATACCATGAATTCAAAGTGAAATCATGGTCCTTCTGCAAGCCTTATTCTCTTCTAGTGTTAACTATTTATTGATGAAGATTAGTCTCTAGTGTGTAGCCTGCAAGGGTCTTCATGGACAGGACCTTCCTTATTTTCTTATTTTATCACTTACATATTCCTTACCTTTCTTTATGCTAACTTAAATTCCACAAACATTGACTGCTTGTATTCTTCATGTTTTTCAAAGTCTCTCTCTTCTTCCCTTCCCTTTCCTTCCTCTCCTCTCCTCTCCTCTCCTCTCCTCTCCTCTCCTCCCCTCTTCTCTTGAATGGCTGTCTTTTTTTTCCCCTTCTTTTTTTTCTCAAGGGCTGTCTTCTTTACCAGGGCTACTCATTGGTCCGTCAGAATTCTCCTTAGGTATCAGTTTTCTAAGGAAATTTTCATTCACCCTCCCAGACTATGTGAGATTAGGATACCATGTTATTTCTAAACACCTGTTGTTTACTCTTCCTTGGAATAAATCACTTGGTATACCTCCATATGCTTATATGTCTCCTCTCTGTTTCTGTACACTTTTCCAAAATAGAGATTATGTTTTGTTATATAATTGTGAACTGGAGGAAAAAAAAAAGAGTCATCTATATACTTAGACTAAGATATCTTCTTTAATGCCTAGTTTGGTCAGGTGGCTCAGCATTCTTATTTTTCTTTATGGTGATCAAGAATTTCATATGATGTTAATGTCTGACTCCACCCAGACAATTAAGGAAGTTTGTTGCCCAGCCTCATCACTCATATCCTCACCTCCGTTCCAATCAGTGCTGTTATAAAATGTACAGTCACCTTATTTATATATTTACATTATAATTGGAGATACACATGAAAGATAAGTAAAATATTAACTGGCTGCCTTTTCTTATATCATGAGTCTCTTTCTGTTGATATTATGTGTGACCATTATGTATATTATTCAACAACAGGAAAGGACTCTATTTCTGTTTGTGGAGCTGTAACCACTCCGAGTCCTCAATTAGCATTAATTGTTTATAATGGTAACTATGAGAATATGTCTTATATGAAAACACAGTCTCTAGGGTTTCTGCTATTGCTCCATTACTAAAGGACATGGTATCTTCCCAGGAGACATCAATTAGTTTGCTATATGAATAATTTTTCACTAGATTGGTTTTAAAATAATACCTGCAAATGAAAGAGCCCTCTGAGTGTGGCAATATTAATTCTCTCTTCCTATGGACATGTGCCTTCTAAAGGCTTATGAGGTATACAAGGCAAGGCAAGCTTCATTTTAAAGGAACTATCACAGGAAAATGGACACTCCTGAAGGGACTCTAATTAAAAACTCTGGTAAAGGAAATAATGTGGACCTGATACAACTAAAGTGAAGACACTAGCACAACTAGCTGCCAACATTAAGAGCACCTGGGGGGCCCAGTCAGTTATGTGTTTGTCTTTGACTCAGGTCATGGTGCTAGGGTCCTGGGACTGAGCTCTCAGTTGAGCTCCTTGCCGGTAGGCAGTCTGATTCTCTCCTGCCAATCCCACCCCTGCCCCCTGACCCAATCATGTAGTCTCTCAAATAAATAAATAAAATCTTAAAAAAAAAAGCTACTAGCCAACCTTATGTAAGAACAGCCCGTCACATGCATTTCCATCATCCTTAAACTCTCAAGGTTTTTCAAATCAACGAAACTGTTTCTTTGATGACTCTTCGACTGCTGAAGAGTGATATCTTTGTGAGCCTCTCATACCAATCAGTGGCTTATACAGGAAAGAAAAACAGAGCTCTTTGTTTTCAAACTTTCTGAGATTTTTCATTTCCTCTCAATCTTCTTTCTTTGGGAAATTCTATTTTTGCTTATATTAGAAAGTTCAATTTATTAATTTTTTTTCATGGAAGTGAAATAGTGTACTAATAATTTACTATGGCCTATTCTTTGCCTTGTCTTTTGATTTGGTTTATCTAAGAACTGATTCGCTTTTAAAACTTCAGGGCTCCAAAACAGCAATAAGTAGAACTAACTACAAAGTAACTAAAAGTTGACATCCTGCTCTCATCTCCTTTTTCATACTTCCCTCTGGATATACAGCAAGCAGAAGTTGTCCTGGTGGAAATACACTTCTCACCTTGCTATCCTGAACAGAGCTCCATGAACAATAAAAATGGCCTCTCTCTCTTCACTCATCAAATTATTCAAATTATTTTTATTGAAGAATTAGATTTTAAGAGAACATTTCTGTTTAAGTAATAGATGTTTAGGAAGGATTGAATTAGTTCTGTTTAAATTTTTCATCATAAAAGAATATTTACAAATTAGAAAATGTAGGGGGTGTGATTATGGACATTGGGAGGGTGTGTGCTTTGGTGAGTGCTGTGAAGTGTGTAAACCTGGTGATTCACAGACCTGTACCCCTGGGGATAAAAATATATGTTTATAAAAAATAAAAAATTAAAAAAAAGAAAATGTTAGCATTTTAAGCAATGTAATATGCTTTCTGGGTACAAATCCCAGAATATTTCTGTATGTTTTTGAAACTACACTGTGTGAATGATTACTTATGGATGCAAAGTATAGCTCTGGCTATTTATGAAGGGATACTGAATAGTTCACAACATGCCTACTACAATTTTCCACATTAAAAGTTGAAACAAGCTTAAGTAACTGTATTACAGAGGAAAATGCCAACAAATATTACTCTTTATTATCTCTTAAAAGAGAAAATAATTCTCATGTCTACCTACAGTACTTACTCTTTAGGTAATTATTCGTGCTTTTAGCTGGCAGCCTTTTACTGTTTCTCTGTGTTTTGGGGAAAGAGATGTGCCTCAAGTCCAATTGCATCAAGTCACAGTCACTCTTCAGCTATTTTCTGAAGGAACTTGAGTTCTTTAAGTTTCCTATTTTCACTCTCATTAGAGACTCTTATTTTAAACCTTGGAAGCATTTTCTTTGGTCTCTGTCATGAAGGGAAGAAAACTTCATGTAGGGGAGGAGAACAAACACATTTTATCTGGGTTTTGGAATAGCTCTGATTGTTCTGAGCCAGGATTTGGCTTTTCTCCTCTAAAAATAATAGTATTTATATTCCTCTGCTCTATCTTCTGGGGTGCACTGGGATCACGTGTATGAATAAAGTAATGGATCCTTAGTGACCTGGGGTCTAATGTCACTAAGGAATCTTTTGCTTAATGAACTTTGGCAAACAACTAAAATAGACAGCAGCAGGGATGTTGTCCTTTGAGACAGTAAGATAGAACAACAGCATGGGACAGAGAGGCCAGGTGCCCATCACATTAATGAGAAAAATGTGCAAGCCTGATTAAATTCTCTTTTACACTTTCTAAAGATATGGTATAAGAGACTTTAATAATCAAAATATTTTGCCTTCCATAATCTCCCAAATCATTTTTTGTTTGTAAATATTTAATATGAAAATGTGTATTGAAAAAATTAATATGTACAATGATATTGCAGACTGAATTTTTTTTTTAATCACAGGAGTATTTACCTACATTTGAAAAACAGGGGAAAAATGAATATGGCTGACATATTTTTTATTCTGCCTACAGAGGATGCTTGATAAGACAATGGTTACATGGATGACTCAAAAACATTTCACTCACATAAAAACCATGGCTCTAATAATTTCTGCTGTGAAATATCTGCCCCCAAGAATTTGCAATATGTATTAAAAGAGACCTATCTGAAAATATTTTAAGACATAAACTAAGGTTTGAAGGACTGGTTAAGAATGCTGCTTGTGATCCATTATAAAAGGGTAATAGAAATTACAGTAGTTTGGAGATGACTTTTAGAAATCTGGAAAAACCTTGTATGGTTACATATTAGTTACTTTAGGAGTTATAGTTTGATGATGGTAGATTAGGGCTCATGATGAATACATTTGTCATGATTAAGAAAGAAAGCTGCTACATTAAAGGAAGAAGAAAATGCCCTTTTTGCAAAATGCTTAAATAAATTATGCTAATCTCTCTTTATTATTACTTTTTTATTATACCAGCATTACTTCTATGCCTTTCTTTCCCTAATTTTCTTTTTTCTCTTCCTTTTTTTTCTTTTTTCTTTTTCTTAATTATGCTCCATAGTACACCATATAGTACACCATTAGTTTCTGATGTAGTGTTCAATGATTCAATAGTTGCATATAACACCCTGTGCTTATCACAACACATGCCCTCCTTAATACCCATCACCTGGGTACTCCATCCCCCTAACACCTTTCCCTCTGAAACCCTCAGTTTGTTTCTCAGAGTCCAGAGTCTTTCATGGTTTGTCTCCCTCTCTGATTCTTTCCCTAGTTTTCATTTTATATTTTAATTAAGGCAGATATTTGTTATTTAAGTCCTTCTTCTTAATAATTTTTCACACAATAAAGTTTTATTTGTTATTAGGATTTTTATTATGGGAGACAATATATTATATGAGTAGGTTCTTTTTTTAAGATTTTATTTATTTATGTGGGAGAGAGAGAGAGCACATGTGAACCTGCACATGAGTGTGGGGAAGGGCCAGAGGGAGAAGGAGACTCCCCACTGAGGTGGGTGCCAGACTCAGAGTTCAATCCCAAGACCCTGGGACCATGACCAGAGCGAAAGGCAGACACTTAGCCACCCAGGTACCCTGGAATAGGTTCTTACCATGCCAATAAGTATTTAAATTTTTGGTGTGGGGAATAGAAAGAGGATAAACAGTAAATTTAAGATTTATAGAACTATGATTTTACATGTTGGATTGTAAATAGTAAGAATGAATCATATTATGCATGTAATATTGTGCAACTTCAAAAAAGTTTAATCCTAGATATTTTTAAATTTTCTTTTCATCCCTTTATCTTATCTTTTTTTTTTACTAATGTATGTAAGACATTATATATGTAATATATCTAATTAATATTTCTGCATCTAGAAAGGCCTTGATCTTAATAAATATATCTTATAGCAAGTCATATTTTTTCCCACAGATGATTCTCTTAGATTTTGCAAGCATATAATCATATTATGAGTATATTATAATAATTTTTCCGGGGATTCATCAATGAGATTTACAATACCATAGAGTTGTACTGTTGAACAATTTTTAAATAAGGTTTATTTTTTAAAAATATTCTACCATGCATACAAGACAGTGTATCATTACTGTGCTAATCACCACTTTATATTTACCCCACAAAATTGTTACTTCATATCTTTGTGTGACATAAAATGTTCCTTCTAATATTTGTTGTGATTTATTCTTTGACTACAGTCATACTTAGATGCTATTTCATAATTTCCAAATGTATAGTGATTTTTCAATAGTTTTTTCTTTTTTAATACAATTCTGTTCAGAATTTATTCTGAGGGTTATATATGTTATATATTTTTTACACATTTACTATTGTCTACTATCTTTATCAGTTACTGAGAGTAGTTTGTTAAAATATTGTGAATTTGTCTATTGTGGATACCTCTAGGTATCCACAAGCTAGGTTAAGGAACAGAACATAACCTGTATCTTAGAAACCTCCTGTTTGTCCATCTCCGATCACATTCCTCTTTATTCCTAATAGATGAATTCAAGGACACTTCTAGTTTTTGTTTGTACTCTTCATCCTGCCCTTTGTCTGAGAAGGCTGACCAGAATGCACTGCATGCAGGAGCTCCTTTTTCTGTGGATTTGATTTTCAGTTCAGCCATTGAGGACGCCTTATAATATCATCATCAACTATTGTATCAAGATTATGCTATTCTCATTTTTTTTAATATAATTTTTTTGAACCAGTTGTGATAAGTTGTATTTTTTTGTAGAAATTTCAACACTATTTACGAGTTTATTGGCAGAATTGTAATTATTTTGGTTTTATGACTGCATTTTTTTGTAGTTATGTGCACTATATTTCCTAATATAATGGTTGACTTCCTCTCTTATTTATTCTTTATTTTTTGGTTACCCTTGGGAGAGATTTAATGATCTCATTAGTCCATTTAGATAGTCCTCTTTTGGCATTCCAGGTTTTTAAAAAAAAAATTGCTCATTTTCTATTTGCTTTTTTCTATTTTGATAATAACTCCTTTAATATTTATTACTTTCTTCTTTCCAGTTTAGTTAGGTATAATGTCATGCCCTTTTTAAACTTCTTTGAATTAATGCTTAGATCATTGATTTCAAGTTTTTGTCATTTATTTTCTAATGCATTTGGATCTAAATATGCTGCTAATCACCACTTTATATTTACCCCACAAGATAGTTACTTCATATCTTTGTATGACATAAAATGTTCCTTCTAATATTTGTTGTGATTTATTCTTTGACCACAGTCATACTTAGATGCTATTTCATAATTTCCAAATGTATAGTGATTTTTCAATAGTTTTTTCTTTTTTAATACAATTCTGTTCAGGATTTATCCTGAGGGTTATATATGTTATATATTTTTTACACATTTACTATTGTCTACTATCTTTATCAGTTACTGAGAGTAGTTTGTTAAAATATTGTGAATTTGTCTATTTCTCTTGAACGTTCTAATTATTTTGCTGTGTATATTTTGAGTCTATGTCATTAAAGACATATGAATTTACAATTACATTAACTGTGGAAATTTTGTCATTATGAAATATTTGTCCTCTAGTGTTTTTTAAATTTGATCTTGTAGGATACATGCCCTTATTATTAACATATGCATACAAGCTTTCTTTTTTTCATTGTTTGTATTATGTATATCTTCCATACTTTTACTTGTTATCTATCCTTATATCTTAGATGCATCCCTTGTAAGGAAATATAATGCTTTGAAAAAAAAGCTGTTCAAGATTATATATGCTTAGTTGGGGGAATATAGATTATTACCTTTATTAAACAGCAGACTCCAGAGTTCATATTTATGTTGTACATTCTATGAGTTGTGACAAATGTATAATGTCATGTATGTAGTACTACAGTATCATACAGAATAATTTCTCTGGCATAAAAATCCACTATGCTTAACCAATTCATTGCTTCCTTTCTATCTCTCCTAGCTCCTGGTAACCTCTGATCTTTTTGCTATATCCATAGTTTGCCATTTCCAGAATGTTAGAGAGTTGGAATCCAACAGTATGTAGCCTTTTCAGATTGTCCTCTTTCACTTAATAATATGTGTTTAAGGTTTCTCCATGATAACGCATTTCTTTTTTAGTGGTGATAAATATTCCACTGTCTACTGTACCATGCTTTATAATTCACCTACTGAGAGATATCTTAGTTGCCTTCATTTTTTTGGCAATTATGAATAAAGCTGCTATAAACTGTGTAGAGTTTTGTGTGAATGTAAGTTTTCAGTCATTTAGGTAAATATTAAGAAGTACAATTGCTGGACTGTATGGGAAAGAATAAGTTCTGTTTTAAGAAATTGCCAAGCTTTTTTCCCAAAGGGACAACATCATTTTGCATTTGTACCAGCAATAAATGAGATTTTCTGTTGATACTCATCCTTACAAGCATTTGGTATTGTCAGTATTTGGATTTTAACCTTTTTAGGAGGCTTTAAGCAGCACCCCATTGTTGTTTTAATTTCTAATTCCTTAGTGACATATGATATTGAATATTTTTTGGTGTGCTTATATGCCATCTGTGTATCACTTTTGGTGAAGTGTCTGTTCACATCTTTGTCCATTGTTTAATTGAGTTGCACGTTTTCTTATTGTTGAATTGGAGTCTCAGCAGATGTCCCAATGGAAAACTAGCCTTAGATGATGACAGTCTTTTTTTTTTTAATATTTTATTTATTTATTTGACAGACAGAGATCACAAGTAGGCAGAGAGGCAGGCAGAGAGAGAGGGGGAAGCAGGTTCCCCGCTGAGCAGAGAGCCCGATGTGGGGCTCGATCCCAGGACCCTGGGATCGTGACCTAAGCTGAAGGCAGAGGCTTAACCCACTGAGCCACCCAGGTGCCCCAAATGATGACAATTTTAATGTGAGGAACAATACTGATAGTGTTCCAATTATTTAACCATACTTTAAAATACATTTTTTCTATCTTTCTTTTAATTCAGAGTATACATGTTGATAATAAAGCACTTAGTCCAGCACTGTCAGAAATGGAATACGTATTTATTTAATTCAAATTTTTCTTGACTTTATTCATAGAGAAAGCTAAATTTCCAGCATAATTAGATGCCACATTCTTAACCTATCTATTAGTTGACTTTCTTATCCTTCCCCGGGTGAAAAAGCATCAGTGTCTTCTTAAATTCACATGCATAACATGCTTATGACAAATGGTATGGTACTGAATGGAGAAATGGTATGTTTTTCAGAATCCTGAAGGAAGAACAAAGTAAGATAAAGGATAATAGCAGTTAAGTTCAGTAATATAATGCCCTTTGAATTTTCAGTTTTTATTGAATAGTTTTCCATTAACAGAAGAAATCATTTGGCTGTGAAGTAAATCATATGGGTGTGAAAAAGCACAAAACAAATAAAAAATATTCCACCAACTAATGCTTAAGCATAATGACAAAATAAAAACAAAGAGATTATGCTGAGTGAAATAGGTCAAGCAGAGAGAGTCAATTATCATATGGTTTCACTTATTTGTGGAGCATAACAAATAGCATGGAGGACATGGGGAGTTAGAGAGGAGAGGGGAGTTGGGGGAAATTGGAAGGGGAGGTGAACATTGAGAGACTATGGACTCTGAAAAACAATCTGAGGGTGTTGAAGGGACGGGGGTGGGAGGTCAGGGTCCCAGGTGGTGGGTATTATAGAGGGCACAGATTGCATGGAGCACTGGGTGTGGTGCAAAAATAATGAATACTTTCGCTTTTGTTTCCTTTGCCTTTGGAAACATATCTTGAAAGAAGTTGCTATGGCTGATATCGAAGAGATTACTGCCTATGTTCTCTAGGATTCTGATGGATTCCTGTCTCACATTGCGGTCTTTTATCTATTTTGAGTTTATCTTTGTGTGCAGTGTCAGAGAATGGTCAAGTTTCATTCTTCTACATATAGCTGCCCAGTTTTCCCAACACCATTTATTGAAGAGACTGTCTTTTTTCCACTGTATATTTTTTCCTGTTTTGTCAAAGATTAATTGACTATAGAGTTGAGCGTCCATATCTGGGCTCTCTACTCTGTTCCACTTGTCTATGTGTCTGTTTTTATGCCAGTACCATGCTGTCTTGGTGATCACAGCTTTGTAATATAGTTTGAAATCAGGTAACATGATGCCCCCAGCTTTATTTTTGTTTTTCAACATTCCTTAGCGATTCTGGGTCTCTTCTGATTCCACACAAATTTTAGGATTATTTGCTCCAGCTCTTTGAAGAATACCAGTGGAATTTTGATCGGAATGGCATTAAAAGTATAGATTGCTCTAGGCAGTATAGACATTTTAACAATGTTAATTCTTCTGATCCAAGAACATGGAATGGTCTTCCATCTTTTTGTGTCTTCTTTGATTTCTTTCATGAGTGTTCTGTAGTTCCTCAAGTACAGATCCTTTACCTCTTTGGTTAGGTTGATTCCCAGGTATCTTATGGTTCTTGGTGCTATAGTAAATGGAATCAATTCTCTAATTTCCCTTTCTGTATTTTCATTGTTAGTGTATAAGAAAGCCACTGATTTCTGCACATTGACTTTGTATCCTGCCATGTTGCTGAATTGCTGTATGAGTTCTAGTAGTTTAGGGGTGGAGTCTGTGGGTTTTCCATATAAAGAATCATGTCATCTGCAAAGAGAGAGAGTTTGACTTCTTCATTGCCAATTTGGATAACTTTTCTTTCTCTTTGTTGTCTGATTGCTGTTGCCAGGACTTCTAATACTATGTTGAACAAGAGTGGTGAAAGTGGGCATCCTTGTCTTGTTCCTGATCTCAATGGGAAAGTTGCAAGCTTTTTCCCATTGAGGATGATATTTGATGTGGGTCTTTCATAGATAGATTTGATGATGTTCAGGAATGTTCCCTCTATCCCTATACTTTGAAGCATTTTAATCAGGAACAGAAGCTGGATTTTGTCAAATGCTTTTTCTGCATCAATTGAGAGGACCATATGGTTCTTCTCTCTTCTCATATTAATTTGTTCTATCACATTGATTGATTTGCGAATGTTGAACAATACTTCTAGCCCAGGGATGAATCCAACCTGGTCATGGTGGATAATCTTTTTAATGTGCTGTTGGATCCTGTTTGCTAGGATCTTGTTGAGAATCTTAGCATCCAGATTCATCAGTGATTTGGTCTGAAATTCTCCTTTTTGGTAGGGTCTTTGCCTGGTTTGGGGATCAGGGTAATGCTGGCTTCATAGAAAGGGTCTGGAAGTTTTCCTTCTGCTTCAAATTTTTGAAACAGCTTCAGGAGAATAGGTGTTATTTCTTCTTTGAAAGTTTGGTAGAATTAAGGAATCCATCAGGTCCTGTGCTCTTGTATTTTGGGAGGTTTTTGATCACTGCTTCAATGTCATTACTAGATATCAGTCTATTCAGGTTGTCGATTTCTTCCTGGTTTGGATGAGTACCCAACTTTTGTAGCAACATAGACTGGACTGGAAGAGATTATGCTGAGTGAAATAAGTCAAGCAGAGAGAATCAATTATCATATGTTTTCACTTTTTTTTTTTTTTTTTTTTTTTTTTTTGTCAGAGAGAGTGAGCACTGGCAGACAGAGAGGCAGGCAGAGGCAGATGGAGAAGCAGGCTTCCTGCTGAGCAAGGAGCCCGATGTGGGACTCGATCCCAGGACGCTGGGATCATGACCTGAGCCGAAGGCAGCCGCTTAACCAACTGAGCCACCCAGGCGTCCCTGTTTTCACTTATTTTTGGAGCATAACAAATAGCATGGAGGACAAGGGGTCTTAGAGAGGAGAAGGGAGTTGGGGTATATTGGAAGGGGAGGTGAATCATGAGAGACTATGGACTCTGAAAAGCAATATGAGGGTTTTGAAGTGGTGGGGGGGTGGGAGGTTGGGGCACCAGGTGGTGGGTATTGTAGAGGGCAGGGATTGCATGGAGCACTGGGTGTTGTGAAAAAATAATGAATACTGTTATGCTGAAAATAAATAAATTAATTAAAAAATGAATACTGTTATGCTGAAAATAAAAAAAAATTAAAAAAATGGATTTGGAAAAAAATAAAAAATAAATCAAAGTAATGAGACCTGAGGTTCTAACACATTTAAACCTGTAGCCATAATGTGGAGACTTGTAGAATTTGAAGCAGATATAAATAAAAATGAAGAAAAGACACACTGACCAAACAAATATTTTTAACCTACCATGTGTTCAAGGGGTAGAAACACTTTGAAAAATCTCCAGTGAAAGATTTGGACCGAGATATTTCTTTGGGGAAGTTTTATTTTTAATTATGAGCCCAATTTACCTAATAATTACAAAGATATTAAAATTATTTATTTATTATTGGGTAAGGTATGGCAGTTTGTGTTTTTTAAAGAATTGGTCTACTGCATCTGCCAAATTTGTGTGCATTGATTTGTCCATAATATTCTCATATAATCACCGGATGTCTGCATTGTCTCTAGGGATATACCTTGTTTCCATTCGAGATTGGTAATCTGAGTCTTTCTTTTATTTGTATCTCTCTTTTTCATTCTTTCTAGATGCTTGCCAATTTTATTGATATTTACAAAATAAGAGCTTTTTTGTTTCATTGATTTTCTTTATTGTTTTTCTGGGTTTGATTTATGGTATTTCTGCCTTTCTCTTTGTTCTTTCTTTCTGCCTGCTTTGAGTTTATTTGCTCCTCCTTTCTATGTTGAATGAGGAGACCTTAGATTATTGGCTCAAGACTTTTTTCTTTTTTTTATGATACATTATTCTTTTTAAAAATTTTATTTTTCAGTATATTATTCTGTAAATTATAGGTACATATGTATATATTTAAATGTTTCAAGTTTTTATTTAAATTTCACTAGTTAATATATAGTGGGATATTGGTTTCAGGAGTAGAATTTAGTGATTCATCATCTACATTTAACACCTGGTGCTCATTATAACAAGTGTGCTCCTTAATACCCGTCACCTGTTTAGCCCATCCCCCACCTGCCTCCCCACTTTTCCTTTTTTTAGATTTTTTTTCCTTTTTAACATATTTCTTTTTTAAAATTTAATTTTATTTCTTCAGCGTTCCAAGATTCATTGTTTATGAACCACACCCAGTGCTCCATGCAATACATGCCCTCCTTAATACCCACCACCAGGCTCACCTTACCCCCCACCCCGCTTCCCTCCAAAACCCTCTTTCTCATAGTCCATAGACTCTCATGGTCCTATTTTCTAATGTAAGTATTTCATGCCATTAACTCTTATCTCAGCAGCGCTTTGGCACTGTCCCAGTTTTTTTGGTATTTTGTATTTTCATTTTAGAGTTTTCATAATAATTTTTCTGTCCCACCCTCTTTTCCCTCTGAATTGTTTGGGAAGGAAGATAGCTGCTAGCATTTGCTCACCATCTTATTGGAACTTCCTCAGATTTTCAATGTCCATATTTGGAGTAATTTCAGTTTTAGCATCACCAGAAAATAATCTTTAAGACACTTCTTTTCCTTCATCTGATTAATACTTCTAATTTATTGTGTTCCCATTTGTTGTTTTTATAAAATGTTCAAATAAATCCAACTCAATGTTTAAAAATTTGAAACTTCTCCAAGTGTTTTTTAATTTCAATGATTTTTTTTTTCAATCATAAAATTTCTGTGCATTGATTTTATATCCTGACACTTTAATGAATTCCTGAACAAGTTCTAGCATATTTGGAGTGGAGTCTTTTGAGTTTTCCACATATAGTATCATATCATCTGCAAAGAGTGAAAGTTAGACTTCTTTTTTGCCGATTTGATGCCTTTAATTTCTTTGCTGTCTGATTGCTGAGGCTAGGACTTCTAGTACTATGCTGAATAGCAGTGGTGATAATGGACATCCCTGCCATGTTCCTGACCTTAGCAGTAAAGCTCTCAGTTTTTCTCCATTGAGAATGATATTTGCGGTGGGTTTTTCATAGATGGCTTTGATGATATTGAGGTACGGGCCCTCTATCCCTACACTTTGAAGAGTTTTGATGAGGAAGGGATGCGGTACTTTGTCAAATGTTTTTTCAGCATCTATTGAGAGTATCATATGGATCTTGTTCTTTCTTTTATTAATGTTTTGTATCACATTGATTGATTTGCAGATATTGAACCAACCTTGCATCCCTGGAATAAATCCCACTTGGTCGTGATGAATAATCCTTTTAATGTACTGTTGAATCCTATTGGCTAGTATTTTGGTGAGAATTTTCACATCTGTGTCATCAAGCATATTGGTCTGTAATCCTCTTTTTTGATGGGATCCTTGTCTGGTTTTGGGATCAAGGTGATGCTGGCCTCATAAAAGGAGTTTGGAAGTTTTCCTTCTATTTCTATTTTTTGGAACAGTTTCAGAAGTATAGGAATTAATTCTTCTTTAAATGTTTGGTAGAATTCCCCTGGGGAGCCTTCAGGCCCTGGGCTTTTGTTTGTTTGGAGATTTTTGATGACTGTTTCAATCTCCTTACTGGTTATGGGTCTGTTCAGATTTTCTATTTTTTCTATTTTTTTATTTTTTATTTTTATATTTATTTTTTCTATTTTTTTCCTGGTTCAGCTGTAGTAGTTTATATCTCTCTAGGAATTCATCCCTTTCTTCCCAATTGTCAAATATTTTGGGGTAGAGTTGCTCATAATATGTTCTTATAATTCTTTGTATTTCTTTGGTGTTCGTTGTGATCTCTCCTCTTTCATTCATGATTTTATTTATTTGGGTCCTTTTCTTTTCTTTTTGATAAGTCTGGCCAGGGGTTTATCAATCTTATTAATTCTTTCAATGAACCAGCTCCTAGTTTCTTTGATTTGTTCTATTTTTTTTTAAGCTTCTATTTCAGTAATTTCTACTCTGATATTTATGATTTCTCTTCTACCGCTGGGTTTAGGCTTTCTTTGTTGTTCTTTCTCTAGCTCATTTAGGTGTAGGGTTAGGCTGTGTATTTGAGACCTTTCTTGTTTCTTGAGAAAGGTTTGTGTCACGATATATTTTCCTCTCCGGACTGCCATTGCTGTGTCCCACAGATTTTGAACTGTTGTGGTTTCATTATCATTTGTTTCTATGAATTTTTTCAATTCTTCTTCAATTTCCTGGTTGAGCCATTCATTCTTAAAAGGATGTTCTTTAGTTTACATGTATTTGGGTTCTTTCCAAATTTCCTCTTGTGATTGATTTCTAGCTTCAGAGCATTGTGGCCTGAAAATATGCAGGGAATGATTCCAATCTTTTGATAGTGGTTGAGACCTGATTTATTACCCAGGATGTGATCTATTCTGGAGAATGTTCCATGTGCACTAGAGAAGATCATCTGTTGCACTGGGATGGAATGTTCTGAATATATCTGTGATGTCCATCTGGTCCAGTGTCTCATTTAAGGCCTTTATTTCCTTGTTGATCTTTTGCTCAGATGATCTGCCCATTTAAGTGAGGGGAGTGTTAAAGTTCCCTACTATTAGTGTAGTATGGCCAATATGTTTCTTTGATTTTTTTATTAACTGGTACATGTAGTTGGCTGCTCCCATGTTAGGGGCATAGATATTTAAAATTGTTAGATCTCCTTGTTGGACAGACCCTTTGAGTATGATATAGTGTCCTTCCTCACCTCTTATTATAGTCTTTGGATTAAAATCTAATTTATTGAATATAAGGATTGCCACCCCAGCTTTCTTTTGATATCTATTAGCATCATAAATTGTTTTCCACCCCCTCACTCTAAATCTGGAGGTGTCTTTGGGTCTAAAATGAGTTTCTTGTAGACAGCATATTGATGTGTTTTGTTTTTTTATCCACTCTATTATCCTGTGTCTTTTGATTGGGGCATTTAGCCCATTTACATTCAAGGTAACTATTGAGAGATATGAATTTAGTGCCATTTTATTGCCTGTAAGGTGACTGTTATTGTTTATTGTCTCTGTTCCTTTCTGATCTACTACTTTTGGGGTTTCTCTTTGCTTAGAGGACCCCTTTCTATATTTCCTCTGGAGCTGGGTTGGTGTTTGCAAATTCTTTCAGTTTTTGCTTGTCCTGGAAGCATTTTAATCTCTCCTTCTATTTTCAATGATAGCCTAGCTGGATATAGTATTCTTGGCTGCATGTTTTCTTCATTTAGTGCTCTGAATATATCATGCCAGTTTTTTTGGCCTTCCAGGTCTCTGTGGATAAGTCCTCTGCCAATCTAATATTTTTACCTTTCTATGTTACAGACTTCTTGTCCTGGGCTGTTTTCAGGATTTTCTCTTTGTTGCTAAGACTTTTAAATTTTACTATTAGATGATGGGCTGTGGATCTATTCTTATTGATTTTGAGGGGGGCTCTCTGCACCTCCTGGATTTTTATGCTTATTCACTTTGCCATATTAGGGAAATTCTCTACAATAATTCTCTACAATATACCTTCTGCTCCTCTCTCTTTCTTCTTCTTCTGGAATCCCAATTATTTTAATGCTGTTTCATCTTATGGTATCACTTATCTCTCGAATTCTCCCCTCGTGGTCCAGTAGTTGTTTGTCTCTCTTTTGCTCAGCTTCTTTATTCTCTGTCATTTCTTCTTTCTTCTGCCTCATTTATCCTAGCAGTAAGAGCAGTAAGAGCTTCCATTTTTTATTGCACCTCACTAATAGCTTTTATGATTCAACTTGGTTAGATTTTAGTTCTTTTATTTCTCCAGAAAGGGCTTTTATATCTCCCAAGAGGGTTTCTCTAATATCTTCCATGCCTTTTTTGAGCCTGGCTAGCACCTTGAGAATTGTCATTCTTAACTCTTGATCTGACATATTACCAATGTCCATATTGATTAGGTCCATTGCCTTCAGTATTGCCTCTTGTTCTTTTTTATTTGGTGTGAGTTTTTCCACCTTGTCATTTTATCCAGATAAGAACAAATAAAATACTAAAAGAGTGGCAAAGACCCCAGGAAAATGTGCTTTAACCAAATCAGAAGAGATCCCAAATTGTGGTGGGGAGAAAGATGGTAAAATGAAGTTCAGTAAAAGAAAAAATTAAAAAAAAAAAAGAAACTAAGAAAAAATATAAAAAAGAAAAAATATATAAATTAGACTGGTGACTAGAGCAGGATCACCCACTTAATTTTGAGAGTATTTTGGTCTCTTAGAAGAAACTACCTCCCCAAATTTTAAAGAATGAAAAAGATATATAAGGGTAAACACAGATAAGGAATGGAATATTACTCTAAAGATGAAAAAAAATTTTTTTTTAATTCCTAAAATAGAAGTTGATAAGATAAGTTGGTTGGGAGAATAAAAAAAAAAAAAAAAAAAAGAGCGGAGAGAATTTACCTGGCTGGAGACTTGAACAAGCTTGGTGTTAGATTTAGGGTGCATTTTGATCTGTTAGAAGTAGTTGTACTCCCAAATTTTTAGAAGAATATACCCTATGTGTGTAAAAAAATAAAATTAGATAAAATGAAGGATAAAATATGACTATAATGAAGGTTCAAATAAGTTTTTTTTTTTTAAATGAAAGGTATTGTTAAGATAAATTAGTTAAAAAACGTTAAAAGGGTAAGAGTTAAAAAAATTAGTGGAAGAAAAAAATAAAGTTAAAAAAATTAATTAACTTTTCAAAACTAAAGAATAATGGGGAGAAAGCCATGAATTCCATGCTTTGCTTTTTCCTTCTCTGGAATTCCGCTGTTCTACTTGGTAAGTGAACTTGTTCTTGGCTGGATGTTCTTGCTGATCTTCTGGGGGAGGGGCCTGTCATAGTGATTCTCAAGTGTCTTTGCCCGAGGCAGAATTGCACCACCCTTACCAGGGACCAGGCTAAGTAATCCGTTCAGGTTCGCTTTAGGGAGCTTTTATTCCCTGAATGCTTTCCGTAGAGTTTCAGAGGATGGGAATGAAAATGGCAGCCTCCCAATCTCCAGTCCATAGGGGCTGACAGCTTGAGGCCCCACTCCTCAGTGTGCCCTTGGAGAAAAGCACTCAATCATTCCTGTCTCCCTCACCTCTGGCTGTGCTCCAAGTTCACCCAACCTGTGACAAAGCATCTCTGTCTCTGGTACACAGCCCCACCTGGAGTCTCCAATCCCACAGATCTCCGAGTTATTCCAGGGGCATCTCCCTGGATCTTGTGGGGTCCCCACTCACAGAGCAGTGTCCTATGCTACAGATTATGGTTCAAGGTAACCCTGAGTTGAAAGTTCACTCCTCGGCTGCCTCACTGTAGCTGGCTTCCCTGGTCTAATACCTGTGGGCTCTGTCACACTCAGACATCCCTGATCCTTCTGTGACCCAATGGGACCTGAGGCCACGCGGTCCCTGTGTGGGCTTCACTCCAGTTTAGCCTCTGGAGCAATGTCCATCAGTGGAGCAGACTTTTATAAGTTCTGATTTTTGTGGTCCATTGCTCCGCAGCTTGCCAGGAGCTGTATCCCCCTGCCCCACACACACCCATGGTCTATCTCCCCATAGCTTTGGATTCACTTCTCCACTGGTCCTACCTGTCAGAGAGTGGTCGATTTTCTTTTTCTAGAATTGTTGCTCTTCTTCTCTTAAATCTAGTGTTGGATTTGTAGGTGTTTGGAATGGTTTGATAAACTATCTAGCTGATCTCCTGTTTCCTGATGTCGGTCGTCTCAGCCTACTACTTCTCTGCCATCTTGACTCCTCCCCTCTGGTTTTGAATCTTGCCTCAGCTACCTGAAAACTTATTTTTTAAGAATCGGTTCCACTGTTGGTTCCACAAGAGAAGTATTCCTCAGAGGCTAACTTGACATAATTATACTTGACTCTAAAAGATAGAGAATTATTGAACAGTGCCCTTCAAACCTGTGAGCTAGTCAGAAATAAAGTGACTGTGATGGCTATGTAATTTAAATTCTCTCTCATCAATAAGGAATCAATAGACATGTCTGAATAAGAAGGAGATTGTGTAGCCATAGCATGTACCATTTTATGAGGTTGTACATGGCTAGTAGGATGATTTCTTGCACTTTGGAAGATGGTATTAGACACAGGGTTTTAAAATATCCGTAATTTGCAATAATTTTAGATTGAGGAATCTTGCAAAATAATACAGAGTTTGTTTATATATTTTGCTCAGCTCTAAGTCCAATATCTTATACAGCCATAGAATATTATCAAAATTAAGGAAATAGCTTTGATACAACACAAATAATTAAAGGACAGACTTTATTTGGGCTCCACCAGTTCTTCTGTCCATGTTTTTTACTTGCTGAGGATCAAATCCTGAATCTTCATAGAAGATCAACATAGAAAGCATGTTCCTTAGTTTTCTCCAATGTGTGAAAATTCCAAAGTCTTCCCTTGTTTTCATGACCTTAATGTAGTTCAAGAGTGCTGATCAGGATTTTATAGAGTGCCTCCCAATTTTGTTTTTCCACTGTTTTCTCAGGATTATATTAAGGTAATACATTTTGTGGAGAATGCCACAGATATGGTATGCTCTTTTCAGTGTATTGTATTGTATCAGGGAGTATATAATATCTACACCTTATTACTAAAGTTAATTTGTTAACTTTGTTAATTTGTTAGTTAATTGGTGTCTTCTGGGTCTCCCTATCATAAAGTTCTCCTTTGTAATTATAAAGTATTTTGGTGGAGATATGTTGATACATGTTGTTATGGTTGTAAATTTTGGCAAAGGGGTGGTATTCAATAATCTTATGCTTAAATATCAGTCTTTAGTGAGCTTCTCTTCCTCAGCCTTCAAAAGTGTTTCTGGTAAAATATTTTCCCTTAGAGTGTAGGCCTTTGTGTGAAGAATGTTCTCAGAATTTTTTCAGAATAGTTACTCCTCCATATCCTTGCCTGAGTCAAGAGAAGGTCTTTCTTGGTTCTTCAGCTTGAGGAGCTGGTGGAACTAGTGGAGGCAAAATCTAGATGGGTGTGGGGACCCTCTTTTACAACAACCCTCAGTTTCTTCTCATTTTCATGGTGGTAAGTACTCAGTGTCCAGGAATAGGCCAAAATTGCTCTTAGCATTCCTACTTATATATGGTTCCTCTGACTTATGTTCGGTGAAATTGGATATCAATAGGAACTCTGGATTTTCCTGTATCTCTAGATTTCAGGGGTGCCATTTCTCTGCATTTTCACTTCTACCATGGGTTCAAGTAAAGTTATTGACCTTTATAGGGCAGAATGGATGGCCTTCAAACTCTAAACAATGGAGCTGGAACAGGAAGTCAATAGGATTTTTTCTAAAGGAACTTATGTTGTCTGCATAAATAAAAGGGGTTTTGCTTCTTCCTTTCCATTTTTTAACTTTATTACATAAATTAGAATCTACCACAGAATATATGTATTTTAAAGATTTACTTACTTATTTTAGAGAGAGAGCATGGGATAGAGGAGCAGAGGGAAAGCGTGAGTGTGGAACCCAATGCAAGGCTTGATCTCATGACCTTGAGACCATGACCTGAGCCAAAGCCAAAAGTCTGATGCTTAACTGACTGAGACACCCAGGCGCCCCAAAATCTAAGTACATTATTAAATAGATGTAGCAAGAGTGACCATCTTGGCCTTATTCTTTTTCTTAGGAATAAATTGTTTAGACTTTCATAATGAAGTAAGATGTTAGGTATAGCTCAATTCTTTTTTCTTTTTTCTTTCTTTCTTTTTCTTTTTATAAAACTATATTTTGGATGTCCTTTGGTATTTTTTGTTTATTATATCTGATCACAGAGTCTTCTGTGTTTTGTTTCTTTTACAGTGTAATATTAATTTCAGACGTGCAATTTAGTGATCCAATACCTACATACAACCTCCAGTGCCCATCACAAGTGCACTTGGAGAGTTTTTATTAGATATGTATGTTGGATATTTTTCTGCAGCTATTAATAACAACTCCACTTGACCAAAATTAATTTAACTTTTATATATTCTAGATTTATTTGCCTTTTATTTTAAATACTTGCATCTTACTCATGAGTGAGATTTGTTACCATATATTTTTTTACCATATATATTTTTTTAGCATATCATATTTTTTGTTACCATATATTTTCCTAGTAATGTCTATTTCCTCATTTTTCTCTCAGGATAATTCTATTCTCATGGGTTGAGTTGGAAAGTATTCCCTACTCTAATACATTCTGGGACAGTTGCGTTTAATCATTAGTATTGTTTTCTTAAATATTTCGTAGCAATCACTGGTGAATGTGGAATTTTCTTTGTGAGATAGTTCCTAAATATAATTTCAATTTCCATACTAGATATAGACCTATCATCTATTTTTTCTAGATTGGGCTTTGTTGTTTTTTTTTTTCCATTTTATTATGTTTTCTAATTAATTGACATAAAGTTGTTAAAAAAATCTTTGTATTATTTATTAACTAAAATATCAGTGATATGACTTTGGTCTTCTCTGATAATGATAATTTGTACCTTCTCTGTATTTTCCTAATCAACCTGTGAATAAACATCAATTTTGATGATATTTTTAAGAAATCAGATTTGGTTTTATTTATGTATTTTTCTAATAATTTTTTTATTAGGTTATGTTAGTCACCATACAGCCCATCATTAGTTTTTGATATATTGTTCCATGATTCATTGTCTGCATATAACACATAGTGCTCCATGCAATATTGATATTTTCTTATTTTTCTGTTTTCTATTTCACTGATTTCCTCATTGGTTTTTATTATTCCCTTTCATCTTGTTACTGTGAGTTAAATTTGCTTTATTATTTTGATGGTTGGTTGAGGTGGAAGCTGAGGTCATTGACCTTAGGATTTTATTCTTTTCTAATTTTAGAGTCTTAAGTTTCTTTTTTTTAATTTATTTATTTTCAGCATAACAGTATTCATTGTTTTTGCACTACACCCAGTGCTCCATGCAATCCATGCCCTCTCTAAGACCCACCACTTGGTTCCCCCAACCTCTCACCCACCACCCCTTCAAACCCCTCAGATTGTTCTTATGTTTCTTTTTAATTAATGCTTTAGCTGCATCCCACAAATTTTGTTATGTTGTAATTTTTTGTTTATTTTGTTCACATGGCATTTTAATTTTTCTTTGATTTCCTTCAACCCAGGAATTACATATATGTTAGTTTCTAAATATTAGTAGATTTTCCAGATATCTTTCCATAATTGATTTCGAAGTTAATTATATAGTGTTCGGTAAACATACTAGGCATGACTGAAATGTTGTAAACTTATTGAGATGCTTTTGTCACTCAGATTATGACCCATCATGATAATGTTTTGTGTTATACTGGAAAGAATGAGTATTCTGGAGGTGCCAGGGTTAACCCACCATGGGTTAAAGCCTCTGCCTTTGGCTCAGGTCATGATCCCAGGGTCCTGGGATCAAACCCCACATGGGGCCCTCTCCTCAGCAGGGAGCCTGCTTCCTCCTCTCTCTCTGCCTGCATCTCTGGGTACTTGTGATCTTTGCCTGTCAAATAAATAAATAAAATCTTAAAAAAAAAAAGAATGAGTATTCTGTTGATGTTGGATGGAATGTTCTGAAAAATCTCAATTAGGTCAATTTGGTTGATAAGATTGTTCAAGTCTTCCATATCCTTACTGTTTTGTTTTTTCAACCTTTTATATTAATTATTGCATGTATTGAAAAACTTCTGACTCTATATGTGCATTTGAGTGCTACAGTGTTAAATTCAACTGCATTTGTCAAATTGTGGTTGATATCAAACAGATTAGTTATGGAGATGAGTTTGGTAAAAGTCAGTGAAATCGTTCTTTGAAAATCATCTTGGGACATAGAATTTCCAATTAAGTTTAATGAAAGTTTTATTATTCTTTGTAAATTATATCAGTAAAATTTATAATATGTCTGTGTATTGTTTTCAGATAATTGGTTTTAAACACTAGCATGCTACTTTTCTCTGTCCATATGCATTGAAGCATCAGGACTTTATTGAACATCACAATATTTGAATTGTGCCTGCATCAAGAGATGCAAAGCAAGTATTTAGGTTTATGCAGAATCTCCAAAGCAATGAGTGGAAAAATGAAAAGCTTTGTAAAATAAAGAGAGAAATAAGAACGCAATTCTGGAATAGGTGGAAAATTTATCTCTATGATGCCTAAGAAGAGAATCCACTGTACTTCCCAATTCTAACTAAAGTTACTATCAAATCGAGTAAAACACTTTTTATAAGCAGATATACTAAATATTTTTGCTGAGGCATGCCTGTAAATAGCACAGACATCTCAGACATTCATGCTTTTAGAATTTAATTTTCGCCTGTTTTTGATTCTTCTAATGAGAGAGAAAGGGAACCAAAGCACCGAGAATTCAAATAAATATTAAGGAAAAATGTTCAGATGAGAAGTTAAGTGATTTCATGTGTTCATGCATTGTTTGTGGGAAAGGATAACAAAGGAGCAAATGGGCAAATACTAAATTGAGTTTCATTCTTGTAAGTGTAGAGCAGTAATTAAGAACTTCTTATAGGAAAGATTTAGGTCAAGTTTTGGATAGTGTAAACATGCTTAAATCCACACATTCCAATGTCCATAAAAATTCTGAAGGAGATATTTTTCATTTTTAAGAAAATGAAACCCTATGAACACTGGAAAACATTTTAAGGTACTATCATCATGCCAGAAAATTTGAGAACTACCTGGGAGATAGAAAACAGAGTTTTAAGTTCAAAAAAAAAAAAGAAAGAAAGAAAGAAAGAAAAAAGAAAAGTAAAAAGTAGAGGATATTGGATCATAGGAAGCCAGTTTCCTTCCAAGGGAGTGTCTGATAAGCTCCAGGCTCAGCATCAGCACATTAGAAGAAAATAATGGGCTGCTGAATAATCATCAGTGTAGTTCACTCAAAATGCTTTGTGTTGAAAATATTGGGATCTTACAGAAATGGCAATGCCATGCTTATAGTCACTTTGGAATTTAGCCCCCAAAAGACATCAAACAAGCTTTGTTATAATATTAAAGGATTAAATTCATGATGATGATATAATGCCTATGCCCCAAATAACATTGACCAACATTTATAATATAAAACCCCCAGGAGATACAAGGACAAATAAAGGCATAGTAGACATAGGAGACTTTACCTTACAGATGAAATTACTTTAATACTGAATGCTTAAGCACTGGGAGAAATAGCTTTTTAGGATTGCTTAGGATTATGCCTAGCTTTGATTGGTGTACAAAGAGAAAGTTCTTCCCATGATTGTTAAAACTAAATTCTGGCATTCTTTTTTTTTTTTTTAAGATTTTATTTATTTATTTGACAGAAAGAAATCACAAGTAGATGGAGAGGCAGGCAGAGAGAGAGAGAGAGAGAGAGAGGGAAGCAGGCTCCCTGCTGAGCAGAGAGCCCGATGTGGGACTCGATCCCAGGACCCTGAGATCATGACCTGAGCCGAAGGCAGCGGCTTAACCCACTGAGCCACCCAGGCGCCCAAGAGTATGAAAACTTTTTGAATGTATTTATTAGGTTGATGTCCTGATATATTTGAAACAGGAACTTATAATCCTAGGTATTTACCCAATCAAAATGTGTACATATGTACACAAGATATATGCATGTTTAAGAAAGTCTTAGCCTCATTATTCACAATAACCCAAAGAACCTGAAACATCAAAGTCCATCAGTGATAGAATCAGTTTTTAAATTGTGATATATTCATAAAATGGAAGGACATAATGATGAAGGTAAAAATAATATTGCTACCTTCAATAGCATGAGAAGTTCTCCCAAGCATCATTCTGAGTAAAGAAGCAAGACACAAAAGTATATGTAGAAAATGATTTCATTTACACACATTTCAAAAATAAGTAAAACTGATCTATGGAGTTAGAAATCAGGATAGTTTCTCTATTCAGGGAGAATTATGAGGCATGTATGGAACTGGCCTAAGTATATATATATATGGCTTAGTGGTACAGTTCATGTTCTATCTCCATGTCTAGAACTGTGCCCTTATAGTTTGTTCACTTTTCTATAATATTAAACTATTGCAAAATTTAACAATTAAAGAAAAAACATGGCAGATCCTAATACTAATTCATCTGACACTTTAGTATCCTATAATAGTTCCTTATTTCTACACTTCTTAGTAATGCACCAAACCCTTTTTTTAATATATTCAGTTTACTACAATCTGAGGTCATGCCTGGCACAAGTTGTATTCATTAGAATAGCTCAGGCTAACACCCAATCACTGAATTCCAAAGACCATGCCATTTCAATGAATTCTCCTAGTCAACATATATATTTTCTTTTTTTTAAAACATATATATTTTCATCTCACCTCTTCTCTTTTATTTTATTTTCTTTCTTCTTTTCTTTCCTTTCTCCTTTTCTTTTCTTTTCATTCTTTTTTCCTTTTCTTTTGTATCATGTTAGTCACCATACAATACATCTTTAGTTTTTGATGTAGTGTTCCAGGATTCATTTTTTATATATAACACCCAGTGCTCCATGCAATAGGTGCCCTCCTTAATGTCCACCACCAGAACTCACCCATCCCCCCATCCTCCTCCCCTCTCAAATCCCCAGTTTGTTTCTCAGAGTCCACAGTCTCTCGTGGTTCATCTCCCCCTGTGATTTTCCCCCCACTTCACTTTTCCTTTCCTTCTCCTCATGTCCTCCATGTTATTCCTTATATTTCACAAGTAAGTGAAACCAAATGATAATTGGCACTGTCTGCTTGACTTTATTTCACCCAGCATAATCTCCTCCAGTCCCATTCATGTTGATGCAAAAGTTGGGTATTCATCATTTCTGAAGGAGGCATAATATTCCATTGTATATATGGACCATATCTTCTTCTTCCATTCACCTCTTGAAGGGTACCTTGGCTCTTTCCACAGTTTGGCTCTTGTGGACATTGCTGCTGTGAACATTGGAGTACAGATGGCCCTTTTTTTCCATTATATCTGTATCTTTGGGGTAAATACCTAGTAATATGATTGCCAGGTCATAGGGTAGCTCTATTTTTAATTGTTTGAGGAATCTCCACACTGTTTTCCAAAGTGGCTGCACCAACTTGCATTCTCACCAACACTGTAAGAGGGCTCCCCTTTCTCCACATCATCTCCAACATTTGTTGTTTCCTGCCTTGTTAATTTTTTTTACGTATTTCTTTTCAGCGTAACAGAATTCATGGTTTGTTTTCTTTTTTAAATTTATTTTCAGCGTAACAGTATTCATTGTTTTTGCACCACACCCAGTGCTCTATGCAATATGTGCCCTCCATAATACCCACCACCTGGCTTGTTAATTTTCGCCATTCTAACTGGAGTAATGTGGTATCTCAATGTGGTTTTGATTTGGATTTCCCTGATGGCTAATGATGATGAACAATTTTTCATGTGTCTGTTAGCCATTTGTATGTCTTCTTTGGAGAAGTGTCTGCTCATATCTTCTGCCCATCTTTTGACCTTGTTATCTGATTTTTGTCTACCTCTCTATCTTTCATTCATTACTCAGGCTACTGAAAGCTGGCATTTTTATCCACTAATCTCTTATCACTGCTTTTCCTTAATTCACTGTTATTACTCTTCTTTTAGAAGGCAGCCTTCCACCCTATTTGCCCTCATCTTGATAAGGCCAATCTGTTTAGATTCTACATTTTTATTTTATTTTATTTTTTTAAAATTTAATTTAAAAATTTTTATAAATATATAATGTATTTATTAGCCCCAAGTGTGCAGGTCTGTGAATCGCCAGGTTTACACACTTCCCAGCACTCACCATAGCACATACACTCCCCTAAACTCTACATTTTTAATGTATTACAAAATAGTCCATGTTTTCCTTCCATCTGATTCTACCATACTTCAGATCACTTTGATCTCATTCTCAATATGAAGACTTCATACTCTCACTGGAGTTCCTGTCTCCTATTTTGATCATTAAAAAAAAAAAATATTTCTGGGCGCCTGGGTGGCTCAGTGGGTTAAGCCGTTGCCTTTGGCTCAGGGTCCTGGGATCGAATCCCACACTGGGCTCTCTGCTCAGCAGGGAGCCTGCATTCTCCTCTCTCTCTCTCTCTCTCTGCCTGCCTCTCTGCCTACTTGTGATCTCTCTGTGTCAAATAAATAAATAAAATCTTAAAATTTTTTTTTTATTTCTTTTCAGCTTAACAGTATTCATTGTTTTTGCACCACACCCAGTGCTCCATGCAATACGTGCCCTCCCTAATACCCACCACCTTGTTCCCCCAACCTCCCACCCCCCTGCCCCTTCAAGGCCCTCTGGTTGTTTTTCAGAGTCCATAGTCTCTCATTGTTCATTTTAATACGTTTTCCTCACTGCATATAGAATAAGTTTTGAGATGCCATCTCAATTCCTGCAGACTAGGCTGGCTACATCTCCTCTGTATTTCTATATCCATCATTCCTACATCACAATTGCACTGAATTGCTTCTTTACTGTTGGTCACCCAATTAGACTGTGACAATCTTGAGAGCGGGGGCCATCTTATTCTCAATAGTAGTCTCAGATCTTATCAACTCAGATCTTATTGCATTTTTGGAATATGATAGTTTTTCAGTATAGTAATTAAACACATAGATATTTACAAAGACCAGAATATATTTACTTCTCTTTCAAATTTCTTAACAAAGGTCCTGTTATTCCTGTGGCTCATTTAGAAGATACTACACCGATGTTAAAAATTCTTACTTTAATATAAGAATTTGTATCATGCTTCCTTCACTGTCTGGTGGCCTAATTTTTGAGTATTAGAGTATAGTCCCTCAGGCTGGGTATTTAATCTTCTCTAGTGATTACAACTCCACAGAACTTTTCATTTAAAATATAATATAGGCCATATGAAAAAATAGAGATCATAACAAATAACTATAAGATTATGAAGTCTTTAAAAAGTTCTAGATATGAGGTATTGATAATTTTCTGTTGTATTATATTTACCTGAACCTGTTAGTAGAAAGTCTATTAATTATGTGGAGGATACTCTTCGATTTTACTGACAACATAAAGGGCAAACTTGTTAGACTGAAGTCCAGGTAGACTGGAATTAGCATTTCTGTCAGATGGTGTGGTATTAAATGGCTGGTTTCAACCAAAGCCTGTTCTCGGATTTCTTGTTTGACAGAATGGTCTCAGATGGAAACTTTGTTACAAAAAGTAGACTTCTGAATTTCTAGACATTATCAGAGAGGACAAACACGGAAATACACTCATGGGCAAAAACTTTTTAAATGTTCTGCAGTAGCTCACTTGAAAAAAATGCAGTAGCCTACATGAGAAACATGGAACTGTTACCCAGAGCCCACCCTCCTTTCTTCTTACAGTCATCTTCTTTTGATCCCCTATTGTAACCTCCAACAAAAGTTCCTGCTGATCTTGGGCATTATCTCAGGATGGAAAGCAACCTTTTGTCCTTCTCGTTACTTTCTTCAGAAACATGCCTCAGAAACATTGTGACAAATAAATTATATTGCAGTTGTAACTTACAATTTTTGATTAATATAACTAGAGAGTAAAAAGTACCTGTTTAAAAAAAGGTTTTCTTAGGTGAAATGTCAACCAAGTTTTATTAAGTGAAAAGATGTAATTGTACAATTTAGATTACATGTGTGAGTGTGTGTGTGCACATTTGTTGGCAATTAGGCCAACAGGTAACTGCATTATATGCCTATCAAGTCTAACCATTTTATTGCTCAAATATGTAAACAATTCATAAAGCAAGCTTAGAAACTTCTTCATTTGAGTCCATGATTAATATTCTTGGAAAAGAAATGGGATTCTAGAAATGAAGTTAAATTCTCATATCCTTATGAACTATCTAGATTTTTAAAAGTACACACGCATATATAAATGTGCTTGTATATAAAGAGAGATAGATGCCTCGAATAGCCAAAGGGATATTGAAAAAGAAAGCCAACGTTGGTGGCATCACAATTCTGGACTTCAAGCTCTATTACAAAGCTGTCATCATCAAGACAGCATGGTACTGGCACAAAAACAGACACATAGATCAATGGAACAGAATAGAGAGCCCAGAAATAGACCCTCAAATCTATGGTCAACTAATCTTCGACAAAGCAGGAAAAGATGTCCAATGGAAAAAAGACAGCCTTTTCAATAAATGGTGCTGGGAAAATTGGACAGCCACATGCAGAAAAATGAAATTGGACCATTTCCTTACACCACACACAAAAATAGACTCAAAATGGATGAAGGACCTCAATGTACGAAAGGAATCCATCAAAATCCTTGAGGAGAACACGGGCAGCAACCTCTTCGACCTCTGCCGCAGCAACATCTTCCTAGGAACAACGCAAAAGGCAAGGGAAGCAAGGGAAAAAATGAACTACTGGGATTTCATCAAGATCAAAAGCTTTTGCACAGCAAAGGAAACAGTTAACAAAATCAAAAGACAACTGACAGAATGGGAGAAGATATTTGCAAACGACATATCAGATAAAGGACTAGTGTCCAGAATCTATAAAGAACTTAGCAAACTCAACACCCAAAGAACAAATAATCCAATCAAGAAATGGGCAGAAGACATGAACAGACATTTCTGCAAAGAAGACATCCAGATGGCGAACAGACACATGAAAAAGTGCTCCATATCACTCGGCATCAGGGAAATACAAATCAAAACCACAATGAGATATCACCTCACACCAGTCAGAATGGCTAAAATCAACAAGTCAGGAAATGACAGATGCTGGCGAGGATGCGGAGAAAGGGGAACCCTCCTACACTGTTGGTGGGAATGCAAGCTGGTGCAGCCACTCTGGAAAACAGCATGGAGGTTCCTCAAAATGTTGAAAATAGAACTGCCCTATGACCCAGCAATTGCACTATTGGGTATTTACCCTAAAGATACAAATGTAGTGATTCAAAGGGACACATGCACCCGAATGTTTATAGCAGCAATGTCCACAATAGCCAAACTATGGAAAGAACCTAGATGTCCATCAACAGATGAATGGATCAAGAAGATGTGGTATATATACACAATGGAATACTATGCAGCCATCAAAAGAAATGAAATCTTGCCATTTGCAACAACATGGATGGAACTAGAGCGTATCATGCTTAGCGAAATAAGTCAAGCAGAGAAAGACAACTATCATATGATCTCCCTGATATGAGGAAGTGGTGATGCAACATGGAGGCTTAAGTGGGTAGAAGAAGAATAAATGAAACAAGATGGGATTGGGAGGGAGACAAACCATAAGTGACTCTTAATCTCACAAAACAAACTGAGGGTTGCCGGGGGGAGGGGGTTTGGGAGAAGGGGGTGGGATTATGGACATTGGGGAGGGTATGTGATTTGGTGAGTGCTGTGAAGTGTGTAAACCTGGTGATTCACAGACCTGTACCCCTGGGGATAAAAATATATGTTTATAAAAAATAAAAAATTAAAAAAAAAATAATAAAGAGAGATAGATGATAGGTGGATAGAGAGATGATACACACACTTAGGAAAGTGACAAGAAATATTTTAATTATTTTCCCAAATTTCATGAAAGAAAATAATTGATTTGAGAAATATGAATATACTTACACTTTGGTGTCTTGTTCATGCTCCAGTTTTTATCCACACAGATCCTTAGTAGAACTCACAGTTAAATAAGAACTATCAGGGGTGACATGAATGTAATGTAGCCTCACTTTCTCACTTAACTTTCAGTCAAAGGTAGCAGTGGAAATGCATACACAAGATATAAATTTATATATCTCTAGGGCTAACATTTATCATGAATTATGATATCTGTCTAAATTGAAAAAAGAACCATCTCTGCATAATCTGATTGGCTATATAGAAGGAAAGAAGAGTAAATAACAAAGGAATACTAGAAATTCTCTTTAATTTTTGAAAAGTTGATGGTTTGACCAAACAATTTTAGGATGGGGAGGGTTTCTGAAAGCTCCACCAAGATAGGATTGAGGATGATTTACATATTCAGCCTGTTATATAGGTAAGATGAACTAAGTTAAAAAGAAAAGTGTCTTTGGTAACCCTACTTTAAAGACACTCAAACATGTAAAATGAAACTAATATAGAAAAACAAAACAAAACAAAAGCTAATTGATGCATGTGGGAATTGGGATAGTGTCCTTGGAGATTAGAAGATGCATTAATAATACAAGATGCATTATCAATGTATTATCTTTGCCAATATGATGATCCAAATAATATCTTGTTCTTTTGTTCACTTCAATTCACATTTTTATATACAGCAAATTTTCGAATGTTTATTGGCAATTTATGCTTTACTTATAAACATACTATTACTCTCCTCCTTTAATTATTTTTGAATAAAAGTGATTCCTTATCTTTTTCTAAAATATTCACATATATACAGGATGTTAAAAAGTCTGTGCAAGTCTTATATATTACAAATCCTATTTAATGATTTGTTATTTGACATTTAATATAATTTAGGGTGGTGGTGGTATAAAGAAAATTTAGTTACTATGTGGTAAAATATATTTCTTTTGTTTTATTTCTGAATCTTGCCATTTCTTGAGAGGCTTTGCTTATTCTGATCTTGTCATATATTTACTTGTATTTTCTTCTGATAACTTTATCACTTACTCATATTAGTATCTGTACTGTTGGATTATAGTTGGTATAAGGTATGAGCATATAGAATCTTCCCCCAAGTGATTAGACAGTTGTTTTAAGTGCCATTTATGGGACTGAGAAATATACATTCTCGGCAGAAAAACCTGTAGTTATATGTTTGCACCTATTACATAAAATGTTAATTTTTATCAAAATGTTAATAATCTATTAAATAAAGTTGAAAATTTTGAAAAAAAAAACCAACATTACATGGGCTGATATTCTAGTTTGCCATATGGTAGGCATTTAATCTCAACATGTTTGCCTACTAAAATAGTAAAATGTCAAAAATAAGGGTGATTTAAGCATAAAAGTGGTCATGGAAATAGTGAGATGTGGTTAAATTCCAGCAAAAAAGTGGAGTTTTAAAAGATGAGACTGAATAAGAGGACTTTGGGAATAAACAGAGGAAGAAGAAAGATCGGATCCAAAGACTGAACCTTGAACCAATCTAGTATGCAGAAGTCAGAAAAATAAGGTGGAATCGGTAGAAAATTTTGGCTCCTCTGTTATTTTGGAATGTTCCCCTTGGTTTTAGGTATCGTAATGCTGTCAATAGCTTTCTAGGATCTTTTGAAGAACAAAGATAGGGAAAAAATTCATTAAGAAATCATTAGTTGGGGACTTCAACAAAATCAAAAGCTTCTGCACAGCAAAGGAAACAGTCAACAAAACAAAGAGAAAACCCACGGAATGGGAGAAGATATTTGCAAATGACAGTACAGACAAAAGGTTGATATCTAGGATCTATCAAGAACTCCTCAAACTCAACACACACAAAACAGACAATCATATCAAAAAATGGGCAGAAGATACGAACAGACACTTCTCCAATGAAGACATACAAATGGCTATCAGACACATGAAAAAATGTTCATCATTACAAGCCATTCGGGAGATTCAAATTAAAACCACATTGAGATACCACCTTACACCAGTTAGAATGGCCAAAATTAGCAAGGCAGGAAACAGCATATGTTGGAGGGGATGTGGAGAAAGGGGAACCCTCTTCCACTGTTGGTGGGAATGCAAGTTGGTGCAGCCTCTTTGGAGAACAGTGTGGAGATTCCTCAAGAAATTAAAAATAGAACTTCCCTATGACCCTGCCATTGCTCTCCTGGGTATTCACCCCAAAGATACAGATGTAGTGAAAAGAAGGGCCATCTGTACCCCAATGTTCATAGCAGCAATGGCCATGGTCGCCAAACTGTGGAAAGAACCAAGATGCCCTTCAACAGATGAATGGATAAGGAAGATGTGGTCCATATACACTATGGAGTATTATGCCTCCCTCAGAAAGGATGAATACCCAACTTTTGTAGTAACATGGACGGGACTGGAAGAGATGATGCTGAGTGAAATAAGTCAAGCAGAGAGAGTCAATTATCATATGGTGTCACTTATTTGTGGAGCATAACAAATAGCATGGAGGACATGGGGAGTTAGAGAGGAAAAGGGAGTTGGGGGAAATTGGAAGGGGAGGTGAATCATGAGAGACTATGGACTCTGAAAAACAATCTGAGGGGTTTGAAGTGACGGGGGTGGTGGGAGGTTGGGGTACCAGGTGGTGGGTATTATAGAGGGCACAGATTGCATGGAGCACTGGGTGTGGTGAAAAAATAATGAATACTGTTATGCTGAAAATAAATAAATTTAATTTTTTTTAAAAAAGAGAAATTGTCAACATCAAAATATTTACTAATTTGCCTAATGCTAAAATTTGAATAAATGAAATCAGAATGACTCTATCAGTACCGCTGTTGATAACAAACTAAAGTTAAAGATTTTTCATCCCTTTACTCTTTAGAATATATCTCATTGACAGTCAGTGATCAGAGCATGACAGTTTAAAGAATCACACACTAATTATTTCTGTATCTTAGATTATTACCCCTGTGGTTTGTTTAGTGTGAATTACTGTTACTTGATTTATTTCTATTTATTCTCAATTGTAGGCTTTTTTCCTTGTAATATGTTCCTTTAAACTTTAAGATACATAAAATATGGTTGAAAAATCAAAATTTTATTTTAAAGGTATATTCAAAAAGCTTCATGAGTTCATTTATTGATAAAGCTTGTGCATTTATGAAATAAAAATGTCAAATTTTCAATCATATATTTATTTATTCATTCAAAATAAAAGTTCATCACTTATATACTAGTTGTGGCATCAGGCATTAGATTGTTGATTGTTTTCTAAATTAAATAGCCCTTTCTTCTATATATCATCTATCTATCTATCTATCATCTATCTATCATCATCCATCATCTATCTACCATCTAGCACCATATCTATTATCTTTCTATCTAATTATCATCATCTGCCTGCCACCAACTATCCATTTACTTAATTAGAAATCTTTCAATCTCAGGGTTTTGAAGGGGCGGGGGGTGGGAGGTCGGGGTACCAGGTGGTGGGTACTATAGAGGGCACAGATTGCATGGAGCACTGGTTATGGTACAAAAATAATGAATATTGTTATGCTGAAAATAAATAAAAAATATAAATATTCAATGAACTATAGATGTTATAATGATTAGTACTATTTCAAAAAGGTTGAACTTAGGTGTACATTCTCAAATCACTGAAGAAAATATTCATTCTGCATGATATTAAGCAGAAGTTCTATTTCTTTTCTTAATATTGAACACAGCCTCTTGTAAAAAAAACAAGTAGGAGGAGTATTTGAGTTAGGTACCCATATGCTGTTCTTCCGGTGATAGATTCACATGTTGCAAAAACTGCCCACCAAACTTCAAAAGGAATTATCTTGGCACATGTTATTGGTATCTTGGCACGTAATATTATGTATGATCCAAAATATTCTGCTTATTTATAGCACAACTTGCTGATTGTCTACATGATTGTCATGAAATGGGCAGTTTTTAATGTGACAACTCTAACAATTGTTTATCATCATGCTTGAAACAATAAGCTTATATTTAATGAAAGAACAAAGACAAGGTCAACTGGTGTTTTGTAGGTTCTTTGGACTGTTTTTTCATCTTTCTTATTTCTCCTTAGGGACATCCTCCCCTTAGATTTCCTGTGGAGATGCCTTCATTCCTTTTAGACAATTGGAAATTAATATATATTTCCCAAGTTTCAATCTAATCATCTCAGTTATGACAATGTTCATGAATGTTTGTGATGTAGGATTAGTTGGACACACATTTTATAAATTATATAGTATTAAACAAAGGAATTTATGAGAAATCTTTATTACCCAAGCCATAGATACTACCATATATTCAGATATATGTGATAGTGCAGACAAATCATATTATTAAAATATTCACACTTTATCTCTTTGGTTTTGGATTGAATTAATATGAGATTATTTTATATTAATTTTCTGCCTACAAAATTAAATATTGTTTTCTAGCGAGTATGTTTGCCTTTCGTTATCCTTGATCCTTGCTCATGTAAACTACAGGAAAAAAAATACCAACATAAACTGCTCATGGTAAGTAAAATAGTGGTTGTTATTTTCTTTAAAAAATGTAAGAGTAATTACAAATATCATATAAGTTATATACAAATAAATAGCAGTGATAAAGTGATATTTTATTATTACTCCTTGTATAAAGCATTAATTATTGATCATTTTCTATTTTCTAATTCCATAAACAGAAGAGCTTGAAGTTTGATTTACACATTTCCACCTGCATTTCTAACACTTAGGTGGTTTAAACCAGACAGTACAATGCAAAATAGTGGAGGGAATGAGGATTATCCTAGTGCTTTCTGGATAAACAGAGTGCCTGACAGCTCTCCAAGTAAATCAGACTGACAAGGTTGGAGGATATTTTTTCTTTGGAGAATTGACTTTACATATTTTAATCCATTTTTTAAAAATAGGAAAGACAGATCTTTAGAGGTGCTAATTCTTATTAATACTTTGAGCAATAAAAACTTAAAATTGATAATTAGTGTGGTTTATGAATTTGTATATGAGGTGTTGGGCTAAATGATGTAAATGGAAAAATATTATGTATTCAATAATAAAAAGAAAGACAACTTCAGAATAGGCAAAGATAACTGATTGACAAAACTAATAAGAGTTGTAATTTAAATATTTTTTTTATTTAAAGGAAAGAAAACATACACTGTATGATATAGTTTATTTTTTTCTCTCTGCTAGTGCTTATGTTTACTTATAAATACCTTATTTATTTGGCAAATTGATAACAATTCCTTAGGTTAATAGGAAAATGAAGTGCATCATGGATTATTTTTATTTATTTTATTTTTTCAGTGTTCTAAGATTCATTGTTTATGCACCACACCCAGTGCTCCATGCAGTGTGTGCCCTCCTTAATACCCACCACCAGACTCTACCCATTCCTCCACTGTCTCTCTTCCAAAATCCTCAGTTTGTTTATCAGAGTCCAGTCTCTCATGCTTTGTCTTCCCCTCTGATTTATCCCAAATCACTTTTCCTTTCATTCTAATGTCCTCCGTGTTATTCCTTATTCTCCACAAGTAAATAAAACCATATGAAAATTGACTCTCTCTACTTGACTTATTTCACTCAGCATAATCTCCTCCAGTCCCATCCATGTGGATGCAAAAGCGGGTATTCATCCCTTCTGATGGAGGCATAATACTCCATTGTATATATGGTCCACATCTTCTTTTTCCATTCAACTGTTGAAGGGCATCTTGGTTCTTTCCACAGTTTGGCTCTTGTGGACTTTGCTGCTATGAACATTGGGGTACAGATAGCCCTTCCTTTCACTACATCTGTATCTTTGGGGTAAATATCCAGTAGTATAATTACCAAGTCATAGCGTAACTCTATTTTTAATTGTTTGAGGACTCTCTATACTGTTTTCCAAAGTGATTGCACCAACTTGCATTCTCACCAACAGTGGAAGAGGGTTCTCCTTTCTCCACATCTTCTTCAACATTTGCTGTTTCCTGTCTTGTTAATTTTGGCCATTGTAACTGGTGTTAAGTGATATCTCAATGTGGTTTTAATTTGAATTTTCATGATGCTAATGATGATGAACATTTTTTCATGTGTCTGCTAGCCATTTGCATGTTTTCTTTGGAGAAATGTCTGTTCATCTCTGCTGCCCATTGTTTGGCATGACTCTCTGTTTTTTGGGAGTTGAGTTTGAGGAGATCTTTATAGATCTTCGATATTAGCTCTTTGTCTTTAGTGTCATTTGCGAATATCTTCTCCCATCCCGTGGCTTGCCTCTTTGTTTTGTTGACCGTTTCCTTTGCTGTGCAGAAGCTTTTGATCTTGATGAAATTCCAAAAGTTTATTTTTGCTTTTGTTTCATTTGCCTTTGGAGACATATGTTGAAAGAAGTTGCTGTGACTGATGTCAAAGAGGTTACTGCCTATGTACTCCTCTAGGATTTTCATAGATTCCTGCCTCACATTGAGGTCTTTAATCCATTTTGAGTTTCTCTTTGTGTATGGTTTAAGAGAATGGTCAGGTTTCATTCTTCTATACATAGCTGTCCAATTTTCCCAGCACCATTTAATGAAGACTGTCTTTTTCCCACTGGATATTTTTCCTGCTTTGTCGAAGATTATTTGACCATGGAGTTGTAGGTCCATATCTGGGCTCTCTATGCTGTTCCTTTGGTCTATATGTCTGTTTTTGTGCCAGTAGCATGCTGTCTTGGTGATCACAGCTTTATAGTAAAGCTTGAAATAAGGCAACTAGATTTATTTTAATTGAAAATATACCTCTAAAATATATAACCAATAAAGGTCCTGAATTCATATTATTTTTATTTTGCCTTTATAAAATAATAAATTAGAGAAATTAGAGAAAGCATGTTCCATTATATAATTTCTTTAGTAGGATATTATTAAGAATGGCTGAATTCTTAAAATAATTTTTAATTTCTTACTAACATATAATGTATTATTAGCCCCAGGGGTAGAGGTCTATGAATTGCCAGGTTTACACACTTCACAACGCTTACCATAGCACATACCTTCCCCAATGTCCATAACCCAACCACCCACTCCCGACACCCCGCCCCCTGGCAACCTTCAGTTTGTTTTGTGAGATTTTGTCTCCTATGATTTGTTTCTCTCTCCATCCCATCTTGTTTCATTTATTCCTTTCCTACTTCCCAAACCCCCTATATTGCCTCTCAACTTCCTCATATCAGGGAGATCATATGATAATTGTCTTTCTCTGATTGACTTATTTCCCTAACATAAGACCCTCTAGTTCCATCTATGCTGTCACAAATGGCAAGATTTCATTTCTTTTGATGGTTGCATAGTATATATATATATATATATATATATATATATATATATATATCACTGCTTCTTTATCCATTCATCTGTTGATGCACTTCTAGGCTCTTTCCATAGTTTGGCTATTTTGGACATTGCTGCTTTAAACATTTGGGTGCATGTGCCCCTCTGTATCACTACATTTGTATCTTTAGGGTAAATAATCAGTAGTGGGATTGCTGGGTCATAGGGTAGCTCTATTTTCAACTTTTGAGGACACTCCATGCTGTTTTCCAGAGTGGCTCACCAGCTTCTGACTGTTCCCACCGGCAGTGTAGAAGGATTCCTCTTCCCTGCATCCTCGCCAGCACCTGTCATTTCCTGACTGGTGTGAGGTGGTATCTCATTGTGGTTTTGATTTGTATTTCCCTGGCGCCGAGTGATGTGGAGCACTTTTTCATGTGTCTGTTGGCCATCTGGATGTCTTCTTTGCAGAAATGTCTGTTCATGCCCTCTGCCCATTTCTTGATTGGATTATTTGTTCTTTGGGTATTGAATTTGATAAGTTCTTTATAGATTTTGGATACTAGCCCTTTATCTAACATGTTGTTTGCAAATAAGAATGGCTGAGTTTTTAATAAAAAAAATATGAAGACCTTATAATTTAACATCTCATTGAAAGCACTTTATTTTTAATTACTCTTATTTTTGTATATATTTATGGAAATCATACCTTTGTCTATCAGATACAGACATTTACAAAATTGGAGTCAATTTGTATAAACATTTTTGCAATTTTGTGTCTAAAATACATTTAGAGGTTTTTGAATCACTTCAAAATGTAATTATATGCATGACTAAAATTATTTTTAAAATTGCTTATTTTAAAATATTTAGATTCTTTTCTACTCTTCATTCAAAACTATGCCATGACATAGCTTCTATGTAATATGAAAATTTAATTGCCTTTTGAGAAGGGTAAATATTCCATTATATACTCTAAACATACTTTTCCTTTGCAAAGGAAAACCATTTTTTCACATTATTGAACTTATTGTTACAATAGTTTCAATTTATTACTTGGATATTCTTTCTTGGGGGAGAGATATTCTTTATTCATTCTAAACAATAAAAGACCCATTAAAACTTCAGTAAGAGCAGATTGTCCTTTTCCTCAGTAGCCATTAGTATGTTCTTCTTGCTTAGATCCATTACTAGACTTTTGTAAATGTGGTTATATTTGCTTCATATTGTTTCAGTTTTTTTTTTTTTCTAGATTAAACTGGTACTTATTTTGTTGTGGTATTACATTCTTACACACCTTTTCTTTTGTCATTTTTTTTTTCTTCATCAGTATTCATAGAAAATTTGCAAGAGGCTATAATGGGCTCTAAACAAATACCACTTTAATATGAAACCTAAAATTTCAGAATTTAACTGTAGGTCTTAATTCATTATACTGGCATATTCTATTTTGATGAAATTAATAATTATAATGAATGAATTCTTTTTGAATCTAGAACCAATATTTTATCTAATTTATTTAAGAAAGAAAAAATTTGGAATTAGTTACAGTTGAGCTGGTAGTTTGTAAGTAATGGTGAAAAAGTAAACTATTGTGGATTTTGCAGGTCAGTTTTCAAAACTGAGTTGACTCCTATTGTGCTTTTTAAAAATACTGTCTGTTGCATGGTTCTAGATCATATCTTCAGCCTTATAGAGTATTTCCTCATAAATGGGCATATATGTGAATGTGGATCTCTTTATATATTATTTCTTGGATATAAATCTACCATATAGTTTCTTATCTTTGTACCTTTATTTCTAGGTTTTGTTTGAAATCACAAAAGAGAAATGAAGAACCATACAAAACAGATAGAATTTATCCTTCTGGGACTGACAGATAATTCTCTGTTACAGATGGTAATTTTCTTATTTCTATTTCTAAATTACATGCTGGGTATGATGGGAAACTTAACCATCATTGCCCTTACTCTACTGGATTCTCATCTCAAGACCCCAATGTATTTTTTTCTCCGTAATTTCTCTTTCCTGGAAATTTCCTTCACAAGTGTTTGCATCCCGAGGTTCCTAATCACCATTGTAACCAGAGAAAAGGCCATTTCCTATAATGGCTGTATATCTCAGTTGTTTTTTTACATATTCCTGGGGGTTACAGAATTTTTCCTTCTGGCAGCTATGTCCTATGACCGTTATGTTGCCATCTGCAAACCTTTGCATTATACATCCATCATGAGCAACAGAATTTGTCATCAGATTGTACTCAGTTCCTGGGCAACTGGATTTCTGGTCATTTTCCCTCCTCTGATTTTTGCTCTTAACCTGGATTTCTGTGCCTCAAATATCATTGATCATTTCATTTGTGACATTTCTCCTGTCCTGCAACTTTCTTGCTCAGACACACATTTACTAGAACTGATTGCTTTTTCCTTAGCTGTGATGATCATCATTGTCACGTTGTTATTAGTAATCCTTTCTTACTCTTACATCATCAAGACAATTCTAAAATTCCCTTCAGTTCAGCAAAGGAAAAAAGCCTTTTCTACCTGCTCTTCTCACATGATTGTTGTATCCATCAGTTATGGTAGTTGCATATTCATGTACATAAAGCCATCTGCAAATGATAGAGTTGCTTCAAGCAAAGGAGTAGCGGTGCTCAATACTTCAGTTGCCCCTATGTTGAATCCATTCATTTATACTCTGAGAAACCAGCAAGTTAAACAAGCCTTCAGAGATGTGTTTAGTAAGATATTTTCTGCTTCAGATAAATAATACTGCCTGTTGAAATAAGTAACATAAAAACATAAAAAGAACAGTGAATAAAAATATCTTGGCTCTTCTAGTTTAGTATTATCTTTAAAATGTAATGATTTGGATTTCTTCAGTTTACCTGAGCTTAGAAACTCTTTAACTTTTTTTAACGTGAAGAAATATTTTGTAAAGTTATTTTTTTAATGTCAATTGTCAACGTATTAAGAAAGCATACTTTTTTTTAAATGAATCAAACATTTCTTTTGCATCATTTTATTTTATTTATTTATTTTTTAGATTGTGTTTACTTATTTTAGAGAGAGAGAGAGAGAGAGAGCAGGGGGAAAAGGAGAGAAAGAGGAACAGAGAATCTCCAGGAGACTCCCCGCTGAACACACAGCCCATGGCCAGTCTGGATCTCATGACCCTGAGATCATGACCTGAGCTGAATTCAAGATATGGACCCAAAACTGACTGAGCAATCCAGCCACCTCTTATTTTAGTATTTATGTTGGGTAAATTTTTTAAATTGCAGTAGAAAATAAAATATGACTTAGCACACATTTAGTTGATTTCTCACACAATCTTTTTCAAAAACATAAAACATGCTTAATCTTTTTTTTTTAATTTAAATTTATTTTTCCAGTGTTCCAAGATTCATTGTTTATGCACCACACCAAGTGCTCCATGCAATACCATCAGGGAAATTCAAATCAAAACCACAAGTTTAATCTCTTCAACATGTCAATAAATCTATTGAATAAATGGGAATTAATGATGAATTTAATTCCTGGTATATAGTTATTAGGATTTACTTCTGTACCAGTTTTCTATGGTAAATGATATAAAATATCAATTTTTCCCAATTCAAATGACTTCTTGAAAGATAGAATTATATCTTATTTTCTCTAAAATGAGGGTTACTCTAAGTGTCCATTCTTAAAACACATAGATGCCACAACTCTATAATTCTCCTAATGTTTATGCCATTATGCCTGTTGATTTATACCATATCGGTGATTAAGTTGTTAGCTCAAGACTATCTTCCATATGTGCCAGTAGTATTTGTTCTTGTCTATGCCTATAGTTACCATATATTTCTCTAGTCAATATTCTTGAAAATATTGATTAATTTAAATAAAATCACACCAAAACTAATCTATAACTCAAAGTACTAATCACAATTTACAATTGATTGATCTTGTCCGTTAATAGGAATACAGCTTATGTTTGTCAAAACTCATCAAATTGGATACTTAAAATTTGTTCATTTCATCAAACAAATTTTAATTAAAGTTTAAGAAAAAAATTGACTTCTGGATATCTGGTTTACTTTTCACAGTGATAGGGATTATCAGTTCTGTAATTTCTTTTATACTCTAGACTTACTCAAGTGTGGCATTGAAGAAAATGATAACGAGGCTTCTCACTGTAGGGGAAACAAATTAGAGGAAGTTTTTTCCTAAGTAACCTGTATAGTGTATATCAGAATTGGAGGTATTGGCATGAATGCATAACACACATACACACAGAGTCTTCTGAGGGCTAATAAGCAATAACACACTAACCAACACAACTAATGTCCACATTGGTTTTTAAATATCACTAACTAAAGGGAATCTTGGATCCCTGGAGAATGACAGTATTATTTTGGTATGATCAAGAAAGCTAAAATCACCTTGGTGTAAAGAACTCCTCAAAAAATGAAAAAGACATATAAAAAAGTTCATAATCCAATTAAAAGAAGTACCCATTTGCCATATTTGTGTAATCTGGATATCTAATAAATAATAGCATTAATAAATTAAACTTATTGAGTGAAATGAGTATTTGAAAGAGACCACCTTATCCAAGTGATCAGTTATCAAAACCAGTGGGAAAATCAGCATTATATAGTGCTTGAGAATGTGATTAGGAGGGACCTATCATCATTTCTGTTTTATTCCTGCAAAACAACCCCCCCACCACCAACAACAACAGAAAACAAAATCCAAATCTCAGTTTACCTTTGAAGAAAAATCAGGTAAGAGCTATGCAGAAATGACAACTAAATGCAATGTATAATCCTGCATTATGCTGGATCTAGAGGGAACAGAAATATATAGAAAGATATAAAAGATATCACTTGGAAAAATTTATAAAATTTTAATATGGACTATGAATTAGATAATATATCAATGTCAGATTTTCTGATTTTGATCATTACACTTCGGTTAGGTAACATAATGATCTAATTAGGAAATATACCCTGAGATAGATAAAGAGGCACAATGTCCAACTTATCATCAAATGGTTTAGAAAGTATATATATACATGTGTACATACACATTTACATCTATAGTACTAGTATTTGTATATATAGAATATTAAGTGCATGTATCTATATATGTAGAGATGATGAAACAAAACATACAAGATGTAAACAACTGTGACTAAGAAAGGGCATATGTAGTACTTTGTACCATTTTTGGAACATGTCTTTAAATTTAAATTAGAAAAAAAGTTACAAAAACAGACTTGGACTGAAACAACTATTCTCAATATGATTCCTTATGAGTTTGACTTACAAGGGGTGTCATGACAGAATATGGACTGTCCTAAAACAACCAAATCATTTCCTCATTTGAGAGTAGTTGACTTACAAATGACTGAAAGCTATTACATACCTTAATAATGGATTCATTAAGAGTTTCTAGAATTTCATGTTCATATGCAAATGTTAGAATATTATTAGATCGTTGAAATCTAGTATTTGGTATTTTTTAAGCTTCGATGTTGTACAACATATGAAATGACTCAGCCTCTGTGCTCCAACGTTTTCATAACTTTGGGAAATGATGCTTTGTTTTCCATTCATTGACAGTATGATATTTGATTGGTGTTTTCATTTATCATATTCTCTTTTTAATGTGAAACTGTTACTAAATTCACCCTTATTAATGAATTCACTTTGGAATTCTTGGGTAATTTTAAGAGCACATAATGATAATAATGGCATGTAGCAACAATATTATGATTATAAATTTCTTTTTTAAGATTTCCAGGTATTATTCTTCTCGTACCCACTTAAGCCCCCATGTTGCATATGTGCTTTGGTGAGTGCTGTGAAGTGTGTAAACCTGGTGATTCACAGACCTGTACCCCTGGGGATAAAAATATATGTTTATAAAAAATAAAAAATTATTAAAAAAAAAGATTTCCAGGTATTAGGCATATGACTGCATTTCAAATAAAATGCGATTCACTTATATTTCTAGTGCTAACATGATACTGCTGGCTCAGAAAACAATGTATATCATCATCCCTCCAATTTTTTATGCCCCTCTAAAAACACCATCACCAGCTCTTTTAAATATTAAAAAGCACATGTAAATATGCTATGATTCACACAAAAATTTACACATGAATGTTCATAATGACGTTGTTCATAATAGTGCTGAAGTGGAAACAACCTAAATGTCCATCAGCTGATGAGTGGATAAACAAAAGTGGTATATGTATGCAATGGAATATCATTTATGCATAGGAAAGAATGACATATTCATAGATTCAACCACAATCATAAACCTTGAATATATTATGCTAAGTGAAAGAAGCTAGTCCACAAAGGCAACATATATCCTATAATTCCATTTATATGACATGTCTAGAATTGGTAAATCCTAGAGACAGAAACATATGAATGGTTGCCAGGGGCTGAAGGAAGTAGGGAATCACTGCTTGATAGATAATGGAGTTTCTTGCTGAGGTGATGACAGTGCTATGAAAGTAGATAATGGTGATGATTGCACAACTGTGTGAATGTACGACTAGCCACTGAATTGCACACAGTGAAATGGTTAAAGTGGTGTCTTTTATGTTATATAAATGTTACCTCAATAAAAAATGTAGTTCTGGAGAGGAATATAAAAACTGGATTGGAGCACTGAGTGTGGTGCATAAACAACGAATCTTGGAATCTTAAAAACAAAACAAAACAAAAATTGGATTGGAAGACCCAATAGCCTTTAGAACTTTAACTTCATGATAGCCAATTTACTTAATGAAAACTCTTGTCTTGTTAACAGAGGAGACTGTAAGTTAAGATGACATGATAGAATGTGTTTACTAACTAACTAGCTTGCATAGCTTATGTACTTGGTGGTCATGCCTTTTAATTTACAAGAATCACAGAGAATCAAATACTGAAAATACTGAGAGGGCTCCAGGCACCTGGGTGACTTAGTTGGTTAAGTGACTGTCTTCCACTCAGGTCATGATCCCAGAGTCCTGGGATCGAGTTTCTCATTGGGCTCCCTGCTCAGAGGAGAGCCTGCTTCTCCCTTTCCCTCTGCCTGCTACTCTGCTCGCTTGTGCTCTCTCAGTCTCTGTCAAAAAAAAAAAAAAAAAAAGAAGAAGAAGACTGAGAGGGCTTATTCTAGTCACTGTGCCAGCTCTTCTTCTAGCAACATGAGGTGATAGGCTGTTAAGCAAAATGCTGAGAAAAATCCAATGTTAGCATCTAAACTGACTGATTTCCCATTCATCTCTGACAAACAAAACAGAGAGCAACCAGAATAAAAACTAGCAGAGAGAAAATAATGGAGGTACAAGAACATTGCATAAAGATCATGTGTAAGAGAGTGAATTAACAAGAGTGGTATAAGCCTGAATGAATTAAAAACAATATTTGTATATAAAAGAAGATAAAATAGTTCTAGAAAAGTTGTGGTAAGCTTTAGATTTTAAAGCTAGTTCTATAAGAAAATAATTTGCTCAGACATCAAAAAAGATTTCCGTAATACACTTATTTTCTCATTTAAAAAGATATTTATTTATTTATTTATTATCAGAGATGGAGGAGAGCAGAACAGAGCCAGAGAGAGAAGCAGGTTCTCCACTGGGCAAGGAGCAAGGGGCCCTTGCAGTACTTGATCCCGAGTCCTGGGATCATGATCTGAGCTGAAGGCAGATGCTTAACTGACTGAGCCACCCAGGCATCCCCTAATACATTTATTTTCAATAAAATGTTTAATTAGAAGAGGATGAGATTATGTTATAAGTAAATTAAATTACTTCTACCAGTAGTGCACCTGGGTGGCTCAGTCGGTTAAGCATCTGCATTGAGCTCAGGTCATAATCCCAGGGTCCTGAGATCTGCTCTATGGGGGTCTGCTTTTCCCTCTCCCTCTGCCTGCCACTCCCCCTTCTGTGCTCTCTCTTTCTCTTGTCAAATAAATAAATAAATAAATAAATAAAAGTTTTTTTAAAAAAACGTTTTAAATAAATAAATCATTTCCACTGACATGATTTTTTAAAATAACTGCTTTTTTCGAACTCCAATGATATGTCAGACTCTTTTCAAACACTATCATCAAAGCCCTTGCCAGTCCTGGAAATACATTTTAGTTGTATAAAACACAACACTGCATCCTGAGATTTTCCCTTATTTCTTTATTCTTATCTGTTTGTATTCCTTATTCTTAACTCAAAGATGGTTTGATATTCAACTGTTTTATCTATAGTGTCAGAAAATGAGTATCTTCTTATGCATGCATGTTATTTTTCAGTTGTCTGTGGCTCCATATCTCTCAAAAGTCCTGAAATGCAATCTATGTTTAATACCAATAAATAGTCTTCCAGAGGCAATGCATCTTTTTATTTTCTTATTATTTTTTTTATTTTTAGAGAAAGAGGCATGGAGAGGGAGGAGGAGAACCTTAAGCAAGTTCCATGTCCAGTGCAAAGCCTAACTCAGGGCTCAGTCTCACTACCCTGAGATTATGACCTGAGGTGAAAGAAAGATTGGAACATTTAAGCAACTGAGCGACTCAGGCTCCCCGCAGGCTGTGCATCTTTAATTGCGTTTTTATTTATTTATTTTTTTTAGATTTTATTTATTTGTTTGACACAAGAAGGCAGAGAGGCAGGTGGAAAGAGAGGGGGGGATGCAGGCTCCCTGCTGAGCAGAGAGCCCGATGTGGGGCTCGATCCCAGTACCCTGAGATCACGAACCTGAGCTGAATGCAACGGCTTAACCCACTGAGCCACCCAGGTGCCCCTAATTGTGTTTTTAATTTCTTCAAAAAGGTACTATCATCTCCACCTTCTCATCTTGTCCCTACTTTGTTTAGGTCTTAAGGCTCTGCAACCTTTTATGTCCAACCTCCCACTACTTTAACATCCACAGGAACATTATTAAATTGAAGTCATTGGCATTTTTTTTTGTAGTTCTTTTGCTTGACATCCCCACAATATTTTTTTGTTAAGATTCTGTCCAAATTCACATATTTTCCATGTCATCATCATGATTTTCTTTCTCTCTCTCTCTTTTTAAAGATTTTATTTATTCATTTGACAGAAAGAGAGAGAGCACAGCAGGGGGAGTAGCAGACAGAGGGAGAGGGAGAAACAGGTCTTGTAAAGCAGGGGAGCCTGATGTGGGATTCAACCCCAGGACCCTGGTATTATGACCTGAGCAGAAGGCAATTAATTTCCCAGTCAACTGAGCCACCCAGGCACCCTATATTTCTCTTTTCAGTGACCTACAGTCTCCTCATTCTCTATTCACCTATGAAGTATTCTGTTCCCCAATGTTTTGTCTTGAGACCCATCTTTTATTGTTTGCTCTTTGTTCTTCTTCTTACTGCATGCTCTCAAAGAGGATTTCACTTCATGCAATTGATTTTATTCTCATTTATATGAATTCCAAAGGCCAGACCTTCTCCAAATGAAACTGTTAAGCGCACATTTCCAGTTTCCGTTCCACAGACACTTCATACACCATGAATTCAAAGTGAAATCATGGTCCTTCTCCAAGTCTTATTCTTTTCTAGTGTTAACTATTTATTGATGAAGATTAGTCTCTTGCGTGTAGCCTTCAGGGCTCTTCATGGACAGGACCTTTCTTATTTTCTCATTTTATCACTTACATATTCCTTATTTTTCATTCTGCTAACTTAAATTCCACAAACCTTGGCTGCTTGTATTCTTCATATTTTTCTTTCTTTTTTTAAAAGATTTTATTTATGTTTTTGACACAGAGAGAGAGATCACAAGTAAGCAGAGAGATAGAGAGAGAGGGGAAAGCAGGCTCCCTGCTGAGCAGAGAGCTCAATGTGGGGCTCAATCCCAGGACCCTGAGACCATGATCTGAGCTGAAGGCAGAGGCTTAACCCACTGAGCCACCCAGGCGCCCCTCTTCATATTTTTCAAAGTCTCTTTTCTCTTCCCTTCCCTTTCCTTCCTTTCTCTTCTCTTTTCTACTCTTCTCTTCTCTTGGGTGGCTGTCTTTTTTTTTTTTTTTCTCTTCGTTTTTTTCTCAAGGGCTGTCTTCTCTTCCAGGGCTACTCTTTGATTAAGTCAATTGGTCCATCAGAATTCTCCTTAGGTATCAGTTTTCTAAGGAAATTTTCACTCACCCTCCCAGACTATGTGAGATTAGGATACCATGTTATTTCTAAACACCTGTTGTTTACTCTTCCTTGGAATAAATCACTTGGTATACCTCCATATGCTTATATGTCTCCTCTCTGTTTCTGTACACTTTTCCAAAATAGAGGTTATGTTTTGTTATATAATTGTGAACTGGAGGGAAAAAAAAAAAGAGTCATCTATATACTTAGACTAAGATATCTTCTTTAATGCCTAGTTTGGTCAGGTGGCTCAGCATTCTTATTTTTCTTTATGGTGATCAAGAATTTCATATGATGTTAATGTCTGACTCCACCCAGACAATTAAGGAAGTTTGTTGCTCAGACTCATCACTCATATCCTCACCTCCGTTCCAATCAGTGCTGTTATAAAATGTACAGTGACCTTATTTATATATTTACATTATAATTGGAGATACACATGAAAGATGAGTAAAATATTAACTGGCTGCCTTTTCTTATATCATGAGTCTCTTTCTGTTGATATTATATGTGACCATTATGTATATTATTCAACAACAGGAAAGGACTCTATTTCTGTTTGTGGAGCTGTAACCACTCCAAGTCCTCAATTATCATTAATTATTTATAATGGTAACTATGAAAATATGTCCTATATGAAAACACAGTCTCTAGGGTTCTACTATGGCTCCATTACTAAAGGACATGGTGTCTTCCCAGGAGACATCAATTAGTTTGCTGTTTGAATGATTTTTCACTAGATTGGTTTTAAAATATTCCCTGCAAATGACTGAGCCCTCTGAGTCTGGCAACATTAATACTCTCTTCCCATGGACGTGTGCCTTCTAAAGGCTTATGAGTTATATAAGGCAAGGCAAGCCTTGTTTTAAAGAGCCCATCACAGGAAAATGGGCACTCTTGAAAGGACTCTAATTAAAAACTCTGGTAAATGAAATAGTGTGGACCTGATACAACTGAAGTGAAGATACTAGCACAGCTATTGGCCAACATGAAGGGCACCTGGGTGACTCAGTCAGTTATGTGTCTGCCTTTGGTTCAGGTCATGGTGCTAGGGTCCTGGGACTAAGCTCTGAGTTGCGCTCTTTGATAGGTAGGCAGTCTGGTTCTCTCTCTACCAACACCCCCCACCCCACACACACACCGACCCAATCATGTGGTCTCTCTCAAATAAATAAATAAAATTAAATTTCAAAAAGCTACTGGCCAACCTTATGTAAGGACAGTCTGTCACATGCATTTCCATCATCCTTAAACTCTCAAGGTTTTTCAAATCATCAAAACTGTCTCTTTGATGACTCTTCCACTGCTAAAAAGTGATCTCTTTGTGAGCCTCTCATACCAATCAATGGCTTATACAAGGAAAGAAAAACAGAGTCTTTGTTTTCAAACTTTCTGAGATTTTTCATTTCCTCTCAATCTTCTTTCTCTGGGAAATTCTATTTTTGCTTACATTAGAAAGTACAATTTTTTAATGGTTTTTCTTTCATGCAAGTGCAATAGTGTGCTAATAATTTACTATGGCTTATTCTTTCTTTGCCTTGTCCTTTGATGTTGGTTTATCTAAGAATTGATTCTCTCTAACTACTTCAGGGCTCCAAAGAGGGCAATAAGTAGAACTAACTACAAAGTAACTAGAAGTTGACATCCTGCTCTCATCTCTTTTTTCATACTTCCCTCTGGATATACAGCAGGCAGTTGTCCTGGTGGAAATATTCTTCTCAACCTAGCTATCCTGAACAGTGTCCCATGAACAATAAAAATGGCCTCTCTCTCCTCATTCATCAAATTACACAAATTATTTTTATTGAAGAATTAGATTTTAGGAGAACATTTCTGTTTAAGTAATAGATGTTTAGGAAGGATTGAATTAGTTCTGTTTAAATTTTTCATCATAAAATAATATTTACAAATTAGAAAATGATAACATTTTAAGCAATGTAATATTCTTTCTGGGTACAAATCCCAGGTATATTTCTGTATGTTCTTGAAATCACACTGCGTGGGTGATTACTTACGGATGCAAAAATATTAGCTCTGGCTACTTACAAAGGACTACTGAATAGTTCATAACATGTCTACTACAATTTTCCACATTAAAAGTTAAAACAAGCTTAAGTAACCATATTACAGAAGAAAATGCCAGCAAATATTTCTTTCTATTGTGTTTTTAAAAGATTTTATTTGTTTACTTGACAGACAGAGATCACAAGTAGGCAGAGAGGCAGGCAGAGAGAGAGGAGGGGGAAGCAGGCTCTCGCAGATTGCCAGATGCGGGGCTCTATCCCAGGACCCTGAGATCATATTCTGAGCTGAAGGCAGAGACTTTAACCCACTGAGCCACTCAGGTGCCCCTCTTTCTATTATTTCTTAAAAAAGAAAATAATTCTCATGTCTATCTACAGTATTTACTCTTTAGGTAATTATTCGTGGTTTTAGCTGGTAGCCTTTTCCTGTTTCTCTGTGTGGTGGGGAAACAGATGTGCCCCAGCCCAGGTCCAACGGGGTCGACTCATGGTCACTCTTCAGGCATTTCCTGGAGGATCTTGAGTTCTTTGATATTTCCATTTTCACTCTAATTAGAGAGTCCCTGTCATGAAGGGAAGAAAACTTAATGTAAGAGAGGAGAACCAACAAATTTTCTCTGGGTTTTGGAAGAGCTCTGAGTGTTCTGAGCCAGGAGCTGGCTTTCCTACTCTAAAATAATAATATTTATGGGTGTTAGAGAGGAGAAGGGAGTTGGGGTAAATTGGAAGGGGAGGTGAATCATCAGAGACTATGGACTCTGAAAAACAATCTGAGGGGATTGAAGTAGTGGGGGTGTGGGAGGTTGGGGTACCAGGTGGTGGGTATTATAGAGGGCACAGATTGCATGGAGCACTGGGTGTGGTGAAAAAATAATGAATACTGTTTTTCTGAAAATAAATTGAAAAAAAATTTTAAAAAATTAATTAATTACTTAAAAAATTAAAAAATAAAAATAATAATATTTATGTTCATCTACTCTATCTTCTGGGGTGTACTGGGATCACATGTATGAATAAAGTAACGGATCCTTAGTAACCTGGGGTCTAATGTCACTAAGGAATCTTTTGCTTAATGAGCTATGGCAAAACAACTAAAATAGATAGTAGCGGGAATGTTTTCCTTTGAGACAATAAGATAGAACAACAGGGTTGTACAGCGGCCAGGTGCCCATCGCACTAATGAGAAAAATGCAAGCCTGATTCAATTCTCTATTACACTTTCTAAAGATATGATATAAGAGACTTTAACAATCAAAATATTTTGCCTTCTCTAACCTCCCATATCATTTGTTTGTAAAATATTTAATATGAAAATATGTATTGAAAAATTACTATGTTCAATGATGTTGCAGAATGAATTTATTTTTTTTAATTACAGGAGTATTTACCTACATTTGAAAAACAGAGAAAAATGAATATGGCAGACATATTTTTTATTCTGCCTATAGACAATGCTTGATAAGACTATGGTTACATGGATGACTCAAAAACATTTTACTCAAGTAAAAACCATGGCTCTAATAATTTCTGCTGTGACATATCTGCCCCCAAGAATTTGCAATATGTATTAAAAGGGACCTATCTGAAAATATTTTAAGACATAAACTAAGGTTTGAAGGACTGGTTAAGAATGCTGCTTGTGATCAATTACAAAAAGGTAATAGAAATTATAGTAGTTTGGAGATGAGATTACTGTTTAGAAATCTGGAAAAACCTTGTATGGTTACATATTAGTTGCTTTAGGAGTTATAGTTTGACGATGATAGATTAGGGCTCATGATGAATACATTTGTCATGATTAAGAAAGAAAGCTGCTACATTAAAGGAAGGAGAAAATGCCCTTGTTGCAAAATGCTTAAATAAATTAAGCTAATCTCTCTTTATTATTACTTTTTATTATACCAGCATTACTTTTATGGCTTTCTTTACCTAATTTTCTTTTTTCTCTTCCTTTTTTAAATCTTTCTTTTTTTAAAAAAATTATCCTCCATTAGCCACCATATAGTACATCATTACTGTTTCTGATGTAGTGTTCAATGACTCAATAGTTGCATATAACACCCTGTGCTTATCACAACACATGCCCTCCTTAATACCCATCACCTGGGTATTCCATCCCCCCCTTTCCCTCTGAAACCCTCAGTTTGTTTCTCAGAGTCCAGAGTCTTTCATGGTTTGTCTCCCTCTCTGATTCTTTCCCTAATTTTCATTTTATATTTTAATTAAGACAGGTATTTGTTGTTTAAGTTCTTCTTTTTAATAATCTTTCATACAACAAAGGTTTACTTGTTATTAGGATTTATGTTGTGAGAGACAATATGTTATATGAGTGGTTCTTTTTAAAAAGAATTTATTTATTTGAGATTGAAGAAAGAGCACAGGTGAACCTGCACATGAGTGTGGGGAAAGGGCAGAGGGAGAAGGAGAGTCCCCGCTGAAGTAGGTGCTCAGGTGACTCAGGGCTCAATCCTAAGACACTGGGACCAGAGTGAAAGGCAGACACTTAGCCACCCAGTCACCCTGAAATAGGTTCTTACCATGCCAATAAGTATTCAAATTTTTGGTGTGGGGAATAGAAAGAGGATAAACAGTGAATTTAAGATTCATAAAAACTATGATTTTATATGTTGGATTGTAAAGAGTAAGAGCGAATCATATCATGCATGTAATATTGTGCAACTTCAAAAAGGTGGGGGCATCACGTTACCTGATTTCAAGCTTTATTACAAAGCTGTGATCACCAAGACAGCATGGTACTGGCATAAAAACAGACACATAGACCAGTAGAACAGAGTAGAGAGCCCAGATATGAACCCTCAACTCTATGGTCAAATAATCTTCGACAAAACAAAAAAATATATACAGTGGAAAAAAGACAGTCTCTTCAATAAATGGTGCTGGGAAAACTGGACAGCTATAAGTAGAAGAATGAAACTCGACTATTCTCTTACATAGTCACAAAGATAAACTCAAAATGGATAAAGGACCTCAACGTGAGAATCCATCAGAATCCTAGAGAAGAACATAGGCAGTAATCTCTTCAATATCAGCCACAGCAACTTCTTTCAAGATATGTTTCCAAAGGCAAAGGAAACAAAAGCGAATATAAACTTTTGGGACTTCATCAAAATCAAAAGCTTCTGCACAGCAAAGGAAACTGTCAAAAAAACAAAGAGGCAACCCACGGAATGGGAGAAGATATTTGCAAATGACAGTACAGACAAAAGGTTGATATCCAGGATCTATGATGAACTCCTCAAACTCAACACACACAAAACAGGCAAACATATCAAAAAATGGGCAGAAGATATGAACAGACACTTCTCCAATGAAGACATACAAAATGCTATCAGACACATGAAAAAATGTTCATCAGCACTAGCCCTCAGGGAGATTCAAATTAAAACCACATTGAAATATCACCTAGATACTTTAAAGTTTTCTTTTCATCCCTTTATCTTATCTTTTTTTTTTTTACTAATGTATGTAATACATTGATATATGGAATATATCTTTTTTTAAAAATATTTTATTTGTTTATTTGACAGACAGAAATCACAAGTAGGCAGAGAGGCAGGCAAGAGCAAGGAGGAAGCAGGCTCCCTGCTGAGCAGAAAGTTCAATGTGGGGCTCGATCCCAGGACCGTGGAATCATGACCCAAGCCAAAGGCAGAGGCTTTAACTCACTGAGCCACCCAGGAGCCACTATAATATATGTAATTAATGTTTTTGCATCTAGAAAGGCCTTGCTCTTAATAAATATATCTTATAACAAGTCCTTTTTTTCCCCACAGAGGATTCTCTTAGATTTTGTAAACATATAATCATATTATCAGTATATTATAATTTTTTTTCCTGAATTCACTGATGGGATTTACAATACCATAGAGTTGTACTGTTGAACAATTCTTAAATAAGACTTCTTAAAAAAAAAAAAAAACAACTCTACCATGCATACAAAACAATGGATCATTTATAGAGGTATCCACAAGCTAGGTTAAGGAACAGAGCATTACCTGTATCTTAGAAACTTCCTGTTTGTCCATTTCTGATCACATTCCTCTTTATCTGTAATAGATGAATTCAAGGACACTTAGTTTCTGTTTGTGCTCTTCTGTTTGTGCTCTTTGTCTGAGAAGGCTGACCAGAATATACTGCATGCAGGAGCTCCTTTTTCTGTGGATTTGATTTTCGGTTCAGCCATTGAGAGCTCCTTATAATATCATCAACTATTGTATCAAGATTATGCTATTCTCATTTTTTATAATGTGTAGATACACTTTTAGCTATGCCCCGAAATGTCTGTATAGAACTCGTATACATTTTTTAAATATTTGAACCAGTTGTAGTAGGTTGTATTTTATTGTAGAAATCTCAACACTATTTACGAGTTTATTGGCAGAATTGTAATTATTTTGGTTTTATGACAGCATTTTGTGTAGTTATGTGCACTATATTTCTTAATATAATGGTTGACTCCTCTCTTCTTCTTCTTCTTTTTTTTTTTTTCTGTTACCCTTGGGAGAGATTTAATGATATCATTAGTCCATTTAGATATTCCTCTTTTGGCATTGCAGTTCTTTTAAAATTTTTTTGCTCATTCTCTATTTGCTTTTTTTCTATTTCGATAATATCTGCTTTAATATTTATTACTTTCTTCTTTCCAATTTAGTTAGGTATAATGTCATGTCTTTTTTAAACTTCTTTGGATTAATGCTTAGATCATTAATTTCAAGTTTTTGTCATTTATTTTCTAATGCATTTGGATCTAAATATGCTGCTAATCACCACGTCATATTTACCCCCACGTTTGTTACTTCATAGCATTGTGTGACATAAAATGTTCCTTTTAATATTTGTTCTGATTTATTTTTTGACCACAGTCATACTTAGATGCTATTTCATAATTTCCAAGTGTATGATGATTTTCAAAAGTTTTTTTCTTCTGTTTTTAAATTCTGTTCAGAATTTATCCTGTGGGTTATTTCACTCCTTTGTAATATTTAATATTTGTTTCATGGCACAGTTTATGGCTAGTCTAAGCAAATAGTCTATAACTACCTGCATAAAATACTGATTCTGAAGTAGTTGGATGTAGTATTTTATATATGTTAATTAGTTCAAATTTGCATGTTATACTATACTTGCCAAGTGTTGTATCCTTAAAGATATGTTATATATTCTTTACACATTTACTATTGTCTATTATCTTTATCAGTTAGTGAGAGTAGTTTGTTAAAATACTGTGGATTTGTCTATTTCTCTTGAAAGTTCTAATCATCTTGCTGTGTATATTTTGATTCTATGTCATTAAAGACATATGAATTTAGAATTACATTAACTGTAAAAAATTTCATTATGAAATCTTTATCTTTAGTGATTTTTAAATTTGATCTTGTAGGATACATGGCCTTATTATTAACATAGGTATACACACATTCTTTTTTTTTCAGTGTTTGTATTATGTATATCTTCCATGCTTTTACTTGAAATCCATCCTTATATTTTAGATGCATCCCTTGTAAGGAAATATAATGCATTGAAAAAAAAAAGCTGTTCAAAATTATGTATGCTTAGTTGGGGGAATATAGATTATTACCTTTTTTTAAACAATAGATTCCAGAGTTCACATTTGTGCTGTGTTCATTCTATGAGTTGTGACAAATGTATAATGACATGTATGTAGCACTACAGTATCATACAGAATAATTTCTCTGGCATAAAAATCTGCTATGCTCCACCAACTCATTGCTTTCTTCCTCACTCTCCTAGCCCCTGGTAACCTCTGATCTTTTTGCTATATCCACGGTTTGCCTTTTCCAGAATGTTAGAGAGTTGGAATCCTACAGTATGTAGCCTCTTCAGATTGTCTTCTTTCACTTAATATGTGCTTAAGGTTTCTCCATGATAGTGCATTTATTTTTTAGTGGTGATAAATATTCCACTGTCTAGATGTACCAAGCTTTATCAATTCACCTACTGAGAGATATCTTAGTTGCCTTCATTTTTTTGGCAATTATGAATGAAGCTGCTATAAACATTAGTGTGTAGAGTTTTGTGTGAATGTAAGTTTTCAATCATTTGGGTAAATAATAAGGGGTATAATTGCTGGACAGTATGGGAAAGAGTATGTTCTGTTTTCTAAGAAATTGCCAAGCTCTTTTCCAAAGGGACAACACCATTTTGCATTTGTACTAGCAATAAATGAGATTTTCTGTTGATACTCATCCTTACAAGCATTTGGTATTGTCAGTGTTTGGATTTTAACCTTTTTAGGAGGCTTTTAGCAGCACCCCATTGTTGTTTTAATTTCTAATTCCTTAGTGATATATGATATTGAATATTTTTTGGTGTGCTTATATGCCATCTGTGTATCACTTTTTGTGAAGTGTCTGTTCAGATCTTTGTTCATTGTTTAATTGAGTTGTGTATTTCTTATTGTTGAATCAGAGTCTCAGCAGATGTCCCGATGGAAAACTAGCCTTAAATGATGACAATCTTAATGTGAGGAACAATATTGATAGTGTTCCAATTATTTAACCATACTTTAAAATATATTTTTCCATCTTTCTTTTAAATCAGAGTATATATATTGATAATAAACCACTGAGTCCAGCACTGTCAGAAATGGAATACATATTTATTTAATTCAACTTTTTCTTGAATTTACTCTTAGTTTAGAAAGCTAAATTTCCAGTATAATTCAATGCCACATTCTTAACCTATTAGTTGACTTACTTATCCTTCCCCAGGTGAAACTGTGCTCAGTGTATTCTGAAATTCACAAGCATAACTTGCTTATGACAAATGGTATGGTACTGAATGGAGAAATGATATGTTATTCAGAATCCTGAAGGAAGAACACAGTAAGATAAAGGGTAATAGCAGTTCAGTTCAGTAATGTAATGCCCTTTAAATTTGTTGCAGTTTTTATTGAATAGGTTTCCATTAACAGAAGAAATCATTTGGCTGTGAAATAAATTATATGGGTGTGAAAAAGCACAAAACAAGTAAATAATATTCCACCAACCAATGCTTAAGCATATTGACAAAATAAAAACAAATTAATGAAGCCTGGGGTTCTAACACATTGAAACCTGGAGCCATAATGTGGAGACTTGTAGAATTTGAAAGCAGAGATAAATAAAAATGAGGAAAAGACACACTGACTGAACAAAGATTTTTAACCTACCATGTGTTTAAGGGGTAGAAACACTTTGAGAAATCTCCAGTGAAAAGATTTGGACTGAGATATTTCTCTGGGGAAGTTTTATTTTTAATTATGAGCCCAATTTACCTAATAATTACAAAGATATTAAAATTATTTATTTGTTATTGGGTAAGGTATGGCAGTTTGTGCTTTTTAAAGAATTGGTCTACTGCATCTGCCAAATTTGTGTGCATAGATTTGTCCATAATATTCTCATATTATCACCACATGTTATCACATAATATCATAATATTTGTCCATAATATTCTCATATAATCACTTGGATGTCTGCAATGTCTCTAGGGATATACCCTGTTTCCATTTGAGATTGGTAACTTGAGTCTTTCTTTTATTTGTCTCTCTCTCTTTTATTCTTATTAGATGCTTGCCAATTTTATTGATATTTACAAAATAAGAGCTTTTTTGTTTCATTGATTTTCTTTATTGTTTTTCTGGTTTGGATATATTGTTTTTCTGCCCTTCTCTTTGTTCTTTCTTTCTGCCTGCTTTGAGTTTATTTGCTCCTCCTTTCTATGTTGAATGAGGAGAGCTTAGATTATTGATTCAAGACTTTTTTCTTTTCTTTTTTTATGTATATTATTATTTTTAAAATTTTATTTTTCAGTATGTTATTCTTTAAATTATACGTACATATGCATATACTTAAATGTTTCAAGTTTTTATTTAAATTTTATTAGTTAATATATAGTGTAATATTGGTTTCAGGAGTAGAATTTAATGATTCATCATCTACATATAATACCCGGTGCTCATTATAGCAAGTGCCCTCCTTAATACCCATCACCTGTTTAGCCCATCCCACACCTGCCTCCCCACTTTTCCTATTTTTTTTCCTTTTTAACATATTTTTTAATTAAATTTTATTTTTTCAGCGTTCCAAGATTCATTGTTTACGCACCACACCCAGTGCTCCATGCAAAACGTGCCCTCCATACTACCCACCACCAGGCTCACCCAACCCCCCCCCCCAATTCCCTCCAAAACCCTCTGTTTCTCAGAGTCCACAGTCTCTCATGGTCCTGTTTTCTAATGTAAGTATTTCATGCTATTAGCTCTTATCTCAGCAGCACTTTTGCACTGTCCCAAATTTTTTGATATTTTGTATTTTCATTTTAGAGTTTTTGTAATAATTTTTCTGTCCCACTCTCTTTTTCTTCTCCTTCAGAGAAGAGGCTGATAAGAATGTTAGATCTTTTGTTATTGTCCGAGGGATCCCTCTGGCTCTGTTTATTATTATTATTATTGTTAAACTTATTAATATTCAGTGTATTTTCTCCCTAATTCAGATTGTATATGTATGGGGTTTTTTTTTGTTTGTTTGTTTTGTTTTGTTTTGTTTTGTTTTTGGTCAAGTTCTGAATCTATTCTCTGTGGCTTCCATTCTTATGTTGAGCCTGTTTATTGAATTTGTTTCTATAACTAAATCTTTCAGGAATATTCTTCTCTGCACCTACCTGGCTTTTCTTCAGCACACAACACCTCAGTCTTTCTAGAAATGTTTGTTTTTTCTACCTTATATCTTCAGATCTTCACACTTTCTGCTTTTCTGAGAGCTTTATGAATTGTTTGGGAAGGAAGACAGCTGTCAGCATTTGCTCACAATCTTATCAGAACTTCCTTAGATTTTCAATGTCCATTTTTGGAGTAATTTCAGTTTTAGCATCACCAGAAAATAATCTTTAAGGTACTTCTTTTCCTTCATCTGATTAATACTTTTAATTTATTGTGTTCCCATTTGTTGTTTTCATAAAAATGCCTAAATAAATCCAACTCAATGTTTAAAAATTTGAAACTTCTCCAAGTATTTCTTAATTTCAATGATTTTTTTTCAGTCATAAAATTTCCAGTTGATTGTTCTTTATGTCTTTTATTCTTTGTTGAATATTTCTTTCTTTCTATCTCTTTCTTCCTTCTTTCGTCTTTCTTTCTTTCCTTCCTTCCTTTCTTTTTTTCTTTTTCTCTTTCCCTCTCTCTCTCTTTCTTCCTCTTTATTGACTTTCTAATTTTCTTTTCGGCCAGTGTCTTCATAGTTGTTCGCTGAAGTACTTTTACGATAGTTGCTTTAAAATATTTATTAGGTAATTCTAACACATCTTTTATTGCAGTGTTGCTTTCAATTGATCCTCTTTTTTTCACTTAATTTAAGATTTCCCTAGTTATTGGTATTACAGGTGATTCTTTTTATTGAAATCTGGATAGATTTGCTATTACATTAGGAGTCTCTGGATCTTACTTTGACTTTCTGTTGTAGCTGGCTTCCTCAGACTGGTCCAGCAGTAGAAGGCAAGAACTCAGCCCTGTTACTGCCAGATGTCGGTCCCCTACTTGGCCCCTTTCTCATCAAGGTGAAGGGGGCTCCTCATTAACAGCTGTTCAGAATAGGATTTTTAGGTGCCCACTGACCTCTGCTGGTAGGAAGGAGAAGAGGACACTTTCAACTTTTGAACCCTGATTTTGATGTGTTTTCAGATATCCATGTATAAAAGTAGATGGGATCCTTGCATATTGGCAGTACCAGACATGCTCTATAGAAGAGATGGCTTATGGGAGCCAACTCCTCATCTGGTTTATCACTAGGACAATTATATCTTAGATGATTTTATATAGCAAAGATGTTGCTTTTTCTTAGCATACTTTTTTTTTTTTTTGAGGTTGTAGGTCAAAAAAATGTGTGGATAAATCCACTACTCAAACACATAAACATGGCAAAAATTAGTAGGTCAGATATTTAGGCCTTGATTTAGGAGTGGGTTAACCATTGGTTTAGATGTCATTATCTCAGAATACAAGATTAAACTCTGTGATAAAATTTTTAAAAGGGGGGAACAGAGAATGAAAGACAAAATACTATCAGCAGTTAATTACAGAAGACAAATAGTTGCTGGTAAACTTGGGAATGAAAGAAAAACAAGGGAAAAGAGAGGAAGTGTATGTTCCTCAAATCCAGGGATGAAGAGCATTCTATAAAAGAGAGATTATATGACAAAATAGTACCAAATATTCATTGAGATCTTGAAATAAACACTTTAAATGACCTAATTTATCCTCGTCAAACAAAATATCAATAAAAAATCTGGCTATGAATTATTATTCACCCAATTTGATAGTTAATAAAACCAAGACACTGAGTGGTTAAATAAAGCTGGTACAAGTCATTTAAAGGGAGTTAAACATAACTGTAAAAAAAAAACACACAAAATAACCATAGTCAGAATTTAACAGTATTGACTTAGTGTAATCTAGTAGAAATACATTTGGTCTATAGCATATAGACTTGTCACAGATGCTTTTAGGTGAAGGGATGATTCATCATGTATCTTTATGTCTAGGTAAAAAGGTAAAAAAAACAAACAATGGAGAAAAGAACAATGGTATTTATTATCTATATCATCCTATTTTTCTCAGTGTCTTAGTATGCTCATGATAAGAGTGTGGCTCCTTCTTATAAAGCGCCTGGCAATCTCAGGCACTAGTAACCATTTTTAAGTGATGGTATATGCACACACACACACACACACACACACATAAGTACCTACATATGTATGATCAATCACGTATGTATATAATTGAATAACTAAAAAATACTAGTGCCATATGGGTTTTTTTTTTTTTGCTTTTTGAATAGATTTGCAGTGATAAACATCAACACAATATATTTGAAGCACATTTATGTAAGAAGTGACTTAGTAATTTCTTTGTTATATCATGGGAAAAATACTACAAATCATTCCACAATGATTTTATGCTTAAATTAATTGAAGGAGAATTTATAATATAAAAACATTGAATCCAAGATAACAAATAACTTTATTCCTGAGAATTGATAAAAGTAAGGAGAGAGAAGAAATAAAACAATGATCTATCTATTGGCTCTCTCATGAAAGTGTTGTGTGTATAGTGTTAACCTTAGAAACAAAATGATTGGTTATCTTACCAGAAAAAAAAAAAAACAAGAGTTTATTTGGTAATAATGAGTGACAGAATTGCAGTTTGGGTCGTGAAGGCTATAGGCAAATCCAACAAAGAGGAAGGGTGCTATTTTATGGAGAAGAAGGTGGAATCTGGGAGAAGTTGTTTTGAACAAAAGTTCATTGGAGAACAGCAAGAATTTAGGGTGATGATGATTTCTCATTGGCTGGGTTGCAGGGTTAGTCAGTTTATTGTAGGAGATGCAGTGTACATCTTTCCATGTTGGGACTTGTAATTAATAATTCTTTTCTGCCCTCCGTTTTTCTGGTGAGGTCTATAATTGACAATTCTTCCTGTAACTGACATTGAGTGGTAAGGCTCCTCCCTTTCAGCTTCCTCTTCTAGCATCCCAAGTCCACTTCAGTGAGGTTTCCCGCTTTTAATTTTCACAATATTTTAGCTATAACTATTTTATTTTAAATTTCTTTTTTTTAATAAACATATGATGTATTATTAGCCCCAGGTGTACAGGTCTGTAAATCGCCAGATTTACACACTTCACAGCACTCAACATATCACATACCTCCCCAATGTCCATAAACCCATCCCTCTCTCCCTATCCCCCTCCCCCTAGTCACCCTCAGTTTGTTTTGTGAGATTAAGAGTCTCTTATTCCATTATATATATATGTACCACCTCTTCTTTATCCATTCATCTGTTGATGGACATCTAGGTTCTTTCCATAGTTTGGCTATTGTGGACATTGCTGCTATAAACATTCGGGTGCACGTGCACCTTCGGATCACTATGTTAAGGTTAAATACCTTAAGGTAAATACCCAGTTGTGCAATTGCTGGGTTGTAGGGTAGTTCTATTTTCAACTTTTTGAGGAACCTCCATGCTGTTTTATAAAGTGGTTACACCAGCTTGCATTCTCACCCACAGTGTAGGAGGGTTCCCCTTTCTCCACATCCTCGCCAGCCTCTCTCATTTCCTGACATGTTAATTTTAGCCATCCTGACTGTGTGAGGTGGTATCTAATTATGGTTTTATTTTCTATTTCCCTGATGCCAAGTGATGTGGAGCACTTTTTCATGTGTCTGTTGGCCATATGGATGTCTTCTTTGCAGAAATGTCTGTTAATGTCCTCTGCCCATTTCTTGATTGGATTATTTGTTCTTTGGGTGTTAGGTTTACTAAGCTCTTTATAGATTTCGGATACTAGCCCTTTATCTGATATGTCATTTGAATATATCTTCTCCCATTCTGTCAGTTGTCTTTTCATTTTGTTAACTGTTTCCTTTGCTGTGCAAAAGCTTTTAACCTTCATGAAGTCCCAATAGTTCATTTTTGCCCTTGCTTCCCTTGCCTTTGGTGACAATCCTAGGAAGATGTTGGTGTGGCTGAGGTTGAAGAGGTTGCTGCCTGTATTCTCCTCAAGGATTTTGATGGATTCCTTTCTCACATTGAGGTCCTTCATCCATTTTGAGTCTATTTTCATGTGTGGTGTAAGGAAATGGTCTAGTTTCATTATTTTGCATATTTTCCAACAGCATTTGTTGAAGAGGCTGTCTTTTTTTCCATTGGACATTCTTTTCTGCTTTGTTGAAGATTAGTTGACCATAGAGTTGAGGGTCTACTTCTGGGCTCTCTATTCTGTTCCATTGATCTGTGTGTCTGTTTTTGTACCAGTACCATACTGTCCTGATATGACAGCTTTGTAATAGAGCTTGAAGTCTGGAATTGTGATGCCACCAACTTTGGCTTTCTTTGTCAATATTCTTTTGGCTATTCTAGGTCTTTTCTTGTTCCATATAAATTTTAGGATTATTTGTTCCATTTCTTTAAAAAAAAAAATCAACGGACGGGATTTTGATAGGGATTACCTTAAATGTGTAGATTGCTTTGGGTAGCATAGATATTTTCATAATATTTGTGAGCATGCAGTTTCACTTCTACCACAGATTCAAGTAAAGTTATTGACCTTTATAAGGCAGGATGGATGGCTTTCAAACTCTAAACAATGGAGCTGAAACAGGAAGTCAATAGGATTTTTTCTAAAGGTACTTATGTTGTCTGCATAAATAAAAGGAGTTTTGCTTCTTCCTTTTTAGAATGCATGCTTTTCCCTTTCTTTAACTTTATTATATAAATTATTACATTCTTATAAGTGTAAAGCAGTAATTAAGAACTTCTTATAGGAAAGATTTAGGTCAAGTTTTGGATAGTGTAAACATGCTTAAATCCACACACTCCAATGTCCATAAAAATTCTGAAAGAGATATTTTTCATTTTTAAGATAATGAAACCCTATAAACACTGGAAAACAATTTAAGTTACCATCATCATGACAGAAATTTTGAGAACTACCTCGGAGATAGAAAACATATAGTTTTAAGTTCAAAAAAAAAAGAAAGAAAGAAAGAAAGAAAAAAAGAAAAAAGAAAAGTAAAAAGTAGAGGATATTGGATCATAGGAAACCAGGTTCCTTCCAAGGGAGTTTCTTATAAGCTGCAGGCTCAGCATCAGCACATTAAAAGAAAATAATGGGCTGTGGAATAATCATTAGTGTAGTTCACTCAAAATGCTTCGTGTTGAAAATATTGGGATCTTACAGAAATGGCAATGCCATGCTTATAGTCACTTTGGAATTTAACCCCCAAAAGACATTAAACAAGCTTTGTTATAATATTAAAGGATTAAATTCACGATGATGATATAATGCCTATGCCCCAAATAGCATTGACCAACATTTATAATATAAAAACCGGAGGAGATACAAGGACAAATAAAGGCACAGTAGACATAGGAGACTTTACCCCACAGATGAAATTACTGTAATACTGAATGCTTAAGCACTGGAAGAAAGAGCTTTTTAGGATTGCTTAGGATTTTGCCTCGCTTTGATTGGTGTACAAAGAGAAAGTTCTTCCAATGATTGTTAAAACTAAATTCTGGCATTCTTGTTAAGTGTTATCCTCATTTATGTGACATCAAATCATTCATGCTTAGAAAATTTTTAGGGCATGTAAATGGGAAAGGATAGTTGAACTAAGTGAGGCCAAAATAGAATAAATGGAGAATAAGAGTTGAAGGAAAGGAAGTTGAATATCACAGTGATTGGAGAATATAGCAATGTTAATATTGTGTTAGACATAGGTTCTATTTAAAATTGAGGTCATGAATTTCTCTATGATGACAGTTTATTTGAGAAGCATTTGTTGGTTAAGTTCTTAAAAGACTGCTTTACCTGCTGGTTCCTTAAGGAGTAAATAAAAGGATTTAGCATTGGGGCAACAGAGGTATTGAGCACAGCTATACCCTTGGTCAAACCCACTCCTTCTTTTGCTGACGTTTTGACATACATGAAAATGCAACTTCCATAAGAAATAGAGACAACAATCATGTGTGAGGAACAAGTGGAAAAGGCCTTTCTCCTCTGTTCAGCAGAAGGGATTCTCAGAATCGTTTTAAGGATGAATACATAGGAAAGAACCACTAATATTAAGGTTACCATGAGTGTGAATACTGCCAGGAAGAATGCCATGAGCTCTAGGAATGTTGTGTCTGTGCAGGAGATCAACAATATAGGAGAAGAGTCACAAGTGAAGTGGTCAATGATGTTGGAGTCGCAGAAATCCAGTTGAAGTCCCATGATCACAGGTGGAAAGATAATGAGAAATCCAGCTAGCCAAGAGCTAATTACAAGCTGGTTGCAGACTCTGCTGTCCATTATTGTTGTGTAATGCAGTGGCTTGCAGATAGCTACGTACCGATCATAAGACATAGCAGTCAAAAGAAAAAATTCTGTTGCGCCAAGGAGTATGAAGAAAAACTCCTGTGCCATGCAAGAATTATAGGAAATGGTCATATCTCCTGTTATAATGCTGACCAGAAATCTAGGAATACAAACTGTTGTGAATGAGATTTCTAGAAAAGAGAAATTCCTAAGGAAGAAATACATGGGAGTTTTAAGGTGAGGATCTACCAGAGTGAGGGTTATAATTGTCAGGTTTCCAGCTAAACTCAGTATATATGTGAAAAACAGAAATAGAAAAATCAAAATATTTAGTTTTGGGTCATTTGTTAATCCCAGAAGAATGAACTCTTTCACAGATGTTTGATTTTTCATTTCTTACTGCTGACTTCTTCTAAGTCTGTAAATGCAAACAAAAAACAATGATTTTTGTGAGTTCAGGATTATTTTTTTTTAAGATTTTAATTATTTATTTGACAGACAGAGATCACAAGTAGGCAGAGAGGCAGGCAGAGAGACAGAGGGAAGCAGGCTCCCTGCTGAGCAGAGAGAGCCTGATGCAGAGCTAGATCCCAGGACCCTGGGATCATGACCTGAACCAAAGGCAGAGGCTTTAACCCACTGACCACCCATGCATCCCCAGGATTATTTATTTATTTATTTTCTTTTGCACTTCTGCTGGTTTAAAAAGTATGTAAGACATATATGGAGCAATGAATTGTCCATCAAATTGCATTGAATTTTGAAAATATATATAAGCCAGCACAAAGAAACTTATGCCTAGTATCTTCCTTTTAGACCATTAGCCATTTAACATTGAGTAAGTTACTTGATAGGTCTCATGAACACATCTGTATATGAAAAATATACTTATCAAATGTTTTACTTTCTTTAAAAATTTGTTCTTATGTGTATCAAAACTATAAAATATAAGATATTATTTTATTTCAAACACTTTCTTTCTCTCTTATTTTTAAAGATTTTATTTATTTATTTGACAGGCAGAGATCACAAGTAGGCAGAGAGGCAGGCAGAGAGAGAGGAGGAAATAGGTATCCCTTAGGGCAGAGAGTCCAGTGCAGGGCTCCATCCCAGGACCCTGGGATCATGACCTGAGCTGAAGGCAGAGGTTTTAACCCACTGTGCCACCCAGGCACCTGATATTATTTTATTTTTATTTAAAATATTTTACTAATGGCCATGTTATAATGAATTTTCTTTAAAAAGAACATTTGAAATTTGCTTTTTAAATAGTTTCTACAGTTTACTCAGGATGTTTCATATCCATCCTGCCTAAATAGAGAATTAATAACTTAACAAAAGAATCAAGGCTATAAAATCTGAAATTTATATAATCCTAAATAAACCAATAATTAAAACTTTTCCTTTTTAAATTAAATAACAGTCTACTACTTTTTAGAAGATATTCAAAGGGAAACATTTAAGTGATTTAAGTTACAAATTGATTAGAAAATGGAAAAAAGTAAATGAGGTAAGAAATGAAAAATATAGTTACAGTTAAATAATCTTCTGTGGTAACAGTTTGGCTTCTCAAATCCAAATGTTCTGTTGCCTTAGTTTAATAGAGTGTCTGTGTTTGAGTCTTTCCTTCTGGAGCTTTTTATAGACTTCACAATTTTTTTCTGCCTTTAATTTCATTATGCAAGAAGCTATTTCTGTAGTGTGTAGGTGGAATTTGGCAGGATGATCCTGGTCACATAGAGAAAGATGACACATATTGAAGAATAACTTTAGAAAAGAGTTTATTCCTGACATTGGGGAAGCCCTCATAGAAAGTTGACACAGCCCCATTTGCTGGTAGAACCTGTAAACAAAGTATTCAAGAGGATCTGTAACTGGTGATCCAGGAAACAGCTGGTGACACAGTGGAAACAGGTTTACAGACTGTTTCATGTAGTCAATTCATGTTTAGTTTGAAAGGCTGAGACTCAAATGGTCTTGCAAAAGTTTTTCATTGGGTAGCAGTATTTCTGGCACTATGCTGTTGTTTAGGAATAAAGCCAGAGTTATGGAGAGAGGAGCAGCAAAATGGACCTCTGCTCTAAATTTCTGCCTGGTAACATGGAGAACCAGAGACTGAACTTTCCTGGAATGTGGGTTAGACTCTCAAAATAAATAAGTAAAAGAAGGAGCAAAATGTAGATCGAGGCACTAGTTACCGTGAAATAGGCAAATAGAGGTGACAAAGTTGCATATTTTGCTGCTCTTCGTTCAAAAGGAGAGGCTAAAGCCATGAGTGAGAATCAAGAAATAACAGATATAGGAATGAGGTGATCTGCATAGGAATGAAAAAAATGTTTGAGAGAGAAAATCCTTGAAATGTAAGGGAACTATCCTAAGTTACACAGTCCACGAGCCAGCATTTAGTACCCCTTATTTCCCCAAATTTCTATGAAAATAAAAATATCCTGGGGTGCTTGGTAGGCTCAGTGGATTAAAGCCTCTGTCTTCAGCTCAGGTCATGATCTCAGGGTCCTGGGATGGAGCCCAGCATCAGGCTCTCTGCTCAGCAGGGAGCCTGCTTCCTCCTCTCTCTTTGTCTCTCTCTCTCTGCCTGCCTCTCTGCCTGCTTGTCATCTCTATCTGTCAAATAGATAAATTAAAAAAAAAAGAAAGAAAGAAAGAAAGAAAGAAAGAAAAGAAAAATATCCTAACTCTAGATTCTAGGGAGACCTACTGATATAACATTTTACCTGACTCCCAGTAACTTTGGTAAAATAAAGATGAGTTGTAATTTTGTTAAAAAAAAACAAAACAAAACAAAAAAAAAACTTATTCTTCCCTTCCAGTGGGAAAAGTTGGTTTTCCAACTCTTGTTTCCAAAACAAACAGACTCGTTTTATCTTCCCTCCACCCCTCAAAATAGTCACAGGAGATTCTTAGAAAAAGCAATTAAAATGTCTCTGGAGAGAGATGTTCCTGAGGAGTATATTCTAACGTTTAGTTGAATAATTTTAATTAGGTAGCTTAGGGAAATGATTTTTTAATTTTTTTACATTTCTTTTCAGTGTACCAGAATCCATTGTTTATGCACCACGCCCAGTGCTCCATGCAATACATGCCCTCCATTAATACCCACCACCAGGCTCACCCAACTTCCCATCCACCCACCCCCCACCTCTTCAAAACTCTCAGATTGTTTTTCAGAGTCCACAGTCTCTCATGGTTCATCTCCCCCTCCAAAAAAACATTAAATGTCAGAGAGGTGTAGAGGTGCAGAGAATAGCAGTGAGGGAAAAGCAGTCTTGGAATTTTCATATTGTCAATGTTATATATATTTTTTTAAAGATTTTATTTATTGGGGAGCCTGGGTGGCTCAGTGGGTTAAAGCATCTGCCTTTGGCTCAGGTTATGATCCCAGGGTCCTGGGATTGAGACCCGCATCAGCCTCTCTGCTCTGCAGGGAGCCTGTTTCTTCCTCTCTCTCTGTCTGCCTCTCTGCCTACTTATGATCTCTGTCTGTCAAATAAATAAAATAAAAAAAACAGATTTTATTTATTTATTTGGGAGAGAGAGAGTGAGAGAGAGCATGAGAGGGGAGAAGGTCAGAGGGAGAAGCAGACTCAGACTCCCCATGTGAGATGGGAGCCTGATATGGTACTCAATCATGGGACTCTGGGATCATGATCTGGCAGATGCTTAACCAACTGAGCCACCCAGGTGCTCAGTCTTATATTATTTTTACCTGAGATAAACATCTGCTGAGGTACTATAATTCAATTACAGGTAACCTTGTGAAGAAGCAGAAAACTGCAAGAAGAAGGGGCCACAAGGATATAAAATGTTCTATTCAAATATTTTGTTAATAAAAATCTATTGCCAATAAACAAATAAACAATCTATTAGGAGTATACCAAACAAACAAACAAAAGAAAACCTGCAACATTTTGTACAGTGAAGGAAACCATTAACAAAATGAAAAGGCAACCTCCTGAATAGGAGAAGATATTTACAAATGATATATCCAATAAGGAGTTAATATCCTAATATATAAAGAAATTATACAACTCAACATAGAAAACCCTCAATTTAACCCAAATAAAAATTGGGCAGAGAATCTGAGTAGGCAATTTTCCCAAAGAAGTTGTACAGATGGCTAACAGACTCATGAAATTGTGCTCAACATCATTAATCATCAGGAAAATACAAATCAATACCACAATGAGATATCACCTTACAACTGTCAGAATGGCTGGAATCAACAAGGCAAGAAACTCTGCTGGTAAGAATGTGCAGGAAAAGAGAATCTTTTCATGCCCTTTGATAGGAATCTAAATTTTGATAGCCACTATGGAAAAAAGCATGCAAGTTCCTCAAAGAATTAAAAATAAAAATACCATAAGATTCAGTCATCTAACTACTGCATGTTTATCCAAAGAAAACAAAAACACTAAATCAGAAAGATACATGCACCTCTCACTTATTGTAGCATTATTCATTATAGCTAAGATATGGAAGCAACCCAGTGTCCATTGATAGATGAATGGAAAATAAAAGATGTGATATATATACAATGGAATACTACTCAGCCAAAAAAAAAGGAAAAAATGAGGGCTTGCCATCTGCAACCACATAGATGGACCTAGAGGGTATTACGATAAATGAAAGAAGTCAGAGAAAGACAAATACCATTTATATATGCAATCTAAAAAAAAAACAAAACAAGTGATTAAACAGAAAAAACAGACCTCTAACTACAGGGTACAAACTAGTGGTTGCCAGCCAGGGTAGGAAGATGGATGGAAGGATGGGTGAAATAAATAAAGGGGATTAAGAGGCACAAATTTCCAGTTATAAAATAAATAATTCATGGAGATGAAAACTATAGCATAAGGAATATAGTAAATATTATTATGATAATATATAGTATACTACTTATTGTGATGAACATTGAATAATGTGTGGAATTGTTGGATATGTTGTATACCTGAAACTAATATAACATGTATGTTAGTTATGTTTCAATGAAAAATAAGTAAACCAATTCTTTGTGATGTAGAATTTAAAACATCAGCATATAATTAAGCAGAAAGTTATGAAATCCTCATGTTTTAGAAGGCTTAATATTTTTAAGGTATCAATATTTAACAAATGTATTGATAGATTCAACAAAACTCAAATTAAGATATCATCGAGTTTCTTTTTTTCTCTTTTTTTGGATAAATTATGTAGTTAGGACAGTTTTAGAACTATAAAAAATGTGAAGGTAGAGTTCCTATATGTCCTCAACACAATTTCTCCTATAATCATGTTAATATTTAGATTCATTACAATCAGTGAACTGACACATTTATTGATATGTTGTTGGATTGATACATTATTATTAACTATAAAGAACCTAATTGGGACACCTGGGTGGCTCAGTTGGTTAAGCAGCTGCCTTTGGCTCAGGTCATGATCCCAGCGTCCTGGGATCGAGTCCCACATCGGGCTCCTTGCTCCGCAAGGAGCCTGCTTCTCCCTCTGACTCTGCCTGCCACTCTGCCTGTGCTTGCTCTTGCTCTCTCTCTCTCTCTCTGACAAAAAAAACAAAAAACAAAAAATAAAAAAAATACCTAATTTATTCAGATATTCTTTATTTTTACCTACTGTTGCTGTTTTGTTCCTGGATCTCTTCCAGAATACTACAGTACGTTAATCGTCTCTTTAAGAGGCTACTTTGGATGGGGCACTCTTTCAGAATTTTGATTATCTTAAGTATTTGAAGAACTCTGATCAAGTAGTTTGTATAATAGACCTTCATGGGGATTTATATGATGATCTATGCTCATATTAAATTAGGGTTATGTGTTTTGGAAAAGAAGCCCATGGGGTTAAATTTTCCATTTTCATCACATCCATATCATGAGTTTTTTTACTATCAGAATAATTTATCATTTTTCATGGGAACTTTGATCACCTGATCAAGTCACTTTTTTGTTTTGTTTTTTTTTTTTGGTTTTTTTTTTTTGTTGTTGTTGTTAGGGTCCTCCACAAATTTGCTGTCCTCCTGTCCTGCACTTTCCACATTGTACTCTGTGGAAGGAAGTCACTATGAACAGCTGACAATGAAGGAATGGGAATTATGCTCTGCCTAGAAGATAGGGTATCTGTATAAATTATTTGGAACTCCTTTACATGGGAAATTTGTGTTCTTCCCCATTTATTAATTTACTGATAAATACCCATTTATTTATATACAGTATGGACTCATGGATCCTTATTTTATACTTCTGAGTTATAGCCAATACAATTTATTTTGTTGCTAATTTTATCTAGCTTTGGCCATTGGGAGGCCTTTTAATTAGCTACTCTTCCATTTGATATCCAACGACCATAGTATGTTTTTTTTTTTAAGATTTTTATTTATTTATTTGAAAGACAGAGATCACAAGTAGGCAGAGAAGTAGGCAGAGAGAGAGGAAGGGGAGCAGGTTCCCCACTGAGTGGAGAGCCCAACGTGGGGCTCGATCTCAGGACCCTGAGACCATTACCTGATCCGAAGGCAGAGGATTTAACCCACTGAGCCACCAGGCGGTCCCATAGTATGTTTTTAAAAAATCACTTCCTTGTTTTCTGGTACTATAAGATATTTCAGGGTCATCTTATATGTCTCTTACCAGAGCCCTCTAATAAGATACTTGTGCAATAATACTTAGTTACTCTTATTGGACCAGCATGGTATTAGAAACCAAGATCTGGGCTCTAGGTTTGTTCATTGATACCATGGTGTCATTTCTTCTAGACCCTCTAAGAGGACAGAGCCAGGAAATATATAGGATCCTAATAACTTGTATATAAATACATAAGTATTACTATATGCAGCCTTCCTCCCCTTCTCTGTAAACTCCCACTCCAAAAGTGAGAATCCTGGCTCCACTTATCACCACCCATTTACTTATTGTTGCAGTTTTGTGGTAGGTCTTTGATCCATTTTGAGTTAAATTTGTGAAAGGTCTGTGATTAGATTTTTTTATATGAATGTCCAATTCTACATCTGTGGAAAATATTTTCTCTGTTGAATTGCCTTTGCTCTTTTTCAAAGATCAGCTGTATGTGTGTTGTCCTACCTGTGAAATTTCTATTCCATTTCATTGATCTTTATGTATATTCTATTATCAATACCCTGCTGTCTTCATTAATTTATCTTTATAGTGAGAATATTGTATTTGACCTTTAATTAGTTCTTCTTCCATGTTCATCCTTTCTTTGTGTATGTAGAGTAAGTTTTCTGATAGGTATAATTTTCTTCTGCCTGAAGAACTTTTGAAGAATTCCTTAAAGTTCAGGCCTGCTGATAATGAATTCCTTCATTTTGTTTGTCTGACAAAGTCTTTATTTCTCCTTGACCTTTGAAGTATAACTTAACTGTGTGTGGGTTAGTGGTTTTTCTCTTTAAACACTTGAAATACTTCATTTTATTCTCCTCTTGCATGCATATTTTCTGATTAAAAGTGTGCTGTAATTTCACACTTGTTTTTCTCTAGATAAGCTATATTTTCCCCATCTTTTATTTAAGGATTTTCTCTCCTTTTTCTACATTTTTTTCTAGATAAACTGTATTTTTCCCATGTTTTATTTGAAGATTTTCTTTGTGTTTTCTGAATTTGAATTTTATATGGGTAGTTGAATTTTTGTGCACATAGTTTATCTAATTTTCCTGTTTCCATGGTTTAGTTTCTGTCATTAATTTTGGAAAGTTCTACAACCACTATTTCTTTAAATATTTTTTTCTCATTTCTCTCTTCTTTTTCTGGTGTTCCAATGATCCCTTTGTTACAAGTTTGGGTTTGTCCCAAATTCTTGGATGCTGTTTTGTTAATTTTTTTTCTCTTGCATTTAGTTTGGTAGGTTTTTATGAGCTGTCTTCAGGAATCACTGGTTCTTTCCTCTACCTTGTTCAGTCTACTAACATGCCTATCAAAGGCTTTCTTCATTTTAGTTGTAAATGTTTTTTTTTTTTTCCTAGTATTTCCTTTGACTCTTTCTTATAGGCTTCATTTCTACACTTAATTTTGTCATCTGTCACTGCATGCTTTCTACTTTTTCTTTTATAGCCCTTACCATATTAATCATAGTTATTTTCAACTCTTTGCTAGATATCTTTAACATCTGTGTTATAATTGTTCTAATTCTGTAGCTTACTTTATCATCAGATGGTAGGTAGGGTATTTTGTTTTTTTTTTTCCTTTATTATGCATTGCAATTTTTTATTGTTGAAATATAAACTGATGTAAATAGGCCATTAATATGAAGATTTAGGATAATCTTGTTAAGATAATTTTGCTGGGATGTGTTTAATATTTACTGCAGCTGAAGCTGTAGGTTGAAGATGTTTTCATATCCTTTAGTGTCTTTGCTTTTTATCTCCCTTTCTGTAAGTATTCTTTCCAAGAAAGAGAAGAGCTCTACAGCTGTAATCCACTGTTACATTGTATATTGTGTGGTAGTAGTTGTGGGAAAAGGATAGTGTTTGGGAATCTTATGATTGCCTTCAACAATTTAAGCTTGTGTCTCTATGATGTGATTTTCACAACCGTTTCTCTAGAGTATAATTGTCCCAAACATCTGCCTTTGAGTTGAGACCTAAGGTTTAGAGAGGATTGGATTGTGAGTAATGTGCTTTGCCCAGTTAGGATAATGATATAGTAAAGTTCACTGAAAAATAAGCCTTTGTAATGGAGAACAATTTTGGTGTGTCTAGACAAGGTTATTTTTCCTTCAGCAGGAAGGGGTTTTTCTGTTTTTCACAAAAATGTCTGCAGGTAACCTCCATGAAAGTGTGAGGTCATTCTGAATTTTCTAATGCTAGTCCACACTTATTCTCAACAATTTGTCAATACCATTTAAGTATTCCTACCATTTTATGGCTCCAGCAGCTGTATTCCAGGTAAGCAAATCTCACCCATGACTCTGAATTTGTTCCACTTTTTGGTTTGCAAGGTAGCAGTTTACCCCATGACCTCAGTTCTCTGAAAGGTCAAAGCCATGTTATCAATTTTCAGTTTGTTTAGCATTTTATTTTCTAAGAATGGGAATTCCAAGTTTTTTGAGTCAAGCTTATAGTGAAAGTTTTTGTGGTTGTTGTTGTTGATATTACAAGTCTAATCTAAAATTTCTATGGGAAGCTAAAAAACCTAAAATAGTCAAATTATCTTTTTATTTTGTTATGGATTTTTATATAATAAAATTACTAAGCAATTATTTGTTATAAAGCAGATTAATTAAGAGAATATGGAATTGGCAAAATAAAAGATATATAGATCCAGGGACAGAATAGAATCCAAAAATAGACTCAAATGTATATGCTCAATTAACTTTTAAAATAGATGCCCAAAAGATTAAATGACAACACAATATTTTTCAATAAATAGTGCTGGAAAAGTCTGACATCCATAAGCAAAATCTGAACCACAGCATATATCTTTTATTATACAAAAAATATAACTCAAAATGGAACTTCTATTTAAATATGAAAACTGCAGCTTTGTAATTTCCATCAAGTGGTGAATCCATGTATCCACATAAACAAGGAATAAACAAATGATATATGAAAATACATGGATGAATCATAAAAGCATTTCACAAGGTTATAAAGAGACACTCAAAAGCTACATACTATATGATTCCTTTTCTATGACAATACAAAATAAACAAAACCAAAGTACAATGGACCATACACCATATGCCTCATTTTATCATAGCCTATTGTGTATGAGAGATGTTTGTATAATGAATTGATGTTTAGTTTGCTTTAGGCATTTGAAGAGATTCTGTACCAGGACGTGCTGATAGAAGAACGTCCCCGTGTACTTCTCAACCCAAGAACCTGTCCCTGGACCAGTGACCAAACCTCATATGTGAAATGGCCAAAGCGCGTGCAGGCTCCAGGTTGCTCCTCTCACACCTGTGCTGACCAAAGATTCATAACCAATTTATATCCAGTTGGGGGTTTTGTTTTGTTTTTTTAATACCTAAAAAAAGAAACAGTGTAAATTTGTAATCAAGTGTTTGTGAGGAAAAACTTATGGTTTTGTTTGTTTTTGTAGTTCTGTGTATCAAATATGACACTTTTCTTGCAATAAAGCTTTTTTTGGGGTAAAAAAAAAGGCATATGGTGTATAACTACAGTATTAATGAAAATTCTAAAAAAAATGGATTTTAAAAAAACAACAACAACATATATTCCTCGGCTGTACTGCATGATTTGTTTGCACATATGGCAATCCTGAAACAGCTTGAACATAATAAATGCAACATTAATCTAAGACAGCACCAAACACTACAGAATGCCAGGCGTTCCTTGGCAGAGGACTGGCCGCGCTTCGGCGGCCTCCGGTGCCGTGGGAGCGCGGCCCACCCTGGATAGGAATGAGGTGTTTTGGGGAGCACATGTGCTTCCTTGAGGTTATATGAAGGAAATACAGTACGGTTTGGCCTGCAACGCTACTGGTCTCACAAGCAGTCAAGGTATTTTGCTACAGTGGTTGTGCTTCATCTTCGGTTGCCTGGTGTGTGTCTGGTGATGGGAACGATCGTCACCGCGAGCTGCTCTGGCTTTGATCTCCTTTCTGAAGGATCTCATGACTTGGCCATCTTTTAAATTATTGATTATGCTGCCCTTACAGCTCTGGGAGGCTTTCTTTAAAAATCGTCAGATGGGTACCAGTTGGACCTCTGGCAGAAAACCAAAAGGAAACCTCTCTTGAATCTACTGGATTTTTTAAAAAGCACCTCTAAAAGAAATAGCTCAAATTTATAAATCTAAAGAAAAACAAGTGAGTTTCCCTTTTTGTTTACATAGTTTGTTCATTTCTCCATATATTATTGCATTAAAAATAAATAAACATCTATATATTTTTTTAATTAGCAACTATAGCAAAATACCCAAAGTGTTACAGACTGCTAACAGGAAAAAAAAAAAAAAAAGCTCACATTATTTTTGTGCATTTAGTGCCATATGCTGATCTCTTGAACATTTAGTTTTAGTTTTGTACTAAAACTATTCTTCAAGAGCTGTGAGTAAGGAGTAAGGGTTGACTACAGAAATGCATGAGGAAAATTTTGAAGAGATTGAGATAATATTAATGTCGACTGTGCTTGTAGATATACAACTGCATACATTTGTTAAATTTTATAAAAGCATGCAGCTGAAATTTACTGTTTGTAATTTTTAATTCTCTAAGCCTGACCAAAACCCAGAACAGAAACAAAAATAAGAGTTAACTTTGGTGGTGTGAAAAGAAAAGCAGTGTCAGTATGGTGATGGTGATGTGTCTTTTGAGATCTATATTTTTGGGGACAGAAAAGCTGAGAGTTTCTATGTTAAAATATGGTGTTTGGTATGTTAGCCTGGGAAGTGGAAGTTTGCATTTTTTTTTAGTTATTTTAAACTGCAATCATTAACTTTATATGCACTTCTGTAGATGGGGCACATTTAACAATAAAAACAAAGCAAATAGTAACGCAAGAATTTAATTTTAAAAGTCAGTATTTCCATCATACCCAAATTATTTAATTTTGGATCTATTTATGCTTACAATAAAATGCAAAATGTGAAATTAAACTTTGCGATGGGTCATATAGTTTATTTTCAAATTATCTGTAGATCTACTTAATTAAAAATTATATAATTACTGTTTTTCACGTGTAAGTATGAGTCTCTCTTCTGTGTATTGAAAGCAGACTTTGAGATTCAGCTCTTCCACTTATGAGCATGGCACCTGTTGGAATTTAATTTTCCTGGAGGTCCTGTTCTTTCAAAACTTTTGCAATACTATATGGTTACAGAAACATTATACCATAAGGAGGTGATTGGGAGACAGGGAGCATAGAAAAGGCAAGGCTGATTTTACAAGGCTGATTTTACTTAACTGAAAGACAGCAATGATGATAAGGTGGCTGTGAGGATTAAATGAGACAATACATTTGCAGTGATCAAACAATTGTAAATGTATTCTGCACTGTTAACATTCAATACATGGAACTTACTGTGACTGATATCAATGTAGAGTTTGGATTAGTACTTCTTGCTTTGGCCTAAGGTTTTCTTGGTTACTGTTATCAAATGAGAACAAAATTTTAAAATGCTATTGCATTTGTAATACTGTCCCTTATATAGTTATGGAATTGACTACATAATGTTGTTGCCAGGCTTATGGTGTGCTCAGATCATGTTATTTATCTGTGGACTATACCCTCCAGGATGCTTACTGATTTTGATGAGTGTATGGAAAGACTCTTTTTCATTAGGTAACAGATTAAGTCTTTGCTCAATATTTCTAGAAATTGGGAAGGAACAACATAAAGAATGGAGAAAGTCCTGGAAAAGGGCCCTTGTTCCCTGATAGCTCTTTCTCCCTACTTCCCATGTTTCCATTAATTTTGAGATGCAATGCCATTTTAGACCATGTCATCCATATTACTTAAAAGTGCTATTTTCTAGGGCGGTTCAAATGATGAGTGTAAGGACATTCTCAAGGGTGCAGAAAGACTGCATGGAACTCAGTCTCCAGAGAATAATAAATTTAACCCTGGGTATGGCTAAGAAGTAGTATTAGAAGAGATAGTTTTATCTGTTTTAGTTCTTTCCACAATGTTCCTTATCTGACGTCATATTGTCTTCAAAATGTTTACACGTAGTTTGTTCCTTGTTACTACTTCATCCCTGAAGTGAATATGACAGCAATTGGCATTTTTTCACTCCTTATCTGCACCACTATTTACTCTTCTTGCATTCCCTGTCTTCACTGAAAAGCTCACAATAAATTGTGTCTCTTCAGAGAGATTCCTAGATGTCATCACTTCCTTTATTTATCCCCACAATATTGCATTTGTACCCCACCATCACTTCAAGAAAGTTTTGTTTCCTGAAAATCCCTCTTATTTATTTTTATTTTTTTAGTTTTACATCTTCAGAACTGATGTTTTAGTTCTGGATCTTACAATTCTATGTTTAAACCATTACAAAACCCTGACCTTCCTTCAAGTTGTCCTATGCATTGAAACCAGAGTTCATTTTTATCTGCTATACCCCTTCAATGAGTACTAGCTGCTATAGGAAAAAATCCAAGTTGATGCCTGGAAACAGATTTTGGAATTATTTCTAATATTGAGAGTGATAATTTTTTTTTTGGAGGCCAACACTTTAATTTTTATTTATTTATTTATATTTGGAAATGGCTACATGATTATCTTTTTTAAAAATAATTTTTAAATTTTTTTATAAACATATAATGTATTATTAGGGGTACAGGTCTGTGAATCGCCAGGTTTACACGCTTCACAGCATTCACCATAGCACATGCCCTCCTCAAAGTCCATAACCCCACCTCCTTACCCTTCCCCCATCCCCCAGAGCCCCCTCAGTTTGTTTTGTGAGATTAAGAGTCTCTTATGGTTTGTCTCCCTCACTGATCCCATCTTGTTTCATTTATTCTTTTCCTACTCCCCCAAACCCCCATGTTGCATCTCCACTTTCTCATATCAGGGAGATCATATGATAGTTGTCTTTCTCCAACTGGCTTATTTCACTAAGCAAATACCCTCTAGTTCCATCCACATCATTGCAAAAGGCAAGATTTCATTTCTTTTGATGGCTGCATAGTATTCCATTGTGTGTGTGTGTGTGTGTGTGTGTGTGTATACTACATCTTCTTTATCCATTCATCTGTTGATGGACATCTCGGTTCTTTTCATAGTTTGGCTGTTGTGGACATTGCTGCTATAAACGTTTAGGTGCATGTGCCCCCTTTGGATCACTATGTTTGTATCTTTAGCGTAAATATCCAATAGTGCAATTGCTGGGTCATAGTGTAGCTCTATTTTCACCTTTTTGAGGAACCTCCATGCTGTTTTCCAGAGTGGTTCCACCAGCTTGCATTCCCACAAACAGTGTAAGAGGGTTCCCCTAAGAATGATAATTTTTAACATTAAATTTACACATGGGATAAGAAGATTATTTTTGTGTTTATTACAGCAGAGTCAATTTTGACTCACAGTATATACAGATGAATGATTCCTTTCCTTATTAAGAAACTAAAGGTTCATTGTATTGAAACCTTCAGGTCATCTCAAAAGTACACACAAGGGGGCACCTGGGTGGTTCAGTTGGTGGGGCATCTGGCTCTTGATTTTGGCTTGCGTCTTGGTCTTGGAATCATGGGATTGAGCCCCCTGTCAGGTTTTATGCTGGGCGTAGAGCCTGCTTGGGAATCTCTCTCTCCTTCTCCCTCTGCCCTTCCCTGCTTAATGTCTCTCTTTCTCAAAAATAAATAGATAGATAGATAAATAAATAAAATAAAATTATTTTATTTTATGCTCTTAAATTTTTACAGAAAGATTTAGTTTTGGTGTTAATATGGGATACTGAATATACACACACACACACAGTTAAGAAGATAGCGTACAGGATATCACTGTTTTTACAGATTTATATATGTTGGAAAATGAAAACTTAACAGGAAAAATAGCAGCAAAGACCATATCCTAGGAAACTGGAAAGAAAGAGATGATACTGAGAATGGCCTGTTTTTGCTATTGCCAGAGCCAACTGCCTTCCAAGCCTTCATTCACCCACTCATTCATTCATTTCTTCAGTAAAAACATTGTCCATTAGATTTGTGGACTCTAGTACCTGGTTAGTGATATGAAGTTTTCCTCATTCAAACTGCATATTACTCTCAGCTCAGAGTATTCACTCTTTCTTAAAAACTCAGCAAATCATCAGATCACTTAGTATGCAATCAATGAATTTAAGATAATATCTTTAATGCTTTTAATCATCTCAGTGTAAATAAAAGGAGAAAACCTTTAGCAATTGAATATGCTGTAAAATATATTCACATAGTTTTTAACTAGTAAACAGTTTCTAATAAGTGATTCTTTTCATGTGGAATTTGCCAGATAGCATGTTTGGCCACATAAATGGGAGAAAAGACCATGCTTTGTCCAATGTTTTCTGCATGTTATTTCAAATGGTAAATAATTTCATTTGAGTATCCAACCCCAATCCTCTTTACAGCAAAACTTGTTATTCTTTCTGTGCTCTTCGATTCTTCCTTTTCTGCCTTTTCACTTATTTCTGCCTCTATCCTCATAAACTAAACTATATTAAGGATTTCAATTTAAGCAGGGATCTAAGACAGAATTCCTGAAAGCTTGTATTGAAAGGTTTCCATTAGTACTGCATGAATTAGAGATAAAAAATAATTGAATATTTATTAAAACAAATGGATAGTATAAAAAGTAGTTATAGAGAACTAGAAAATACCCCCTCTCCTATGTTATAATGTTGCCTCTAGAGAAGAGAAATACATAGTTTGCCTTTTACAGAAAACATAATTAAGTGGAATGTCTTAGAAAATATTATTGCATTTATTCTGTTCATACTTAGAAGAATCTGAGTACAGGTACCCTGGTTAAGATAAGGCAGAAATTCCATGAAATGTATAAAATAACTGTGTCTTCCAGTTCTATTCTAATTAAGTTGTCGGTTCATTTGGTTCACTTTTCCTTCTGAACATTTTTATACATAAGACAAAATGAAGGCTTTTCTAAATTTGTCTTTTTATGTGATTCTTAGATTTTGTCATCAGTAAGTTTTAGTGATTATAACTTTTCCTTCAGCCATTCATTGCTTGTTATTAATATCCCAAGAGATTCAGTAGTCCATAAATGACAAATAGTCTGTTGGGAGTATTTTGTAATCTCCAGAATTTGAGGAATGCTTCCCAGGAATATGAGTCAATGAAATTCTAATTTGCAGTATTATTAAGAAATTAAGAAATTATTTCTTATTATTTATTATTAAGAAATATAAGAAATATTATTAAGAAATTTTTGCTTGAGGGACAAGAGTAGGCAGGGGAGTAGGAGGGGTGGGAGGAGGCGCCTTTTCAGCCGGTACCCCAAAGTGAGCTGATTATCTACCAAAGAACTCCATTCGCCCATGATCAGAATTATACACGTCTGGATCTCTACAAGGGCAGAAGATGCCAGTGGGCAGGTAAAGCGGAGTGGGAAGGCGGACTGATATCAGAAGATAAACAAAAGGGGGAGGGAGCCACCAAAGGCCACCATTTGGAAAGTAATACCCCAATACAAGCGAGAATGCCCTGCCTCTGGGAACCAGCATTAACTTGGAGACTGGTTGAAAGCACTCCAAAAGAGCAAAGGATCGCGGGGGGAAATTGTGGGAATCGGGGCAGCTGGGACAGGGGCTTAAGTCCCCGGTCCCAGGACAGCCTCCCCAGCGCTGAGGCAGAGAGTGTGGCCGAGAAATCAGGGCTTGGTCCCTAAGCCGCCAGCGCGCCTGAGAATGCATGGGTTCTGGCTCCTGTGAGGGGATGGGAGCCAGGCACGTGGGCAGAATGCAGGAGACCTACTACAAAGCCTGAGATAGGCGTGCACTTCCCTCATGCTCCCCTGAGAGAGTTACAAAGGCCCAGGCAGCGCTATTTGACCCTCGCCTTTGTTTCAAAGCCTAAGCCACGCACCCCAAACTCTCCCATGACAGCGGTGCGCAAAAGCCCAGCCCTGTGCTTTCGGACCGGTGCCCGTTCTCAGTGCCTGAGACACACGCACGGCCCATAGCCGCCCCTGAAAGAGGTGCGCGCAAGCTGGGCACTCTAAGCCCCAGCAAGACCAGGCACTCCCAGCTTGGGCCAGCGGCAAAATCTCAGTGTGTGATTGCTGCTTGGAAACTATCTGGCGGTCTGGAGCTCCCAGACAGCTGCCACTGCCTTGGCTTTAGTACAAGCAAAAGATCCTGCGCTCCCAGGGTCTGCAACTTGGAACCTGCTCTGCCAGCGGTTAAGGGGGAACTTATTAGGCTCTGCACCCAGACTGAGGCTTCTCAGGCTTCCCTTCTGAGGGGGAGATCAGGTTGCGGTTTGTTCTCCTCTAAAACTACAAAAACCATCAAAGGCGGTCAAGATGAGAGGAAAAAAAAGTGAACAAACATAAAAACAGCCAGAGAACAAAAGCCTGAAAAAAAACAGTTTCCTCAGAGCCCACCCCCTTGAGGGGGGCGGGAGGACTTAACTCTGGAAACATCATTGACTGACAACCCACATGGCAGGCCTATCCCCCAGAAAACAAACCAAGAAAGGAAAAAAAAAAATAGAGAGAGAGAAAAAAAAGGACTACAAGAGAACAACCACTACTTCATAAGAAAACTTGTATTGTTCACTCGTTCCCACTATTTCAGTTCATTTTTTCTTTACACATAGGTAATTTTTTTAACCTATTTACCATCACAGCAAGCTGTACAGTACATCAAATTCCATAATACCCTTCTAACCTGAACTCTTTGATACATACACCTATGTTTTTTCTTTTGCATTTTTATTTTTGGAATTCCTTTTTTTTTAATTTTAGTTTAGTCTAGTTTATTCCTTTTTATTTTTATCCTCTAATATTCATATCGAGTTAAACTTCAAAGTAATCCCCTTTCCCCAATCAATACTACCCCTATAGGTAAACCAATTTTTAATTCCCTTTATATTAGGAAAGCTGAGTCCTTTAACAAAGATATCAAGATACATCCAGGAAGAATCAAAACAACCTTCCTCGAACACACTGAGAATTTATAAGAACTCTCCCATCTTCTTCTTCCACCAGTGTTTCTGTGTTTTTGTGTATGACCTGATAGCATATAAATCTTACACTTGGGGTTCTTTTTGACGAGGTTTTCCTTTATTTGCATATATTATTTTTTTCTCTTGTCATATACTTGTATCAGTCTTTTTGTCTCTTTTTATTTGTCTACTTCATAAATCTTACCTTGGGGCCCATCTGGGCCGAACCTTCTCTTTCATCATCCCTTTCTTTCCTGTCTCTCATTTTTTTTTCCTTTTCTTTTTTTTTCTTTTTCTTTTCTTTTGTCTCTCATTTGGGTGGGGAATCCTGATTGCTCTAAGTGTTCCAGGGTGCACCTTGACTGCACCACAGTTGATACATCCAGCTACATCCATTCAGTCATCTCCCACCAAAATGACTAGGAGGAGGAATGCCCAACAGAAGAAAAATACGGAGGATGGACCTTCTGCAACAGAAATAATGGCTATCAACATAGACAATATGTCAGAAAGAGAATTCTGGCTAACAATTATCCAGGCAATAGCTAGGTTAGAGAAAGCCATGGATAACCAAATGGAATTGATTAGGGCTGAACTGAAAGTGACCAGACAGGATGTTCACAATGTTAGGGCAGAGCTTTAAGCTACCAGGGAGGAGGTTCACAGTGCTCTCAATGAGTTCCAATCTAATCTAAACTCTCTCAATGCTAGGGTAACTGAGACAGAAGATAGAATTAATGATCCGGAAGACAAACAGATAGAGAGAAAGGATCAGGAGGAAGCCTGGAACAAACAGCCTAGAAGCCACAAAAACAGAATCAGGGAAATAAATGATGCCATGAAGCGTTCCAAAGTCAGAATTATTGGAATCCCTGAAGGGGAGGAGAACGAAAGAAGTCTAGAAGATATAGTGGAACAAGTCCTTCATGAAAATTTTCCCAATCTCATGAATGGAACCAACGTTTATGTACTAGAGGCTGAACGGTCTCCAACCAAGATTATACATTCCAAAAAAACATCACCACAACTGATAGTCAAATTGAGGAATTATAATTGTAGGTATAATCTCTTGAAACCTGCCAGGGCAAAGAGCCTCCTTAATTACAGAGGGAAGCCCATCCGAATAACGTCAAACCTGTCCACAGAGACCTGGCAAGCCAGAAAAGGCTGGCAAGATATATTCCGGGCACTAAATGAGAATAACATGCAGCAAAGAATACTTTATCCAGCAAGACTGACATTCAAAATGGATGGAGAGATCAAGAGTTTTGAAGACCAGCAAGGCTTAAAAGACTATGCAACCACCAAGATGACACTGCAGGAAATATTAAGGGGGGTTCTATAAAAGAGGAAAAATCCTAAGAATAGCATTGAACAGAAATATAGAGAAAGTCTACAAAAAGAAAGACTTCAAAGGTAACTTGATGTCAATAAAAACATATCTATCAATAATCACTCTCAGTGTGAATGGCCTAAATGCACCCATCAAACGGCACAGGGTTGTAGATTGGATAAAACGACAGGACCTATCCATATGTTGTCTACAAGAGACCCATTTTGAACCTAAAGATACACCCAGACTGAAAGTGAAGGGATGGAGAAGCATCTTTCATGCCAGTGGGCCTCAAAATAAGGCTGGGGTAGAGATTCTCATATCAGATAAATTAGATTTTAAACTAAAGACTGTAGTCAGAGATACAGAAGGACACTACATAATCCTTAAAAGGACTATCCACCAAGATGATATAACAATTGTAAATATCTATGCCCCCAATATGGGAGCAGCCAATTACTTAAGAAAACTGTTAATCAAGATAAAGAGTCATATTGATATGAATACACTAATTGTAGGAGATCTTAACATGCCTCTCTCAGAAATAGACAGATCATCGAAGCAGAAAATCAATAAAGAAACAAGAGCATTAAATGACACATTGGACCAGATGGACCTCATAGATATATATAGAACATTCCACCCTAAAACAACAGAATACTCATTCTTCTCAAGTGCACACAGAACCTTCTCCAGAATAGACCACATACTGGGTCACAAATCAGGACTCAACCGATACCAAAATACTGAGATTATTCCCTGCACATTCTCATATCCCAATGCTTTGAAACTGGAGCTCAATCACAAGGAAAAGTTCCGAAGGAACTCAAACACCTGGAAGCTAAAGACCACCTTGCTTAAGAATGCTTGGATCAACCAAAAGATCAAAGAAGAACTGAAACAATTCATGGAAATCAATGAGAATGAAGAGACTTCAGTCCAAAAACATATGGGATACAACAAAGGCGATCCTAAGGGGGAAATACATAGCCATCCAAGCCTCCCTCAAAAAAATTGAAAAATCCAGAACACGGCAGCTGTCTCTACACCTTAAAGAACTGGAGAAATCAAAACAACTCCACACATAAGAAGGGAAATAATCAAGATTAGAGCTGAGATCAATGAGGTAGAAAGCAGAGATACAGTAGAAGTATCAATGTAACTAGAAGCTGGTTTTTTGAAAGAATCAGTAAGATCGATAAACCATTGGCCACACTAATACAAAAGAAAAGAGAGAAAGCCCAAATTCATAAAATTATGAATGAAAAGGGAGAGATCATAACTAACACCAAGGAGGTAGAAACAATCATCAGAAGTTATTATCAACAGTTATATGTCAATAAGCTTAGCAACCTAGATGAAATGGATGCATCCTGGAAAACTATAAACTACCAAAATTGAACCAGGAAGAAATCGACAACCTGAATAGACCAATATTGAAGCAGTGATCAAAAACCTCCCAAAAAACAAGAGCCCAGGACCTGGTGGATTCCCTGGGGAATTCTACCAAACTTTCAAAGAAGAAATAACACCTATTCTCCTGAAGCTGTTCCAAGAAATTGAAGCAGAAGGAAAGCTCCCAGACTCTTTCTATGAAGCCAGCATTGCCCTGATCCCCAAACCAGGCAAAGACCCTACCAAAAAGGAGAATTTAAGACCACTATCACTAATGAATATGGATGCTAAGATTCTCAACAAGATCCTAGCAAACAGGATCCAACAGCACATTAAAAAGATTATCCACCATGATCAGGTGGGATTCATACCTGGACTACAAGGATGGTTCAAACATTCGCAAATCAATCAATGTGATACAACAAATTAATATGAGAAGAGAGAAAAACCACATGGTCCTCTCAATTGATGCAGAAAAAGCATTTGACAAAATCCAGCATTCGCTCCTGATTAAAATGCTTCAAAGTATAGGGATAGAGGGAACATTCCTGAACCTCATCAAATCTATCTATGAAAGACCCACAGCAAATATCATCCTCAATCGGAAAAAGCTTGCAGCCTTCCCGTTGAGATCAGGAAAAATACAAGGATGCCCACTTTCACCACTCTTGTTCAACATAGTATTATTAGAAGTCCTAGCGACAGCAATCAGACAACAAAGATAAATAAAAGCTATCCAAATTGGTAATGAAGAAGTCAAACTCTCTCTCTTCGCAGATGGCATGATTGTTTATATGGAAAACCCAAAAGACTCCACCCCCAAACTACTAGAACTCATACACCAATTCAGCAACGTGGCAGGATACAAAGTCAATGTGCAGAAATCAGTGGCTTTCTTATACACTAACAATGAAAATACAGAAAAGGAAATTAGAGAATCGACTCCATTTACTATAGCACCAAGAACCACAAGATACCTGGGAATAAACATAAACAAAGAGGTAAAGGTCTGTACTGGAGGAACTACAGAACACTCATGAAAGAAATTGAAGAAGACACAAAAAGATGGAAGACCATTCCATGCTCTTGGATTGGAAGAATAAACATTGTTAAAATGTCTATACTGCTTAGAGCAATCCATACTTTTAATGCCATTCCAATCAAAATTTCACCGGTATTCTTAAAGAACTGGAGCAAATAATCGAAAATTTCTATGGAGTCAGAAGAGACCCTGAATCGCTAAGGAAATGTTGAAAAACAAAAATAAAGCTGGGGGCATCACGTTACCTGATTTCAAACTTTATTACAAAGCTGTGATCACCAAGACAGCATGGTACTGGCATAAAAACAGACACATAGACCAGTGGAACAGAGTAGAGAGCCAAGATATGGACCCTCAACTCTATGGTCAATTTATCTTTGACAAAACAGGAAAAAATAAACAGTGGAAAAAAGACAGTCTCTTCAATAAATGGTGCTAGGAAAACTGGACAGCTCTATGTAGAAGAATGAAACTCGACCATTCTCTTACACTGTACACAAAGATAAACTCAAAATGGATAAAATACCTCAATGTGAGACAGGAATCCATCAGAATCCTAGAGGAGAACATAGGCAGTAATCTCTTCAATATCAGCCACAGCAACTTCTTTCAAGCTATGTCTCCAAAGGCAAAGGAAGCAAAAGTGAAAATAAACTTTTGGGACTTCATCAAAATCAAAAGCTTCTGCACAACAAAGGAAACAGTCAACAAAACAAAGAGGAAACCCATGGAATGGGAGAAGATACTTGCAAATGACAGTACAGACAAAAGGTTGATATCCAGGATCTATAATGAACTCCTCAAACTCAACACACATGAAACAGGCAAACATATCAAAAGATGGGCAGAAGATATGAACAGACACTTCTCCAATGAAGACATATAAATGGCTATCAGACACATGAAAAAATGTTCATCATCACTAGCCCTCAGGGAGATTCAAATTAAAACCACACTGAGATATCACCTTACACCAGTTAGAATGGCCAAAATTAACAAATCAGGAAACAACATGTGTTGGAGAGTATGTGGAGAAAGGGGAACCCTCTTCCACTGTTGGTGGGAATGCAAGTTGGTGCAGCCTCTTTGGAGAACAGTGTGGAGTTTCCTCAAGAAATTAAAAATAGAACTTCCCTATGACCCTGCCATTACACTCCTGGGTATTTACCCCAAAGATGCAGATGTAGTGAAAAGAAGGGCCATCTGTACCCCAATGTTTATAGCATCAATGGCCACAGTCGCCAAAGTATGGAAAGAACCATGATGCCCTTCAATGGACGAATGGATAAGGAAGATGTGGTCCATATACACTACGGAGTATTATGCCTCCATCAGAAAGGACGAATACCCAACTTTTGTAGCAACATGGATGGGACTGGAAGAGATGATGCTGAGTGAAATAAGTCAAGCAGAGAGAGTCAATTATCATATGGTTTCACTTTTTGGTGGAGCATAACAAATATCATGGAGGACAAGGGGTGTTAGAGAGGAGAAGGGAGTTGGGGTAAATTGGAAGGGGAGGTGAATTATGAGAGACTATGGACTCTGAGAAACAATCTGAGGGGTTTGAAGTGGTGGGGGTTGGGAGGTTGGGGTACCAGGTGGTGGGTATTATAGAGGGCATGGATTGCATGGAGCACTGGGTGCGGTGAAAAAATAATAAATACTGTTTTTCTGAAAATAAATAAATTAATTTTAAAAAAAGAAATTTTTAAATTTTTAAACTCCCATTTAACTTTATGTTTATCAGAATCAACTTTCAAGATGATAATTCACCAAGGGAAATAAATTACTATTTATGTTTTCCATAACCATGAAACAAGAAAGTGACAGTAATTGCCATTTGAATTTTTAAAAGATTATGATACAGGTGTGCTCTGTGTGGTCATTACATACATGTAATTTTCCCTATTGTTAAAGGGAAAGTATTTTAGAATATTAGTATGAACAATAATAGGAATTTAAATACTTTTGAAAGCCTCTAAGAACATGACCTCTAGCATTTATCTGATACATTTCCCCAACCATCACATTTGCAATAGAAATTTCATTATTTTGCAATACTTTACAATAGTATTTCAACTTACACCTACTAACAAGGTGAATATTAGAAACAACATCTTCAGAGAAGTTTCTGTTGATTAAGAGGATCAACTTTCCCTTACTCTTATTTTCCTTCCCCTCTCTCTTTACTTCTCTGTCTACCTGCATACCTATCTATTATATATGCCATATATACAGTATATATTTATTTACTTAACATTTTCATATCATTTGTATACTCTCCTAATTTTTACTTTTGCATTTCTGCTTTCTTGTTACATTCTTACAAAAGCAAACCTATATAATTTCATTTTTTACAAATTATCTAATAAAGAATTTAAATTGAGTAAAATTATCATTTAATTTTCATTTTGTAGTAATATATTAAATCTGTTTTTAAAAAAATGTAACCGATTCCATGGAAAGACAATGGTAAGAAGTGAGTAAGTGCTCATGGACACTCTTGTCTGGCCATAAGAAATAAGAAAAGTTAATTCTATCTTGGACTTACAAACTGTGTAGAGCTCTTTACCTCAACCTATGTATCAGGCTAATCTGGAGATCAAAAAGCCAAAGTCAAATCCACTTACCCGGTATTGAGTTAGATTCACAACTACTGTTGTCAACCAATTTTCTTACTAATACCTTGGAGTCAAGGGGCTCATTAACTATAGGAACCAGGCTTGGGCACATTTTTTTACATTCTCTGACACCTACAAGAGTCATTTTCTTGGATTTGGGTGAGGGAGAGAGAACCTGTTGTGAAAGAGACAATAGAAAGATAGAGACAGTATGTAGATTTGCTGCTAAAGGAAAACTAAAGCCTAAGGAACTCACATATCATTTCCAAGATATTCTCTGGAGTCTACCTCTCACACTGTTCTAGATTCTGAATTTGTCATTTTCATGTCAGTAGAAAAGACCATTTTGGTATCAGTTGGAAGAGTCTGAACATAAATACGGAATCTATTAGGATAGCTTAATTTACTTTTATAGACCATTCTTTTCCCTCTCAAATATTCTTGTCAGAAACAGAGAAATATTCAGTTAACCTATATTTTTAGAACATAAAGTAAATTTCATCTTTTCTTTTACACTGAAACTGCTATTATTTTTCTCAAAATTTTTTTTTTCTCAAAAAATTAATACAAAATGGATACAACCTCATTCAAATGGCAAAGATAAACCTGACAGCAGATTTTTGTCTTAAATTTATATTTAATTTTTCAACATGTTTTAATCACATTTTATTGGTAAATTCATGGAGGCATTTTAATAATTCTTTTAATTTTTAAACATGTTTTCTTGAGACCCCTTGGTGGCTTAGCTGGTTAAGTGCTGCCTTCAGCTCAGGTCGTGATCCCAGGGTCCTGGAATTGATCTTGCCTAGGCTCTTTGCTCAGCAGGAAGCCTGCTTTTGCCTCTGCCTCCTACTCCCCTTGCTTGTGCTCTCTCTCTTTCTGACAAATACATAAAATCTCTAAGACTGTTTTCTTAGTGATACAGAAGAAATTTGAGAAATATTAATTGATGCATATTTTTATTTGACATAAAATATGTTATATATTTGTATGTGGTTTTTAGTAGCTTCTTACAGTATAGCAACCTGTATCTTTTCTATGAACATATAAGCAGCTTTGCTTTGATGTGAGAAACAATGTAGATTATTGACATCTGAAATTTAGTTACACAGGAAGAGATTGACTGTTTCCTATTTAGAAAACCAGTCAAGACTTGGTTTTTAGGCTCATAAGGAAAAGAGGCATTGATGATGTATATATGCCGGTCTGAAAGAATGAATTAAGGTGTTTAGAGAATTTAGGTAGAAAAAGACAGAATTCTTCATTCAACTTTGTTTTCAGGGATTTACTTTCTGCATGACCACATTCATTTATTTGAAGAGAAGAACATTCTCTGGACCATGTTTTTGAAGGCTTGCTTTACCTGCTGATTTCTTAGTGTATATATGAAAGGATTCAAGAGAGGAGCCACTGAGGTATTAAGCACAGCTACTCCTTTATTTAAAGTCACCCTTTCCCTTGCAGAAGGCTTAATGTACATGAAGATACAGCTACCATAAGAGAGGGAGACCACTATCATGTGGGAGGAACAAGTGGAAAAGGCTTTTTTCCTTTGACTCGTGGAAGGAATTTTCAGAATTGTCCGGATGATGTATGTGTAAGAGAGAATAACTAGTGTTAAGGTGACCATAAGTGTTACCACCGCTAAAAAAAATGCCATGAGTTCTAGAAAGTGAGTATTTGTGCAAGAAAGCTGTAGAATTGGAGAGGAGTCACAGATAAAATGATTGATTATATTGGAGTCACAGAAATCCAACTTCAGCAGCAGCATTACTGGTGGAAAGATGACCAAGAATCCTGCAAGCCATGAGCTAAAGACAAGAAGGAAGCACACTCTGCTGCTCATGATGGTCATGTAATGTAGAGGTTTGCAGATTGCCACGTAGCGGTCATAGGACATGGCAGCCAGAAGGTAAAACTCTGTCACCCCCAAGAAAATAAAGAAAAATAGCTGAGTCACACAACCATTGTAGGTAATGGTTCTGTCCCGCGTCATGATAGTGACAAGGAATCTGGGAATGCAGACAGATGTGAATGATATTTCTAGGAATGAGAAATTTCGAAGGAAGAAATACATTGGAATCTGCAGGTGAGGATCTGTAAGGGTGAGGGTGATAATGATCAGGTTCCCAGTCACGCTGAGCATGTAGGTAACAAGAAGAAATATGAAAAGTACAACCTGCCACTGTGGGTCATCTGTCAACCCGAGAAGAATAAACTCTGTCACTGTTGTGTGATTTCTCATTATTTTCCTTCTTTATGATTGTATTCTTTGTTTCAGCTGAAAAATAGATGAAAAAATAAGAAAGTTATGACACCAGAAAAGAAACACGCACACACACACACACAGGAATATAGACATGCTTTTAAAAAAAAATCATTGTTGTCTTATGTTTTTAGAGAGAAATGATTTTGTGGTATGTAGAAACAAAATACTTATTAAAACTGACTGACATATTATTATGTAATGTATCAATTAATTATTCCTATATTTCTTTCATTGTATTCTCATATATCTCATTATAAATCCTTGTCTTCTGAATGTTTTGATATATTCCTGAAAACAAAACAAAAAAAGAGACCTCTGAGACAAAAATCTAAAACTCAGAGCTTACTCCCAACATATTGCAAAATTTTGAAGGTTTTTTTTGTTGCTTTCTTCTTCATATATTTTTAACATTTCTATTTTGAATACATATTTCTGTTTTCTTTTCCCATTCAACTTTTCGCAATCTACAGAGACCATTTGCCCATCTGGTAATGCGCATCTGATAACAGTATATAGACGTAGTAAACGTTCAAGGTAAGCTTTTGGAAGGCAAAGATTATTTCCTATTACTCTTTTTTTTTTTTTTTTTTTTTTTTTACTTTTAGCTTTAGCACAACTCTTGATGCTTTACAGGATTTACAGGATTTGTTTAATGTTTTTCCTGTTTAAAATTATTATTTTCTATAAAAGCTTTAGAAGTGCCATCATCTAAAATTATTTTAAGAAAGTTTTAAGAACTTTCCAGACAGCCTGCTACGTCTGTAATGTCTCAGTTGTTCTCTGTATCTTTCAGAGCCTTCAAAAGGAATAATATTTACTCACAATTAGCCAATTAACTTAACATATTAATGAACTTATTAAATTCTTTACCTACAAAATTCCTGGGAGGAAATTATTTCTATTTTCCATCATCGTCCTCTTTGGTCATAAGATATGCATTTTTGGGGGTTCTGTCCCATTATGATGGATGATAACCTTCAGTCTATAAAATTCATATTGTGCAAAACTAAAACATAAAGTAGATCTGCTCAGTGTTAAGACATACAGAATAAATTACTTTGACTCATATAAAAATGATTACAAGTTATTCTAATATTGATTATATTAAAAATAATTATTGAAAGATACTTAGATAAGAACACAAAACCATCATGTAGTCCTAACGGTCACAAAATATTTATGTTATAATGAACATAAATGGTTGCATAAAACTCTTAAATTATAACAGTTTTAAAAATGTCTTCATTTATATATTTCATATAAATTGTGTGGCTTAAATTTATTCACATATACCATTGTGCATAATTGAGAGTACTTGTATAAAGCATAAATTTATCCTATTAAGGCAAAGTTATTTCTAAAACTACTAAAGACATACTTACTTATTGGTATATATGACTGGTTTAGACAATGTCATTTCTAATGGCTTCTTTAGTTTGTTTAAACACAAGTGCTTTGAGATTTTTTTTCAAAATTCTTTGCAATTGGTTTCTTCTATGTCAACTTATATTTGTAACCAGATCCTCAAAACACTGATAGTAAAGAATAATTCCAGGAACTCCTCTAAAACTTTTCATAAAGGGTATACATCAACCCAAATTTCTCTAAGGATCTGTCGTCCCAAGATGCCCTATGTGTTGCTACTTTAAGGGTTTAACTTGATATTTGAAATAAATTATAGTTGAAATTCAGGCAAATATAATATCTTCCTGTTTGGTGGGCAAGATGACATGATTTTAATAATGTCATTAGACTAGCCATATTATCTGCTCCATTCACAATGGACTCAGGGGGATTAGTTGAAAGAATAAACAAAAGGTGCCATGGAGATTGGTGTTCTCAAGACACCAGCATTAAACTATAGTCCAAATTAGTACACAATTTAGAATAGAATATTTTGGTGACAGTGGACTAAATTCAGAACAGAAAAATATCAAACAAGATTTAAATTTTTATAATAATCCATAACTTTATAAGGAGAAGAAACTTAATGGAGTAAGAGATAAGCAATTTTTCAATGGCAATAGATTTAGGTTGTGAATAGTGGGTTTTTCTCCAATCTTAGGGAAATATTAAGAATTCACTGTGATGATTTAGACAGGGGTTGAGGTCTCTATCACTCTACACCATAAGAGATGTCAGGCTTGCCCTTAAGGTTTTATATCTTTTCCTTGAATGATGACTTAGAAAGTCTGACCATGATTAAATCATTCCATTTACTCATTCAATTATTATTTTTAGATGCTTATTATGTCTTGGGCTCAAGCTTAGGTTCTGAGCACGCAAATGCTAGAGATATCTGTGTGCATAATTTTCACTTCTTGCAGCAAAGTGTGAGAATTCTATATTATTTTAGAAATGTCAGATTCCTTTTCTTGTGTCCAATACAAGCAATATTTCCCTCATCCCATGCATCATTTTATTTGTAAAGCCATCTATACTATCCCATTTACATTCATCATTTGAGACCTATATTTAGTTGCTATTTAATCCTGGAATTCCATAAAGCATATAAATAATTTACATTCAGTGAAAATTGGGATTATTTGATGATCTTAAAATGCCAGGCACTTCCTGAAGAAAGATTTTAAGATATTGCTGTGTGTTTTTGAGACATGAAGTTGTTCAAGGTATATGACTAAGGAATACAGAGTGTGCATTGAAGGAGACTGTAAAAGCAGAGCAGATATTTTAAACTCAAAATATTTAATCTATTCATGATAAAAATCAAGAACTTGAATGTGTCATAAATATGCTCATGTTTCATTACAAACATTGTCACAATAATATTTATATGATGTTTATTTGTGGGCCAAAATATTTTTAAAAGATTTTATTTATTTATTTGTCAGAAAGAGCACAAGCAGGGGGAGCAGCAGAGGGAGAAGGAGAAGCAGGCTCCCTGCTGAGCAAGGTGCTCCATGTGAGACACCATCCCAGGACCTGGGATCATGACCTGAGCTGAAAGCAGACAAGCAAACAACTCGACTGAGCCACCCAGGTGTCTATGTGGGCCAAAAATATTTAAAATTATACATTATGGGGAAACTCTTATTACTTCCAGAGACATGGAAAATTGCTTTAATGTGTATGACCTCATTTTCATTTGATTATGTAGGGGTGGAAAGACAACTTCCCCTCTACTCTTTTAGATTTTTGGCTGAGACCATGTTGTAACAAAAGACAGATTAATAGGAGAAAAATGAAGTTTAATAGCACAAATACCTCCTGTACACAGGGCAGAGACCCAGGAAAACTGAGTAACATGTCAAAATGGCCCAAGGCCACCACCTTAAATAATATCTTCCCCTAAAGCTAAAGGAAGATGTTGTGGGGTGGAGAGAGAGCCAGTTACAGGAAGTAATCAGGGGAAAGAACTGTGAAGGAGGGTATAGTTGTTATGCAGATTTGAGTAGCCACCTTCTCCTTTGATAAGAGTCTCTAGAGATTTGATTATCCTCCACTTTGCTGTACAGAGAGGGAGACAACCTTAAAAATGGAGCTTCCTCATATAAAAGTGTCTTTTTTTAATGATATAGGAAATGTTTATATTCATCAAGATAATATATTAAACATATGGTATTTAATATGAAATGTCTATGAAAAGTGAACAACAATCTGTAGATAGGAGAAAGAACAGAAGAAAAATACATTAGAAATTTGGCAAGTTTTTTTTGGGGGGGTGGTGGACTGAGTAATTTTTTTCTCTTCCTTTAAATATTTTCTCTCTCTCTCTCTCTCTCTCTCTCTCTCTCTTTTTTTTTTTTACAGTAGCTAACTGAACATAAAAAAAAAAAAATGTGTCTTCCAAAGAAGTAACTTCTCAGTTTTCAGAGCTTTTCCTTTGTTATTTTTTAAGAGTAACCAGCTCAAAATAATCCTATGCCAAAAAGGCATATTTTGGAATGTTATTCTGCTCCCCTTCAGTTACCTCTGCAAAGATCCTATTTCCAAATAAGCTCATATCTGTAGGTTCTAGGTAGAGATGAATTTTGAAGCATACTATGCAACACAGTACAGTACCCAAACAGATATTTCTTTTTTTTTTAAGCTTTTAATTATTTATTTCAGAGAGAGAGTGAGAGTTCAAACAGGAGGAGAGGCAGAGAGAGAGGAGAGAAGCAGTCTCCCCACTGAGCAGGAAGCAAGGGAGAGGCTCAATCCCATGACCATGAGATCATGACCTGAGCTGAAGGCAGAGGCTTAACCTAACTGAGCCACCCAGGTGCTCCCAAACAAATACTTCTAAAAACAATTTTAAACAAAAACACATTTCCAGTGAGCATAGTAACTTATTTACTTTCAAACATTTTAGTAGAATCTGCTTTTATATCAATATCTTCAATAATAGATTGTAGGACAATATATAAAGATTGACAGAATATAAGTAATAAATCTGTTAAATTAAGAATAACCATATAAATAATGACATAACAATCTTTTACGCATTAAAGACAAATCCATCAAAGACTGAAGATTGTGTTAAGTCTATGGTATGCCATATCATTTTACTGATGATAAGACTTGTTTGTATTTTAGCTTTAGTTTACTTTTTTAAAAAAAAATTTATTTCTTTTCAGTGTAACAGTATTCATTGTTTTTGCACCACACCCAGTGCTCCATGCAATCCATGCCCTCCCTGATACCCACCACCTGGTTCCCCCAACCTCCCACCCCCTGCCCCTTAGAAACCCTCAGGTTCTTTTTCAGAGTCCATAGTCTCTCATGGTTTACCTCCCCTTCCAATTTCCCTCAACTCCCTTCTCCTCTCCATCTCCCCTTGTCCTCCATGCTATTTCTTATGCTCCACAAATAAGTGAAACCATATGATAATTGACTCTCTCTGCTTGACTTATTTCACTCAGCATCATCTCTTCCAGTCCCGTCCATGTTGCTACAAAAGTTGGGTATTCGTCCTTTCTGATGGAGGCATAATGTCCATAGTGTATATGGACCACATCTTCCTTATCCATTCATCCATTGAAGGGCATCTTGGTTCTTTCCACAGTTTGGCGACCATGGCCATTGCTGCTATAAACATTGGGGTACAGATGGCCCTTCTTTTCACTACATCTGTATCTTTGGGGTAAATACCCAATAGTGCAATTGCAGGGCCATAGGGAAGCTCTATTTTTAATTTCTTGAGGAATCTGCACACTGTTCTCCAAAGAGGCTGCACCAACCTGCTTTCCCACCAACAGCGTAAAAGGGTTCCCCTTTCTCCACATCCTCTCCAACACATGTTGTTTCCTGTCTTGCTAATTTTGGCCATTCTAAGTGGTGTAAGGTGGTATCTCAATGTGGTTTTAATTTAGTTTACTTTTAAATTTACACCTGACACCATATTTTTTACCCCAGTGATAGACATGGTACTATTCAGCAATTAGTTATCCAGTATGCACAATTAAAAAAAATATATGAATGTCTAGTATTTTCCTTCATTTTATAAAGTTGAAAATGAAATTAAAAAATAAATAAATGAAAATTAATGAGTATATATAAAATTATAAATAAGCAAAAGACAGGTAAAAAAAATGGTCAGATCTATAGATGGCATATTAATAAACTCCTTTCTGCTTGTGAGATTTACCTTGTTGATTGTATCTTCTGTTGTAAACAAAGCAATGCTTCTTAGCATGTCCTAAGAGCTTCTCCCCAAGTCAGAAAAAAAGATGTCTTAAATGATATTTTCTTAATTTTATCATTATGTAGTGTATATATATACATTTTTTTTTTCAGTCAGCACCTTGCTTGGCTATTGGTATGGTGACCTAAACCTCATTTCTGAGAAACCAAAATGTCTTACCTACATGAATGCTTCCTGTATCTCTCATGTACATTCCATTTTAATTTACCCCTTAAATGGTGATGCTAGTAAGACCCCTGCAGATACTTGGCACCTAGACATTTTCCACAAACCCCAGTTACTGGGTTAATACTCATAATTTTCATGAATGACCACAATTTATCATCATAGCTATTTTGTGTTTGTCATTTCTAGATGATATAGTACCTAGTAATATGTATACATGTCACTGCCTCACTTCTTTTACTCTCAAATGAGTTCATTTTCAGAACCAATTTTCTTTAGGTCATTGTGACTTGGGATAAAATATTTAGCACCCTACAGATGGTATTTCAGGAAGAAGACTTGTGGGAAACAGAAGCAATATTCAGAAAAAGTTTTTCTTCCAGTGAGTACAAATTGGAGTCCCCTCAATGAAGAAAGGGGTGTAAACTTATCAATTTTTTGTCAGGTAGCTGGTTGTTCCCTCTAGCATATGAGCTATATCAAAAGCTCAGCATGATCCTGGGTACTGGCAGGTTTGACATCCAGGTAACTTCTACATAAATTTAATCATCGCCTTCATGGCCATATTTTTCATTAACTTAGTAATGAAGTATTCAAATAAAAGATTCAGGAAAAGTGAATGGCTTCTGTAAAATGGGTCATCTTATCCTCTTATTATAAATCTCCTTTTCAGATGAGTTTTTGTTGAAAAGTCACATGGCTCACAAACACCTAAATATTCTGGTTCCATTATGAGAGTCTCATTCAAGTACCAATTTCCTAACTCTCTTTGTTTTGATATTCCAATATTTCTTCTAAGCCTCTTGCTACCCAATATATCATCAACTAATGTTAATGAAACAGTACAAAATCCTAACATCTGACTATCTGTAAGCTTCTGGAAATGAGTCTACTGGAAAAACATCCTATCCTATGATTTAGGGCCATTCCTGAGTGAGATTCATTGACTCAGTATATTATTTATTGCATTTATATTATATGATGCAGAATTGTCTGTCAACCAGTTTTTCTTCCTCTGGTAACTAGCCAGTATAAATTGACAATGAAATTCATTGTATGTATGTTGTGAATCTGCAGGGTCTTTCTTAAGTTGTAACAGAACACTTTCTGCTGCACAGAAGATTTCTGGAAATTGATTAAGATTTGCATTGGATGAAAGTTCGTGATTAACCATGGTAATTCAGGTCAGGCTTTCACAAAAAATTATGTTTATTGTGGTTGCTGCTATTGTAATTGAATAAGAGTTTCCTCAGTGGGTTGGCCATTTATTTCTCTCTTAGACTTTCATGAAGAATCTCCTATAGCAAGGTCGATTTTGTCAATTATCATTTTTATTACCAATCTAGACATCCTTGGGTATTGGATAATACCTTGCTTACATCATTTGAAGATTTAAAGGAGACATTAGTGGGGATGCTCAATTGCTCCTTCACTAAAAGTACCTCCCACTTTAGTCATTACCCCTTCTTCCATTTTTCCTGGTTTTTTTTTTTTTAAGATTTTATTTATTTTAGAGAGGAAGAGAGAGAACATGAGCAGGGGAAGGACAGACGGAGAGGAAGAGAATTCTCAAGCAGACTCCCTGCTGAGTGTGGAACATGACAGGAAGCTTTATCTCATGGCCCTGATCATGACCACAGCTGAAATCAAGATTCAAATGCTCAACAGACTGAGCACCTATGTGCTCCTTTACTCAGTTTTTAATTTTTTAATTGTTTAGATTTTGTTTATTTATTTGAGAGAGAGAAAGTGAGAGTGAGAGAAAGCATGAGATGGAAGAAGTTCAGAGGGAGAAGCAGACTCACAATGGAGCTGGAACCCAATGTGGGACTCGATCCCAGGACTCCAGGATCAAACCTGAGTAGAAGGCAGTTGCCCAGCCAACTGAACCATCTAGGTGCCCTCCTCAGTTTTTTAAAAAAGAAAGTGATTGTATTTGTATCAATTCTTGGTGTCTTAGGGAATAGAGTTTGGAGGTAAGTGAATAGCTTAAACATGCTGAATGCTTTCCAAACTATATCACCAATCTACTGATTATAATTATATTAAGGAATTTATAATATTTCAACTTTTTTGTTATAATTTAACTCGAATTATCAGCTCAGTGATCTCTTGAGAATCCACTAGAACTTCTTTTTTCTTTTTAAAGATTTTATTTATTTATTTGACAGAGATCACAAATTGGCAGAGACAGAAGTGGGGGTGGGGAGAAGCAAGGTCTGCACTGAGCAGAGAGCCTGATTCAGGGCTCAATACCAGGACCCTGGGATCATGAATGAGCCAAAGGCAGAGGCTTTCACCCACTGAGCCACCCAGGTACCCCTCCACTGGAACTTCTATCTATTCAAGATGGCTTAGCAAACCCAGAATTTTTTTTCTTTTTTGAAATTTTTAAATTTTTTTATTTTTTATAAACATATATTTTTATCCCCAGGGGTACAGGTCTGTGAATTGCCAGGTTTACACACTTCACAGCACTCACCAAAGCACATGCCCTCCCCAGTGTCCATAACCCGACCCCTTCTCCCAACCCCCCTCCCCCCAGCAATCCTCAGTTTGTTTTGTGAGATTAAGAGTCACTTATGTTTTGTCTCCCTCCCAATCCCATCTTGTTTCATTTATTCTTCTCCTACCCACTTAAGCCCCCATGTTGCATCACCACTTCCTCATATCAGGGAGATCATATGATAGTTGTCTTTCTCCACTTGACTTATTTCGCTAAGCATGATACGCTCTATTTCCATCCACGTTGGCGCAAATGGCAAGACTTCATTTCTTTTGATGGCTGCATAGTATTCTATTGTGTATATATACCACCTCTTCTTTATCCATTCATCTGTTGATGGACATCTAGGTTCTTTCCATAGTTTGTCTATTGTGGACATTGCTGCTATAAACATTCGGGTGCACGTGCCCCTTTGGATCACTACGTTTGTATTTTAGGGTAAATACCCAATAGTGCAATTGCTGGGTCATAGGGCAGTTCTATTTTCAACATTTTGAGGAACCTCCATGCAGTTTTCCAGAGTGGCTGCACCAGCTTGCATTCCCACCAACAGTGGAGGAGGGTTCCCCTTTCTCCGCATCCTCACCAGCATCTGTCATTTCCTGATTTGTTGATTTTAGCCATTCTGACTGGTGTGAGGTGATATCTCATTGTGGTTTTGATTTGTATTTCCCTGATGCCCAGTGATATGGAGCACTTTTTCATGTGTCTGTTGGCCATCTGGATGTCTTCTTTGCAGAAATATCTGTTCCTGTCCTCTGCCAATTTCTGATTGGATTATTTGTTCTTTGGGTGTTGAGTTTGCTAAGTTCTTTATAGATTTTGGACACTAGTCCTTTATCTGATAGGTCGATTGCAAATATCTTCTCCCATTCTGTCAGTTGTCTTTTCATTTTGTTAACTGTTTCCTTTGCTGTGTGAAAGCTTTTGATTTTGAATAAATCCCAATAGTTTATTTTTGCCCTTGCTTCCCTTGCCTTTGGCGTTGTTCCTAGGAAGATGTTGCTGTGGTTGAGGTCGAAGAAGTTGCTGCCTGTGTTCTCCTCAAGGATTTTGATGGATCCCTTTCTCACATTGAGGTCCTTCATTCATTTTGAGTCTATTTTTGTGTGTGGTGTAAGGAAATGGTCCAATTTCATTTTTCTGCATGTGGCTGTCCAATTTTCTCAGCACCATTTATTGAAGAGGCAGTCTTTTTTCCATTGGACATTCTTTGCTGCTTTGTCGAAGATTAGTTGACCATAGAGTTGAGGGTCTATTTCTGGGCTCTCTATTCTGTTCCATTGATCTATGTGTCTGTTTTTGTGCCAGTACCATGTTGTCTTGATGATGACAGCTTTGTAATAGAGCTTGAAGTATGGAATTGTGATGCCACCAACTTTGGCTTTCTTTTTCAATATCCCTTTGGCTATTCGAGGTCTTTTCTGGTTCCATATAAATTTTAGGATTATTTGTTCCATTTCTTTGAAAAAGATGGATGGTACTTTGATAGGAATTGCATTAAATGTGTAGATTGCTTTAGGTAGCATGGACATTTTCACAATATTTATTCTTCCAATCCAGGAACATGGAACATTTTTCCATTTCTTTGTGTCTTCCTCAGTTTCTTTCATGAGTACTTTATAGTTTTCTGAGTATAGATTCTTAGCCTTTTTGGTTAGGTTTATTCCTAGGTATCTTATGGTTTGGGGTGCTATTGTAAATGGGATTGACTCCTTATTTCCTCTTTCTTCTGTCTTGTTGTTGGTGTAGAGAAATGCAACTGATTTCTGTGCATTGATATTATATCCTGACACTTTACTGAATTCCTGTACCAGTTCTAGCAGTTTTGGAGTGGAGTCTTTTGGGTTTTCCACATATAGTATCATATCATCTGTCAAGAGTGATAATTTGACACCTCTTTGCCGATTTGGATGCCTTTAATTTCCTTTTGTTGTCTGATTGCTGAGGCTAGGACTTCTATTACTATGTGAATAGTAGTGGTGATAATGGACATCCCTGCCATGTTCCAGACCTTTGCGGAACAGCTTTCAGTATTTCTCCATTGAGTATGATATCTGCGGTGGGTTTTTCATAGATGGCACTGATAATATTGAGGTATGTGCAATAATATTGAGGTATGTGTATCTCCCTACACTTTGAAGAGTTTTTATCAGGAAGGGATGCTGTACTTTGTCAAATGCTTTTTCAGCATCTAAGGAGAGTATCATATGGTTCTTGTACTTTATTTTATTGATGTGTTGTATCACACTGACTGATTTGCGGATGTTGAACCAACCTTGCAGTCCTGGGATAAATCCCACGTGGTCGTGGTGAATAATCCTTTTAATGTACTGTTGAATCCCTTTGGCTAGTATTTTGGTGAGAATTTTTGCATCTGTGTTCATCAAGGATATTGGTCTATAGCTCTCTTTTTTGATGGGATTCTTCTCTGGTTTTGGGGTCAAGGTGATGCTGGCCTCATAAAATGAGTTTGGAAGTTTTCCATCCATTTCTATTTTTGGAACAGTTTCAGGAGAATCAGAATTAGTTCTTCTTTAAATATTTGGTAGAACTCCCCTAGGAAGCTGTCTGGCTCTGGGCTTTTGTTTGTTTGGAGAATTTTAATGACTGTTTCAATCTCCTTACTGGTTATGGGTCTGTTCAGGCTTTCTATTTCTTCCTGGTTCAGTTGTGGTAGTTTATATGTTTCTAGAAATGCATTCATTTCTTCCAGATTGTCAAATTTGTTGGCGTAGACTTGCTCATAGTATGTTCTTATAATAGTTTGTATTTCTTTGGTGTTAGTTGTGATCTCTCCTCTTTCATTCATGATTTTATTTATTTGGGTCCTTTCTCTTTTCTTTTTGATAAGTTGGGCCAGGGGTTTATCAAGTTTATTAATTCTTTCAAAGAACCAGCTCCTAGTTTCCTTGATTTGCTCTATTGTTTTTTTGGTTTCTATTTCATTGATTTCTTCTCTAATCTTTATGATTTCTCTTCTCCTGCTGGGCTTAGGGTTTCTTTCTTGCTCTTTCTCCAGCTCCTTTAGGTGTAGGGTTAGGTTGTGTACCTGAGACCTTTCTTGTTTCTTGAGAAAGGCTTGTACCGCTATATATTTTCCTCTCAGGACTGCCTTTGTTGTGTCCCACAGATTTTGAACCGTTGTATTTTCATTATCATTTGTTTCCATGATTTTTTTCAATTCTTCTTTAATTTCCCTGTTGACCCATTCATTCTTTAGAAGGATGCTGTTTAGTCTCCATGTATTTGGGTTCTTTCCAAACTTCCTTTTGTGATTGAGTTCTAGCTTTAGAGCATTGTGGTCTGAAAATATGCAGGGAATGATCACAATTTTTGATACCGTTTGAGTCCTGATTTAGGACCGAGGATGTGATCTATTCTGGAGAATGTTCCATGTGCACTAGAGAAGAAAGTGTATTCTGTTGCTTTGGGATGAAATGTTCTGAATATATCTGTGATGTCCATCTGGTCCAGTGTGTCATTTAAGACCTTTATTTCCTTGTTTATCTTTTGCTTGGATGATCTGTCCATTTCTGTGAGGGGATTGTTAAAGTCCCCTACTATTATATTATTATTGTTGATGTGTTTCTTTGATTTTGTTATTAATTGGTTTATATAGTTGGCTGCTCCCACGTTGGGGGCATAGATATTTAAAATTGTTAGATCTTCTTGTTGGACAGACCCTTTGAGTATGATATAGTGTCCTTCCTCATCTCTTATTATAGTCTTTGGCTTAAAATCTAATTGATCTGATATAAGGATTGCCACTCCTGCTTTCTTCTGATGTCCATTAGCATGGTAAATTCTTTTCCACCCCCTCACTTTAAATCTGGAGGTGTCTTCGGGCTTAAAATGAGTTTCTTGGAGGCAACATATAGATGGGTTTTGTTTTTTTATCCATTCTGATAGCCTGTGTCTTTTGACAGGGGCATTTAGCCCATTAACATCAGGGTAACTATTGAGAGCTATGAATTTACGGCCATTGTATTGCCTGTAAGGTGACTGTTACTATATATGGTCTCTGTTCCTTTCTGATCTACCACTTGTAGGTTCTCTCTTTGCTTAGAAGACCCCTTTCAATATTTCCTGTAGAGCTCGTTTGGCATTTGCAAATTCTTTCAGTTTTTGTTTGTCCTGGAAGCTTTTAATCTCTCGTATTTTCAATGGTAGCCTATCAATGGTAGCCTATCTGGATGTAGTATTCTTGGCTGCATGTTTTTCTCGTTTAGTGCTCTGAAAATATCATGCCAGCTCTTTCTGACCTTCCAGGTCTCTGTGGATAAGTCAGCTGCCAATCTCATATTTTTACCATTGTATGTTACAGACTTCTTTTCCCGGGCTGTTTTCAGGATTTTCTCTTTGTCACTGAGACTTGTAAATTTTACTATTAGGTGACGAGGTGTGGGCCTATTCTTATTGATTTTTAGGGGCATTCTCTGAACCTCCTGAATTTTGATGCTCGTTCCCTTTGCCATATTGGGGAAATTCTCCCCAATAATTCTCTCCAGTATACCTTCTGCTCCCCTCTCTCTTTCTTCTTCTTCTGGAATCACAATTATTCTAATGTTGATTCGTCTTATGGTGTCACTTATCTCTCGAATTCTCCCCTCGTGGTCCAGTAGCTGTTTGTCCCTCTTTTGCTCAGCTTCTTTATTCTCTGTCATTTGGTCTTCTATATCACTAATTCTTTCTTCTGCCTCATTTATCCTAGCAGTGAGAGCCTCCATTTTTGATTTCACCTCATTAATAGCGTTTTTGATTTCAACTTGGTTAGATTTTAGTTCTTTTATTTCTCCAGAAAGGGCTTTTATATCTCCCGAGAGGGTTTCTCTAATATCTTCCATGCCTTTTTCAAGCCCGGCTAGAACCTTGAGAATTGTCATTCTGAACTCTAGATCTGACATATTACCAATGTCTGTATTGATTAGGTCCCTAGCCTTCGGTACTGCCTCTTGTTCTTTTTTTTGTGTTGAATTTTTCCGTCTTGTCATTTTGTCCAGATAAGGGTATATGAAGGAGTAAGTAAAATACTAAAAGGGTGGCAACAATCCCAGGAAAATATGCTTGAACCAAATTAGAAGAGATCCCAAATTGTGAGGGGGGAGAAAGGGGATAAAAAGAGGTTCAAAAAGGATGAAAAAAAAAAAAAAAGAAAAGAAAGGAATTAAAAAAAAATAAAACAAATACAGAAAAATATAAAAAAGAAAAAATATATATATTAGATAAACTAGTTAAAAAACGTTAAAAAAGAAACAGGTAAAAGTTAAAAAAAAATTTACCAGAAGGTGAGAAAAAAAAAACAAAAAATGAAAAAGAAAAAACTTAAATTAACTGCAAGACCAAAAATAATCACAGGGAAAAAGCCATGAGTTCCATGCTTTGCTTTTTCCTCTTCTGGAATTCTGATGCTCTCCTTGGTATTGAAACCGCTCTCCTTGGTAGGTGAACTTGGTCTCGGCTGGATTTCTTGTTGATCTTCTGGGGGAGGGGCTTGGTGTAGTGATTCTCAAGTGTCTTTGCTCCAGGCGGAATTGCACCGCCCTTACCAGGAGCCGGGTTGAGTAATCCGCTCAGGTTTGCTTTCAGGAGCTTTTGTTCCCTGAGCGCTTTCCATAGAGTTCTGGAGGACGGGAATACAAATGGTGGCCTCCTGGTCTCCGGCCCGGAGGAGCCGAGAGCCCATGGTCCCACTCCTCAGTGCGCCCTCAGAGAAGAGCGCCCAGTTACTCCCGTCTGCCTGATCTCCGGCCACGCTCGGATTCACGGAGCCTGCGACCGTTTCAAGGTAACACCAAGCTGCGAGCTCACTGTCAGCTCTGTCTCTGTAGCCGGCTTTCCCGTTCCAATACCTGCAAGCTCTGCGACACTCAGACACCCCCGATCCTTCTGTGACCCTGCGGGACCTGAGGCCACGCTGATCCCGCATGGGCTTCGCCCCGGTTTAGCCTCTGGAGCGAGGTCCCTCAGTGGAACAAACTTTTAAAAGTCCTGATTTTGTGCTCCGTTGCTCTGTCGCTTGCCCAGAGCCGGCCCCTCCCCCCGGGGTCTATCTTCCCGTAGCTTTGGATTCACTTCTCCGCAGGTCCTACCTTTCAGAAAGTGGTTGTTTTACTGTTTCCAGAATTGCTGTTCTTCTTCTCTTTGATCTGCCGATGGATTTTCAGGTGTTTGCAATCTTTAGATAAGCTATCTAGCTGCTCTCCTTCTAGCTGAAGTAGTCTCAGCCTGCTACTTCTCTGCCATCTTGACTCCTCCCCCAGGGTAACTTTTGAGAGATATGAATTTAGTGCTATTGTATCGCCTGTCAGGTGACTGTTACTGTATATTGCCTCTGTTCCTTTCTGATCTACCACTTGTAGGCTCTCTGTTTGTCTAGAGGATCCCTTTCAATATTTCCTATAGAGCTGGTTTGGTGTTTGCAAATTCTTTCAGTTTTTGTTTGTCCTGGAAGCTTTTAATCTATCCTTCTATTTTCAATGATAGCCTAGCTGGATAGTATTCTTGGCTGCATGTTTTTCTCGTTTAGTGCTCTGAAAATATCATGCCAGCTATTTCTGGCCTGCCAGGTCTCTGTGGATAAGTCAGCTGCCAATCTCATATTTTTACCATTGTATGTTACAGACTTCTTTTCCCGGGCTGTTTTCAGGATTTTCTCTTTGTCACTAAGACTTGTAAATTTTACTATTAAGTGACGGGGTGTGGGCCTATTCTTATTGATTTTTAGGGGCATTCTCTGAACCTCCTGAATTTTGATGCTCGTTCCCTTTGCCATATTGGGGAAATTCTCCCCAATAATTCTCTCCAGTATACCTTCTGCTCCCCTCTCTCTTTCTTCTTCTTCTGGAATCCCAATTATTCTAATGTTGTTTCATCTTATGGTGTCACTTATCTCTCGAATTCTCCCCTCGTGGTCCAGTAGCTGTTTGTCCCTCTTTTGCTCAGCTTCTTTATTCTCTGTCATTTGGTCTTCTATATCGCTAATTCTTTCTTCTGCCTCATTTATCCTAGCAGTGAGAGCTCCATTTTTTATTGCACCTCATTAATAGCGTTTTTGATTTCAACTTGGTTAGATTTTAGTTCTTTTATTTCTCCAGAAAGGGCTTTTATATCTCCCGAGAGAGTTTCTCTAATATCTTCCATGCCTTTTTCAAGCCCGGCTAGAACCTTGAGAATTGTCATTCTGAACTCTAGATCTGACATATTACCAATGTCTGTATTGATTAGGTCCCTAGCCTTCGGTACTGCCTCTTGTTCTGTTTTTTGTGGTGAATTTTTCTGCCTTGTCATTTTGTCCAGATAAGAGTATATGAAGGAGCAAGCAAAATACTAAAAGGGTGGCAACAACCCCAGGAAAATATGCTTTAACCAAATCAGAAGAGATCCCAAATCATGAGGGGGGGGAAAGGGGATAAAAAGAGGTTCAAAATGAAAGAAAGAAAGTAAAAATAATTAAAAAAAAGAAAACGAATAAAGAAAAGTATAAAAATGAAAAAAATATATAGTGAAAAAACATAGGGTAAAAGTTAAAAAAAATTTAGAGGAAGAAGAGAAAAAAATGAAAAAGAAAAAAAATTAAATTAACTGCAAGACTAAAAAATCACAGGGAGAAAGCCATGAGTTTCGTGCTTTGCTTTCTCCTCCTCTGGACTTCTGCTCTCCTTGATATTGAAACCACACTCCTTGGTAGGTGAACTTGGTTTTGGCTGGATTTCTTGTTGATCTTCTGAGGGAGGGGCCTGTTGTAGTGATTCTCAAGTGTCTTTGCCCGAGGCGGAATTGCACCGCCCTTACCAGGGGCCTAATCCAATCGGCTTTGCTTTCAGGAGCTTGTTCCCTGAGCGCTTTCCGTAGAGTTCCCAAGGACGGAATACAAATGGTGGCCTCCTGTTTTCTGGCCCGGAGGAGCTGAGAGCCCAGGGCCCTACTCCTTGGTGCCCCCTCAGGGAACAGCGTCCAGTAACTCCTGTCTGCCTGACCTCCGGCCACCCTCTGAGCTCACCAAGGCTGCGACCGGTTCAAGGTAATCCCAAACTGTGATCTTACTGTTGGCTCTGTCTCTGTAGCTGGCTTTCCTGTTCCAATACCTGCAAGCTCTGCGACACTCAGATACCCCCAATCGTTCTGTAACCCTGCGGAACCTGAGGCCACGCTGACCCCGCGTGGGCTTCGCCCCGGTTTCGTCTCTGGAGTGATGTCCCTCAGCAGAACAGACTTTTATTTTTTTAACTTATTTATTTATTTATTTATTTGTTTGTTTTTTAAAGATTTTATTTATTTATTTGACAGAGAGAGATCCCAGCAGGCAGAGAGGCAGGCAGAGAGAGGGGAAGGGAAGGTAGCAGGCCCCTGCTGAGCAGAGAGCCCAATATGGGACTCGATCCCAGGACCCTGAGATCATGACGTGAGCCGAAGGCAGCGGCTTAACCCACTGAGCCAATCAGGCGCCCCGGAACAGACTTTTAAAAGTCTGATTTTGTACTCCGTTGCTCCATGCCTTGCCGGGAGCTGGCCCTTCCCCCCAGGGTCTATCTTCCCGTCGCTTTGGATTCACTTCTCCGCAGGTCCTACCTTTCAGAAAGTGGTTGTTTTTCTGTTTCTAGAATTGCTGTTCTTCTTCTCTTCGATTTGCTGATGGATTTGCAGGTGTTTGCAATCTTTAGATAAGCTATCTAGCTGCTCTCCTGCTAGCTGAAGTAGTCTCAGCCTGCTACTTCTCTGCCATCTTGACTCCTCCAAACCCAGAATTTCTGATAGAGGCACTTATTTCAATGAATTTGGCATAATATAAAATTCTGTTTCTTCTCTCCTGGATATGTGCCATGAGAATCCATCCAAACATAAGTTCCCATATTTAATTTTGATAAATTTTCAAAATCAGGGAAAATTTTTCAATGTAATTATGCCTTCTCCTGAGTTTGTGCTTGCCTACTACTTACTGGTAAGGCTAAATTCTGATACATATTATAGGCCATAAAATAGGCATGGTGACTGTACACATAAGGAAAAATTTAAAGCTAATTCCTTCATGTGTGGTAACTACAGAGGTTCTATAGTTTCAGAGGAAGATAAATATAGTTCCTTCTGTTGGCAAGGGAGTCTAGGTGGTGCTTTCACTTTCAGGTACTCTGAGTCATCTGAATCCACAGAGATACCTTCATTCCATTGATCAGTCCCCATTCTTTCCCAATCAGTGTCTTAGCATTCACATAAGACATGTGAAGAAGTTGTGAATTAAATAAGCTTTATAACTAAGGAACCTGTAGGATAAGGATTTAATACTGGCTATATCATCTCTTCAGTTATGACATAATTGAAACCTTAAAGTTACATTTTCTTTTTTTGAACTGTCTTATGTATTTGGAAGCAGCTAGCTCCTAAATAAGTGTTGTTTTCATTGTTCAGTTTTATTCAACCTTGCTTTTAGTAGGCTTTTAATTCTAGATGAACTCTCCCTTATAAATGTGTCAATGTAGACTATCAGTGTTTATGTGTCTAATGGAATCATTGCTGATATCAGACAAAACCAGGTTAATAAATTGGCCCCAGATTCTTACTGGTTTAAGAGTCTGTTCCTGGGATAGGTTCTCTATATATCAACTACAGCTGCAGAGAGCAGTATTTAAGGAAGTTAATTAAAAATAAATCTATTTAGTATCAAGTAATTGTTGGTTTAAGGAATTATTAAGAGAGCTGAAGGCAGATTATTTTTTTAAGATTTTATTTATTTATTTGACAGACAGAGATCACAAGTAGGCAGAGAGGCAGGCAGAGAGAGAGAGAGGGAAGCAGGCTCCCTGCTGAGTAGAGAGCCTGATGCGGGACTCAATCCCAGGAGCCTGAGATCATGACCTGAGCTGAAGGCAGCGGCTTAACCCATTGAGCCACCCAGGTGCCCTGAAGGCAGATTTTTAAAAAGATTTTTTTTTTTTAATTCTTTGAGAGAAAGAGAGCAGGGAAAGCAGCAGGCAGAGGGGGAAGTAGGACCCCACTGAGCAAGAAGCCTGATGCGGGACACGATCCTAGGGCACTGGGACAATGACCTGAGCCAAAAGCAGGCACTTAACTGACTGAGCCATCCAGGCATCCCTGAAGGCAGATTTTAAGATGAGCCTCGTGGAATAACCTCAAAGCTGCTTCACAAAATTAAGTCCCCATGATAACTCTTCCTCAGGAATCTAGTGCTATTGCTATAAAATTTAGGGTCATTTGAATCTGCTATGATCTACACCAGCAATGTAGATGCTTAACTATAACAATTTTTTAAAAGATTTTATTTATTTATTTGAGAGAGAGAGAGCATGAGAGGGGAGAAGGTCAGAGGGAGAAGCAGACTCCCAATGGAGCTGGGAGCCCGATGTGGGACTTGATCCTGGGACTCCAGGATCATGACCTGAGCTGAAGGCAGTCGCTTAACCAACTGAGTCACCCAGGCGCCCCTATAACAATGTTTAAAGTTTGTATCTTTTATGAAGTTATCTGAATTGCAGAACTGAAATGATGTTTAGAATCCTAGCTTCAAAGACAACTGAAAATGTAGCTTTTGCAGTCCTTGCATATAGATAAACATATGTGATGGAATTTAGAAGATACAAAATGTATACATTCATAATAAAACACTAGTAGAGTAATGAAATGTAAAAGAGTCATCTAAATTACTCATCAATAAATGAAGTAAACATTATTGTCATCCTCAATTTACAGACGAAGGAATACCACATAAGGTACTCTACAAGGACAGTTGTCTTACAGACACTGTTGTGATTCATAAAGGCAAATTATTTTTTAGTAAATTGCATGTTGCTGGCTTTATGACATTTAATTAAAACTAACAGTACTTAAAATAATAGTAATAGTTTTAATTTATTAAGCACTGGGAGGTACCAGGCATGTTTGTTAGCCATTTCTAAAGAAATATTTAAACTACTCTCTGAGGTAATTCCCATTATTCTCTTTAATTTTTATATCAATAAGTAACTCACTGAGAGTTTCACTAATTTTTCCAAGATTGCACAAATGGAGACTTAGTGGAGTGAATGATGGAGTATATGAGCTGCTCCTGAGACCTGAAGGAATCCATGTCAAGAAAGACATTGATGTGCTAAGTGAATAATATTGTTGAGTACCATTGTGATTTTCACTATTGTCTTTATGAAAACATATCAAGTTAAGAAAACATTAAAATTGTAATACTCATGGAAGTCTAACCATAGAGTTCCATCTGGTACCATGATTAAAAGATATAGTTTTGCCCTGTATGTGTCCCCAGTGGAGATCCTGGGAGGTAGACCTAAAAAGAAAAGAGAGTTTCTGCCTATTGAGTAATGAGTTTAAGAGGAGCTGCTGTTCAACAACTGTATTGTTGAAGGGGTATAGTGATTTCTGTCCATGGTTTTGAAAAACAAGGCATCCTAGAAAACCGAGTCATAAAAAATTATTCAAACAGGATATCAGAGCAGAGCAATGATAATTTTAAGGCAGGAGGTATTAATAGTTTATATAGGAATAGGCTTTTTGAGACCTCCATCCTTTTGTTGATTAACAAATATTTTAAATGCCATCATTTTAAATGATGGCACTATGGTAAGCCCTTTGGTAGGCAATAATGAACAAAGTATCCCTTTTTCTACAAAATGTTCATAGTCTGTGAAGATCTAGCATCGAGAAAGATGACATTCCAGTATATAGTGAAAATTTCTAATCATACTGATAAACATACTGTATCATGGGGCTCATGTAATCCTATTTGACTATGAATTACAGCAATACAAAGCCAAGTTTATAGATGGAGCAAAGAGGGCAATGCGAATTTGAGGACTTTAGCGCTGGAGATCTACCATCAGACAGAGTGGTACAGGGCATGATGAACACCAAAGAGATCTGATTATTTAAGTATACAAAGACTTACTGTGACTCAAATCATACTGATGGAGAACGACAAAGTATTATCTATCAGTGAGAGAATCAGTTGTTAGTCCCATAATCTATGATTATGGCTGCAGTTGAAGGGGTGCTCAATCCAAAAATGTCTCAATCCAAAAATGACAGAAACTCTTTCCAACGAGAAATGGTAGTATCATACAGGCATATGTTATATTTGAGATTACCAGTGGAAGAGTTTGGGATCTAAGCTTCTTTAGTGAAAGCAATATTCTGCATGTAAGCTTAGGGATTTAAGTTTAATTCCAAAAGAGTAGTTGTCTTCTGAATTTTTAATTTTCTAAGATACGTTATTTTGGAAAGAAATCCCCATAAGCCAAACCTGGCATTTTAGATGAGCTTATTTAGTAGTCCTGTGAAAGAAAGTGCTTTTGTGGAAGAAATAGAATCCTATTCTGAAAAATCTAAGATTTCTTTGTGTATGTTCATGTTGCAAAATTTCTTACCTCCCCTAGTAATTGGCACAATTGCTTCTTTGGGGGACACAGTTGTGATCTGAATCATTTTTCAGGTACATATTGGTGATATATACATTATTTGTTTCCTATGAATATCTGCCTTTTACTTTAAAAGGAGGAAAAAAGTATACCCACTTAAAGGGGTATATCTTGTGGGGGGTAGGTAAAATGTTAAAAAGAGTTTAAAACATATAATGTTGCTCTTTCATCTGGTTATTGTGTCATGAGGCACCATGAGCAGCAAAGTATCTAAGCGACACCCTGTACTGGTGGTGTGGGAAGTCCTGAATGGGAATCAGTGCCAGTGTCAGAAGTTTCTGGAGATGGTGGAGCTGCAGATCAGCTTGAAGGCCTACAACCCACAGAAGGACAAATGCTTCTCAGGCACATTAAGGCTCAAGTCCACTCCCTGCCCCAAGTTTTGGGGGAACAGCAGCACTGTGATGAGTCCAAGATTGTGGATATTCCCCACATGGACACTAAGACACTGAAGAAACTCAACAAGAAAAAAGAGTTAGTCAAGAATATGACCAAGAAGTGTGATGCCTTTTTGGCTTCAGAATCTCTGATCAAGCAGATTCCACAAGTTTTGGGTCCAGGCCTGAATAAAGTTGGCAATTTCCCTTTCATGCTGACCCACAATGAGAACATGGGGATCAAAGTGGATAAAATGAAGTCCACAGTCCAATTCCAGATGAAGTTGCTATGTCTGTCAGTGGCTGTTGGCCACATGAAGATGACAGATGATGAGTTTGTATGCAACATCCACTTAGCTGTCAACTTGCAGGTGTTGTTGCTCAAGAAGGATTGGCAGGAGGTTTGCGCTTTATGCAACAAAAGATCATGGGCAAGTCCCAGCACCTGTACTAAGGCATACCTCAAAAAACCCTTGTACTAACATTAGAAAAAAAAAAAAGAAAGAAATATATACTATCCATATGAGGATCACTAGTATTGGTTTTATAACATAACTTTTTTCTGTGCATAATAAATTGAATCAATAAAATCAGCTTTTCATAGAAAGCATAAAAGAGAAGTAATGACTACTTGCTGTTTTCTGTTTCTCATTCTCATTCACTTCACTCACTTTGACAGCTGCAATTTGCAATCATTATTATTTTTGTCCAGGATATCCATTTAATTATATTTCTTACCTTTACTTGGAATTCTTACTGCATTGCTGGAAATGTTGTGAGAAGTCCTATATTTTATATTCATATGGCCCCGGGTATATGTTTTTATAAAAGATTAATTCCATACTGAAAAGTCTCCCTTTTTATCTGTTGCTCAAAATCTTATAAGGTGGAAATGATCTGTTCTATTAATCCAAATGGTTAGTGCATGCCTGCAATGTAGTTGCTTTGAAAGTCTTTTCAGAAATAACATCTGAATGATTTTCAATATAAGAATTAGGAAGAAATTAAAAGAGACCCTTAATCTCAGGAAACAAACTGAAGATTGCTGGGGAGTGGGGAGGGAGGCATAGGGTGGCTGGGTGATGGACATTGGAGAGGGTATGTGCTATGGTGAGTCCTGTGAATTGTGTTAGACTGATGATTCACAGAACTGTACCCCTGAAGCAAATAATGCATTATATGTTTAAAAAAATGCAACAGCAAAGGCAAAGGAAGACACAGAATTTGGAGAGCTAAAAAAATTTTTCATCCTTTGCTGCTATAAAGCATTAAGAAGTACAATAGGTAAGAAAAAAAAAGGAGGAAGAAATTATATTTGTGAGTTTCCTAATCTGCTTATAGTAAGCTGTTAATATCCACATAATAGGTATTAAATATAGTTAAATATTTAAATTAAATAAATATTTACCTAGTTTGTGCATGGACTTAATTTATCAAATATATCTCAGTGTTTCCTAATGTACATTGATAAATGCCTGAAAAAGTCTTAGAAATCTTGACTATGGTCATTGATATAAATTCTTTCAAAATAGATCTGAGATAGTAATAGATAGAGTGTGGTACCGGGTTAACTGAGTGTAAGATGAATAAATGAGCCACAATGCCATTTGAGGGTAAAGGGAGGCTTGCTGGAGAGTCTTGGAGTGTATCATATCCTATTCTCAAAAACTTTTCTTACTGGGTGACCTGGGTGGCTCCATTGCTAAGTGTCTGCTTTCCACTCAGGTCATGATCCCAGGGTCCTGAGATGGAGCCCTGCATTGAGCCCTGCATCGGATTCCTTGCTTGGCGGGAAGCTGGCTTCTCCTTCTCCCACTCCCCCTTGTGTTCCCTCTCTCACTGTGTCTCTCTCTGTCAAATAAATAAATAAACATTTTTAAAAAACCCGTATTACTGAGGGAAGAACATGACTTTTTTTTAAACATATGTGATTATGACCAAGAAATAAAGGTGAAAACTGAGATAACAGTCAAAGCAGACAAGGTTTGTCTTACGCATGTGACTTTGGGTTAAAAAGAATCAACCCTTAGCAATTATAGTGAAACTGACACTAATTGTGCTAAGGCAGGAAAACTGACATTTTCTTTGACAATGATAACATTACCTGACCAATAGGCTTCTCATGCTTAAGTTACTGCATTGATCAAATTAAATTTTAATTTCATGTAGTTTCTCTCCCCCACTAGAATCTGAGATAAGTTAGAGCAAGAATCCTCTTTCTCATCACTGAATCCCCAAAGCTTGCCATAAGTAAGAAAAGCCTGAATGAGTTCATTAAACATTACAAAGTCCTTTAATGTAACAATCCTAATATTGAACATTAGCTTTTATTCATAATTTATTGCAAGTGAAAGTCAGGGTGAAGATGAAAGTAACCCAACTAGTCTGGGTTTTGAGGTGAAAGGAAAGTGACTGAAATGCCAGTTCTGAAAGCTGCAGTCTCTGTACATTGAACTTTCTACCTCAATTTCATCATGTTCATTCACCTATAAATTGGAAGAAATAATGTTCACTTTCTAAGAAGTTTTGTAAAATAAATACTGCATGTGATTTGCTTAATACAGAGTAGAGCGTGTAGAATATTATCAGTAGATGTTATTTCTCTTCCGTACTTCCAAAACCCTAAAGTCAGCTCTAGATGCCACAAATAAAGCTCGATTCTCCAGAAAGGTGAACTTCCAGTGGTTTATCATAGTTTCATCCATTTTATACGTTTGGTTTATTTTTACATTGTCTGTTCTTCACCTATTTTTTAATTTTTGGAGACATTTGATCTGCCTAAGGAAAAATACTTCTAAGAGAGATTAGTAATGAATAACACCCCATAAAGTCGTTGGCAGGATTAAATGAGTCAATACAAAGAAAACAATAGCTCTAGAAGGTAGGAATTGCTGAAAATTTTTATGTTATCTTCCACCCCCTTCTACCTCCTTTCTCTTCCTCCTCATTAGCATCTTAATTATGATAAACAGTGTAAATATTTTTTAGTACGTGTGAGTCTCTAATCTTTTAATATCTTAAAGTAGATATTTATATTTTATTCCCAGTCCTCTGGTGATTGTGTTTACTTGATTTCATGGAAATGACAAAGAGAATCAAAGTTTTCTAATAACACTATCTATTACTGGGTAAGAATGAAAAGTTCAGAAATCCACATCAATCCTGACACTCTTTCCATCAAACTAAATGCCCAGTGTCTCTTCAAAGGTAAACTATTATCATTCAGAATCATAATTATTAACCCAGATGTTCTACTGCATTGAAAAAAAACACTTGAATTTACAGAAAATTCTGAAACAATATTCAGTTCATCAAATGTTTGAGTTCAATGATTAGGAACTTTAATATGGGAGTGGAAAAAAGGGGAAAATACATAACTCTAGTAAAGGAAAAGGAATTTCGAGAAAGTATGAATAATAGTATTTACAAGAACGTCATCCTTTTAGTGCTCCTTACACTTTCATTTACTGGAGAAAATCATAACCTTTTGGATAGTATCCTTAAAGGCTTGCTTTACTTGCTGGTTCCTGAGGGTATATATAAATGGATTCATCATAGGAGCGACAGAAGTATTCAGAATAGCCACTCCTTTGGTCAATGATGCCTTTTCTTTTGCAGAAGGGTTGGCATACATGAATATGCAGCTTCCATAAGAGATGGAAATGACAATCATGTGTGAGGAACATGTAGAAAATGCCTTTTTTCTCTGACTGGCAGAGGGTAGTTTCAGAATTGTTCTAATGATGAACATGTAGGACAAAATTATTAGTGCCAAAGTGAAAAGCAGAATCACTATGGCAGAGTAAAAACCGATCACTTCTAAGAGCCATGTGTCTGAGCAAGATAATTGCAAGAGGGGAAAATAATCACAAGCAAAGTGATCAATGACATTGGAACCACAGTAATCTAACTGGAGAAAGAGAAGAACTGGTGGGAAGATATTTAAGAATCCTGTCAGCCAAGCACAAAAGACAAGTAAAATGCAGACTCTTTTGTTCATGATGGTTGTATAATGCAAGGGTTTACAGATGGCAACATAGCGGTCATAGGACATGGCAGTTAGAAGGTAAAACTCAGTTATTCCCATGAAGATGAAGAAAAACAACTGAGCTGTACAATTATTGTATGAGATCGTCTTGTCTCTGGTGATAATTGTGCCCAGAAATCTAGGAATACAGACAGTTGTAAAGGATATTTCTAATACAGAGAAGTTCCTGAGGAAGAAATACATGGGGGTCTGCAGATGGGAGTCAGTCAAGGTGAGAGTGATGATGGTCAAATTACCAGTGACGCTTAATATATATGTGATAATTAAGAAGAGAAAAATCATAATCTGAAGCTCTGGGTCATCTGATAGCCCTAGAAGAATGAATTCTGTGGGTACTGTGCGGTTTTTCATTGCTGATCCTTTCTTCCCCCCTTTAGAGCGGAAACTGTATGTTCCCCTATAGGACATAAAAATTTAAAACAAGATTGAGGTTAGAGTACAGAATCTTAAAAATATCCACAGTGATGAATAATCTATGAAACCCCAAAAGAAATGTTTTCCTTCAGCAACTCTCCAATTTCTACTGGACCTCACATTCAAGTAATACATATTATTTGAAGTTAAATACTGATTTCTTTTTGTTGAAAATGCGCTGTCAGGGGCCATGGGTAAAAAAAAAAAAAAAAATCTTGTGATAACATTTAAGCAGATGCTATTTATTCTAATGTTTTTTTTTAAATATTAAGATTCTAATTATTCTTGAAAATATTAGCTCCTTTTTAAAAAATCATGAATATATTCTGATTGTTATTTTTCTTTTCCTCAATATTATAAAAACTAGTCTGCATTATGGCTCATCTAAAGACAGGGTTTCAAATCTCACAGTGGTGATTTAGGCCTGCCTCCACAATGAGAACTACATAGTTTAGGAAGCTTTCACAAGGTTGCAAAATTCGTCATCTAATTTGTGAGTAATCATCTCACTGTACAATGTGCATGTTTATGCATGGGAATGTTTTGTTGACATTCTTTCATGAATTACTTTAAGAGTTTGGTTGATGCTATCACACTCTTATATATATTTTTTTGCCTTGTTGATAAATAGGCTAGAAGTACAATAAGGTAACATTCTATTACTAAATTAAATAGTTGCCTAGAAGTAGTTGAATTCACTCAATGCATAATCATTCTCTTTTCTTTTCCTTTTTTTTTTTTAAAATAATACTTCTATGGAAAATGAACAAGTAGATGGTCAAAATAATACCAACTGGGAAGCAGATATTTTTTCCCATAGGGAATTTTAATAATAATCTTGTGTATGTAACAGAATACATTTTCAAATTAGTAAAAACTGAACAATCCAAGATTAATTTCTGTGTTCCTGCTTTAGGATTTTATTAACAGTCTCTTGGTAGTAAACAGTTATTTAATTTTTAATATTGAAATGGTTGTAAATCCACAAACATATATGCAAACACGATTTTAAAACATTTATGTAAAATGAAGATTCCATATCTTATATTGAAGAATAAAAATTTTACTTACTTCCTGATTCTTCTTGATGATCTTGTCTCAAATTTTATCATCTGATTTGCTTAAATATTTACACAATTTCAGAGCTGGTAAATTGAGTTAGCAAAATATTTGGTTTCTATTGTGCTCTCAAAACAAGTGTGTTGATTTAACTTTTTTATGGTTCTTAGGGATTATAATTCTCTTCAACTCATGATATCCTTCATTCCTGATACTTTAAAATGCTGACAACATTTTATTATAATTCAACTCATTCTTGCTTTTCATCTGTCAAACTCCACATACAAATTCAATTACACCTAGGTTGACTACTACTTTTCCACTTGCCTCTTTTCATATACTACAAAACAGTAATTTATCCAATCATTTTTCTTTCTACTCATGCAAACATTTAAAATAAATATCTTGTAATTCTATGATTATACATCTGTGAAACCTAAGTAATATTTTCCTCAAGTTCATGGACTGCTATATTTTCCTGCAAACACTGTTTTGAGAAACAGAACATATGGAATATTCTTCTCTATGTCTGACATACAAATGGAACTGGACTTATTTTATCTGTGTCTTTTTGTTGACCCGGGGGAATTCATTAAGTAAATAGAGTGCCAAGGAGAAGAATCATTAGACAGAGGTGAATCAGTTTTATAAATATTGATTAAAAAGTACAAAAAGTAAAATGATTCAGGAAAATAGACAAATGTACAAGTGGCGAGATGCTAAGTATGGGAAAGCTTGATTTAGAATTTCACACTTCCATTGCTTCTCGGCCTTTTGGCTAAGATCAAGTGTAGAATTTCACTCTTCTGTGACTGCATAAGGAATGCACATTTTTCTTCCACAAACTGGACTTGTCTTCAGTAGAATTAGTGTGCTGATATCTTCTGAATTTTGGCAACCTAGAGAAGAATTCTTTATCAGGATGAAACGGTGGAAAACACTGCTGTGGATTTCTATTTTGACTGATTGTCATCTGAAATGGACAACCTCTTAAAGACTGACAAGAAGGTTTATAACTATACTGACCCTTTGAATTTAGGAAAGCCATTCCCAAGCCCCTCCCTAATGTGGCTTTTATTGCCTTTTGACGACTTTCTTCACTGTGTTATTTACTTCCATTAAACAGTTATTTATATTTGTGCATATGACATCTTCTCATATTGAGAATACTTATGAATCAATAAAATAAATATATGGAAATCTGGCATTGGATATTTTGAACTTGTTTAATCCACAATTCCTTCAATGAGAGATGTCGTTTTTATTCCTAGAAGGGTAATATATTATAGACATATAGGGGCGCATTGGTGGCTCAGTGGCTTGGGCCTCTACCTTCAGCTCAGGTCATGATCTCAGGGTTCTGGAATCAAGCCCCATATCAGGCTGTCTGCTCAGCAGGGAGCCTGCTTTCCCCTCTCTCTCTGCTTGCCTCTCTGCCTACTTGTGATCTCTCTCTCTGTGTCAAATAAAAAAATAAAATAAAAAAATAAAATAAATACATATGAATGCCATATGTACACATATGTGTAATATAATTTTATATTTAATGAGTTATCTTTATTTTCTTTGCAGTTATAGATGTGGACATAAAACATGTGTGCATTTGATACCAGTAGTGCAGATTAACACTATTTGTGGGGCGGCAGGGTGTGGATTATTTACAGGATTGAAAGATGAGAGTATTTGAAAGACAAAAGAAAGAAGTGGGAAAGGATGAACAAATCACTGGCTCACACATAGGACAATACGTAGATGCTGAGATGTGTAGAATTTATAACTGCTACACATTAAAATAGGCATTGAAAATATTTATTCAAGATATTTCAGTGGAGATGGTGAAACTACTTCTCTACTTATGAATATTCTATTCCTTTGCTTTTAGTTTTGTATCCAAATAGCAATTCTTTTTGTATTTTATTCAGAGCTTTTATTGATTACCAGGCACTGACCATAAAATTATCTCATTTTTTCAAACAAGCAGACAATACAAAACCGTCTGAGGTCAGTGCTATTATTATTCAGGTAAAGAAAGAGTCTGAGGCAGAAAGAAGTTAAAGTATCTGATATCCACCATTTGTGTGTTTGTGAGCAACACAATCTTTAGTGACTCACAGGGAAAGGGAATGAATTTCTATCTCACAAAGCACTGTACTTCATGAAATATCCTATTAGACATGTTTCTTCTCCATGTTTTTTCTCAAGCTCCTAGATACTGGATTGTCTCTCTCTTTCCTCCTTAATCACCCTCTCATTCTCTAACTTTCTACCCTTACTGCTTTACTCCTGGTTTCTAATAGCTGTCTAGCTTTTCTCTAGGCCTCAGAATAATTTACTTTTAATGAAGACTGATTACATCTGTTACCCTCCTATCCACAAGCTAGTAGGCATCTGCTTTTTAATAATGTGTCAATTACTACCATGTATTCTGAGGTTGATGAGTGACTATGTTTTAGGTCAATGAAACATCGTTCAAGCTACCAGGTTTCACTCTCCTCAAAGAATGGAGGATGGATTTTAATTACAAGTAATGGTTTGCTGTAACATGTTCTAAATCAAAAGACAAAATTTGTTAAATCAAATGGTTAAAGGATCCAACTCTTTTAAGACTTTCTCTAAAACCTGTACTGGCATCGTATTACTGAATATTTCCAGTATGTATTACTAATCATTTTCAGTGATATATTATCATGCTCTTGTGGAGGTAAGCCACTCCACAAGATGTTGGTTGGCCTCCTACTTACTGACTACCATCATTTAATTGAGCTACTATTCTATAAATTGAATTTTTAATCTCAGAAGTGTAATGATTGACAGATGATGTTGGATCTGATAAGTTACTTGGTGTAACCCATATAGTTAAGAGAATCTTTTTGTGTGTGAAATAAATAAGGGTTTGCATCATAGGAGTTCCTACCATTAGAAAGTTCCAATGCAAACTTTAACAAGAATTGTTCTCAATAACTTCATGAAAAGTCAATACACATCAAATAAATTGATCTTTGCATAGTTGCCAAAAGGTCTAATGCAAAATAAAAGAGGAAAATGAACACCAAATGCATTAGAAAATATTGAATTAAGTATTTCTTTGTCATAAAAAAGTCTAGTTATGATAAAATGCACATTTTATTTGATCACTGTTTTAAAGCTAGCTCACTGTTACGTACATTATTACATATGTTTATGTTGGGTAAAATATTTAGTCAGAGCACTAGGGCGTTGGAAACATTCTAAATTATTCAAATGTTTTTATGTACTCAGTGTTTATTGAAAACCCACTACATGGCAGATGCAGGTTCTAAGGGAGTAGTATTAGTGACTTCTGGTAAAAGTCTAACAACTGCTTTTCAGGGGGTGGAGGTAAGGGGCTGATCTGTAGAACTGATCCTGTTCCAAGATGTGAAGTCTCTCACATGGCAGGTGTCAAGCTATTTCTGTGGGCTTTCTGAATGCAGAATTGAGAAGACAGCACAACTGGCTTTTGGGAAGCATCTAGTCAGGCCCTGCACCCTTCTGTGTGGACCACAACATTTTGCTGCAGGGGATACAGAGATCTCTGCTCTCCTGGGCTGAGGGATGTGAGAGAAAACAGACAATAAGGAATGAGCATGACTGATTCCTAAATTATAGTGTCTTTTATAAATTAGTAACTATTTTGTAAAGGAAAACTGAAAAACCTTGGAAGTAGGGGCTTACTATAATTTTATGTAGAGAAATTGGGGGGAGGCCTTATTGGGGTGACATGCAGATATCTGGGAGAGGAGTGTGTCTGGTTTAAGAACCATCTAGTGTAAATGCACTAAGGCCTTAGGAGGAAATATCATGTGATTTTCTAAGAAAGATTTGTTTTTTCCTTTCTAATATTAGTAAATGTATTGGTGCTTATCCTGTTAGTCTCCTGGTTAGACCATCCAGTATAGTACTGAATAAACACAATGATAGTGAGTTCGTAACTGATTTTTGTTAAAATGATTTTTCTATGAACAAAGTATATCATGAAACAAATAAGATTTTGCATCTTTTGGACTTAAATGAATTGTATGAATAAACTGTTATATCAAAATAGCCAGAAAAAGTAAGAGAATGTTATAACTCTAAGCCATGACTATATTTATGGTCTTTGTATAGTAAATTAAAAGTGTTAAACATGACTTAATATTTTCTGAATTTCTAGAAGGTGTGTTTCCTGATGGAATCATATAACAGTTTCTCTCTTATGCTCTTGTTCTTTTTATGTATCTTAATTTTTAAGAATTGTTGTGGAAAATTGGAATTTAAAAATATTTAGAAGAAGAAAATTAGGTCATTTTTATAGTTATGGAGTGGAAAGACTAACTCAAAGGAAGGAAAATGCATGAGAAAGTGATTGGTTTTTAAATGGAAATAATATATATTCAAATATCCTCTGTATACCGTTGGCAACAGAAATACAAACAATGAAGTAAAACTGTAGTGAGACTATGTTGATATTCATAGACATTTGAGGGACCTTGTTTTTTGTTTACTTGTTCTTTATTATGCCTCTAATTGATGACAACACTTTTATCCTTTATTTTGAATTGTTTGAGAAGAATACAATCTTCCTTGCCCTGTCCATGAAGGCTCGCTTGACTTGCTGGTTCCTTAGGCTGTAAATAAAGGGGTTCAGCATGGGGGCTACTGAGGTGTTTAGCACAGCAACACCCTTGCTCAGAGACACTCTGTCTTTTGCTGCTGGATTAATGTACATGAATATGCAGCTGCCATAGGAGATGGAGATGACAATCATGTGGGATGAGCAGGTAGAAAAGGCCTTTGTCCTCTGACTAGCGGAAGGAATCCTCAAAATTGTTCTAATGATATATATGTAGGACAGAATTATTAATGCCAAAGTGAACAGTAGAGTAAACACAGCACAGGCAAAGCCCACTATCTCTAGGAATTTTGTGTCTGAACAAGAAAGGTGTAGTAAGGGGAAATAATCACAGGTAAAATGGTCTATAACGTTGGACTTACAGTAATCAAGCTGTATGAACTGCATGAGTAATGGGAATATGATTAAGAATGAAGCCAACCAAGAGGCAAAGACAAGGAGTTTGCAGACTCTGGGATTCATGATGGTCATGTAATGCAGAGTAACGGTCATAGGACATGGCAGCCAGAAGGCAAAATTCAGTGACTCCCAAGAGGATGAAAAAAAAGAACTGAGCCATGCAGTCATTAAAGGAAATGGTTTTATCTCTTGTAATCAAGCTGCCCAGGAACTTGGGTATGCTGACAGTTGTGAATGAAACCTCTAGCAAGGAGAAATTTCTGAGGAAGAAATACATGGGAGTCTGGAGGTGGGAATCCAGCAGGGTAAGGGTGATAATGGTCAGGTTCCCAGTGATGCTGAGCATGTAGGTGATGAGCAGAAAGACAAAGATCACCCCCTGAAGCTGTGGATCATCTGACAATCCCAGGAGGATGAACTCTGTTATTTCTGTGTGGTTTTTCATTTATTTCCTCTCTTGTATAATCTAGAGGGAAAAATAAAACCAAGCAGATTGTAGAAAAGAGGATTATCCACGGATAGTTCAGGAGTTTATCTCTGGAAATAAATATATTATGCCATACCAATTTGATGTAGTAGATCTTTAAGACATCTTAATAAATAGGTGACATGTATAAGTAAGTTTTGATCATATGTTGCTCTCTATGTTTTACATAGAATGTTTCTCCATAAAATCCTTATTTCACAGATTGGAAACTGAATCTAAAAAGATTTTTAAAAATCTTATCCAGGGGCGCCTGGGTGGCTCAGTGAGTTAAAGGCTCTGCCTTCCGCTCAGGTCATGATCCCAGGGCCCTGGGATGGAGCCCCGCATCGGGCTCTCTGCTCTGCAGGGAGCCAGCTTCCCCATCTCTCTCTCTGCTGCCTCTCTGCCTGCTTGTGATCTCTGTCTGTCAAATAAATAAAATCTTAAAAAAAAAAAAAGTCTTATCCAAACCATGTATTCCAAATGAGAAGAACAGGGGTTTTAGTTAGTTTTTTTTTTTTCCTTTTTTTTGCATGTTTGATAACTGGAATAGAAATGCTGCCTGTTGATATAAATGTACTTCTTTCATGGGTCCCCTTCTTAATGGGAAACTACTTGTCTTTTTTCCAAAAATAATAAAAGTGTCTCCTTTCCTCATTTCTGTCCCTCAGTTTCCTGTACTATTACTTACTGTACTAGTGTAACATAGAAAAGATGACATGTCAGGAAAAAAGTCACTAAAATGGAGGTATCTCTAAATTTGAAATTCATTGAAGTTAAATCTTTAACAATGTAACAGATTTCTGTGTTTTCACTCTGACTCACATTCTCCTTTCAACTGCTTACTCCTGATCTTAAGCTGTAGGCAATGAATTCATTGACATACTGTCCTCAGATATTATAGAGTACAGAATATGAAAAGACAGAGAAATTTAGTAGATTGGATCTACATATTTCATTGGCTAAAGAAGCAAAATTGGATGAGCATTTAAAATAAACTCTGTCTTCTCCAGAATAGTTTTTCTTTCAAAGTTTTTTCCATCTAAATGTTGTTAGTGTATTCTCCCTATGTATGTATTCTACTTTCCATCCCATATTATATTTTTATATTTTTCCTTTTATTTACATCAGTATTCATTTATAGAAGCTTTGTTTTATCAACCCTGGAGTAATCAATGAATCATACATGAAATCCCTTTATCTTCTCTTCCTGAATAACAACAACAACAATGCATTTTAGAGTGAAGTTTAAATTCTCCTCAATAAATTGAACCAATCCATTTTCTAATCCCTTATTCTGTGCATTCTCATTAAATAGTAAAATTTTCAATTCAGAGTCATGAGAGAAATCTTGCAATAAGATATTTAGTTTCAAGATATAGAATTGTTGATTATTGGTATATAATGCCTCATAATACTATGAAATTTCTTGCTCTTTTTTCCCCTTACATGCCCGAGTTCTCTTTTCACTCACTTCACTGTTTTGCAAAAAATATTGCTGTTGATTATTTGAGGCAAATTCCAACTGAGATGGATGCTGCCAAAGCTACTGGGAAAGCATGTGAGATTCATAAGAAATGAATATTTCTTTTATTATTTCTCAGGACTGGAGAAAACAGGCTAAAGAGCACTTACAAGAGAAACAGGCATCACAATGACATTTTGCAAACAAACTTATGGCAATTCAAGTGTATGATGGATATTTCAATCATAAAAGTCATTGTTCTCAAAGAACAATTCTCTATAATTAACAGCTGTGTATAGACTCTGATCTCTCAACCATTTCTGTGATGTTTTTGGTAGAGAAATGAAACATATACCTGAGACTTGAAGATATATAATTTTAGGCTTTCCTTCCTAACTACTCATTCATGTTTCTTTTTCCCAGTCACGTATAAGTTATGGTCACAAGTTTAGTGTGTCCTTTAGTTCTTTTTGTTTCAATGAGTTCTAACCTGCCCTGATATCTTACTGTTGAATTACCTGTGTAGCCCATTGAAAGTGAAATTTAATCAATTTAATGAACAAATACTTGCTATCATGTTAAATGAAATAACAGATATGTGAATGAAATAATAAGCACAAACCAGTTATTTTATTTATTTAAGTAAGTGACTTTTAGGACTCTTCTGTTGTTTCATATGAATTTTAAGGACGGCCTTCTTGAGAAAAGAATGGTATCATCTCCTAAATTGTCCAATTTAAAAATACAACTATTTAAAAAGACCTATTAAGGATTGAGAAAGCGCTTTTTTATTTATTTATTTTTTAATAATTAGAGTAGTGGTAAAATCTCCCTACATTCCACAACTGGACATTAACTTTACCATTCTTCATTCTCTATATGTGCTGAAATCTCTCTTCTTAAATTAGAAGTCCTAAAAAAGTTGTGAATATATATATCTTCAAGGCAATTTGCACCCATAACATGAATACACAGTATTCCAATTCTCTTTCTCTCTCATTGACATTCTTTTTCTTGGTGTTAGGTCTATATGCTAGGCTAATTTTTCAGAGAAGAGTGCAAAATTTTAGTTTAATTTGATATCTTGATTAATTTCTTGGTTTATACCAAGTACCATTTTTTTTTCCTGCAATGATTCATTCCATTTTTGATGAAAAAAATATTTAGTGACAGTTAATCTCATGTAAGAACTTCATGGTGACTGAATGCAAAAAATCTCCCAAGAAACAATGTAGTTTTTTTTTTTTTTTTTTCCAGACTATTACTTTAGCAATGCCTTAGAGTAGTACCAAAATTAGTTTGGAATGCACTTTACCTGAATCCTCTGAAAAAAAGAAATGACCTTGTTTTTTTTTTTTCCTAATGGAAAGGGGAAGTTTGAATCCCAAGTCAGATCGACCAGTATGAATAGGAATAATAAAGGAGAAACAGTAATCACTTAAATCCGTTCACAATCTGTAGATTGTCATAGAGATGTTCTACTTATATCCTGATTATCTCAGTTTATTAACTAAGTATCTACATTTGCAGATGATTTTCAACTCAAAAAAAAGGAAAAGAATTCTTATAAAATTTATGGCATCAGAACTTAATGTATAATGTGTGGTATTTTTAGGGCAACTCGTGGGCTTTGCATTCAAAGCAAAATAGATTAAAAATGCAATTTAGGGGTGCCTGGATGGCACAGTTGGTTAAGAGTCTGCCTTTGAATTTGACTCAGGTCATGATCTCAGGGACATGAGATTGAGCCCTGCTTTGGAGTCTGCACTCTGCGTGGAGTCTGAAATTTTCTATTTCCCTCTTCTTCTCCCCATTGGGTTCTCCCTCTCTCCCTCTAAATATATAAATAAATATTTTTTTATTTTAAACTGTAATTTAGCTACATTATAGTATTGTGAGTTTGGACAGGTTTTTAATCTCTATTTTAGTTCTTTTTTTAAATTTTGAAATGAGAATATCATCATGGAATTAGTTAGGACTAATTTAATTACAAGCACAATTAAATTGTACCAAAATATTATAGCATGTATTCCTAGACAGTAGTTACTAATATCTTATTAGCAAATAAAATCAGTTATCACATTTGAGGAATACAGCTCCATTACAAAATCACAAAACCATTTTTGTTCTCACTCATTGAGAGACAGTGCTAATGCTGTATGCTTTTAACCTCATTTATTCTTTTTGATAACCTTATGTTAATCTGAAGAAATTGACAATGAGAGAGGTTAAGCGACATAAAAACAATCAGCTATTAAATGGTAGAATTGAAATACTAATTTCTTTGTGCTGGGAAATGGAGCATGGGCTACTTAGTAAACCTACAGTCAGTGGGAGAAACCAAAGCAAGAAAATAATTTTCTGAAAATTAATAAAAGAATCAATTATTATGACAAACAGGAAATGTAACATACTCATTTTTTATAACACTAGACATATATGGAAAGAAATAGCAACCTCAAGTTATTCTGCATGATCTGATGAAAAGTTGAGTTAAGAGTTAAGAGTTAAGAGTTAATGAATTAGTGCTAAGAAGAGGAAATTTATCATTGGTTTCAGTTTTATAATCTTACCTGTTGTTGTCATATAAATATACTGCATCAGCTGGTTGAAATTATACAAAAAGCACATTGACAACTATCTCAGTTTTAGGTTAAGAGATTCAGTATTTCTAAAAATCACTCTCAAAACATTTGGTATTACTTTATTTCTATAGCTAATTTTCTATTACACATTTTCCATTGTAGCTACAGTAACAAAAACATTTGGAATTACTTTGGGCTTTTCTGGATGAAGGTTCTATATGGATTTTCCCCTGCATGAGGCACATGTTTTATTTACTGTATATGCCTATGTCTCACAGCAAATACTCCAATGAATCAAATATGCCAACAAGGGCTTAGAGGAAAATACACTAAGGATTGTACAAATGTTATCAACAGTTGCACCAATATTGGAACAGGAAACTTTTTGGGATAAGGCCCAAAGAGATAGAAAGGGCATAAGAAGTCAGCCAAAAGCAAATGGAATATTTTGCATTGATCTAAATGAAAAAACAACTAAAGTGCAAGGTTTTTGGGAGAGATTTCCTGAATTTTCTAAATCAGGACTTCTCTTAAGATTAGATGCTCCGATTTCTTTTGCTGAGTAAAATACTGGGACAACTTAATCTTATATGAAAACATTACATTTTTATCATATACTGAAATGTCTCCATAAAAGTGGCTCTCCAAACTAGTAGGTATCAAATAAATTATACAAAAACACTGAATATAGAACAATAAAAAGAATGGGATAGAGTTCAATGCTCAGTGATTTCCCATTGAAAGACATTAAAAACTATGGATTAAATACTCATTGAACTCTTCAATCTTTTCCAAGAATCACTTGAAATTATTCTCCCATCATAGTTATGGTGCTATTTATGGAGAAGTATCTACTACCGAGAAGGTCCCTTTCTATTTGAAAGTTGTGTTGGGTTTACCCTGTAATTAATGCAAGCATAAAATCTAGGAACTTGGTAGGATTTTACAACTCTGATTTCTCTCTGTTTCATTTTAGAAATGACAAAATATCTTTCAACAAATATCTTTTGAGGATCTGCTATTTTTAAATAGTACACAAAACACTGGGGATAAAATGGAATCAAAATAGATATAATTCCCACTGACATGCAATTACTGAAGATTAAGGGCAAGCCAGTGAGAGAAAAAGACCCAAATAATGTCACATAATAATAGCCAAAGTTATGAAGCACCTGGGTGGCTGATTTGGTTAGCGTCTGACTCAACTTCAGCTCAGGTCATGATCTCAGAGTCTTAGGATTGATTATTACCTCAGGGTCTAAGCTCAGAGCAGAGTCTGTTTGGGATTCTTTCTCCCTTCTCTGCCCCTCCCCCTGCTCATGCTTTCTTTCTTGCCCTCTCTAAATAAATCAATATGATCTTTAAAAATAAATAACAGTGTCCCAAAATATGTAAGGTAACCTCTCATTTCAGAACTTTGATACTATGCCAAGGTATTTTTTTTTCATTTTTAATATAATTTTTTATTTTTTATAAACATATATTTTTATCCCCAGGGGTACAGGTCTGTGAATTGCCAGGTTTACACACTTCACAGCACTCACCAAAACACATACCCTCCCCAATGTCCATAATACCACCCCCTTCTCCCAACCCCCTCCCCCCAGCAACCCTCGGTTTGTTTTGTGAGATTAAGAGTCACTTATGGTTTGTCTCCCTCCCAATCCCATCTTCTTTCATTTATTCTTCTCGTACCCACTTAAGCCCCCATGTTGCATCACCACTTCCTCATATCAGGGAGATCATATGATAGTTGTCTTTCTCCGCTTGACTTATTTCGCTAAGCATGATACGCTCTAGTTCCATCCATGTTGTCGCAAATGGCAAGATTTCATTTCTTTTGATGGCTGCATAGTATTCCATTGTGTATATATACCACATCTTCTTGATCCATTCATCTGTTGATGGACATCTAGGTCCTTTCCATAGTTTGGCTATTGTGGACATTGCTGCTATAAACATTCGAGTACACGTGCCCCTTTGGATCACTACGTTTGAACGTAGTATGCCAAGGTATTTTTAATGAGGAAGCTTTCTCTGTTATACTAAGTAATATATATATATATATTTTATATATATATATATATATATATATATATGTCATTATATTTAGTAATTTTTTGAATATGAATGTATACCAAAATTTACTTTTAATATTTTATAGTTTTTATGTTGATTGAAATTTACCAAAAGTCCAAAACCAGTGACTTAGCTAAATACTCTAAATTATTCTTATTCAACCATAGTATTTAATAAAATTATGTGTGAGGATGACCTAATTGTTTATATCACAGTTAATCAGTATAACCTGCCTATCTGTGAAAAAAGCTATTTAAACAGGTATCTTTAATTTCTATTAAAAGTTTCATAGATACAAAATTTTGTTACTTTAGGGATCAAAAATATTTTTAGTTCGATATATAAGTGCCTATGGTATACAAGAATATCAATGGAAGACAGTATATCACAAGGATTTTTTTTTTGAAGATTTTCTTTATTTGAGAGAGAGAGAGGAAGAGAGAGCATGAGAGGGAGAAGGTCAGAGGGAGAAGCAGACTCCCCATGGAGCTGGGAACCTGATGCAAGACTCGATCCTGGGACTCTGGGATGATGACTTGAGCCGAAGGCAGTCACTTAACCAACTGAGCCACCCAGGTGCCCAAAGATCTTTTTTCTTAATGGAATTTTAGATCCAAGAGAGATAGGTTCAAATTCAAGCTTTGCTATTTACTCACATTATAAGACTGGAAAATTGTTAAAGGCCTTTCTTTCTTCATTTCTAAAACTGGTTTAACAATGCAAGTTTTTAAAAAATATTTTATTTATTTATTTGACAGAGAGAGAGAGAGAGATCATAAGCAGGCAGAGAGGTAGGCAGAGAGAGTGGGAGGAAGCAGGCTCCCTGCTGAGCAGAGGTCCCGATGCGGGACTCTATCCCAAGACCCTGAGATCATGACCTGAGCCGAAGGCAGAGGCTTTAACCCACTGAGCCACCCAGGCGCCCCCAATGCAAATTTTTAACAAATTAAGTAAAACATAATATGTGGAGCTTTCTGTTTCAAAAGAAGGAGAAGCTTGAGACAGATCAATAGTCATGCAAAGAGCATATGGAAATGTGAGATTAAACAAAAAATAATGTGCTCTAAGACATATGACACCTTCAGTTTCCAGTTCTGCATGTAAGAAGTCACAAATCACCACCTGGGTCTAATGAAAGAAAGAAGATGAACAGCCTGAAAAATCAACTCCTTTTGGATCCTTAGAGCAGGCAAATCACTGCTCTCAGGATTGAAAATCAGACAGATAAATATAAGAAGTGAAGGTTTAAGGGAGTAGAAGCTCATGAGCAGGAACTGCCATAAGGTCCAGTGCTAGAGTAGGAAAACCTCAAGTATAATGTCAGAAAAATCACCTCATGCTTCTTCATGGGAAGAGGAAAAGGGACCGTTTTGAAATACATGAGAGTGCTGTGCTCTTAAGAGAGCCAGCCCTCACAGAAATCTAGCTAACCAGAGCCTAACCTGCTGGGACACTATAGAGCTTAACTAACTCCAGACATGGAAATACCCAACTCCAGTATCCTCTAGACTTCCATGTGGGAAAAAGGAAACACCCAACTCCAGCCCACTCTAACCTTCCTGTTATACTAAAGTGGAGGGAAAAAACTGAGAAACACTTACAAAATTTACAACCCAGAGACCAAGGCTCACTAAGACACTGAGCCCTAACCGTAGGACTATAGAATCCTTCCCCTCCTCCCATGCCTGACCATCACATTTCTAAAAGTCTGCTTGCTCTGTTCCTTTTACCCAGTGCATCGTGTCTAGGTGTCAAGAAAAGAGTACAAGCATAACAAAGGTGAAAAAAAAAATATTGAAGAGTCAGAGCATGATTCAGAACCAGACATGGCAGAGGTATTAGAATATTAAGGCTGGAAATTTGAAATAAATATGATTAATATCACAAGGGATCTAGGGGGTAAAGTAGATGGAAGGCAAGAACAGAATGAAAAGACATGCACAGAGTTACAATCCAAAAACCCCATACAAACAAACAACAAAAAAAAAAAACCACCATCACCAACAACGAAAACAATTCCTGAAGAAATACAGAATTCTTAGACAAACAGAAATTAAATGTATGTGAAGTCGATATCCAGACTGGACAGAATTGTTAAGAGAAATGCTTTAAAAAGAAGGAAAATAATATAGTTCACTGCGTCAGAGATTTACATAAAGTAAGGAAGAATACTGCAGAAAGAAGAGTCAAAGGTAAAACAACAACAACAACAAAAAACATTAGTTTGTTGGGTGCCTGGGTGGCTCAGTGGGTTAAAGCCTCTGCCTTTAGCTCAGGTCATGATCCCAGGGTTCTGGGATCAAGTCCCTCATTGGGCTCTCTGCTCAGCAGTGAGCCAGCCTGCTTCCTCCTCTCTCTCTGCCTGCCTCTCTGCCTACTTGCAATCTCTATCTGTCAAATAAATAAATAAATAAATTCTTAAAAAAAAAAAACTCACAAAAAAAAGCATTAGTTTGTTAACTTAGGGCACTTGACATACCCTAGGTGACTGTAGGCTGCTGAGAACAAGAAGGATCTGGATGGCAAGATGTTGCTTCAAGGACTTGAGGTAACACAGAAACAGAGTGAGCAGGAGATTACAAACTCCATAAAATAAGAAAATAAGGAAATGGGTAAAGTCTTTGAATTGGGAAGATCCCCGTGGAAGTGTGAGAAGACACATCCTTGGAAAAGTTTTGAGAGGCCCCCAGAATTTTGTGGACTGAAGCTGGACTGAAGGGTGATGGTCTTCCTCTGTACAAATCCAGATTTATGAGACTGTGAGAAGCCATTGTTTTTTCAGATGTGTAAGTATCAACCCAAAGGTGCAAGAAGCATGAAGAAACAGAGAAAATTCTCCAATCAAATAACAAAATCTTCATTAGCAGAGTCTGGAGAAATATAGACACATCTGACAAATTATTCAAAATAACTGTCATAAGATGCTCAATGAATTAGGAAAGTGGCATGTGTTTTAGTTTTATTGCATTTGCTTCAAATCTTTAACAGGTATAAATAGTTTTTAAAAGATTTTATTTATTTATCTGACAGAACGAATGAGAATGAGAGATGGCCCAAATAGGGAGAGCGGGAGTCAGAGGGAGAGGGAGAAGTAGGCTCTCCACTGAGCAGGGCGCCTGATGCAGGATTTGATCTCAGGACCTGGGATCATGACCTGAATGGAAGGCAGATGCTTAACTGACTGAGCCACTCAGATGCCCCAAGTATAAATACTTAAAAAAAATGTTAGAGAACATGGAAATTCTATAAATAGTCCTCAAATCATGATCAATATTTACCTTGTGATATGCACTAAATTTCACAAAATAAAAGCTCTACATTTAAAGTGCAAATCACAGCTTCTTATTACTTCTAAGAATGGAATTTAATATACAATAGTTTGGGAGTGTAGCTTTTTAAAATTAACATATAATGTATTATCTGATCCAGGTGTACTGGTCTGTGAATCATCAGGCTTACACATTTCATAGCATGCACCATAGCGCATACCCTCCCAATGTCCATAACCCAACTACCCCACCCTACCACCTCACCCCCAGCAACCCTCAGTTTGTTTTGTAAGATTAAGTGTCTTTTTTTTTTAATGTTAAGAGATCATCAATGAACTACTTGAAAACACAAAAGAGATCACACACTAATTTTGAAACTATATGTGCCACTTGGGGAATTTATTAAAGAATTAATACTATTTTCTATATCGTGTATAAAGTAGGTCTTATAGAAATGTACTTCATGGGATGCCTGGGAGGCTCAGTTGGTTAAGCCGCTGCTTTCGGCTCAGGTCATGATCACAGGGCACTGGGATCGAGTCCCGCATGGGGCTCCTTGCTCGTCAGGGAGCCTGCTTCTCTCTCAGCCTCTGCCTGCCACTCTGCCTGCTTGTGCGTGCTCTCACTCTCTCTCTCTCTGACAAATAAATAAATAAATAAAATCTTAAAACAAAACAAAAAAGAAATGCACTTCATTTCGGCAAAGTTTTGTAGGAGAAATAAAGTCTACCATATTTTAAAATAAGTCAATAAACAATGCATGAAGACACTTTGGTATGGAAGTGGAAGAAATGAGGCGGGAAAATATTTAACTATAATGGGGCAAATAAGAGACTACCAGAAGTAGCATACTGATAGAGATATTTAGGAATTTCAGGATTTTACCTAGTTACTCTTTAGACTCTCCTTCCCTCCCACCCCCGCCCCAGGAGAAATATTTCATTTACTTGAAGAAAATACTACTTTATGGACCACATCTCTGAAGGCTTGTTTTACTTGCTGGTTTCTCAGAGTGTAAATGAAGGGGTTTAGCATAGGGGCAACAGAGGTATTGAGTATAGCTACTCCTTTTGTCAATGATGCCTTTTCTTTTGCAGAGGGATTAGCATACATAAATATACAGCTTCCATAAGAAATGGAAATGACAATCATATGAGAGGAACATGTGGAGAAAGCCTTTTTTCTCTGACTGGCAGATGGGATTCTCAAAATCGTTCTGATAATATACATATAAGATAAAATCACCAGTGCCAATGTGAATAGCAGAGCAACCAAAGCAAAGTAAAAACCAATCACTTCTAGGAGCCACGTATCTGAACAGGATAGTTGTAGAAGGGGAAAATAGTCACAGGCAAAGTGATCGATGACATTGGAAGCGCAGTAATCCAGCTGGAGCAGAAGCATGAGGGGTGGGAAAATGGTCAGGAACCCGCCCAGCCACGCACAGAGCACAAGCACTGTGCAGACTTTCCTGCTCATGATGGTGGTGTAATGAAGGGGCTTGCAGATGGCAACATAGCGGTCATAAGACATGGCAGTCAGAATGTAAAATTCTGTCACCCCCATGAAAATAAAGAAAAAGAGTTGGGCTGCACAGTTGTTATAGGAAATAGTCTTATCCCTGGTGATAATTGCTCCCAGGAATCTAGGAATACACACAGTTGTAAATAAGATTTCTAAGAAAGAGAAGTTTCGGAGGAAGAAATACATTGGTGTCTGCAGATGAGGGTCCACCAAGGTTAGGGTGATGATAGTCAGGTTTCCAGTGACGCTTAATAAGTATGTGATAAATAAGAAGAGAAAAATCACAATCTGAAGGTCAGGATCATCAGAAAGGCCTAGCAGGACAAACTCTGTGATCACTGTGTGGTTCATTCCTCTCTCTCTCCTTTTCTTCTTTTAAAGGTATTTATATGGCAAGAGAATTAAAGGGAGGAGATGCAAGTTATAACTCATGATGATCAATATCACCATCATTGATACCATTGTAAAATACATTCTATAGTCCTTGATGATCTTATTTTCTTTTGATCGTCTTGTTTGCATTTGGCTGTGAGTTTTGCTTTTTTAGTTTTCTTACATGATTTGAAATGTAGTAAGAGTCAAAAAAAAAAAAAAGAAATGTAGCAGGAGAAAATTGGAAACCTTTATACAATAACTCACATCATTGAAAGATGGTAAATAAAATCAGTACTTCTTCCTTTGTCCAATTTATGTATATTATTGATTTTTGTTGACAAATTAAGAGAAATAGGCATTTTTCTTTCTTTTCTGTCACATATTTGTTAATGGATACTCCCACCTGAAAAAATAGAAATGGATGATCTTAATTCCATCACAAGGTTAAAGTGAAATTTAGAAGACTAAATTTACAACCAGTATAGTTATAGGTTTTATGAGATGAGAAATCAATTAATAATTTTCCTAGCAAATGAAGCACAGTATTAATTATAAATTATTTAAATTAATTAATTACTTTATATTAATAGGTTTTAGTGTAGTTTTCTATACTGTATGTGAGCAGTCTATATATATTATATAGTAATATATATGTATTTATCGTATGATAAAATATATAACCTAAATATTTTATTTAACAGAGAACATATTCACTTACTTCTTGGTTTGTCTTACAAGTTCATTGAAATCATTAATGTTTGACATCTTCTGTGACTTGCTAGCAATGTATATATAGAAACATTTTTATATTTGAGCTTAAAGGGACATGCAATATTTATCTATTTTTTCATTTTACACTAAACTACAAATTGAAAAAATGAGTACTTGCCTCAGATCTTAGCAGCGCTGTCACCCAGATTTTTCATCTGATCTTTCTTACTTATTAGCTTTATGAGAAATGTTTGATGCTTTTGTAATTCTGTTGCACACTTACCTTTTACATGAGAAAACTTATCTATAAGGTTATTCCAGAAGCATATAGGAAAACCTCTGCCATTTCTACTAACCTATTCAGCTATTTCCCAGCTGTGCTGGATATCCAGTGCTGTAGATTTTGATTTTTAAGTTTATGACAGTCCTCCCTTTTGTTTTAGATTGTCAGATTTGTGCATGAAGAATAGAATGTAAATCATTGCTTCTCTGCCAGACTCCAGCAACACTCACTCTAATCAAATTTGATTCGCTTTGTCTCTATTTTACGATGGCTCAAAGAAAATAATTCAGGAAGTAAAAATGGAATGTCAGAAACTTTTAAAAATGTGGAAATAATACAATAGTCCTCTTCAATAAAGTTAATCTAAAAATTTAGGAAAGCATGATTTAAAGAGAAGACTGAAAGGGATATAACATTATTGGTATATTCTTAAACTAGATTGATTTCCCTTCACTTGGACTTATACCTCAATTTTTCCAAGACTACTTGTTTTGACCTTAAAATAAGGTTTTTCATGGATCTCCTGGGAACAAGACCAAGTCCAGGTCAGACTGTATATTTATAGACCATGAGGGATTTCTGGAAGCCTTTCTTGCATTTCTCAGTAGCTTTTTAACTCTTCTCTATAGTGAATCTCCCTTGAGAATGGTTGTGTTCATCCTGTATCTCACAGAAGACCTGTGATGTTGACTTCTATGGAATAATTACTTTCATTAATCACAATTACTTAATATTTCATGAATAGCAAAAACAGTTGTGAAATCTTTCTTACAAAAATAAATCATAATCTAATTTATATTTAACCTTCTTGAAATGCAAAGTTTTCAACATATACCCTTTTTTGCTGTTATTTATCCTTAGGCTTTGTTAATGTTGAGGCATCAAGAAGAAAGGCCATTTAATAATTCTAAGTCAAATAATAACTATTATAATGCACATATCATACTCACAGTCTTAAAAAATATTATTACATTGGTTAACCAATTTAGTCCTCATTACAAATAGCAATATTTAATTGCAGAGTCAATTTGATCATCTTAATTTTCATCTTGGCCTTTATCTCAAGTGGTGCCTTCTTGTGTGCTGATTTAGGGACCTCAGAAGGAGGCTTCCTGCATTCTGGTCAGGACATACATTAAACTTCAGGGGTTCTGGATCATAGCCCAAGGGACTTCATTACTCTTGAAATGAAGGACAAGAGATGGAGTCAGGATTATCATCACTCCTATAAATAGATATGATGTAATAATTACTTAATATTAAAAAAGTGTTATATGTCTAAATTAAATAACAAAACATACATTTAACATAAAATACATAATAATGAATTTATATTATCAAATAATACAGTCACCAATTCACAACTAAATCACAGGTAGGATGCAATTTGGAAATAAATTACTTACTAGAAGAAGGGAATTAGAACAGAGAATGGTGAAAAATGGAAGGAAAAGGTAGGCATAACTCAATTTAATGACTGCATACTATATTTATTAACTTACTTAAAGGAGCAGTCAGTAAAGGTAAGCATGCTGGCAGATGTGGCTTTATATCATAGAGAGTGATACCCTTGTCCACTTCATTTATATTTTTTTCAGCTTTGTTGAGCTAGAATTGATCTATATAACATTGTGTAAGTTTGAAGGGAACAATGTGTTGATTTTAGACACTTGTGCATTGTGAAATGATTACCAAGGTAGGGTTAGTTAGCCCATCTTTCACTTGTATATTTACCTTTTCTTTTTTGTGGTGAGAACATTTAAGCTTTACTCTCTCAGCAACTTTAAGTATATAATATGGTAATCTTGTAGATCAGTTCTGTTGCAAGAATGAAATGGTGTCATGTTTTTACCCTAAAAGCCCAATTAATAGGTAACAAGAAACTCTCTCATATTCTTGGGGGCCACAGGGACAGTAATGCTCATTTGACTGCATTCTCATTCCAAGGATTTCCTGTAATCATTATTTAGATTCTTAATCCAGGTTTAGATTTGGGGACTTTTTTTTAATGCAAAAATTTAGGTTTGGGATTTTTTTGCAACTATGAAGAGGAGATACATGCTTAGTCTTCTTTTTTTATTCTTAGCAGCTACTGTTGATCAATGGCTGGATCCTTTAATTCATATATGCTACAAAATGACTATGTTCTTAATCTGCTATTTATCATTTGCTTATTCATTGTTCCAGTTTACATGAAAAAGCCCTACTTCATTTTTACTCAGTAGTCAGAGTTGGTTGTCTAGGATCTTTTTGTTTGTATTTTTAGGAATACATGGCTCTATAAATTTTGTATTTGTTGTAGGTCACATTAGTGATTGACATACATATTTCAAGAGAGATTGAAATTGTCATCCCTCTCTCTTTAGAGTGCTTTAGTCAGGGGTACACCTTTCTCTTTTGGGGAGTACAATTTTCCTCTTTGGTTGTTTCCTTCACATCTTGTAGGACAAGTGTTTCCAGGCTCATGCTACATTTTTCTGTATTAGAACTGGACTGAGTCATTTCTCCAAAGAGGCCTCATTACATTGGTTAGGAAATGTGAATCAAGGTAAGAAACTGGGTAAGAAACTATGAGTTTGATCATCCTTTCTAGGTATTTTCAGCGCATAGGGCCAAAACACAGAATTTTTTAAAAAATATTTCATTTCTTTTCCCATGTCCTCTGTGTTATTTGTTATGCTCCACAAATAAGGGAAACCATATGATAATTGACTCTCTCTGTTTGACTTATTTCACTCAGCATAATCTCTTCCAGTCCCATCCATGTTGCTACAAAAGTTAGGTATTCATCCTTTCTGATGGAGGCATAATACTCCATAGTGTATATGGACCACATCTTCCTTATCCATTCATCTGTTGAAGGGCATCTTGGTTCTTTCCACAGTTTGGCGACCATGGCCATTGCTGCTATGAACCTTGGGGTACAGATGGCCCTTCTTATCACTACATCTGTATTGTTGGGGTAAATATCCAGTAGTGCAATTGCAGGGTCATAGGGAAGCTCTATGTTTAATTTCTTGAGGAATCTCCACACTGTTCTCCAAAGGGGCTGCACCGACTTGCATTCCCACTAACAGTGTAAGAGGGTTCCCCTTTCTCCACATCCCCTCCAACACATGTTGTTTCCTGTCTTGCTAATTTTGGCCATTCTAAGTGGTGTAAGGTGGTATTTCAATGTGGTTTTAATTTGAATTCCCCTGATGGCTAGTGGTGATGTATTGGAGGGAGAGATGAACCATGAGAGACAATGGACTCTGAAAAACAATCTGAAGGTTTTGAAGGGGTGGGGAGTAAGAGGTTGGGGGAGCCTGGTGGTGGGTATTATGGAGGGCACATATTGCATGGAACACTGGGTGTGATGCATAAACAATGAATTCTGTTACACTGAAAAGAAATTAAATAAAAAAAAAGTAAAAAAAAAAGATGTCATTTATTTATTTGAGAGAGAAAGAGCACAGGTTAGAGAGAAAGCATGAGTGGATGGTGGCGGGTGAATGGGGGGAGGAACAGAGGGAGAGGGAGAAGCAGACTACTCACTGAGCATGGAGCCCAAGGTGGGGCTCAATTCCAGGACCCTGGGATCATGACCTCAGCTAAAAGCAGCCACTAACCCATTGAGTCACCCAGGCACCACACACACGTATATATTTTTTAAAGTAAAATGCCTGTCAGGGCAATTTCAATCTATCATTCAAATTTAGAACTACAATATTTTTATGAAACTCCTTCTACCATATACATATATATGTTATATATTATTATATATTTATTAATAAAATAAAGATATCTATCTATCTATATATCTTTAATTTAAAGTCTTATTTATTTGAGAGAGAGAACATACCTGTGGCAGGGGGTAAGGGTGAAGGGAGAAGGAGAAGCAGACTCTCCTGCTGAGCAGGGACCTTGGTGCAGGGCTGAATCCCAGGACTCTGGGATCATGACCTGAACTGAAGGCAGATGCATAACCAACTGAACAACCCAGGCACCCCTTTATATATTTTTTATCTCATAATGAGAACCCTGGCTATGGATGGAATTAGAGAAGATTCTAATATCGTATTGATCTTCATTTGCTTCTTTTCCTCACACTGCATATAGAGCAGCATTAGAATAACAGTGACAGCACTAATATCCACCATATTATTCCTACCTAGAAACAACTTAAGATTTTTTTTAAGCTAGTGTTTTTGCTCTTAGATTAAATCCTACTTGGACGTACAGTTCAATTATAGCACTTAAGATCTCTTGGAATAATTCTGCCTCATTTGGTTATCGCACTAACTAAATATATATTTAATATATTTATTCCAGTTCAGTATAATGGCTTATGCCGGTAGGATACACATTTCCTTCCACTCCTTTCAAACAATTTTGACTTGCTTTCTAAGGATTCCTGAGACAGATTCACTGAGCCACTGAAAAGTGAAACTAGAGGGGTGCCTGGATGGCCCAGTCAGTTGAGCCACTGACTCTTTGTTTTGGTCCAGGTAATGATCTCAGGGTCATTAGATCCAGCCTTGTGATAGGTAGGCTCAGTGCTCAGTGAGGAGTCTGCTTGGGATTCTCTCTGTGACTCCCACTGGCCTCCCCCCCCCACTCTCTCTCTTTCTCTCTCACAAAAACAAATAATTTTTTAAAATATTAAATAGAATTGAAATTGAAACATAATACTGAATATTGGCTAAATAAGAAGTCTGGAAAGCATCTTCAGAGGTTTTGTTCTTAACACATCGGTATCATGGGATGCCTGGGTGGCTCAGTCAGTTGAATGACCAACCCACTCTTGGTTTTGGCTCAGATCATGATTTCAAGATTGTGGGATGCAACCCTGAGTCAGTCTCCATGCCCATGATGGAGTTTGCTTCAGATTCTTTTCCCCTCTCCCTCTCTGTCCCCTCTGTTCCGCCAGCTCATACCCACTCTCTCTCTCTGAAATTAAAAAAAAAAAAATCTTTTAAAAAAGTTGATATCTTACACTTTTGAAATTTTTACCATCAAGTAAATATGAATGGTGATTAATTAGTAACTCTGATAAGCTAGTCAATGGCAATTTCATTGATGTTCAAGGTAAGAAACTAACTCTATTTTAAAAAATACATGAGGTTGAAGTCTCAAAGGATGTCCCTTTGTCAGTCTGAGAGAAGACTTTTGACTGGTGGCACTTCATTTCAGGTATCTTAAAATTAAAAAACTTAATTCTTTATGTTGTGCTGGATGGAAGTCTCCTTTAGTAATGCATTAACTTTGTTTTTTTTTTTTAAATCTTATATATTTATTCACTTACCCTTTGTTAAAGCCCTTTAAAAGTCATTAGAAAAATATATTCAGAGAGTGCTCCAAAGAAATTTGCTTTGTTGATCATGTTACTGTGTTTCTTTTTCCTTTATTAAATTGTTCAGAATGAGTTGTTCACATTCATCTTAATATATTAGAGGAAAGAAAAAGAATTTAATTAATGTTATGGGCAATATCTAGCTCAGCTTGATAGTAACACTGAAATACTCTTCTGGCACTACTCATATATTCTTGACAAATTAACTAGGAATCATATGAAAACTCAGCCCGAATGAAACAAAATCTCCACAGTTGACTCCACTGAGTGACTGGAAGAATTATTTTATTGGAATTGTCTTTTACTGTTCTTCATAATTATTTTGGAGATCATTTTCCTGGAGAAATCACAATTATTTACATTTATTCATTTCATCAAGGATGAGAAGATCAGTTTTTATAATTCATACACTTGTGCATAGAAACAAATCAAGTAAAAAAGAAAGCACCAAATTACATTTAATAATATTTTCAGAAATGATAACTCTCATATCTTTAGGGGTTTTTGCTGAATATTAACACATAACCTTATACCTTTAGTTTATTAATCAGCCATCTATAATTTGAACAAGGAAGGAAACAATAAATTATTAATAAAATTATGACATTAGGACTTATTATTCATATTTTTGACATTATAGGGTTAGTTTATTTATTACAGAATGAATATTTTTTTGTAATTAGAAAGGCATGGATTGGTGTGCCTGGGTGGCTCAGTGGGTTAAAGCCTCTGCCTTCCACTCAGGGGCCTGGGATGGAGCCCTACATCTGGTTCTCTGCTCAGCAGGGAACCTGCTTCCCCCCTCCTCTCTGTCTGCCTCTCTGCCTACTTGTGATTTCTGTCTGTCAATTAGATGACTAAAATCTTAAAAAAAAAAAAAAAAAAAAAAGAGAGAGAGAGAGAAAGGCATAGATGAAAAAGGAAAATGAGCCACTTAGTGGATTTGTGACTTTGGATGTTACTAAGTTTTTTAAACTTCATTTTCTTCATTTGACATGGAGTTAAAATGTAAGGAGTGTTTTGAGAGCGAATTCAACCAATGTAAGTGAACACACTCTATAATTTATGTGACAATAGGATATATAAATAGCTGCTTTATTTATTTTTGTTTTAGTTGGCATTAATTTCAAACTTTGGGAAGGATGCTCATGGTCATTGTGATTTTTCAAAGACAATTTGTTTCAGTGATACTTAGGACTTTTATTATTTATCTCACTTAGTCCTTCAACACAGTTATGAAAGTTTTATTCTGTTATTCTATATTCCCATTGAAAAACTGAGGCTCATAGAGACGGTATATCTTATACAATTTCACATAGCTAGCAAGTGTCAAATATAATCTTAGACATCCTGAAATTAAAGTCTGTCCTCTTGAACACAATATCAGTAGCCTATCTCCAAATGGCAACACACATAGCCATAGTAACTTCCTGTTCTTAACTGAAAATAAATTAATTGATATAGTAAAACAAAATATACTGTCCTTTTTAATACTTTTTAATATATCCAGTTGCAAATCCTAACCCCAATATACCCCATTTAATTTGATTAAAAGTTGAACTAATGAGTCAATAATAAGGCTTGAGAGATTTTCACTGCCTTCTGTATGCCAGGCTTAGCTCTGCTTTTCATACAGGTTCACAAACACAGATTGCCTGTAATAGTAAAATATTGGCAAATCTCATCATTGTCATCTAGGGGAGCAAGCATTTCGGATAGCCTTCCCTTTGCCATTGAACAATGATGTTTTCTATCATCAATATTTTTGTCTTGTTCTTCCCATTTTTTCTGGGAGGAATATACATATTTAAATATAGAGAGTAAGAAAGACCAAATATATAAAGGACCAAAAAAAAAAAAAATCAGAAGGTGTGTTAAAACTTTTTGGCATGGTTTTTACACAGATTTAACTTGTACAGAGTAGTTAATATTTTATGAGTTCCCTGTCTCAAGGGAAATAATTCAGTAAATCAAAATTTCCAGAAAAGGGGGCAGCTGGGTGACTCAGCAGATTAAGCCTCTGCCCTTGGCTCAGGTCATGATCTCACGGTCCTGAGATTGAGCCCCACATCAGGATATCCACTCAGTGGGGAGTCTGCTTCCCCTCACCCTCTTACCACCTGCCTCTCTATCTACTTGTGATCTCTGTCTGTCAAATAAATAATTAAAATCTTAAAAAAAAATTGCCAGAACAGGAATTTGTACAAACATTGAAGAATATAAAACATAGTACACATTAGTAATGCATTTGAAACAGGAAGCTTGAGAGACTGTCCAATGAGATAGGAGAAATAAAACCCAACAGTAAGCAACAAGAACAAGCAGTAAGTGTGAAGTTTGTTTCCTTTGACATTACTTTTCAGACAGAGTTTAGCAACCAAATATCTAAATTCCTAATGCAGCTCTCTACTTGAATGCATTTCTACTCGACGGCATGTTTTTTAAACTGGTGATCAACCACCTTGTATTAAAACTATTCATTTACTCCACTTTTAAAAAAAAAAAATTCTTTTTATTTATTTATTTATTTACCTTATCCTTTTTTAAAATTTATTTTCAGTGTAACACTGTTCATTGTTTTTGCACCATGCCCAGTGCTCCATTCAATCTGTGCGCTCTCCAATACCCACCATCTAGTTCCCCCAACCTCCCACCCCCTACCCCTTCAAAACCCTCAGATTGTTTTTCAGAGTCCATAGTCTCTCATGGTTCACCTCCCCTTCCAATTTCCCTCAACTCCCTTCTCCTCTCTAACTACCCATGTCCTCCATGCTATTTCTTATGCTCCACAAATAAGTGAAACCATATGATAATTGACTCTCTCTGCTTGACATATTTCACTCAGCATAATCTCTTCCACTCCCGTCCATGTTGTTGCTACAAAAGTTGGGTATTCATCCTTTCTGATGGAGGCATAATACTCCATAGTGTATATGGACTACATCTTCCTTATCCATTCATCCGTTGAAGGGCATCTTGGTTCTTTCCACAGTTTGGCAACCGTGGCCATTGCTGCTATAAACATTGGGGCACAGATGGCCCTTCTTTTCACTACATTTATATCTTTGGGGTGAATACCCAGTAGTGCAATTGCACGGTCATAGGAAAGCTCTATTTTAATTTCTTGAGGAATCTCCACACTGTTCTCCAAAGAGGTTGCACCAACTTGCATTCCCACCAATAGTGTAAGAAGGTTCCCTATTCTCCACATCCTCTCCAACACATGTTGTATCCTGTCTTGCTAATTTTGGCCATTCTAAGTGGTATAAGGTGGTATCTCAATGTTGTTTTAATTTGAATTCCCCTGATGGCTAGTGATGATGAACATTTTTCATGTGGCTGATAGCCATTTGTATGTCTTCATTGCAGAAGTGTCTGTCCATATCTTCTGCCCATTTTTTTGATATGATTATCTCGTTTTGTGTGTGTTGAGTTTGAAGAGTTCTTTATAGATCCTGGATATCAACCTTTTGTCTGTACTGTCATTTGCAAATATCTTCTCCTATTCCATGGATTGCCTCTTTGTTTTGTTGACTGTTTCCTTTGCTGCACAGAAGCTTTTGATTTTGATGATATTTTATCCTGTTTTGTCGAAGATTATTTGACCATACAGTTGAGGGTCCATATCTGGGCTCTCTACTCTCTACTCTGTTCCACTGGTCTATGTATTTGTTTTTAAGCCAGTACCATGCTGTCTTGGTGATCACAGCTTGGTAGTAAAGCTTGAAATCAGGTAATGTGATGCCCCCAGTTTTGTTTTTGTTTTCAACACTTCCTTAGCAATTCGGGGTCTCTTCTGATTCCATACAAATTTTTGGATTATTTGCTCCAGCTCTTTGAAGAATACTGGTAGAATTTTGATCGGAATGGCATTAAAAGTATAGATTGCTCTAGGCAATATAGACATTTTAACAATATTTATTCTTCCAATCCAAGAGCATGGAATGGTCTTCCATCTTTTTGTGTCTCCAATTTCTTTCATGAGTGTTCTGTAGTTCCTCGAGTACAGATCCTTTACCTCTTTGGTTCGGTTTATTCCCAGATATCTTATGGTTCTTGTTGCTATAGTAAATGGAATCAATTCTTTAATTTCCCTTTCTGTATTTTCATTGTTAGTGTATAAGAAACTCACTGATTTCTGTACATTGACATTTTATCCTGCCACATTGCTGAATTGTTTTATGTGCTCTAGTAGTTTGGGAGGGGAGTATTTTGGATTTTCCATATAAAGAATTATGTCATCTGCGAAGAGATGGGTTTGACATCTTCTTTGACAATTTGGATACCTTTTATTTCTCTTTGTTGTCTGATTGCTGTTGCTAGGACTTCTAATACTATGTTGAACAAGAGTGGTGAGAGTGGGCATCGTTGTCTTTTTCCTGATCTCAACAGGAAGGCTGAAAGCTTTTTTCCATGGAGGATGATATTTGCTGTGGGTCTTTCATAGATAGATTTGATGAAGTTCAGGAATGTTCCCTCTATCCCTATATTTGAAGTGTTTTAATCAGGAATGGATACTGGATTTTGTCAAATGGTTTTCTGCATCAATTGAGAAGACCATATGGTTTTTCTCTCTTCTCTTATTAATTTGTTCTGTCACACTGATTGATTGTGAATGTTGAACCATCCTTGTAGCCCAGGAATGAATCCCACCTGGTCATGGTGGATAATCTTTTTAATGTGCTGTTGGATCCTGTTTGCTAGGATATTGTTGAGAATCTAAGCATCCATATTCATCAGTGATATTGGTCTGAAATTCTCCTTTCTGATAAGGTCTTTGCCTGGTTTGAGGATCAAAGTAATGCTGGCTTCATAGGAAGAGTCTGGAAGTTTTCCTTCTGCTTCAATTTTCTGAAACAGTTTCAGGAAAATAGGTGCTATTTCTCCTTTGAAAGTTTGGTAGAATTCCCCAGGGAATCCACCAGGTTCTGGGCTCTTGTTTTTTCGGAGGTTTTTGATCACTGCTTCAATCTCGTTTCTAGATATAGGTCTATTCAGGTTGTCAATTTCTTCCTGGTTCAATTTTGGGAGTTCATAGTTTTCCAGGAATGCATCCATTTCATCTAGGTTGCTTAGCTTATTGGCATATAACTGTTGATAATAACTTCTGATAATTGTTTCTACTTCCTTGGTTTTAGTTGTGATCTCTCCCTTTTCATTCATAATTTTATGAATTTGGGCTTTTTCTCTTTTCTTTTGGATTAGTGTGGTCAATGGTTTATCGAGCTTATTGATTCTTTCAAAAAACCAGCTTCTATTTTCATTGATACGTTCTACTGTATCTCTGGTTTCTACCTCATTGATCTCAGCTCTAATCTTGATTATTTCCCTTCTTATGTGTGGAGTTGTTTTGATTTCTCCAGTTCTTTAAGGTGTAGAGACAGCTGCCGTGTTCTGGATTTTTCAATTTTTTTGAGGGAGGCTTGGATGGCTATGTATTTCCCCCTTAGGATCGCCTTTGTTGTATCCCATATGTTTTTGGACTGAAGTCTCTTCATTCTCATTGATTTCCATGAATTGTTTCAGTTCTTCTTTGATCTTTTGGTTGATCCAAACATTCTTAAGCAAGGTGGTCTTTAGCTTCCAGGTGTTTGAGTTCCTTCGGAACTTTTCCTTGTGATTGAGCTCCAGTTTCAAAGCATTGGGATATGAGAATGTGCAGGGAATAATCTGTCTTTTTGTATCGGTTGAGTCCTGATTTGTGACCCAGTGTGTGGTCTATTCTTTAGAAGGTTCCATGTGCACTTGAGAAGAATGAGTATTCTATTGTTTTAGGGTGGAATGTTCTGTATATATCTATGAGGTCCATCTGGTCCAATGTGTCATGCAATGCTCTTGTTTCGTTATTGATTTTCTGCTTCGATGATCTGTCTATTTCTGACAGAGGCATGTTAAGATCTCCTACAATTAGTGTATTCATATCAATATGAGTCTTTATCTTCATTAACAGTTTTCTTATGTAATTGGCTGCTCCCATATTGGGGGCATAGATATTTACAGTTGTTAGATCATCTTGGTGGATAGTCCCTTTAAGAATGATGTGTCCTTCTGTATCTCTGACTACAGTCTTTAATGGAAAATCTAATTTGTCTGATATGAGAATTGCTACCCTGGCCTTCTTTTGAGGCCTATTGGCATAAAAGATGCTTCTCCATCCCTTCACTTTCAGTCTGGGTGTATTTTTAGGTTCATAATGGGTCTCTTGTAGATAACATATGGATGGGTCCTGTCATTTTATCCAATCTGCAACCTTGTGCTGTTTGATGGGCGCATTTAGGCCATTCACAGTGAGAGTGATTATTGATAGATATGTTTTTATTGACATTGTGTTACCTTTGAAGTCTTTCTTTCTGTAGGTTGTCTCTATATTTCTGTTCAATGCTATTCTTGGGCTTTTTCCTCTTTTATAGAACCCGCCTTAATATTTCCTTCAGTGTCGGCTTGGTGGTTGCATAGTCTCTTAGGCCTTGCCAGTCTTGGAAACTCTTTATCTCTCCATCCATTTTGAATGTCAGTCTTGTTGGATAAAGTATTCTTGGCTGCATGTTCTCCTCATTTAGTGTCCTGAATATATCTTGCCAACCCTTTCTGGCTTGCCAGGTCTCTGTGGACAGGTCTGACATTATTCTGATGGGCTTTCCTCTGTAAATAAGGGGCCTATTTGTCCTAGCGGCTTTCAAGAGATTATATCTACAATTATGATATCTCAATTTGAATATCAGGTGCCTTGATGTTTTTCTGGAATGTATAATCTTGGGTGGAGACCGTTCAGCCTCTAGTACAAGAACGCTGGTTCCATTTGCGAGATTGGGAAAATTTTCATGAAGAACTTGTTCCACTATATTTCTAGACTTCTTTCTTTCTCCTTCCCTTCAGGGATTCCAATAATTCTGACGCTAGAACATTTCACGGCATCATTTATTTCCCTGATTCTGTTTTCATGGCTTCTAAGCTGTTTATTCCAGGCTTCCTCCAGATCCTTTCTCTCTATCTGTTTGTCCTCCAGATTACTAATTCTGTCTTCTGTCTCAGTCATCCTAGCTTTGAGAGAATTTAGGTTATATTGGAACTCATTGAGAGCATTGTGAACCTCATTCCTGTTAGCTTTCAGCTCTGCCTAACATTGTGAACATGAACTCTGGTCGCTTTCAGTTCAGCCCTAATCAATTCCGTTTGATCATCCATGGCTTTCTCCAATCTAGCTATTGCCTGGATAAATGTTAGCCTGAATTCTTTTTCCAACATATTGTCTATGTTGATAGCCATTAGCTCTGTTGCAGAAGGCCCATCCTCTGTATTTTTCTTCTGTTGGGCTTTCCTCCTCCTAGTCATTTTGGTGAGAGATGGCTGAACGGATGTAGCTGGAACGCTTCTGCCCACTGGCGTCTTCTGCTCCTATAGAGATCCAGACGTGTATAATTCTGATCTCATGCTGATTTCATGGGTGATCAGAGTTCTTTGGAATGTAATCAGCTCACTTTAGGGTACAGGTTGAAAGGACGCCTCCTCCTCCTACTTCCCCGCCATCTTGTCTCTCTCTCCATTATTTTTACTTTGACTTCTAATAAGAAGATTTCGTGTCATAATACTGCTCATATTTTAGATTTTTTCTCACTCACACTATTGCTCATAACCAACAGCAGTTGAAGAAATTCCTATCTTAGTTAATGTTCTAATTTATATGCCAAGTATAGTAATAGGAGTTAGTACCATCTCTGACTAGACTATAATAATATTGTCATGTCCAAATGAGATAGTATGAGAGAAAAGCACCAGTAAAATTGTGCAGGTGCTTAGTGAAAACTATGCAAAATATGGAGGTCTTTAGTGAGTTTCAAGTGTATATATAATAAAGCAAATAATTTTTTGTCAGTTTTTTTTTTTTCTCTCAAATCAGGTTATGATACTAACTGTTATAGCTGAAGACCTCAGGCAAATTATGCAACTTTTTTGAACATCTGTTTACACACTTCTAAAGAAGAGATAATTTCTCTAATTTGCCATATAGTTGTGAAGATTAAATATGATGTGGTTTAGGATATATCTAGTTCAGTATATGGCACAATAATAATGTTCTCTATAGAAGAGTTTTTATGGAATTCCTATCAAACATCCTGGTGGCATGAGTGTAAAGATGATTGCCTAACTATTCACCAGCTATATATTTAAAAATAATACAGATAAAGAAGGAAAGTATGTAAAAAATGGCATGTCACATGTCTTAAGCATAACTAGAAAATAAGACATATGACCTTCAAATCATTTGTAGTAATAGAAACACTCCAGTCAATTAGCTGAATTGGAGAATTGGACAGAGACTGAAGATAGTGTGCAAAAAATATGGTTGTTACAGATAATTTCATATTTTTTATAATTTCAGGAAAGAAACCATGATATTAGTAACAAAAAAACTAAGAGTTGATTAAGACAGTGTATACAATATAATACAATACAATATTTTTATTATTAGAACAATCACCAAAACAACTGATATTTTATAGCCATGGGATTTCTATTTGGAACTCTAAATCATTGAGAAAGTGGAACCTACAAACAGTTTGAAGGAAAGACACAACATGGTTACTTTCAGTTTAAAGAAAGCTTCAACAAAGTGCTCAGCCTTGCAAGTATCTCTGAGATGGATATGGGAGCATATTGTAGAAGTTGATATTTTAATTTTTCTTTGTTGAATCTTCATGATGACATCCATTCATGTTAATATATATTTTCATTTCTTTCTCAATAACACTGTTAAGTAAGTTTTTGTAAACTTGTTTTACTTGCTGGTTCCCCAGGACATAAATAAAAGGATTCAACGTGGGGTGTGGCAATTGAGGTGTTGAGAATAGGTGCTCCTTTGGTTAGTGATGCTCTTTCTCTTGCTGAAGGCTTGACATACATGAATATACAGCTCCCATAAGAGATGGAAATGACAATCAAGTTAGAGGAGCACGTGGAGAAAGCCTTTTCCTCTGACTAGCAGATGGGATTCTCAGGGTCATGCTAAGGATGCACAGGTAGGAGAGAATCACTAATGCCAAAATGAAGAGCAGAGTGACAAAAGCAAAGTAAAAGCCAGTCATCTTTAAAAGCCATGTATCTGAGCACAAGAGTTGTAAGATGTGGAAATAGTCACAAGAAGCACAGACATCTAGTTGGAGGATAAATATGAGTGGTGGGAAAATAGTAAGAAATCCTCCTAGCCAGGACCTAAAGACAAGCAGGGTGCAGATTTTTTTTGCTCTTGATGGTGTACTGAAGAAATTTGCAGATGCCAATGTAACAATCAAAATACATGGTAGTGAGAAGGAAAAATTCAGAAACACTCATGAAGATGAAGAAAAATAGAGTTAAACAATTGTTATAGGAAATGGTCTTGATATTTGTAGTGATTGCCCCCCAAAATCTTGAGATAGAGACACTGGTGAATGTGATTTCTAAGAAGGAGAAATTCTGCAGGAAGTAATATATAGGAGCCTTGAGATGACAGTCTATCAAGATGAGGATGATTATGGTTAGGTTTCCAGTGACACTTGATACATAAGCCACAAATAAAAAGATAAAGCTGTGGGTCATCTGAGATGTCTAAGGGAATAAACTCTGTAATCATTGTATTATTTCTGATGCTGCTGCTTTTTATTTTCTTTAAGCAAAATCTAATCTAATTTCTGTTGAGAAATCTAAAATTTCTGTTGAGAAATCAAACAGAAAGAAAGAGTATGTGAATAGTAAAGGAATTGAGGATTTAAATGCTCATATTTCCTTCTATTTAAAAATTTTTATCTAAATTTGAGTTGGTTAACATATAATGCAATACTAGTTTCAGATGTACAACTGAGTGACTCAATATCCACATACTACATGTGGTGCAAGTTACAAATGTCCTCCTTAATGCTCATCACCTATTTCACCCATTCCCTCCACCCACCTCCCCCTGGTAACCACCAGTCTGTTTCTTGGTTTGCCTCTCTGTGGCAAGATTGTTTGTTTTGTTTTTTTAAATTCCACATATGAGTGAAATCATAAGGTATTTGTCTGTCTGTGAATGACTTATTTTACTTATTATAACAACACACACACACACGCACATTCACATGCACCCCATATTTTCTTTACCCACTCATCAGTTAATGGACATTTGGGCTCTTCCTATAATTTGGCTATTGTTGATAATGCTGCTTTAAACGTAAATGTGCTGTCTCACATTATGTCCTCCATCCATTTGGAATTTAATTTTTGTTTATGGTGTAAGAAAGCGGTTCAGTTTCATTCTTTTGCATGTTGCTGTCCAGTTTTCCTAACACCATTTTTGAAGAGACTGTCTTTTTCTCATTGGATATTCTTTCCTGTTTTGTCAAAGATTTGTTGATCATAATGCTGTGGTTTCATTTTGGGGTTTTATATTCTGTTCTACTGATCTGTCTGTTTTTGTGCTGTACTGTTTCATCACTACAGCTTTGTAATATAACTTCCAAGTCAGCATTGTGGTTCCCCAGCTCTTCTTTTTTTCAAGGTTGCTTTGGCTATTCAGGGTCTTTTGTCATTCCATACAAATTTTAGGATTGTTTATTCTAGTTCTGTGAAAAATGTTGTTGGTATTTTGATAGGAGTTGTATTAAATGGATTGATTGCTTTAGGTATTGTAGACAGTTTAACAGTATTTGTCCTTCAAATCCATGAGCATTGAAAGGCATTCCATTTCCTTGTGCTATTTTCACTTACTTTCATCAGTGTTCAATAGTTATTAGAGTACAGCTCTTTCATGTAGGTATCTTATTGTTTTTGGTGCAATTATAAATGGTATTGATTCCTCAATTTTTCTTTCTGCCACTTTTTTTGATATATAGAAATGCAACAGATTTCTGTACATTGGCTTTGTATCCTGCAATGTTACTGAATTCATTTGTCAGTTCTAGCAATTATTTGCTGGAGTCTTTTGGGTTTTCTATATAGAGTATCCTATCATCTACATATAGTGAAAGTTTGACTTGTTTACCAATTTAGATGTCTTTTACCTCTCTTTGTTGTCTGATAGCTGAGGTTATCACTTCTGCTTATATGTTAAGTAATAGTGGTGACAGTGGACATCCTGGTTCTTGCTTTTGGCCATAGAGAAAAAATGCTCAGTTTTTTCCCCATTGAGGATGATATATAATTTGGGGTTTTCATATATGGCCTTTAGTATGTTGATGTTCGCTTCCTCTCTCCCAACTTTGTTGAGAGTTTTTATATGAATGGATGTTGTATTTGTCAGATTCTTTTTCTGCATCTATTGAAAGGATCATATGGTTCTTATCCTTTCTTTTATTAATATGTTGTATCACAATGATCAATTTATGGATATTGAACCACCCTGGCAGCTCAAGAATAAATACCACTTGATTATGTTGAATGATTCTATTAGTAACTGTTTTTCAATTTACTCGTGTTTTGTTGAGAGTTTTCACATCTATTTTCATCAGGGATATTGGCCTATAGTTCTCTTTCTTAATGGAATCTTTGTCTGGTTTTGGTATAAGGGTAATACTGGCCTCAAAGAATGAATTTGGAAGTTTTCCTTCAATTTCTATTTCTGGGACTAGTTTGAGACGTATAGGTATTAACTATTCTTTGAATGTTTAGTAGAGTTCACATGGGAAGCCATCTGGACCAGGACTCTTGTATGTTGGGAGATTATTGATTATTGATTTCATTTCTCTGCTGGTTATCAGTCTGTTCAAGTTTTCTGTTATCTTCCTATTTGGCTTTTGATAATTTATATATTTCTAGGAATTTATTTATTTCTTCCAGGCTGTCCAATTTGTTGGTATATACTCTTTCATAATATTCTCTTAAAATTCTTTGTATTTCTGTGGTGTTGATAGTTATTTCTCCTCTTTCATTTATGACTTTTTAGTCCTTTTTTTGTTTTGAATGAGTCTGGCCAAAGGTTTGTCAGTTTTATTGATATTTAAATTTTTAAACTTTTATTTAATTAATTTATTTTTAAAGTTTTTATTTGTTTGATGCAGAAAGACATAGCAAGAGAGGAAATACAAGCAGGGAGGGTGGGAAAGGGAGAAACAAGCTTCCACTGAACAGGGAGTCTGATGTGGGGCTCAAACCCAGGACCCTGGGATCATGACCTGAACAGAAGGCAGATGCTTAATGACTGAGCCACCCAGGAGCTCCTATTTATGTTTTTAAAATTTTAAATTAACATATAATGCATTATTTGTTTCAGGGGTACATGTCTCTGTTTCATTAGTCTTACACAATTCATAGTACTCACCATAGGACATACCTTCTCCAATGTCCATCACACAGCTGCCCCGTCCCTCCCACCCACCTCCACTCCAACCCTCAGTTCATTTCCTGAGATTGAGTCTCTTATGGTTTGCCTCCCTCTCTGGTTTCATCTTTCCCTTCCCCTATGATTCATTGTCTTGTTTCTCAAATTTTCATATCAGTGAGATCATATGATAATGGTCTTTCTCTGATTGACTTATTTCACTTAGCATAATACCCTCTAGTTCCATTCATATCATTGCAAATGGCAAGAGTTCATTTTTTGATACTTGCATAATATTCTGTTATATATATATATATGTATATGTTATATACATATATATACACACACACACACACACACACACACACACACACACACTATCTCTTCTTTATCCATTCAACTGTTGATGGACATCTGGGCTCTTTGAATAGTTTGGCTATTGTCGACATGGCTGCTGTAAACACTCAGGTGCATGTGCCCCTTCAGATCACTACCTCTGTATCTTTGTGGTAAATACACAGTAATGTAATTGCTGGGTTGTAGGATAGCTCTATTTTCAACTTTTTGAGGAACCTCCATACTTTTTCCCAGAGTGGCTGCACCAACTTGCATTCCCACCAACATGTAGGAGGGTTCCCCTTTCTTTGCATCCTCACCAACATCTGTAGTTTCCTAACATGTTAATTTTAGACATTCTGACTGGGGTGAGGTAATATCTCCTTGAGGTTTTGATTTGTATTTCCCTGATGCTGAGTGATGTGGAGCACTTTTTCATGTGTCTGTTGGCCATTTGGGTGTGTTCTTTGCAGAAATATCTTTTCATATCTTCTGCCCATTTCTTGATTGGATTAAAATTTATTATTTGGTGTTGTTTGATAAGTTCTTTATAGATTTTGGATACTAGCCTTCTATGTGATATGTCATTTGCAAAAATCTTCTCCCATTCTGTCAGTTGTCTTTTGGATTTGTTGACTGTTTCCTTTGTTATGCAAAAGTTTTCTATCTTGAAGAAGTTCCATGAGTTAACTTTTGCCCTTGCCTCCCTTGCCTTTGGTGATGTTTCTAGGAAAAAGTTGTTGTGGTTGAAGTTGAAAAGGTTGCTCTCTGTATTCTCCTCAAGGATTTTGATGGAGTCCTGTCTCACACTGAGGTCTTTCATCCATTTTGAGTCCATTTTTGTGTGTGGGATAAAGAAATGGTCCAGTTTCATTCTTCTGCATCTGTCTCTCAAATTTTCCCAACATCATTTGTTAAAGAGATTGTCTTCTTTCCATTGGATATTCTTTTCTGCTTTGTCAAAGATTAATTGACCATAGAGTGGAAGGTTCATTTATGGGCTCTATCTCTATTCTGTTCCATTGATCAATGTGTTTGTTTTTGTGCCAGTACCATACTGTCTTGATGATCACATCTTTTTAATAGAGCTTGAAGTCCAGAATTGTGATGCTGCCAACTCTGGTTTTGTTTTCCAACATTCCTCTGGCTATTTGGGGACTTTTGTGGTTCCAAACAAGTTTTAGGATTATTTGTTCCATTTCTTTGAAAAAATTGATGGTATTTTCATAGGGATTGCTTTAAATGTGTAGATTGCTCTAGGCAGCTTTGACTTTTTCACAATATTTGTTCTTTCAATCCATGAGCATGGAATGTTTTTCCATTTCCCTATGTCCTCCTCAATTTCTTTCATGAATATTCTAGAGTTTTCTGAGTATGGGTTTTTTGCCTCATTGGTTGAATTATTCCTAGGCATCTTATGGCTTTGGGTGCCCTTATAATTGGAATTGACTTCTTAATTTCTCTTTCTTCTGTCTTGTTGTTGGTATATAGAAATTCACCTGATTTCTGTGCATTGATTTTATATCCTAACATTTTACCTGAATTCCAGTTCTAGCAGTTTTGGGGTGGAGTCTTTTGAGTTTTCCACATAAAGTATCATATCATCTGCAAAGAGTGAGGGTTTGACATCTTTGCTGAATTGGACGCTTTTTATTTCTTTTTGTTGTCTGATTGCTGAGGCTAGGACTTCTAGTACAATGTTGAATAACAGTGGTGATAGTGGACATCCCTGCCATGTTTCTGACCTTAGGGGAAAAGCTCTCAGTTTTCCCCCATTGAGAATGATATTCTCTCTGGGTTCTTCATAGATGGCTTTGATGATATTGATGTATGTACCTTATACTGTGAAGAGTTTTGATCAAGAATTGATGCCACATGCTTTTTCTACATCTATTGAGAGTATCGTTTGTTTCTTGTTCTTTCTTTTATTAATGTATTGTATCACATTAATTGCTTTGCAGATGTTAAGCCAATCTTGCAGCCTAGGAATAATTCCCATTTCTTTGTGGTGAATAATCCTTTTCATGTACTGTTGGATCCTACTGGCTTGCATTTTGGTGAGAATTTTTACATCCATGTTCATCAGGGATACTGGTCTGAAATTCTCCTTTTTGATTGGGGTCTTTTTCTGGTTTTGAGATCAAGGTAATGCTGGCCTCATAAAATGAGTTTGGAAGTTTTCCTTCCATTTATATTTTTTGGAACAATTTCAGGAGAATAAGTATTAATTTTTCTTAAATGTTTGGTAGAATTCCCCTGGGCAAACGTGTGGCCCTGGACTCTTGTTTGTTGGGAGATTTTTGGTGACTGCTTCAATCTCCTTACTCGTTTTGGGTCTGTTCAGGTTTTCTATTTTTTTTTTTCCTGGTTCAGTGGTAGTTTATATGTCTTTAGGAATGCATTCATTTCTTCCAGATTGTCAAATTTGCCCGGCGTTTAGTTGTTCATAATATGTTCTTATAATTGTTTGTATTTCTTTGGTGTTGGTTGTGATCTCTCCTCTTTCATTCATGATTTTATTTATCTGAGTCCTCTCTCTTTTTCAGAAGTCTGGCCAAGAGTTTATTAACTTCATTAATTCTTTTCAAGAACCAGCTCCTAGTTTCGTTGATCTGTTCTACTGTTCTTTTGGTTTCTATTTCATTGATTTCTGCTCGTATCTTTATTATTTCTCGTCTCCTGCTGGGTTTAGGATTTCTTTGCTGTTCTTTCTCCTTTAGGTTTGGGTTAGGCTGTGAATTTGAGACTTTTCCTTTTTTCTTTCTTTTTTCTTTCTATTTTTTTCTTTCTTTTCTTACTCTCTTTTTCTTTCTTTCTTTTTTAAAAGATTTTATTTATTTATTTGGCAGAGAGAGACACAGCGAGAGAGGGAACATAAGTGGGGGAATGGGAAAAGGAGTGGGAGAATCAGGCTTCCCTTGAAGCAGGGAGCCCAATGTGTGGCTCAATCCCAGGACCCTGGGATCATGACTTGAGCCAAAGGCAGATGCTTAACTACTGAGCCACCCAAGCACACCTCTTTTCTTATTTCTTGAGAAAGGCTTGTTTTGCTATATACTTTCCTCTTAGCACCATCTTTGTTGCGACCCAAATATTTTGAACATTTCTGTTTTCCTTTTCATTTGTTTCTATGAATTTCTTTAATTCTTCTTTAATTTCCTGGTTGATCCATTCAAGAGGATGTGTTAGGGCCAATCTAATGTTAAAACCTGTTTAACTATTAGGGCCTGCTTAGCCAGAGCAACTCCATATTGCCTAGGTAGACATATTGTTGTTTACATCCACGGACTTCATTCCAGGAATAAATGCCCCAGTAGTTCCTTGTATGGCTCCGGGTATCAATTCTGGGAGTAAACACCTTAACAATAGAAGCCACATACCTTGGGTCGCAGTTATGCCCTATAAAACAGGCCTGTGAGATCGGGAGGGGGTCTCTCTCTTCGGAGGTGGCCCTGGCCCGTCAGCCTGACTTCTAATGCTTGGCATAGAATAAGGCTTTGCATAACTTTCACTTTATCTCAGTATCCTTCCTTTGATAATGGACCCCAACTCTTTATCCTCCATTTATTTGAGTTCTTTCCAACTCTCCTCTTGTGGTTGAGTTCTAGTTTCAAAGCATTGTGGTCTGAAAATATGCAGGGAATGATCTTTACCTTTTGGTACTGATTGAGAGCTGATTCGTGACCCAGGATATGATCTATTCTGGAGTATGTTCCATGTGCACTAGAGAAGAATGTATTCTTTTGCTTTCGGATGGAATGGTCTGAATATATCTAGAAGTCCATCTAGCCCAGTGTGTCATTTAAAGCCTTTATCTCCTTGTTAATTTTTTGTTTAGGTAATTTGTCCATTTCAGTGGAGGGGTTGGTAAAATCTCCTCTATTATTGTATTATGGCTGATGTGCTTCTTTGATTTTGGTATCAATTAGCTTGTATAATTTTCTGCTCCCATGTTAGGGGCACAGATATTTAAAATTGTTAGGTATTCTTTGATAGACCCTTTATACATGAAATAGTGTCCTTCCTCACTTCTTATCATAGTCTTTGGTTTAAAATCTGATTTGTTTGATATAAGGATTGCCACCCTGGCTTTCTTTCTTTCTTTTTAAGATTTTATTTACTTATTTGACAGACAGAGATCACAAGTAGGCAGAGAGGCAGGTGAAGAGAGAGAGGGGAAGCTGGCTCCCTGTTGAACAGAGAGTCTGATGTGGGGCTCGATCCCAGGACCCAATCATGACCTGAGCCAAAGGCAGAGGCTTTAACCCACTGAGCCATCCAGGCATCCCCCCCCCCCGGCTTTTTTTGATGTCTATTAAAATGGTAATTTTTTTTCCACCTCCTCAGTTTAAATCTACAGTTGTCCTTGGGTCTAAAGTGAGTCTCTTGCAGACAGCATTTTGATGGGTCTTATTTTTTTAATCCAATCTGATACCCTGTGTCTTTAATTGGGGCCTTTAGCCCATTCACACTTAATAACTATTGAAGGATATGAATTTGGTGCCATTTTATTGCCTGTAAGGTGACTGTTATTGTATATTGTCTGTTCCTTTCTGATTTATGTTACTTTTAGAATCTCTTTTTGCTTAGAGAACCCTTTTCAATATTTCCTGTATGGCTGGTTTGGTGTTTGCAAATTCATTTAGTTTATATCTGTCCTGGGAACTTTTAATCTCTTCTTCTATTTTCAGTGACAACCTAGCTGGATATAGTACTCTTGGCTGCATCTTTTTCTCATTTAGTGCTCTGAATATATCATGCCAGTCATTCTGGCCTGCCAGGTCTCTGTGGATCAGTCTGCTGTCAATCTAGTGTTTCTACCATTGCATGTTATAGATTTCTTGTTCTGAGCTGCTTTCAGGGTTTCCTCTTTGTTTCTGACACTTGTAAGTTTTACTATTAGATGATGGGGTATGAACATATTTTTATTGATTTTAAGAGGAGAACTCTGTGTCTCATGGATTTTGATGCTTATTTCCTTCCCCAGATTATTGAGTTTCTCTGCTATAATTTGCTCCAATATACCTTCTGTCCCTCTCTTTCTTTCTTCTTCTTCTGGGATCCCAATTATTCTAATATTGTTTCATCTGATGATATTACTTATCTCTTTATCCCCTCAAGATCCAGTAGTTGTTTATCTCTCTTTTTCTCAGCTTCTTTATTTTCCATTATTTGGTCTTCTATACCACTCATTCTCTCTTTGCCTCATTTTTCCTAGCAGTTAGAGACTCCATTTATGATTGCATGTCATTAGTAGCCTTTTTGATTTTGACTTGATTAGATTTTAGTTCTTCTATTTCTCCAGAAAGGGATTATCCAGAATTTTCTAAGCTTTTTTAAAGCTCAGTTAGTATCTTCACATCCGTTCTGACATCTTAATCATGTCCATATTGATTAGGTCCCTGGCAATCGGTACTGCCTCTGGTTCTTTTTTTTTTTTTTTTTTTTGAGGTGAGTTTTTCCATTTTGTCATTTTGTCCAAAGAAGAATAGATGAATGAGAACAAGAGAACAAACTGCTAAGAGAGTAACAACAACCCCAGAAAAATATACACTGAACAAGTCAGAAGAAAAATAAAGGAGAAGGAATAGAGTATGATCAGACTGGTGAAAGAACAGAGGCACACAACTAGATTTTGGGTTCAGTTTGGTCTATTAGAAGAAATTGCCTCCCAAAATTTTAAAGAAAGAAAAACATATATATACAAAAAATAAGGTTAAATACAATGAAGGGATAGACTATGTAAAAATGAAAATTAAAAAGACTTTAAAAAAGGAATTGATAAGGAACCCCTGGGTGGCTCAGTTGGTTGGACAACTGCCTTCTGCTCAGGTCATGATCCCGGAGTCCCAGGATCGAGTCCCGCATCGGGCTTCCAGCTCCACAGGGAGTCTGCTTCTCCCTCTGACTTTCTCCTTGCTCATGCTCTCTTACTGTTTCTCTCTCTCAAATAAATAAATAAAATCTTAAAAAAAAAAGGAATTGATAAGATAAGATGTTGGTTGAAATAGGAAAGAAGAAAAATTCAAAAGAAATAGAAAAAAAAATTAAAGAAAAGAAAAAGAAAAAATGAAAATTAAAGAAATTAACTTTGAAAGACTAAAGAAACATGGGAAAATTTTCAGGTGTACAGTTAATGCCATTAAGTACATTCACATTGTTGTGCAATGATCATCACTATCCATCTCTAGAACTTTTTCATCATCCAAAACTGAAACACTGTACCCATTAAAAAATAACTCTGCATTCTTCTCTGCCCCCCAGCAGAGTTTGCTATCACTGTTCTACTTTCTCTCTGTATCAATTTGGCTATTCTAGTTTCTTCTATAAGTAGAATTGTATAATATTTGTTAAAAAAAAAAAAAGGAATCATAGGACAAAGGCCATGAATTTTATGTGCTGTATTTCTCTAGCACTGGAGTTTTGGAGTTCTCATTGATTGGTAAACTTGGTCTTGGCTGGATATTCTTTCTGATCTTCTTGGGGAAGGGCCTGTTGCAATGATTCACAAATGTGTTTGCCTCAGGCAGAATTGTACCTCCCTTGCCAGGGTCCAGGTTTAGTCTTCTGCTCTGGTTTGGTCTTGGGAGCTTTTGTTCCTTGAGAGCTTTCAATGCATCTTTGGAGGTTGAGAATGAAAATGGTGACCTCCCAATCTCTGGCCCCAGAGGAGCTGAGAAATCAGGGCCACACTCTTCAGTGAGCCCTCAGAGAAAAGCAGTCAATCACTGCTGTCTCCCTGGTCTCTGGCCACACTCCATGCTTACCTGGCCTGTGACCAAGTTTTTGTATCTCTGGCACATGGCCCTGCTTGGAGTTTCGAAACACAGCAGACACCTACCATGAGCTTCCATGCCCTTCCTCACCAGGGAGGAAGGGGAGACTCCTTGGGTCTGTTGTTTGCTGGATCCCTCCTTGAAGAATAGTGGCCCTACTGTGCTACAGATTATGGTTTAGGGTAACCCAAAGCTTACAGCCCACTTCTCAGCTCTGTCTTTGCAGCCAGCTTCCCCACTATGATACTTTGGATCTCTGTCACACTCAGGCACCCCCAGTTTTTCTGTGACCCTAAGGTTCTTGAGACCACACTGTCCCAGTGAGGTTCCATACCCCCCCTTGATCCCCGCCCCCCAACCGCTTAGCCACTGGAGTGACATCCCTCAGGGGAGTAGGATTCTATAAGTTCTGATTTTGTTCTCTGCTGGCTTGGTGTTTGCAAATTGCCTCAGATTCACTTCTCTGCACATCCTACCTTCCAGGAAGTGACTGCTTTTCTGTTCATAGGATTGCTGCTATTCTTTTCCTTGACCTACTGTTGAGTTTGTAGATGTTCAGAGTGGTTTGATAGCTATATAGCTGAATTCCAGGGACCAGAGGAAATTTAGGCCTCCTACTCTTCTGCCACCTTGCTCCCAATCAGTTTTACTAATTTTTTTTCAAAGAACGAGCTCCTGGCATCATTGATATATTTTATTGATTTTTTTTTTGGTTCTATATCATTTTTTTTCTGCTCTAATCCTTATTATTTCCTTTCTTCTACTGGCATAAGGCTCATTTGTTGTTCTTTTTCTAGATTTTTAAAGTATAAATTTAGATTGCTTATTTGAGTTTTTTCTTGCATCATAGAGTAGGCCTGGACTGGTGTATACTTTCCTCTTAGAACCACTTTTTCTTTTTCCCAAGGGTTTTGGGCTAGTGTGTTATCATTTTCATTTGTTTCCATATATATATGCATATATATACATATTTCCTCTCTAATTTCCTGGTTGACCCATTCATTCTTTAGTAGGGTGTTCTTTAGTCTCCATTCATTTGCAGTCTTTCCAAATTTGTTTTTGTGGGTGACTTCAAGTTTTATAGTGCTCTGGTTGGTCAATATGCGAGGTATTATCTCAGTATTTTTGTGCTTGTTGAGGCCCAATTGTGACCCAGTATGTGATCTATTCTGAAGAATGTCCATGTGCAATTGAAAAGAATGTATCTTCTGTTCCTTTAGGATGGAATGTTCTGAACATATCTGTTAACTCCACCTGATCCAGTGTGTCATTCAAAGCCATTGTTTCCTTTTTGATTTCTTGCTGAGACCATCTGCGGTATTAAAGTCCCCTACTATTATTGTATTATTATCAAGGAATTTCTTTATGTTTGTGAAGAATTTTTTTTATATATTTGGGTTCTCCCAAGTTCGGGGCATAAATATTTATAATTGTTTGATCTTCTTGGATAGACACCTTTATTATGATATAGGGTCCTTCTTTGTGTCTTGTTATAGTCTTTGATTTATCTGATATAAGTTTGGCTAGTTTATCTGCTATCATTATGGTTACTCTGGCTTTCTCTTGACATCTGTTTCCATGATAAATGTTACTCCATCCCCTCACTTTAAATCTGCCGGTGTCTTTAGGTCTCAAATGAGTCTCTTGTAGGCAGCATATAGATTTTTTTTTTTTTAATCCATTCGGACACTCTAAGTCTTTTGATTAGAGCATTTAGTCCATTTACATTCAGAGTAATTATTGATAGATATGAATTTAGTGCCATTTTATTACCTGTAAACTCTTTGTTTCTGAAGATTTTCTCCATTCCTTTCTAGTTTTTTGTCACTTCTGGTCTTTCTTTTCCAGTCAAAGAGTCCCCTTTAATATTTCCTTAAGAGCTGGCTTAGTCACCATGAACTCCTTTAATTTTTGTTTGTCTGGGAAACTCTTTAACTCTCCTATTCTGAATGACAGTCTTGTTGGATTGAATATTCTTGGCTGCAGATTTTCCACATAAGGTACTTTCATATACATGCCACTTTCATCTTGCCTGCCAAGTTTCTGTGGAGAGATCTGCTACTAAACTTATTGGTCTTTGTAGGTTATGGACTTCTTTTGTTTTACTACTTTCAAGATTTTTTTTTTTTATCGCTATATTTTACAAATTTGACTACAGTGTGTCTTGGTGTTGGCCTTCCTTTGTTGATTTTAATGACAATTCTCTGAGCCTCCTGAATTTGGAAGTTTGTTTCTTCTCCCAGATTAGGGAAATTTTCAGCTATAATTTCCTCAAATAAACCTTCTGCCCCTTTTCCCTCTTTTCTTCTTCTGGGACTCCTATGATATGAATGTTATTACCTTTGATGGTATCAGTGAGTTCGCGATTTCATGATCTAAATTTTTCTTTACCTCTTGTGCAGCTTCATTATTTTCCATAATTATATATCCGTTATTCATTTCTCTGCTTCTTCCATCCTTGCAGTCATTACGTCCAATGGGTTTCACATCTTAGTTTTTTTCGTTTTTCATTTAGGGCTGACTAATTTTTAGCTCTTCTATCTCTGTGGTAGTGGCCTCCCTGAAGTCTTGTATGCTTTTCTTAAGCACAATAATATCTTTATGATTATTGCTTTAAATTCTGGATCAGGCATATTACTTATATCTGTTTCAGTTTGATCCCTGGCCATGACCTTTTCTTGTTCTTTATTTTGAGATGAATTCCTTCATCTTGGCTTTTTGTCTATGTCTCTTTTTCTGTGTGTTATGAAAGCTTGTTATGTTTCCTGCTCCTGATATTAACAGATTTATGGAGAAGAGTTCATATAATGTCCATGTCCAGTGCTCCAGGATGTGTCTCTGGTTGTGTGCTGTGTGGACTCTGCTCCTATGTTATGGCAGCTCTTTTCCTCAGGTCAGTCCTCTGCAGTGTTTCTCCTTGCATCCAGTGGGGAGTGTTTGGACCTTTGCCAGAGTGTGGTTGAGTTTTAACCAAGTGTCTTCTGGTATGCTTGCTAAAAGAGACCTGAGGCTATTTCCACTAGAGCTGAAGCTTTGCAGAATTCTAGTCAGTAGGTGTGCTGTGTGCAGGGGTTTGTGCTGGCCTGGGGGCCCACTAAACTTGTCCTAAGGCACACTTGAAAAGTAGTACTAGTAGATCACAGCAGGAGAGGACTGGGCTTAAGCATGTTAGGATTCCAGTGTCGGTACTGTGCTGCTTCCTGAAGTTGGTTTATGCTAAGGGACACAAGAGGAAAATGGCACCAACCCACTCCTTTTCCCCGGAGAAGAGGGTCCATGCTTGCTTCTCCCATAGAAGCCCTTTCAGAGGAGCAAATAATTATTCCTGTTGCATCACTGACATTTTTCAGTTTGCTGAATTGATACTGTCTCTGGGTCACTTTCTTACCTGGAGTAGCACAGTGTTCATTGGCCTATATATGAGCCAGGCCTGCTGCCTTTTAAAATTTCATGGTGTGGTAGGACCTGCACTGGTTATTTGGGAAAGGGTCTTTCCACTCTGGGACTGACACTGTCATTTAAGATCATTTTAATAAATGCTTAACTGTCCAGACACCTGTCCAAGTGTGTAATGTCTCATTTGTTCTCTATATCCTTCAGAGGTTTCAGAGTTTTCAAAAGGAATAGTATTTACTCCTAATTAGACAATTAATTTTATATGTTAATGAACTTAATAAAATTATTTACCTACAAAATTTCTGGCAGGGAATTATTCCACTTTCCATCATCTGTCCTTTTTGTGGTCATAAGATATGCATTTTTTGGGCTTCTGCCTTAATATGCTGGATGCTAACTTTCACTCTATAAAATTCACATTGGGCAAAACTGAAGCATAAAGTAGATGTGCTCACTATTAAGACACATGAAATAAAGTGTTTAAAATTTTGTACAGGAATGATTACATGGTGTGCTGATATTGACCGTATTAAAATAATCATTAGAAGATATTTAGATAAGCACAGCAAAGGAAACAGTTAATAAAATCAAAAGACAACTGACAGAATGGGAGAAGATATTTGCAAACGACATATCAGATAAAGGACTAGTGTCCAAAATCTATAAAGCAAACTCAACACCCAAAGAACAAATAATCCAATCAAGAAATGGGCAGAGGACATGAACAGACATTTCTGCAAAGAAGACATCCAGATGGCCAACAGACACATGAAAAAGTGCTCCATATCACTGGGCATCAGGGAAATACAAATCAAAACCACAATGAGGTATCACCTCACACCAGTCAGAATGGCTAAAATCAACAAGTCAGGAAATGACAGATGCTGGCGAGGATGCGAAGAAAGGGGAACCCTCCTCCACTGTTGGTGGGAATGCAAGCTGGTGCAGCCACTCTGGAAAACAGCATGGAGGTTCCTCAAAATGTTGAAAATAGAACTGTCCTATGACCCAGCAATAGCACTACTGGGTATTTACCCTAAAGATACAAACGTTGTGATCCAAAGGGGCACGTGTACCCTAATGTTTATAGCAGCAATGTCCACAATAGCCAAACTATGGAAAGAACCTAGATGTCCATCAACAGATGAATGGATAAATAAGAGGTGGTATATATACAGAATGGAATACTATGCAGCCATCAAAAAAAATGAAATCTTACCATTTGCGACACCATGGATGGAACTAGAGCGTACATGCTTAGCGAAATAAGTCAAGCAGAGAAAGACAACTATCATATGATCTCCCTGATATGAGGAAGTGGTGATGCAACATGGGGGCTTAAGTGGGTGGAAGAAGAATCAATGAAACAAGATGGAATTGGGAGGGAGACAAACCATAAGTGACTCTTAATCTCACAAAACAAACTGAGGGTTGCTGGGGGGAGGGGATTTGGGAGAAAGTGGTGGGATTATGGACATTGGGGAGGGTATGTGCTTTGTTGAGTGCTGTGAAGTGTGTAAACCTGGTGATTCACAGATCTGTACCCCTGAGGATAAAAGTATGTTTATAAAAAATAAAAAATTAAAAAAAAGAAGATATTTAGATAAGAACACAAAACCATCATGTGGTCCTATTAGTCACCAATTATTTATGTTGTAATGAACAAAAATGTATGAAACTCTTACTAAATTGTAGCAGTTTTAAAAATGTCTTCATTTATGTATTTCATATAAATTGTGTGGCTTAATATTATTCACATATACCGTTGTGCATAATTGAGATTACTTGTATAAAGCATAGATTTACCCTATTAAAGCAAACATATATTCCTGAAAGAAAGTATTAAAGACACATGTCAGGCTTGCCTTTATGTTTTGTATCTTCCCACTGAACGGTGAAATAGAACACCTGACCATGATTAGAATCCTTACTATTTATTCATTCAATAATTACTTTTTAGATGTTTATTATGTGTTGGGAAAGCTTAGTTTTGGAGAATACAAAGATGCTAGTGACAGCTGTTTGTGTAATTTTCTTCTTACAGCAAAGAGTGAGAATTCTACATTATTTTAGAAATCTCAGATTCCTTTTCTCATATCTAATGCAAGGAACATACCCTCCACCCCACTCGTCTTCTGTTCACTGCAATGGTCTGAGAAGACATCTCTAATATTTAATTTATATTCATTATTTAAGACTTATATTTAGTTTCTACTGTAGCCAGGATGCAGGGGGAGTAAGTGCCCCTTGCTCTGGTGTTCCAAAGAGACCAGGTTTCGTCACTCACTGCTGACAAAACGCAAAGGCAAAGGAATGCACGGTGGTGAAACAAAAAAGGAATTTATTTCAGTTACACTAACACCAGGAAGACAGTGGACTAGCATCTCAAAGACTGTGTCCAAAGTGCCAAAGTCCTCCCAGACTTATACAAGGGAGATATGGGAAATGTGAGTTACTAGCAGCAGGCAGGCAATAAATTGAAATTCATTATTGTCTTGGAGATACTCTTGTGGAGTCTTGCTGACTGGACAGTTCTTATGGCTTGAGAGGTTAAAATCAGTTCCCATCCTAGAAAACCCAGTCACAGAAAATTATTCAAAGAAGGTATCAGAGGAGAGCAATAATAATTTCAAGCAGAAGATATCAACAATTTAGATAGGAATAGGCTTTTTGAGATCTCCATCCTTTTGTTGATTAATTTAACAAATATTTTAGTAAGTGACGGCACTACGGAAAGCCCTTTGGTAGGCAATAATGAACAAAGTATCCCATTTTCTAGCAAAGTGTTCATAATCTGTGAAAATCTAGCATCGAAAAAGATGACATTCCAGTATATGGTGAAAACTTCTAATCATATTGATAAGCATACTGTATCACAAAACTCATGTAATCCTATTTGACTATAAATTACAGCAATACAAAGCCAATTTTATAGATGGAGCAAAGACGGCAGTGCGAATTTGAGGAATTTAGTGTTGGAGATCTATCAGACAGAGTGGTACAGGGCATGATGAACACCTAAGAGATCTTATTATTTAAGTATACAAAGACTTACTGTGACTCAAATCAGACTTATGGAGAACAACTAAGTATTATCTATCAGTGAGAGAATCAGTTGTTAATCCCATATTCTATCCTTATGGCTGTGGTTGTTGTTGTTGTGGATAACTCAGTGCTCAATCCAAAAATGACAGAAACTCTTGCCAATGAGAGATGATATTATCATACAGGCATATGTTACATGTGAGATTACCAGTGGAAGAGTTTGGGATACTAAGCTTCTTTAGTGAAAGCAATTTTCTGCATCTAAATTTAGGGATTAAGTTTAATTCCGAAAGAGTAGTTGTCTTCCGAACTTTTAATTTCTTAAAATATGTTATTTTGGGGAGAAATCTCCATAAGGCAAACCTGGCATTTTAGATGAGCTTATTTAGTATTCTTGTGAAGGAAGGGCTTTCATGGAAAAACTAGCAACCTATTCTGACATTCTAAGATTTTTTGGTATATGTTCATGTTGCAAGATTTCTAACCTCCCTCAGAAATTTGTATAATGGCTTCTTTGGGGGGCACAGCATTGATCTGAATCAGTGTTCAGATGCCTATTGGCCATATATACATTATTTGTTCCCTATGAATATCTGTCTTATTCTTCAAAAGGAGACAAAAGCATATTCATTTAAAGGGATTGTTAATATCTTGTGGGGGGTAGGTAAAATGTTAAACAGAGTTTAAAACATATAATGTTGCTCTTTTCATCTGGTTATTATGTCATGAGTCACCATGAGCAGCAAAGTCTCCAAGTGACACCCTGTACTGGTGGTGTGGGAAGTTTCTGAAGATTGTGGAGCTGCAGATCAGCTTGAAGAACTACAACCCACAGAAGGACAAACGCTTCTCAGGACATTTGGGCTCAATTCCACTCCCTGCCCCAAGTTTTGGGGGACCAGCAGCACTGTGATGACTCCATGATTGTGGATATTCCCCAAATGGACACTGAGACACTGAAGAGACTCAACAGGAATAAAAAATTAGTCAAGAATATGACCAAGAAGTGTGATGCCTTTTTGGCTTCAGAATCTCTGATCAAGCAGATTCCACAAGTTTTGGGTCTAGGCCTGAATAAAGCTGGCAATTTCCCTTCCATTCTCAACCCACAAAGAGAACATGGGGCCCAAAGTGAATGAAGTAAAGTTCACATTCCAATTCCAGATGAAGAAGTTGCTATGTCTGGCCTTGGCTGTTGGCCACATGAAGATGACAGATGATGAGCATGTGTGCAACATCCACTTAGCTGTCAACTTCCAGGTGTTGTTGCTCAAGAAGAATTGACAGGAGGTCTGGGCTTTATACATCAAAAGCATCATGGACAAGCCCTAGCACCTGTACTAAGGCACACCTCTATAAACCCTAGTGCTAACATTTAAAAAAAAAAAAAAAGAAAAAATGTAATATCCATATGAGGAACACTAGTATTGGTTTTATAGCACAATTTTTTTCTGTGCATAATGAATTGAGTCAATAAAATCAGCTTCTCATGGAAAGCATAAAAGAGAAGTAATGACTCCTTTCAGTTTTCTCTTTCTATCCACACTATTCCCATTCACTTCGCTCACTTTAACAACTGTCATTTGCAATCATTATTCTCTTTGCCCAGGATATTCATTTATTAATATTTTTTACTTTTACTTGGAATTCTTACTGCATTATTGCAAATGCTGTGAGCAGTCCTATACTTTATATTCATATGGCCTGAGTATATGTTTTTATAAAAGATTAATAATTCCATACCTAAATGTCTACCTTTTTATCTGTTGCTCAAAGTTTTATAAGGTGGTGATGGTCTATTCTAATAATCCATATGGCTAGTGCATGCCTGCAATGTAGTTGCTTTGAAAGTCTTTTCAGAAATAACATCTGAATGATTTTCACCATAAGAATTAGGAAGAAATTGTAGGAGACCCTTAATCTCAGGAAACAAACTGAGGATTGCTGGCGTAGGGTGTCTGGGTGGTGGACATTGGGGAGGGTATATGCTATGGTGAGTGCTGTGAATTGTGTTAGACTGATGATTCACAGACCTGTACCCCTGAATCAAATAATACATTATATGAAAAAAATGCATTTTTTTCATATAATGAAACAGCAAAGGCAAATAAGATACAGAATGTGGAGAGCTGAAAAAAACCTTTTGATCATTTGTTCCTATAAAGCATTAAAAAGTACAATAGGTAAGAAAAAAAGAAGGAAAAATAAATTATATATGTGAGTTTCTTAATCTGCTGTTAATAATAAGCTGTTAATATACATATAGTAGGTATTAAATATTGTTATTGGTTTTTCTCTTAGTTTACATAGTTTGTGCATGGGCTTAATTTGTCAAACATATCTGTGTTTCCTAATGCACATTGATAAATGCTTGAAAAAGTCTTAGAAATCTTGACTGTGGTTTTTGATATAAATTCCTTCAAAATAGATCTGAGACAGTAATAGATATGGTTTGGTAGCAGGTTAAATGGAATGTAAGATGAATGTAGGATCGACAATGTAGTTTGAGGATAAAGGGAGGCTTGCTGGAGAGTCTTGGAGACTATCATAATCCTATTCCCAAAAACCATTCTTACTGGGACACATGGTTGGCTCAGTAGTTAAGTGTCTGCCTTCAACCCAGATCATGTTTCCAGGGTCCTGGGATTGAGCCCCACATTAGGCTCCCTGCTTGGCGGGAAGCCTGCTTCTTCCTCTTCCACTACCCCTGCTTGTGTTCCCTCTCTCACTGTGATGCTCTCTGTCAAATAAATAATAAATATATGTATTTATTTTAATTCTTACTGAGGAAATAGTGTGACATTGTTTTTTAAACATATGTGATAATGGCCAAGAAATAAAATAAAGGTGAAAATTGAGATAACACCCAAAGCAGACAAGATTTTTGTTATGCATGTGACTTTAGGGTGAAAAAAAATCAACCATTAGCAATTATAGTGAAACTGACACTAATTGTGCTAAGGCAGGAAAACTGACATTTTCTTTGACAATGATAACATTACCTGACCAATAGGCTTCTCATGCTTAAGTTACTGCATTGATCAAATTAAATTTTAATTTCATGTAGTTTCTCTCCCCCACTAGAATCTGAGATAAGTTAGAGCAAGAAACCTCCTTCTCATCACTGAATCCCCAAAGCTTGCCATAAGTAAGAAAAGCCTGAATAAGTTCATTAAACATTACAAAGTCCTTTAATGTAACAATCCTAATATTGAACATGAGCTTTTATTCATAATTTACTACAAGTGAAAGTCAGGGTGAAGATGAAAGTAACCCAACTAGTCTGGGTTTTGAGGTGAAAGGAAAGTGACTGAAATGCCAGTTCTGAAAGCTGCAGTCTCTGTACATTGAGCTTTCTACCTCAATTTCATCATGTTCATTCACCTATAAATCAGAAGCAATAATGTTCGCTTTCTAAGAAGTTTTGTAAAATAAATACTGCAAGTGATTTGCTTAATACAGAGTAGTGCGTGTAGAATATTATCAGTAGATGTTATTTCTCTTCCGTACTTCCGAAAACCCTAAAGTCAGCTCAAGATGCCACAAATAAAGCTCGATTCTCCAGAAAGGTGAACTTCCAGTGGTTTATCATAGTTTCATCCATTTTATACGTTTGGTTTATTTTTACATTGTCTGTTCTTCACCTATTTTTTAATGTTTGGAGGCATTTGATCTGCCTAAGGAAAAATACTTCTGACTAAAAGAGATTAGTAATGAATAACACCCCATAAAGTTGTTGGCAGGATTAAATGAGTCAATACAAAGAAATCAATAGCTCTAGAAGGTAGGAATTGCTGAAAATTTTTATGTTATCTTCCACCCCCTTCTACCTCCTTTCTCTTCTTCCTCATTAGCATCTTAATTATGATAAACAGTGTAAATATTTTTTAATACGTGTGAGTCTCTAATCTTTTAATATTTTAAAGTAGATATTTATATTTTATTCCCAGTCCTCTGGTGATTGTGTTTACTTGATTTCATGGACATGACAAAGAGAATCAAAGTTTTCTAATAACATTATCTATTACTGGGTAAGAATGAGAAGTTCAGAAATCCACATCAATCCTGACACTCTTTCCATCAAACTAAATGCCCAGTGTCTCTTCAAAGGCAAACCATCATTCAGAATCATAAGCATTAACCCAGATGTTTTATTGCATTGAAAAAAAAACACTTGAATTTACAGAAAATTCTGAAACAATATTCAGTTCATCAAATGTATTGAGTTCAATGATTAGGAGCTTTAATATGGGAGTGGAAAAAAGGGGATAATACATAACTCTAGTAGAGGAAATGGAGTTTTGAGTAAGTATGAATAATAGTATTTACAAGAACGTCATCCTTTTAATGCTCCTTACACTTTCATTTACTGGAGAAAATCATAACCTTTTGGATAGTATCCTTAAAGGCTTGCTTTACTTGCTGGTTCCTGAGGGTATATATAAATGGATTCATCATAGGAGCGACAGAAGTATTCAGAATAGCCACTCCTTTGATCAGTGATGCCTTTTCTTTTGCAGAAGGGTTGGCATACATGAATATGCAGCTTCCATAAGAGATGGAAATGACAATCATGTGTGAGGAACATGTAGAAAATGCCTTTTTTCTCTGACTGGCAGAGGGTAGTTTCAGAATTGTTCTAATGATGAACATGTAGGACAAAATTATTAGTGCCAAAGTGAAAAGCAGAATCACTATGGCAGAGTAAAAACCGATCACTTCTAAGAGCCATGTGTCTGAGCAAGATAATTGCAAGAGGGGAAAATAATCACAAGCAAAGTGATCAATGACATTGGAACCACAGTAATCTAACTGGAGAAAGAGAATAACTAGTGGGAAGATATTTAAAAATGCTGTCAACCAAGCACAAAAGACAAGTAAAATGCAGATTCTTTTGTTCATGATGGTTGTATAATGCAAGGGTTTACAGATGGCAACATAGCGGTCATAAGACATAGCAGTTAAAAGGTAAAATTCAGTTATACCCATGAAGATGAAGAAAAACAACTGAGCTGTACAATTATTGTATGAGATCGTCTTGTCTCTGGTGATAATTGTGCCCAGAAATCTAGGAATACAAACAGTTGTAAAGGATATTTCTAATACAGAGAAGTTCCTGAGAAAGAAATACATGGGGGTCTGCAGATGGGAGTCAGTCAAGGTGAGAGTGATGATGGTCAAATTACCAGTAACGATTAATATATATGTGATAATTAAGAAGAGAAAAATCATAATCTGAAGCTCTGGGTCATCTGATAGCCCTAGAAGAATGAATTCTGTGGGTACTGTGCGGTTTTTCATTGCTGATCCTTTCTTCCCCCCTTTAGAGCGGAAACTGTGTGTTCCCCTGTAGGACATAAAAATTTAAAACAAGATTGAGGTTAGAGTACAGAATCTTAAAAATATCCACAGTGATGAATAATCTATGAAACCCAAAAAGAAATGTTTTCCTTCAGCAACTCTCCAATTTCTACTGGACCTCACATTCAAGTAATACATATTATTTGAAGTTAAATACTGATTTCTTTTTGTTGAAAATGTGCTGTCAGGGGCCATGGATAAAAAAAATATTGTGCTAACATTTAAGCAGAAGGTATTTATTCTAATGTTTTTTTTTAAATATTAAGATTCTAATTATTCTTGAAAATATTTAGCTCCTTTTTTTAAAAAAACATTAAAATACTCTAATTGACATTTTTCTTTTCCTCAATATTATAAAAACTAGTCTGCATTTGGATAATCTAAATATAGGGTTTTAAAACTCACACAGGTTACTTAGGCCCACCTCCACATTTTATATTTGGAGACCTACATTGTTTAGGGAACTTTCACAAGGTTACACAATTAGTCACCATAGTAATCATCTCACTGTAGAATGTGCATGTTTATCCATGGGAATGTTTTGTTGGCATTCTCTCATAAATTATTTTCTTAAGGGTTTGGTTGATGCTATCACACTCTTATCTTTTTTCTTTTTTCTTTTCTTTATTGATAAAAAGTCAGAAGAATAAGAAGGTAAACTTCTATTAGTAAATTAGTTGCCTAGAGTATTTGAAATCATTCAATGCATAATCCTTTTTTTTTCTTTTTTTTTGTTTACAATACCGTTATGGAAAATGAACAAGTGGATGGTCAAAATAAATCAACTGGGAAGCAGATATTCTTTCCAGTTTTAAAAATAATCTCGTTTTTGTGACAGAGTACATTTTTAAATTAGAAAAAAATGAAAAATCCAATACTTACTTCTGTTTCTGCTTTAGGATTTCATTAATAGTCTCTTAGTAGTAAGCAAGTATTTAATTTTTTTTAAAGATTTTATTCATTTATGTGACAGACAGAGATCACAAGTAGGCAGAGAGGCAGGCAGAGAGAGGGGGAAGCAGGCTCTCCGCTGAGCAGAGAGCCCGATACGGGGCTTAATACTGGGACCCTGGGAACATGACCTGAGCCGAAGGCAGAGGCTTTAACTCACTGAGCCATCCAGGTGCCCTAGCAATTATTTAATTTTTAATATTATAATGGTTGTAAATCCACAAACATATATGCAAACATGATTTTAAAACATTTAAGTAAAATGAAGATTCCATATATTATATTGAAGAATAAAAAATTTACTTACTTCTTGATTCTTCTTGATGACCTAGTCTCAAATTTTCATAACTGATTTGCTTAAATATTTACACAATTTCAGAGCTGGTAATTAGCGAAATATTTTGTTTCTACTGTGCTCTCAAAACAAGTGTGTTGATTTAACTTTTTCATGGTTCTTTTCAGGAATTATAATTCTCTTTGAATCACAGTATCTTTCATTCCTGATACTATAAAATGCTGACAACATTTTATTATAATTCAACTCATTCTTGCTTTTCATCTCTCTCTCAAACTCCACATTCAATTCAGTTACATGTCGGTTGACTAGTGCTTTCCCATTTGCCTCTTTTCATATACTACAAGACACTTATTTATCCCATCATTTTTCTTTCTATTCATGTAAACATTTAAAACCAATATTTTGTAATTCTGTGATTATAATCTATAAAACCCAAGTAATATTTTCCTCAAGTTAATGGACTGCTATGTTTTCCTGCAAACACTGTTTTGAGAAACATATGGAATGTTCTTCTCTATGTCTGACATACAAATGGAACTGGACTTATTTTATCTGTGTCTTTTTGTTGACCTGGGGGAATTCCTTAAGTAAATAGAGTGCCAAGGAGAAGAATCATTAAAGACAGAGGTGAATCAGTTTTATAAATATTGATTAAGAAGTACAAAAAGTAAAATGATTCAGGTAAATAGACAAATATACAAACGGCGAGATCCTAAGTATGGGAAAGCTAGATTTAGAATTTCACACTTCCATTGCTTCTCGGCCTTTTGGCTAAGATCAAGTGTAGAATTTCACTCTCCTGTGATTGCATAAGAAATCCACATTTTTCTTCCAGAAACCGGACTTGTCTTCAGTAGAATTAGTGTGCTGATACCTTTTGAATTTTGGCAACCTAGAGAAGAATTATTTATCAGGATGAAATTGTGGAAAACACTGCTGTGGATTTCCAGTATGACTGATTGTCTTCTGAAATGGACAACCTTTTAAAGACTGACAAGAAGGTTTATACCTATATTGATCCTTTGAATTTAGGGAAGCCACTCCCAGGCCCCTCCCTAATGTGGCTTTTATTGCCTTTTGACGACTTTCTTCACTGTGCTATTTACTTACATTAAACAGTTATTTATATTTGTGTTTATGACATCTTCTCATATTGAGAATATTATGAATCAATAAAATAAATATCTGAAAAGCTGGCATTGGATATTTTGAACTTGTTTAATCCACAATTCCTTCAATGAGGGATGTCATTTTTATTCCTAGAAGGTTAATACAGTATAGAAATATAGGGGTCCCTTGGTGGCTTAGTGGCTTGGGCCTCTGCCTTCAGCTCAGGTAATGATCTCAGGGTTCTGGGATCAAGTTTCACATCAGGCTCTCTGCTCAACAGAGACAATACATAGATGTTGAGATGTGTTGAATTTATAATTGCTACATATTAAAATAGGCATTGAAAATATTTATTCAAGATATTTCAGTGGAGATGGTGAAACTAATTTTCTACTTGTGAAAATTCTATTCCTTTGCCTTTAGTTTTGTATCCAAATAGCAATTCTTTTTATATTTTATTCAGAGCTTTTACTGATTACTAGGCACTGACCATAAAATTATCTCATTTTTTCAAACAGGCAGATAATACAAAACCGTCTGAGGTCAGTGCTATTATTATTCAGGTAAAGAAAGAGTGAGGCAGAAAGAAGTTAAAGTGTCTGGTGTCCACCATTTGTGTGTTTGTGAGCAACACAATCTTTAGTGACTCATAGGGAAAGGGAATGAATTTCTATCTCACAAAGCACTGTACTTCATGAAATATCCTATTAGACATGTTTCTTCTCCATATCTTTTCTCGAACTCCTGGATACTGGATTATCTCTCTTTCCTCCTTGATCACCCTCTCACTCTCTAACTTTCTACCCTTACTGCTTTACTCCTGGTTTCTAATAGCTGTCTAGCTTTTCTCTAGGCCTCAGAATAATTTACTTTTAATGAAGACTGATTACATCTGTTACCCTCCTATCCACAAGCTAGTAGGCATCTGCTTTTTAATAATGTGTCAATTACCACCATGTATTCTGAGGTTGATGAGTGACTATGTTTTAGGCTAATGAAACATCGTTCAAGCTACCAGGTTTCACTCTCCTCAGAATGGAGCATGAATTTTAATTACAAATAATGGTTTGCTATAACATGTTCTAAATCAAAAGATAAAATTTGTTAAATCAAATTGTTAAGGGATCCAACTCTTTTAAGACTTTCTCTAAAACCTGCACTGGCACCATATTACTTGATACTTCCAGTATGTATTACTAATCATTTTCAGTGATATATTATCATGCTCTTGTGGAGGTCAGCCACTCCACAAGATATTGGTTGGTCTCCTATTTACTGATTACCATTATTTAATTGAGATACTAGTCTATAATTTGAATTTTTAATCTCAGAAGTGTAATGATTGGCATATGATGTTGGACCTCATAAATTACTAGGTGCAGCCCATATAGTTATAAGAATTTTTTGTGTGTGAAAAAATATAAGGGTTTGCATTACAGGAGTTCCTACCATTAGAAAGTTCCAATGCAAACCTTAAAAGACTTGTTCTCAATAACTTCATGAAAAGTGAAAACACATCAAATAAATTGATTTTGCATAGTTGTCAAAAGGCCTAATGTAAAATAAAAGAAGAAAATGACCACCAAATGCATTAGAAAATATTCAATTAATTATTCCTTTGTCATATAAAATGTCTAAAATACACATTTTATTTGATCACTGTTTTAAAAGCTAGCTCACTATTATGTACATTATTACATAGGTTTATGTTGGGTGAAATATTTAGTCAGTGCTATGACACTGAAATCATTCTAAATTATTCAAACGTATTAGTGTGTTCAAAAATATTTATCGAATTCCCACTACATGGCAGGTTTAAGTTCTAAAGGGGGAGTATTAGTGATTCTGGTAAAAGTCTAACAACTGCTTTTCAGGGCGTGGAGGTGAGGGGCTGATCTGTAGAGCTGATCCTGTTCCAAGATGTGAAGTCTCTCACATGGCAGGTTTCAAGCTACTGATGTGGGCTTTCTGAATGCAGAACTGAGAAGACACAGCACAACTGGCTTTTGGGAAGCATCTAGTCAGGTCCTGCACCCTGCTGCAGGGACCACAGCATTTTGTCTGCAGAGGAGACTGAGATCTCTGCTCTCCTAGGGTGAGGGATGTGAGAGAAAACAGGTAATAAGCAATGAACATGATAGATTCCTAAATTATAGGGTCTTTTATAAATTAATAACTATTTTGTAAAGGAAGAGAAAACTGAAAAACCTTGGAAGTGGGGGGGGGCTACTATAATTGTATGTAGAGAAATTGGGGGAGGCCTTATTGAGGTGACATGCAGATATCTGGGAGAGGAGTGTGTCTGGTTTAAGAACCTCTAATGTAAATGCACTAAGGCCTTAGGAGGAAAAATCATGTGATTTGCTAAGAAAGGTTTATTTGTTTCTTCCTTTCCAATATTAGTAAATGCATTGGTGCTTGTCCTGCTAGTCTCCTGGATAGAACATCCAGTATAGTACTGAACAAATACAATGATATTGAACTTGTAACTGAATATTGTTAAAATGATTTTTCTATGAACAAAGTATATCATGAAACAAATAAGGTTTTGCATGATTTGCACCTAAATGAATTGTATCTGTAAGGTATTATATCAAAAGAGCCAGAAAAGGTATGAGAAACTTATAATCTTCAGTACTGATTATCAAAAAGAGCAGTTTAACATCAAGCATTTAAATACACTACTAAGGGGCGCTGGGTGGTTCAGTGGGTTAAGCCTCTGCCCTCAGCTCAGGTCATGATTTCAGGGTCCTGGGATGGAGCCCCATGTTGGGCTCTCTGCTGAGCAGGGTGCCTGTTTCTTCCCAACCCCCTATCTGCCTCTCTGCCTACTTGTGACTTCTCTCTCTGTCAAATAAATAAATAAAACCTTTAAAAAATTAATACACTGCTAAGAAACAGTAAACGTACTCATATTTGTTATCTAGGAATATTTATGTCTTCAGACTTTTTTAAAGAACCGATATGGTTTATGTGTTAATTAAGGAGTTGCTAGAAATAAGGGCTACCTCATGTTTTCCATAAATAAGTGTGACTTCATAATTGTATTTTAAATTGATAAATTATATGGCACAGAAAATTTTAAACTGGATACTTGAAAAATACTTTTTGAGACTTCTCAAAAAGAGTAAATACATCACTTTCTTAATGATAGTTTTTTACATAGTTACTAAGTATGCTATCATATGGAGAGGATAGTACATGTAATATTCCAGTAAGAATGATTTATATTTACAGTTTTTGTATAGTAAAATAATAATAATGTTAAATATGACAATATTTTTGAAAGAATGTTTCCTGGGGAAATCATTAAAAAAATTTAACTCATTGATGTTTCAGTGTCTTTTTGTCTTTTTTTTTTTTTTCTTTTTTTAGAAAGAGATCACAAGTAGGCAGAGAGGCAAGCAGAGAGAGAGGAGGAAGCAGGCTCCCCACTGAGCAGAGAGGCCGATGCGGGCCTCGATCCCAGGACCCTGAGATCATGACCTGAGCCGAAGGCAGTGGCTTAACCCACTGAGCCACCCAGGCGCCCCCTTTTTGTCTTTTTTGATTTTCTTAGTTTTATTGTGAAATAATTGGTATTTAAAAATATTTATAAGAAGGAAATGAGGTCAGTCTCATAGTTACAGAGTGAAAAGACTATCTCAAATGAAAGGAAATGCATAAAAAAGTGATTGAATTTAAGTGGAAATATATATATATACTCAAATATATTTGATATTTGGACATATATCTACATATATATTTATGTATTTCACAGTATTTCTCAAATATCCTCAGTATACTGCTGGTAATAGAAATATAAGTAATGAAACAGAACTCTAATGAGACTACATGGATATTTATAGAACTTGGTGGGGCCCTGTTTCTTATTTACTTGTTCTTGATTATGTCTCTAATTTATGACAAGACTTTTATCTTTTTTTTATTTGCTTGAGAAAAATACAGTCTTCCTTGCCCTGTCCATGAAGGCTCGCTTGACTTGCTGGTTTCTTAAGCTGTAAAGAAAGGGGTTCAGTATGGGGGCTGCTACTAAGGTGTTCAGCACAGCAACACCCTTGCTCAGAGACACTCTGTATTTTGCTGCTGGATTAATATACATGAAAATGCAGCTGCCATAGGAGATGGAGATGACAATCATGTGGGATGAACAGGTGGAAAAGGACTTTGTCCTCTGACTAGCAGAAGGAAGCCTCAAAATTGTACTAATGATATATATGTAGGACAGAATTATTAACGCCAAAGTGAACAGTAGAGTAAACACAGCACAGGAAAAACCCACTGTCTCTAGGAATTTTGTGTCTGAACAAGAAAGGTGTTGTAAGGGGAAATAATCACAGGTAAAATGGTCTATAACGTTGGACTTACAGTAATCAAGCTGTATGAACAGCATGAGTGATGGGAATATGATTAAGAATGAAGCCAACCAAGAGGCAAAGAGAAGGAGTTTGCAGACTCTGGGATTCATGATGGTCATGTAATGCAGAGGTTTGCAGATGGCAATGTAATGGTCATAGGACATGGTAGCCAGAAGGCAAAATTCAGTGACTCCCAACAGAATGAGAAAAACAAAAACAAAAACAAAAACAAAACAAAACAAAACAAACAAACCAAAAAAACAACTGAGCAATGCAATCATTAAAGGAAATGGTTTTATCTCCTGTAATTAGGGTGCCCAGGAACTTGGGTATGCTGACAGTTGTGAATGAAACCTCTAGCAAGGAGAAATTTCTGAGGAAGAAATACATGGGAGTCTGGAGGTGGGAATCCAGCAGGGTAAGGGTGATAGTGGTCAGGTTCCCAGTGATGCTGAGCATGTAGGTGATGAGCAGAAAGTCAGTGGTCACCCCCTGAAGCTGTGGGTCATCTGACAATCCCAGGAGGATGAACTTTGTTATTTCTGTGTGGTTTTTCATTTCTTTTCTTCTTTTGTGTAGACTAGAGGAGAAAACACAAACAGAAGGATTAGAGAAAGGGGATTACATATGGGAAGCTGCTGGAATTGGTTTCTGGAAGTAAACTAGTTTTATTTAGTTTAATTTAATTTAATTAATTTAATGTAAGAGAACTTCAAGACAACATAATAAAAGTAGGTGACATGTTTAAAGTAAGTTTTTACCATGTGCCATACTCTGTGTTTTACACAGAATGTTTCTTCACAAAACCTTTATTTCCCTGATTGGGAACTGATTCTAAAAAGATTTTTAAAAATCTTATTTGCAATACATGCCCTACATGAGAAGAACAGGAATTTTAACCCAGGTTTTTCTGGATATTTGATAACTGAAATAGAAATGAATGCTTCCTGTTGACTCTTCAGAATAATTCCCTGAAGGATTCCCTTCCCATTGAGAAAATCTTTGTCCTCTTACCACCACAAATTGTCTCATTTCCTCATTTCTGTCACATGAATTAGGTGTATTATTACTTAGTATTATTAGTATTAGTATTAGCATTATTACTTAGAAGTATAACATAGAAAAGACGGTATGTTTGGAGGAGGGTCACTCAAATGGGGATGTGACCAAAATTTGAAAGTCAGTGAAATTCAATTTTTAACATTGTGAACAAATTCCCAAGTTTTTACTCTGGTTCACATTCTTCTTTTTCAACCTCCTATGCCTTATCTGAAGCCACAGTTAATGAATTCTTTGACACGATGTCCTCGGACTATAGAGAGCACAGAGTTGATAGAAGGCATGGGAGCAATTAGCAGGTCGATCTACACATTCATGGGCTAAAGAAACAATGTATTTATATCGAAAATTATTTTATAGAACATTTTTTCCTTCAGAGTTTCTTCTATCTAAATGTTGGTGGTATTATTCTTTATATATGAATTCTGCTTTCTATCCCATATTATAATTTTATATTTTTCCTTTTATCTACATGAGTATTCAGTTATAGAAGCTTTATTATGCCAATACCTTGGAGTATAGGATAAGACAGCCCATGAACTCCCTTTATATTCTTTTCCTGAATAATAATAACTTAAATAATACAATGCATTTTAAAGTGAAGTTAAATTTTTCTCAGTAAATCAAACCAGTCCATTATCATATCCCTCAATCTGTGTATTCTCACTAAATAGTAAAGTGTTCAATTCAGAGTCATGAAGGAAGTTTTGCAATAGGATATTTAGTTTAAGATGTAGAATTTTTTATTACTGGTATGCATCATAATACTGTGAAGTTTCTTGCTCTTTTCTTCCCCTTACATGTCTGAGCTCTCTTTTTACTCACTTCACACTGTTTAGCAAAAAAAAATATTGCTGTTGGTTATTTAAGGCAAATTCCAATGCTACCAGGAAAGCTTATGAAAGTCACAGGAAATGAACATTTCTTTTGCTATTTCTCAGGACTGGAGGAAGCAGGCTGAAGAGCTTTTAAACAGACATCACAATGACATATTTTGTAATCAAACTTATGGGAATTCTAGTGTATGATCAATATCTCAATCATAAAAGTCATTGTTCTCAATAAACAATCCTCTATAATTAACATTGTGAGTACCCTCGTTGATCTGTTAAGTTATTTCTTCTTCTGATGTTTTTGGTAGAGTGATTAAAAATATATCCAAGATTCTAAAACATCATTTCAAGTTTTCCTTCCTAACTACTTATCCATGTTTATTTTACCCAGTCACATGTAACTTATGTTCACGAGATTTGTAGTCCCATTTGCTCCTTTCTTTTCAATGAATTCCACTCTATCATGGATATCTAATTGTTGAATCAAGTGTGTCTTTCATTGAAAGTGAAAATTAACATATTGTATAAACAACTATTTGCTATTTTGTTAAATAAAATACTGGAAATGATTTTTAGGACACTTCTGCCATTCCATATACATTTTGAAAAAAGAACAATAGCATTCCCCAGATAGTCCAATTAAAAAAAAAAAGAATTTTTAAAACCTACTAAAGATAAAGAGATTGTTTACTTTTGTAACAATTAGAAGAAGTAGTAAAGAGCACCATGATTCCACAATATAATTGGAAACTAACTTTATCACCCTGCACTCTCCCCTTAATTTAAAAGGAGAGAATTCTTTAATTCTGTGTGCTAAATCCTCTCTTCATTAGTTAAAACCCCTTAAAGAAAGTTGTGAATACATATTTTCAGGAAATTTTCACCCACAAATTAGTACACAGTTTTCCAATTCTCTTTCTCTCTCACATGACACTCTTTTTTCTTGGTGTTAGATTTAGATGTGAGGCTAATTTGTCAAAGAAGAGAACAAAATATTGGTTTAATGTGGTATCTTGAGTAACAATTTGGTTTTATAGCAACCAGTTTTTTTTCTGGAACGATTCACTCCATTCCTGACCATGTTTGCTGATAGTTAATGTCATGCAAGAACTTCATGGTGACTAAATATAAAAAATCTCATGGAGAACCAATTTAGGTTTTTTTTTGTTGTTGTTGTTGTTGTTGTTTTTCAGATTATTAGTTTAGTAATGTCTCAGAATATTCCTCAAATTGGTTCAGAATTTTGTTTCCCTGAGTCAGTCCCCTGGGGGGAAAAAAAATTAAATAGAAAGGGAGAATTTGGATCCCAAATAAGATCAAAGCATCAAACAGAATGAATAGGAATAACAAAGGAAAAGCAGTAATCATATAAATTACTCTCAAAATCTGTAGGTTTTCATAGAGATATTCTACATATATCCGGATTATCTCAATTTGTTAACTAGGTATCTATATTTGGGGATAATTTTTAATGTAAAGAAGGAAAGGAATTCTTAAAAAACAAAGCATTAGCACTTAATATTTACTTAAAATAAGTGATATTGTTGGGGCATTTGTGGGCTTTGCCTTCAAAGAGAAATGGATTAAAAATGCAACTTAGTCACATTATAGTATTCTGACTTTAGACAAATTACTTAATCTCTCTTAATCTCTCTGAATTTTAGTTTTTCCTTCATTTAAAAGTGGGAATAATATGTCATGGAATAATCATGAGGGATAATTTAAGAAAAAATAAAATTAAATTATACAGAATTTTTATAAAATGTACTCCCAGACAGTGGTTAATATTATCTTTATTCTTCCAAAAATAAAGTCAATGAACATATTTGAGGAATACAGCCCCACTTTAAACACCAAAACTGGGGCACCTGGGTGGCTCAGTGGGTTAAAGCCTCTGACTTCAGCTCAGGTCATGATCCCAGGGTCCTGGGATCGAGCCCTGCATCGGGTTCTCTGCTCCGCAGGGAGCCTACCTCCCCCTTTCTCTCTACCTGCCTCTCTGCCGACTTGTGATTTCTGTCTGTCAAATAAATAAATAAACAACAGCAACAGCAAAAAAAAAAAAAAACACCAAAACTATTGCACTTATCTCATTTACTCAGTATGCATTATCTCTGTTAATTTGAAGACACTGACAATGAAAGAGATTAAGTATAATAAGCAAGATCAGACATTAGATAATAGTTGATAGTAGAATTGGAATTCTAAGTCTTTCTGCCTGAAACCAGAGCATTTACTATTTATTAAACTGTATTCAATGAGGAAGATCAAATTGAGTGACAATAGTTTTATGAAAATTAATAGAGGAATAAATTATTATGACAAGCAGGAAAGGTAACGTACTCATTTTTCATAATCTTTGATAAATACAGCTGACATAAGAAACCCAAATTATTCTATGTATTCCAATGAAAAGTTAAGGTAAACATTAATGAATCAGTGCTAAGAAAAAGAAATTTTCCATTGGCTACAACTTTACAATCTTACCTCTATTTGTCACATAAATGACAATCATCAGCTGGTTGAAATGGTTAAAAAAAAAAAGGAAATTGATAACTATTTCAGTTTTAGGTTAAGAGATTCAGTATTTTAAAAATCAGCCTTTCTCAATACATTGGAATTATTTTATTCCTATAGCCAATATTCTTTTATACATTTTTCACTGTAGCTATGGAAGCAAAAATAGTGAAGAGAAGTTAGTTTTGGAATTATTTTGGGCCTTTCTGGAAGAAGATTCTATGTGGATTTTCCCCTGCATAAAGCACATTTTATTTACCATATATGCCTATGTCTCAGAGCTAATACTTCAGTGAATTAAATGTGCCAACAAGGACCTAGGGGAAAATACAGTAAGGATTGTAAAAATGTTATCAACAGTTGCACCAATATTGGAACAAGAAACTTTTGTGATAATGCCCAAAGAGATAGAAAGGGCATAAGAAATCAGCCAGAAGCACATGAAATATTTTGCATATAATCTAAATGAGAAAATAACTAAATGTGCACAGCTTTTGGGGGATGTTTCCTGAATTTATTAAATCAGGATTTCTCTCAAGAATAGAATCTTCCATTTCTTCTTTTGCTGAGTAAAATACTGAGACAACTTAATCTTATAAGAAAACATTACATTTTTATCATATACTAAAACATCTCCATAAAAGTGGCTCTCCAAGCTAGTAGGTATCAAATAAATTATTCAAAAGAACTGAATATAGAATGATAACAAGAATGGGAAAAGAATATGCAGGGAATGATCCCAGTATTTTGGTACCAGTTGAAAACTGATTTGTGACCCAAGATGTGATCGATTCTGGAGAATGTTCCATGTTCACTAGAGAAGAATGTGTATTCTGTTGTTTTGGGATGGAATGTTCTGAATATACCTATGATGTCCATCCAGCATGTCATCCAGTGTGTTAGTAAAAGGCCTTTATTTCCTTGTTGATATTTTGCTTGGATGATCTGTCCATTTCAGGGGGGGGTGTTAATGTGCCCTTCTATTATTGTATTATTGTTGAGTTTTTCTTTGGTTTTGTTATTTTTTGGTTCATTTAGTTGGCTGCTCCCATGTTAGGGGCATAGATATTTAAAATTGTTAGATACTCTTTTTGGACAGACCTTTGAGTATGATATAAAGTCCTCCCTCATCTCTTATTGCTGTCTTTAGCTTAAAATCTAATTTATCTGATAAACTGATTGCCACCTCAGCTTTCTTTTGATATCCATTAGCATGGTACATTGTTTTTCACCCCCTCACTTTAAATATGGAGGTGTCTTTGGGTCTAAAATAAGTTTCTTGTAGAAAGCACACTGATGGGTTTGGTGTTTTTATCCATTCTGATACCCTGTGTCTTTTGATTGGGGTATTTAGGCCATTTACATTCAGGGTAACTATTGAAAGGCATGAATTTAGACATGCTATGCCATTGTATTGCCTGTAAGGTGACTGTTACTGTATATTGTCTCTGTTCCTTTCTGGTCTACTACTTTTAGTCTCTCCTTTGCTTAAAGGACCTCTTTCACTATTTCCTATAGAGACCATTTGGTGTTTACAAATTCTTTTAGTTTTTGTTTGTCCTGGAAGCTTTTTATATCTCCTTCTATTTTCAGTGATAGCCTAGCTGGATATAGTATTCTTAGCTGCATGTTTTTCTCATTTAGTGCTCTGAATATATCATGACAGTGCTTTGTGTCCTGTCAGGTCTCTGTAGATAAATCTCCTGCCAATCTAATATTTTTACCATTGTTTGTTACAGACTTCTTGTCCTAGGCTGCTTTCAGGATTTTCTCTTTGTCACTAAGACTTGTAAGTTTTACCATTAGGTGATGGGCTGTGGACCTATTCTTATTGATTTTGAGGGGTAATTTCTGTGTCTCCTGGATTTTGATGATTGTTCCCCTTGCCAAATTAAGGAAATTCTTTGCTATAATTTGTGCCAATATACCTTCTCCACCCCCCCTTTTCTTTTTCTTCTGGAAACCCAATTATTCTAGTATTGTTTCATCTTATGGTATTATTTAACTCTCGAATTCTCCCCTCATGGTCCGGTAGTTGTTTTCCTCTCTTTTTCTCAGCTTCATTATTCTCCATCACTTGGTCTTCTATGTCACTAACTCTCTCTTCTGTCTCATTTATTCTAGCAGTAAGAGTCTCTATTTTTTATTGCTCATCATTAATAGCTTTTTTAATTTCAACTTCATTAGATTTTAGTTCTTTTATTATTCCTGAAAGGGATTTTACTTCTCCAGAAAGGGATTATCTAATATTTTCCATGGTTTTTTCAAGCCCAGCTAGCACCTTGATAATCCTCAATATGCACTCTAGTTCTGACATATTGCTAACATCCGTATTGATTAGGTTCCTAGCATATGATACTGCCTCTTGTTCTTTTTTTGGGGGGGTGCATTTTTCTGCCTTATGATTTTATCCAGATAAGAATAGTTGAATGAGAGAACATGTATATATAGATACAGAAAAATAAGGGTATGCATGATGAAGGGATGGAATATGACTGTAAAGATGAAAATTTAAAAAGCTTCTAGGGGAGGAGTCAAGATGGCAGAGGATTAGCAGGCTGTTCAGGTCACAGGAGTTCAGTTAGATAGTTATCAAACCAGGTTGCGGGAGTTCAGTTGGATAGTTATCAAACCATCCAAACACCTACAAATCCAACAGGAGATCAAAGAGAAGAAGAGAAGAAATTATAGAAACAGAAAATTGACCCTTTCTGGAAAGTAAGACCTGTGGAGAAGTGAATCCAAAATGACAGGAAGATAGATCATGGTGTAAGGGGCCAGCTCCTGGCAAGCGGCAGAGCAACAGAGAACTTTTAAAAGTCTATTTCACTGAGGGACATCACTCCGGAGGCTAAGTGGGAGTGGAGCCCTCATGGGTACAGTGTTGTCTCAGGTCCCACAGGGTCACAGAAAGATCAAGGGTGTCTGACTGTAGCAGAGTGTGGAGGTGTTAGAGCAGGAAAGCCAGCTACAGAGACAGAGCCAAGGACTGAGGTCTTTGCTCAAGGTTACCTTAAACTGTGATCTGTGGCATGGTCAGGCCACTGTTCTTTGAGCAGGGCCTCCACAAATGGCAGATCCAGGGAGACACACCCCCCCAGAAGAGCAAAGTGTCAGGAATCTGCTGGGTTTGGAGACTCCAAATGGAGATGTGTGCCAGAGACAGAAACACTCGGTCACAGGTTGGGTGAGCCCTGAGATGGATGGAGACAATGGAGATGGCAGTGATTGAGTGCTTTTCTCTGAGGGCACACTGAGGAGAGGGGCCCCAAGCTCTTGGCTCCTCCAGACAGGAGACTGGTTGGCTGCCATTTTCATTCCCATCCTCCAGAGCTCTACAGAAAGCATTCAGGGAACAAAAGCTCCCAAAAGTGAACCCGAGCAGATTATTTAGCGCAGCCCCTGGCAAGGGTAATACAATTCCACCTTGGGCAAAGACACTTGAGAATCACTACAACAGGCCCCTCACCCAGAACATCAGCAAGAACATCCAGCCAAGAAAAAGCTCACTGATCAAGTAGAACAATGGATTCCAGAGAAAGGGAAAGCAATTCATGGAATTCATGGCTTTCTCCCCATGATTCTTTAGACTTGCAAAGTTAATTAAAATATTTTAATTTTATTTTTTTCTTATTCTAATTTTTAAACTTTTATTATTTCCTCTTTTAACATTTTTAACTAGTTTATCTTAACAATACCTTTCTTTAAAAAATCTTTTTGAACATTTATTATTATAGTCATATTTTATCCTTCACTGTATCTAACTTTACTTTTTGTATACATATAGAGTTTTTCTTCTAAAAAATTTTGGGATACAACTTCTTCTAATAGATCAAAATATACCCTAAATCTAGCACAGGGCTTTGTTTTAGTCTCCAGCCTGAGCAAATTCTCTCCACTTTCTTTTTCTTTCCTTTCCCAACCAACTTATCCTATGAACTCCTTTTTTCGAGTTTTTAAAAAAAATTTTATCCTTACGGTCATATTCCATCCCTTCATCATGTTTACCCTAATTTTTGTGTATACACACACACACACACACACACACACATATATATATATTTCTTTAAATTTTGGGGAGGCGATTTCTTCTAACAGACCAAAATCACCCAAAATCAAGTGTGTGGCTCTGTTTTATTCACCAGTCTAATATGTGTGTGTGTGTGTGTGTGTGTGTAAACAAATGAAAATGAAAACACGACTGTTTGAAATCTTTGAGACACAGCAAAAGTGGTCCTGAGAGGAAATCATATAGCAATACAGACCTTACTCAAGAAACAAGAAATATCTCAAGTATACAACCTAACCTTACACCTAAAGGAGCTGGAGAGAGAACAGCAAAGAAAGCATAAATACAGCAGGAGAAGAGAAATATTAAAGATCAGAGCAGAAATCAATAAAATAGAAACCAAAAAAACAATAAAACAAACAAACAAAACTAGGAGCTGGTTCTTCAAAAAAAAAAAAAAAAAAAAAAAAAAGATTGAAAAACCCCTGGCCAGAATAAATGAAATCATTAATGAAAGAGGAGAGATCACAACTAACACCAAAGAAATACAAACAATTTTAAGAAAATATTATGAGCAACTATACGCCAGCAGATTTGATAACCTGGAAGAAATGGATGCATTCCTAGAGACATATAAACTACTACAACTGAACCAGGAAGAAATAGAAAACCTAAACAGACCCATAGCCAGTAAAGAGATTGAAGCAGTCATCAAAAATCTCCCAACAAATAAGAGTCCAGGGCCAGACAGCTTCCCAGGGGAATTACACCAAGCATTTAAAGAATTAATTCCTATTCTGAAACTGTTCCAAAAAAATAGAAATAGAAGGAAAACTTCCAAACTCATTTTATGAGGCCATCATTATCTTGATCCCCAAACCAAAGACCCCATCAAAAAAGAGAATTATAGACCAATATCCTTAATGAATACAGATGCAAAAATTCTCACCAAAATATTAGCCAATAGGATCCATTAAAAGGATTACTTACCATGACTAAGTGGAATTTATTCCAGGGTTGCAAGGTTGATTCAACATCTGCAAATCAATCAATGTGATACAATACCTTAATAAAAGAAACAACAAGAACCATATGATACTCTCAATAGATGCTAAAAAAAGCATTTGACAAAGTACAGCATCATTTCTTGATCAAAACTCTTCAAAGTGTAGGGATAGAGGGTATATTCCTCAATATCATCCATGCCATCTATGAAAAACCCACAACGAATATCATTCTCAATAGAGAAAAACACAGCTTTTTTGCTAAGTTCAGGAGCATGTCAGGGATGTCCATTATCACCATATTCAACATAATACTAAAAGTCCTAGCCTCAGCAATCAGACAAGAAAAAGTAATTAAAGGCATCCAAATTAGCAAAGAAGAAGCCAAACTCTCACCCTTTGCAGATGATATGATACTTTATGTGGAAAACCCAAAAGACCACTCCGAATCTGCTAGAACTTGTATAGGAATTCAGTAAAGTGTCAGTATATAAAATCAATGAACAGAAACCAGTTGCATTTCTATACACCAACAACAGGACAGAAGAAAGAGAAATTAAGGAGTCAATCCATTTACAATTGCACCCCAAACCATAAGATACCTAGGAATAAACCTAGCCAAAGAGGCAAAGAATCTGTACTCAGAAAACTTTAAAGTACTCATGAAAGAAATTGAGAAGAGACAAAGAAATGAAAAATGTTCCATGCTCATGGATTGGAAGAACAAATATTGTGAAAATGTCTATGTTACCTAGAGTGAGCTACAAGTTTAATGCAATCCCTATCAAAATGCCATAATTTTTTTTCAAAGAAATTGAACAAATAATCCTAAAATTTGTATGGAACCACAAAGGCCTCAAATAGCTAGAGGTATGTTGAAAAAGAAAGCCAAAGTTGGTGGCATCACAATTCCAGACTTCAAGTTCTGTTACAAAGCTGTCATCATCAAGACAAAAACAGACACATTGATCAATGGAACAGAATAGAGAGCCTAGAAATAGATCTTCAACTCTACGGTCAACTAATCTTTGACAAAGCAGGAAAGAATGTCCAATGGAAAAAAGACAATCTCTTCAACAAATGGTGTTGGGAAAATTGGACAGCCACACGCGGAAAAATGAAACAGGACAATTTCCCTACACCACACACAATAATAGACTCCAAATGGATGAAAGACCTCAATGTGAGAAAGGAATCCATCAAAATCCCTGAGGAGAACACAGGCAGCAACTCTTTAACCTCAGCCACAACAACTTCTTCCTAGAAACATCACCAAAGGCAAGAAAAGGAAGGGCAACAATGAACTATTGGGACTTCATCAAGATCAAAACTTCTGCACAGCTTAGCCTCTAGAGCAATGTCCCTCAGTGGAATAGACTTATAAAATTCCAATTTTGTGTTCTGTTGCTCTCTCTCACTTGTCGGGGCCAGCCCCACCCCCCGTGGTCTATCTTCCTGTATGTTGCCTTGGATTCGCTTCTCTGCACCTCCTACCTTCTGGAAAGTGGTTGATTTTCTGTTCCTAGAACTGCTGCTCTTTTTCTCTTCTTTCTCTTATTGAGTTTGTAGGTGTTCAGAATGGTTTGGTGATTATCTACCTGAACTCATGGACCTGATGATATTTTGGTCTCTTACTCCTCCACCATCTTCTCCTCCCCTCCTATATGTCAAGTATTATATTCAGAGTTAGTACCCTCCCTGACTATACTATAATACTATAATAATATAATTATGTACAGATAAGATAAGGTTAGTAAAAACACCAGTAACACTGCGCTTATTATAGTAAAGCTATGAAAAATTTTCAAATCTTACAGCATTTCACACACACATACACACACATATCTGTATGTATGAGAGCAAACACAAAATTTTGTTTTGTTTTTCAAGTTGGACTATTATATTGACTGTTATAGTTCAAGACCTTAGGAAAATCATTCAACATATCTAACATCAATTTACACATTGGTAAAAAGGGATAATCATGTCTAATGTGTCATATAGCTGTGAAGATTAAATATGATATGTCATGGAACATACCTTGTCTTGCATTTGACACAAAATATATGTTCTCTATAGAAGAGTTGCTATTTGTGAAATTCCTATCAAACTTTCAGTTGGTGTAAGAGTGGCTGCCTTGGGGTGCCTGGGTGGGTCAATTGGTTAAGTGGCCAACTCTTGATTTCTGCTTGGGTCAAGATCTCAGAGTCTTGATTTCAAGCCCTGTGTCAGGCTCCATGTCCAGAGCAGAGTCTGCTTGTCCCTTTCCCTCTGCTCCTCTCCTCAACCATGCACATCTTCTCTCTCTGTGTCTCTTAAATAAATAAATAAATAACATTTTTTAAAAAAATAAAAAATATAGTGGCTGCCTAAATATTTATCTGTTATATATTTTTATAAAAAATAATGCAGAAAATAACAAGACCTTATAAAACAAGATTTAATACCTGACTTCATATCTAGGAAACATAGGATATATGACGTTCAGATAATTTGTAAGTCGTAACATATGTATCCAAGTTTACTAACTGAATGGGAAGAACTGGACAGACACTACAGATAGTGTGCAAAAACAATGGTGCTGTAGATACTTATTTCATGATTCAGGTAACATTTAAAAGGAAAAATAATTTTATATCAGTAAGAGAAAATAATTTAAAATAAATTGAAACAATATTGACTTTAAGTCATTACAGTATAAAATATTTTTTACTGAAGTTTATTTGACACACAGTATTACATTAGTTTCAGTTGTACAATATAACATTTCAAGAAATCCATACATTATGCTGTGCTCACCACAAGTGCAGTTGCCATCTATCACCATTCAGAGCTATTAAAATAGCACTGACTGCATTCGTTATGCAGTACCTTCTATTCCTGTGACTTATTTATTCCATAATTGAAAGTCTGTACATTTTACTCCCTTCACACATTTTGCCCATCACCCCCCCGCTCCTTCTGGCAACCATTGGTTTATTCTATGTATTTATGGATCTCTTTCAGTTTAGTTTGCTTCTTTACTCATTGCTTTGTTTTATTTTTGCAATTCCAAATATGTGAAATCATATGGTATCTGTCTTTCTCTGTCTGACTTACTTCATTTAGCAAAACACCTTCTAGATCAATCCACATTGTTGCTAGTGGCAATAAATATGAACAAAAGGTTCGTATGCTTTTTTTATGGCTGAGTAATTTTCTGTTATATATTTTGCAACATCTTTATCCTTTCCTCTGTCAATATACACTTGGATTGCTTCTGTATCTTGACTATTGTGAATAATGTGGCAAAAAATATGGGGCTATATATTTCTTGGAATTAGTGTTTTTGATAGAACATTTTGATTAATCAAAATAGTTGGCAAATGATTTACATTCCATAACTACTAGTTTTATATTCATAATCATAAATCCCTGACATGGAATTTTCGCCCTCGCCCCACAAGGACGACAAGAAGCCTGGTTCAGATGCATCTTCTCTCTTTATTTCCGCAAGTCTACACACTTATATACGCTTACATGACCAATCAGCGAGCAGGCTACAGGAGCGAGCGAATCAGGCTGTGCACCTAAACGAACAACTTCGCTAGCAACCAATGCTGTTTACTTCCTCTTTGGGTGTTCCGCTTAGTCTCACGAGGCAATCCTAACCTGGCAACTAGCCAGGTGCCATCTTTTAATGGCAGAGGCCGCCCTGGCCAGGGGCCTGCCTCCGACATCTCCCCCTTTTTTCTTTTATGGCAGGCATCGTGCCTGTCTTAGGTTGTCAGTGGCAGGAAATATCCTTACCTGTCATCAGACGGCAGATATCAATGATCTGTGTCCTGTCTTAGGTTGGTATATTTCCCCCACCAATCTTACCTGTCGTTGACTACCGATCCAGCATACTTAGCCACACTTGGGGGGATGTTCCAGCCTCGATGGCTAACAAGGCCTGCACCATGGCTTGCTGTTGCCTAGGTTGCTGTCGCCTCCAAATTTGCAGTTTCCTTACTAGCAGAATCAAGCCCACTACGAGGATTGTCATCAGACCAATTACGCTAGCCCATTCTTTCGTAAAGGTTAACACAACTTGCAATGTTTTGATTATCTCTGGGAGGGTTGCAAGCTCACCTCTGGTGTTATTTATCTTTGTTATGCCTAGTAGCAGGTGCAGAGTACAGTTTTGGAATTCTGCGGACTAATTCCCCCGCAAGTATTGGGAGAGCTGTCGGGAGACATTCTGTAAGTCACTCATATTAGTATAGGCTATGGGAGTTACACAAATTGCCAGGAAGGGTACTATACATCCCAGTCCCAATAGGGCCCCCCATATGTCCACTTGTTCTTGAACCAAATCCACTCTCTGGTTGACTATCAGGATTCCTGCTTGCAGATGTGCATTGATCTGAGTCTGTGTTTGAAGGGCAGCCGCCGTTCCTTCTGCAAGGGTGTTCACAGCTTCCGCAGTGGGTATAGTTGCAGCAAGCGAGACTGCTGCTGCCATGACAGCTGCTGTAGATATAGCCAGTGCTGTCACAACGGCGGCTGTGATACCAAAATCTCTCTTCTTTCTGGATAGCACCACCAGTAACTTGTCCTCTAGAATGGAAACTGGGATAGGAACGTGGGTAGGGATACGCATAATCACAGCCAGCTTGAAGGCCATGACATTCCAGCACAGGGAAAGATAGCAATTCTTAGTGCAATTCAATGTATCATTCAGCTCACTAGCATTTGTTACAAGGAAAAGGAATGGTGGTGAGACCCATATGGGGGTGGGCTGATAAGTAATATTATTGGGACAAGACACATTAACTGTTGTCTCAAAGGTACTAGAGTCATTTTGTTTATAAGAACAGTTGAGGAATTTGCCACCATTTAACATGGACACTGCTGAGATATCAGTACATGCTCCTAGCAAGTTACAGACCTGCCATGCATCAAAGGGAGAGGAGGGAATATAAGAGAAGAGTTAGTCACTGGTAAAGGATATAGCCATGCTTTAACCACTGCTCACAGCTCTCTGGCTTGAGTCTGCCGCAGGAGGTGTAGCATCCCCAGAGTTATCATCAGCATCTTCAGCATCATGACTGGTGTTTGGAGGCAAGGCTGCACGCACCAGCCGCTCTGGGATCCAAATTGGAGCCTCCTTTTCCTGTGGAAAAACACATACAGACCCCCTACTCCATATTAACACTGGATCTGGTCCATTCCACTTTCCTGTGAGGATTTCCTTCCAAAGTACTAAAGGCTTAGGGGAAGGAGCAGCATCACTTGCATGTTTGTCTGCAGCTGATTTACCCATTTTTTCCAACGTTAAAAAATTCAAAATAAAGAGAATGGTGTTGAGCTTATCTTTAGGGGACCTGAAGGTGTCTCCTATTCCCCCTTTTTGTTTATAAAGCGCATTTTTTATTGTAAGATGTGCACGCTCCACAACACTCTGTCCTTGTGGGTTATAGGGTATTCCATGTATCAAGTGAATGTCAAGTTGTTGTAGGAAGGCTTTAAAGGGTTGTGAGGTGTAGGCTGGACCATTATCTGTCTTTAATTGGCGTGGCTTTCCCCATGCTGCAAAAGCCTGTAGGCAATGGGCGATAACATCTCCGGATTTTTCCCCCCCATATGCACTGAGGCGAAAATTATTCCAGAGCAGGTATCTATAGAGACATGAACATATCTTAACTTTCCAAATTCTGAAACATGTGTGACATCCATTTGCCATATATGATTAGGTAACAAACCCTTAGGATTAACCCCCAAGGACGATGCAGGTAGTAAGATCACGCAATTTCTGCAGGAGACTACTATGTCCCATGCCTGTGCTTTTTCATGTTAAGTTTGAGGCAAAGAGTTAAAGCATCCTGTTTCTTCAAATCCTCCCCTAAGTGGTCCCATTGAGGTATGTTTAGCAAGCCTTCATCTAAGAACCATGGAGCCGCCTTTTCCACTGTATTCAAAAAGGCCCGAGCAGTTTTTGCTTTTAGTGGAGTTCCATTGGCTTTCAGCAGGTCTTCTAAAGACCCTTCCAAGCACACTTTAGATACTTCAGAACACACAGACAACACAGACGTAGATGTTAAAGACTCACCGCTAAATTCTGGCTCTAAGGCCGCCCCGCTTCTTATTGCAGACTTGTACAAATTTCCCACCACCTTTGTCGTGGTTTTACCCCCCTTACATGCGGACTTCTCCCTTGCAAGGTTTTTTCTATTTTTACTCCCCGCTTTACCACGGAATTTCCACTTTTGAACGTGGCTAATGTCCCCGCTTACCTGTGGACCTTTACTCCCCACTTTCCTGCGGATTACCTTGCAAGATTCCTTTATTTAGTTCCCGGGTGCCAGTGCCATTTATCGCCCTTGTCCCGCAAGGATTACAAGAAGCCTGGTTCGGATGCATCTTCTCTCTCTTTATTTCCGCAAATCTACACACTTATATACGCTTACATGACCAATCAGTAAGCAGGGTACAGGAGGGAGCGAATCAGGCTGTGCACCTAAACGAACAACTTCGCTAGCAACCAATGCTGTTTACTTCCTCTTTGGGTGTTCCGCTTAGTCTCAGGAGGCAATCCTAACCTGGCAACTAGCCAGGCGCCATCTTTTAATGGCGGAGGCTGCCCTGGCCAGGGGCCTGCCTCCAACAATGGAACATTTAGATAGTTTTAAAGGAAGACACAATTCATGTTATCATGTTAACATAATTCATTATTAACACATCTATGTTATCAAGAGTGTTTAGCAAATGAGCTCAGCATTTCCTGTAGCTGTGACATGAATATAAGAAGATAATAGAAATTAGTTTAAATTTCATTTTCTTTTATTGAATCATCATGATAACATTCATTCATACTACCCAAAACTTTGATTTGTTTGTATGAAATAGTACTTCAAGGACCACATCTTGGAAGGTCTGTGTACTTTTTGGTGTAAATAAAAGTGTGTAAATAGGGTGTAAATAAAAGTGTTCAATATGAGGGCAACAGAATTATTGAGAATAGCTACTTCTTTTGTCACTAATGCCTTTTTTTTTGCAGAAGAATTGGCATATATGGAAATAGATATGGCAATCATGTGAGTCGAACAAATAGAGAAAAACATTGTTTTTCTCTGACTAGGAGATGTGATGTATATGTAAGACAAAATCACCAATGCCAAAGTAAATAGCAAAGTACCCCAACTAAGCAAAAGCCAGTTACTACAAAGAATCATGTATCTGAATGAGACAGTTGCAAAAAGGAAAGATAGTCACATGCAAAGTGTTCAATGACATTGGAAACACAGGAATCCAGCTGAGTAATCCAGTATAAGTGGTGGGAAAATGGTCAGAAACTGGCCTAGCAATGCACATAGCATAAACAAGTTACAGAGTTTCGTGTTCTTAATGGTTGTATAATGAAGGGGCTTGCAAATGGCAATAATAGTGATCAAGGGACATGGCAATTAGAATTTGAAATTCAGTTACTTTCATGGAAAAAAAGAATAGTTGGGTGACACAACTGTTATTGGAAATGATATTATCCCTGGTGATAATTACCCCCCAGAAATCGAGGAATACATGTAATTGTAAATGAAATTTCTAAGAAAGAGAAGTTCTAGCTAAGAAATACAGAGGCCTCTGTAGATGAGAGCTCACCCAAGTTAGGGTGATGATAGTCAGGTTTCCATTGACTATCATGTTTGTGATAGTGTGACTTAACATGTTTGTGATAAATAGGCAGAGTAAAATCAGAATCAGAAATCAGGATCATCAGAAAGGCTCAACAGGACAAACTCTGATCATTGTGTGGTGGTTTCCATTTTTATTTCTTTTAAAAATGAGGGAAATTGGAAGGGGAGGTGAACCATGAGAGACTATGGACTCTGAAAAACGATCTGCGGGTTTTGAAGGGGCAGGGGGTAGGAGGTTGGGGGAACCAGGTGGTGGGTATTAGAGAGGGCACTGATTACATGGAGCACTGGGTGTGGTGCAAAAACAATGAATACTATTATGCTGAAAAGAAATTAAAAAAAAAATGAGACAACACTGATGAATCTGGAGGACATTACCCTAAGTGAAACAAGTGGAAGGACCAAAAAATGCATGATTCCACTTATATGATGTGTTAAAAGCAGTCTATCTCATGGAAATGGAGTTGAATGGCGACTGTCTTAGGATGGAGCAGGGTCAGCAATGGGGAGTTGCTATTAGCTGGTATAAAGTTCAGTTCTGTAAGAAGGATAAGTTTTCAAGATGTTGAAGATGAATACTGTTGAAGAACATTGTTTGCTGTACACATTTTGCCTACAGTTAACAATACTATATTGTGCCTTTAAAAATACAAGTGGGTAAATCTCGAGTTAAGTTAAGTGTTCTCACCACTTTATAAATATAATTTGTGCTTATTCACAACCATAGCAGTTAACTAAAGAGACCAATGTTAATAATAATAACTACTATTTATTGATAGCTAATTATGCTATGTACTTGAAAGGTTCATTCTCATCCCTATGGTACATTATATATGCCAGATTTATCTGACACCTGATTTACCTCTGGGAAAATATATGTTGAGAGGTCATAGAAACCCTAACTTTGTCAACTATTTGCCTTCTTTCACATACAAAATATACTTCAGATAGAATGAAATTGAGAAACCATTCATAAGTTGTCTATTATATTTTGAATACCCTTCAATTTTCTATTACTTATTTTATTTTCTTCTCTATAATTCCTATGCTGTATTTCTCAGTTGAATATTTTACACAGAAATCATTAGGAAAGGTACAGTATGAATTAGGATTACAGTATATTTTCTATTACTAAATAGTGGTTTATATTATTTAGAATACTTTATTGTATCCATAATTTTCTTTCATTCTCTCTCTCACACACACATACAGAAACACACTTACATCTTTCCAAAATACTTTAGGCACTTAACACCTTAAGTAGAGTGAGTGGAGGAGTAAAGTGAAATTCTAACTTTATATTAAATGGAAAATTTTGCTCTGTTATGAAGATTTTATTTTATATAAAACTTAAATGATTTTGTTTTTTAGGCATCAAATGATTTAGACACATGCCCAGTTTCAACCTAGTACAAAAGTAGAAAGGAGCTATATAAATTTCAGCATCATCAGAAAGCAAAGCTTACACCATGGAATTAGAGAAATCGAACTTATTCTACATATCTAAGACAGTATTTCTTCACTATTTTCTACAGTAGGTGTATGTGTGTGTGTGTGTGTGTGTGTGTGTGTGTGTGTGTGTATCTGCATCTACTTGTATATCTACCTATATCTAGTGAGTCATAATGGATTTTGGAAATACGGAGATGTATTTAGCAGCATAGCTACAAACATATATATGTTAAATATCTATTCTTTTTTTTAACAATAGATAAATTATATGAACACACCCTATTTAGTGGGCAATGTTTCATGGTTTTTAAATGAAAGCTTTCACATTTTTCAAAAAATAATATGGTGTTTCAAGAATTTCTTTTCCTAGAGAAACTGCAAGATGGTGAAAGGATTTCTGACAAAGATCACTGAAAATCACAAAATTATATTTTCTGTATAGAGTAAGGAAAATATCACATCAATAATTACAGTGCCTCCTCCATTCTGCGTGATAATCATTTTCCTAAACAAAATGCAAAGTAAATTACATTTACAAATTAAAAGAATTAATAATCAAGACGTTGCAACTAATCAAAGTTTCAGAAGAATGGGAACCAGAAAAACTTATGAAGTTATTTCATCTGAATGGGAAATATATTAAATGTGTTTATAAACTCTTAGAAAGAAAGAATGAATAAGGATAGCAGGAAAACCACTGTGATTTAAAAGTGGCTCAAATTTTATGTTTGTATATTTTAAATTGCCCTGTAATATGTCTAATTTGTAAAACCATAACATTTCATTTGCTTGAGAAAAATACAATCTTCCTTGCTCTGTCCATGAAGGCTCGCTTGACTTGCTGGTTCCTTAGGCTGTAAATAAAGGGGTTCAGCATGGGGGCTACTGAGGTGTTTAGCACAGCAACACCCTTGCTAAGAGACTCTCTGTCTTTTGCTGAGGGTTTAATATACATAAAAATGCAGCTGCCATAGGAGATGGAGATAACAATCATGTGGGATGAACAGGTAGAAAAAGCCTTTGTCCTCTGACTAGCAGAAGGAATCCTCAAAATTGTTCTGATGATATATATGTAGGACAGAATTATTATTACCAAGGTAAACATTAAAGTAAACAGAGACCAGGAAAATCCCATTATCTCTAGGAATTTTGTGTCTGAACAAGAAAGTTACAGCAGGGGGTAAAAATCACAGGTAAAATGGTCAATAATATTAGTCGTACAGTAATTAAGGTTTAAGAGCAACATGAGTGCAGGGAATACAATTAAGAATGAAATCAGCCATGAAGAGAAGACAAGGAGTATGCAGACTCTGGGATTCATGATGGTCATGTAATGCAGAGGTTTGCAGATGGCAATGTAACGGTCATAGGACATGGCAGCCAGGAGGTAAAATTCAGTGACTCCCAAAAGAATGAAAAAAAAGAATTGAGCAATGCAATCATTAAAGGAAATGGTTTTATCTCCCGTAATCAGAGTACTTAGGAACTTGGGTATGCTAACAGTGGTGAACGAAACCTCTAATAAGGAGAAATTTCTGAGGAAGAAATACATGGGAGTCTGGAGGTGGGAATCCAGCAGGGTTAGGGTGATAATGGTCAGGTTCCCAGTGATGCTGAGCATGTAGGTGATGAACAGAAAGACGAAGATCACTCCCTGAAGCTGCGGGTCATCTGACAATCCCAGGAGGATGAACTCTGTTAGTTCTGTGTGGTTTCTCATTCTCCAGTTGCTTATTTGTTGTTCTCCTGCCAGACTTCTAGGAGAAAACACAAGGAAGAAACTCAAAGAGAGGATTAGCAGAGGTCCAAGTTTGGAGACAGAATTTGGCAAAAAACCTACATGCTTTCATCTACAGGGGAAATTTTATGAATCTTTGACTGATTCTTCCCAAACCACAAACATCTGTGCTAAAAACCTCATGTGAACTTCCCCACTATGCTGTGCATGTCTGAAAGTTAGGAAAAGTCTGACCTTCAAAGACTTTGCAACACAGTCCAGTGCCTGGAAGTCACAGGGGGCTTAAAATAAACATTTGTCTACTTAATTCACTCATTCATTCTGAGTTTGTTCTTGCAGCACAAACACCCATCAGGTGAAGTTCTCTATTTTGTGCCCAATTCCTGGCTTCATATTACATAGGTTGTGTCTTTGTTTTATAAGATGTTTTCCCTTTCTTTTATAAGAAAGGACATGTAGAAGAAGACCCATTTTTTTGACATATAATTTAAAAAAAATTAAAAATGTCATTAAACATTATTTCAAAGTAGGTTTCATTAAATTTCTTTAGAAATTAAATTCTTTTAATTAACTTTACACTGCTCAGTAACAATACTCTTCCTTCATCAGGGTTTGCTTTTCCTATGAAGCACTAGTTTCTCATAACACCTGGGAGCCACAATATGCATTCTCATCAAATAGGCAATATTTGGTTTCATTTGAATTGAATTTCAATTCAATCCCCAAATTGAAATTTTTGCACTAAATTTACTGGCTTTGGAGATACAGTTTTAAAAAGGCATATTATTACTCTTCCATAGGTAATAATGTGTCAATACACTGCATTTTTAACCTTATTTCAAGGTGTTTTTTTTGTGTGTGTGTGTGTATTCTTTATTTTCTTAACTTCCCTACCAATTTTAACACTTTCTGAAAAAGAATAAATTGACTGAATTACACATTTTGGCTACTGATGAAACATTTGAGGGAATGTATGAAGAGCTGTTAAAGAAGGTATTAATATATATAGAAACGTTTATGTGAGCATTATTGAAAAGGAGTACTTAAAGGCCAGTTTTCTAGGATCAGTGAATATAGGCTTAAAACAATTCTACCAAGAGATGATCCAATATCACAGACCTGGGGGAAACGTACTATATTATTGTGTAAAAATATTAATGAAAATCAATGGACTATATTCATTTACCAACATCACTTAATGTTTACCAACATTGCCAACATGGATGTTTTCATTCATTCATTCAGCAGGCTTTGTGGAGAAAAAAACCTCAATATTTAACAAGGTGCATATAATTCCTCAAGCCTGAAGCCATCCCAAGGATGTACTCATGCAGAGTATGAAGGATATCTCTGAGAATTTAGCTCATCTTTTTATTTCTGAACACAGATCCATATTTCCCCTGGAAGAACATGGGTTAGATTCAACTTAAATTATTTTCCACCCATTTGGTTAAAATCAAGAACACTTTTGGCATACTCTTGGAGCTATTCAAAATGAAAGTTAGCAATAATACTTCATATTTGTTAAATAAGATGGCCACAAAGTACCTTCAAGTTTCATTCTGAAAATATCACTGTTCCATTCTCTATTTAGTCATCAATAATCAAATAAAAAAGGAAAAATATATAAACTCATAACAAGATCATGGTAGAAAAATCCTATTAATTTCTTACTTGGGGCACTCTAAGGTAAATTGCTATTACAGAAAATTTATGGGCTCTGCAGTTAGAGAAACATGGGCTAAAAATTCAAATGGGCTGTTTAATGGATTTGTGACTTTAGATGGTACTTAATTTCCCTAAACATCTGTTTTCTCAGTTTACCATGGATGTGAAATATCAAGGGCATTTTGGGAATTAATTGAAATAATATAAATGAAAATGCTGTATAAACCATGTGGCACTAAATATGCTTTAAGAAGAGCTGGTTTATTTATCTTCTTTTAGTTGGAATTGTTTTCCAACTTTGGACAGAATATTCATAGTAACTGTGATTGTACAGAGGCATTATATATTCAAATGAAATATTAAGGACTTTTATATTCTATCTCACTAAATTTCATGACACCCTGATAGAACTTTATCTTTGTTCCCAAACAAAGTACTAGGGTACTGTGGTTTTGTATCTTAGATATATTTGTGCAGCTAACAAGTGTTCAATATATCAGAGACTAACTAAAATTAAAGTCTGTTCTCTTAAAGAAAGTACTACATAACCTCCATTCAATTAGAAACACAGCCACAGAGATGATAATTTCTTCCTTTTATTTGAGACTGAATAAATTATATAATAAAGCAAAATGTACTAACATCCCTTTACATTGTTAAAAATAAATCCAGTTGAAAAATGAAATTCCAATATATCCTATTTAAACTGACTTAAAGTTGAGCTGAGAAGTAATGAAGAAATGACACAGTTTGGGAGACTCCATTGCCTTCTTTATGTCTGACTTACCTCTGATTTTCATACAGGCTCACTAACATGCAGAATGGCCAGAACATAAAAAATACTAGCAGTTGGCATTGTTGCAATTCAGGGAAACCAACATTCCTGAACAAATTTCCTCTTAGTGTACCTCTCTGCTTTCTATTGTTAATGTTTTTGTCCTAAGTTTCCTATTATTTCTTGAGTATAGAGAGTGAGAGAGGAGAAATGTATGAAAGAGAAAAAAAATCAGAAAGTATTTTAAAACTGTCTGATGTGGTTTCTACACAGATCTTATGTAGCACGACTTACGTAATGTTTTATCTGTTCTCACTGTGGGTGGCTCACAGGGAATAATTCAATGAATCAAAATTGCCAGAACAAGAGTTCACACAAAACACTAAGGAATATAAAACATAATACACATTAGAATTGAGATTTGACAAAGAAGCTTGGGGGACAGTGTGCAATGAGACAGAAAAAATAACAATGAACAAACAACCATTCTAAATATGATCTGTTTCTCTTGAGAAACAAACATACTGACAGAAATTATTTTTTTCAGACAGAGATTACCAAAAAAGTTATCTCAATTCATACTTCAGAGCTCTACCAAAAGTGCCTTTACACCATGACATTTTTAAAAATTGGTAATCTACCACATTGTACCAAGTCTTTCATTGCCTCTATTAACTTGATTTTTTAAATATTTTATTTATTTGTCAGACAGAGATCATAAGTAGGCAGAGAGGCAGGCAGAGAGAGAGAGAGGGAGAGAGAGAGAGGGAGGAGGAAGCAGGCTCCCTGCCGAACAGAGAGCCCGATGCGGAGCTTGATCTCAGGACCCTTGAATCATGACCTGAGCCAAAGGCAGAGGCTTAACCCACTGAGCCACCCAGACACCCCATCTCTATTAACTTTAATCTGCCTTCCAAGAAGAATTTTTGCTACTCTAATACTGCTAGTGCTTTATAATTTTTTCCTTCTCACTCTGGTGTTCACCAGCAATGTCAGTTGAGGAGGTTCTTGGTTTTTTTTTTTTAATTTTTTTAATTTTTTATAAACATGTATTTTTATCCCCAGGGGTACAGGTCTGTGAATCACCAGGTTTACACACTTCACAGCACTCACCAAAGCACATACCCTCCCCAATGTCCATAATCCCACCCCCTTCTCCCAAACCCCCTGCCCCCCAGCAACCCTCAGTTTGTTTTGTGAGATTAAGAGTCACTTATAGTTTGTCTCCCTCCCAATCCCATCTTGTTTCATTGACTCTTCTCCTACCCACTTAAGCCCCCATGTTGCATCACCACTTCCTCATATCAGGGAGATCATATGATAGTTGTCTTTCTCTGCTTGACTTATTTCGCTAAGCATGATATGCTCTAGTTCCATCCATGTTGTCACAAATGGCAAGATTTCATTTCTTTTGATGGCTGCATAGTATTCCATTGTGTATATATACCACATCTTCTTGATCCATTCATCTGTTGATGGACATCTAGGTTCTTTCCATAGTTTGGCTATTGTGGACATTGCTGCTATAAACATTCAGGTGCACGTGCATCTTTGGATCACTACGCTTGTATCTTTAGGGTAGATACCCAATAGAGCAATTGCTGGGTCATAGGGCAGTTCTATTTTCAACATTTTGAGGAACCTCCATGCTGTTTTCCAGAGTGGCTGCACCAGCTTGCATTCCAACCAACAGAGTAGGAGGGTTCCCCTTTCTCCGCATCCTCTGTCATTTACTGACTTGTTGATTTTAGCCATTCTGACTGGTGTGAGGTGATATCTCATTGTGGTTTTGATTTGTATTTCCCTGATGCCGAGTGATATGGAGCACTTTTTCATGTGTCTGTTGACCATCTAGATGTCTTCTTTGCAGAAATGTCTGTTCATGTCCTCTGCCCATTTCTTGATTGGATTATTTGTTCTTTGGGTGTTGAGTTTGCTAAGTTCTTTATAGATTCTGGACACTAGTCCTTTATCTGATATGTCGTTTGCAAATATCTTCTCCCATTCTGTCAGTTGTCTTTTGATTTTGTTAACTGTTTCCTTTGCTGTGCAGAGGCTTTTGATCTTGATGAAATCCCAATAGTTCATTTTTTCCCTTGCTTCCCTTGCCTTTGGCGTTGTTCCTCGGAAGATGTTGTTGCGGCTGAGGTCGAAGAGGTTGCTGCCTGTGTTCTCCTCAAGGATTTTGATGGATTCCTTTTGCACATTGAGGTCCTTCATCCATTTTGAGTCTATTTTTGTGTGTGGTGTAAGGAAATGGTCCAATTTCATTTTTCTGCATGTGGCTGTCCAATATTCCCAGCACCATTTATTGAAGAGGCTGTCTTTTTTCCATTGGACAGTATTTGCTGCTTTGTTGAAGATTAGTTGACTGTAGAGTTGAGGGTCTATTTCTGGGCTCTCTATTCTGTTCCATTGATCTATGTGTCTGTTTTTGTGCCAGTACCATGCTGTCTTGATGATGACAGCTTTGTAATAGTGCTTGAAGTATGGAATTGTGATGCCACCAACGTTGGCTTTCTTTTTCAATATCCCTTTGGCTATTCGAGGTCTTTTCTGCTTCCATATAAATTTTAGAATTATTTGTTCCATTTCTTTGAAAAAGATGGATGGTACTTTGATAGGAATTGCATTAAATGTGTAGATTGCTTTAGGTAGCATAGACATTTTCACAATATTTATTCTTCCAATCCAGGAGCATGGAACATTTTTCCATTTCTTTGTGTCTTCCTCAATTTCTTTCATGAGTACTTTATAGTTTTCTAAGTATAGATTCTGTGCCTCTTTGGTTAGGTTTATTCCTAGGTATCTTATGGTTTTGGGTGCAATTGTAAATGGGATTGACTCCTTAATTTCTTTCTCCTGTCTTGCTGTTGGTGTAGAGAAATGCAACTGAATTCTGTGCATTGATTTTATATCCTGACACTTTACTGAATTCCTGTATAAGTTCTAGCTGTTTTGGAGTGGAGTCTTTTGGGTTTCCCACATATAGTATCATATCATCTGCGAAGAGTGATAATTTGACTTCTTCTTTGCTGATTTGGATGCCTTTAATTTCCTTTTGTTGTCTGATTGCTGAGGCTAGGACCTCTAGTACGATGTTGAATAGCAGTGGTGATAATGGACATCCCTGCCGTGTTCCTGACCTTAGCGGAAAAGCTTTCAGTTTTTCTCCATTGAGAATGATATTTGCAGTGGGTTTTTCATAGATGGCTTTGATGATATTGAGGTATGTGCCCTCTATCCCTACACTTTGAAGAGTTTTGATCAGAAAGGGATGCTGTACTTTGTCAAATGCTTTTTCAGCATCTATGGAGAGTATCATATGGTTCTTGTTCTTTCTTTTATTGATGTGTTGTATCACATTGACTGATTTGCGGATGCTGAACCAACCTTGCAGCCCTGGAATAAATCCCACTTGGTCGTGGTGAAAATCCTTTTAATGTACTGTTGAATCCTATTGGCTAGTATTTTGGTGAGAATTTTCGCATCTGTGTTCATCAAGGATATTGTGTTCTGAATATATCTGTGATGTCCCTCTGGTCAAGTGTGTCATTTAAGGCCTTTATTTCCTTGCTGATCTTTTGCTTGGATGATCTGTCCATTTCAGTGAGGGGAGTGTTAAAGTCCCCTACTATTACTGTATTATTGTTGATGTGTTTCTTTGATTTTGTTATTAATTGGTTTATATATTTGGCTGCTCCCACGTTGGGGACATAGATATTTAAAATTGTTAAATCTTCTTGTTGGACAGACCCTTTGAGTATGATATAGTGTCCTTCCTCATCTCTTATTATAGTCTTTGGCTTAAAATCTAATTGATCTTATATAAGAATTGCCGCTCCTGCTTTCTTCTGATGTCCATTAGCATGGTACATTCTTTTCCACCCCCTCACTTTAAATCTGGAGGTGTCTTCGAGCTTAAAATGAGTTTCTTGGAGGCAACATATAGATGGGTTTTGTTTTTTTATCCATTCTGATACCCTGTGTCTTTTGACAGGGGCATTTATCCCATTAACATTCAGGGTAACAATTGAGAGATATGAATTTAGTGCCATTGTATTGCCTGTAAGGTGACTGTTACTGTATATGGTCTCTGCTCCTTTCTGATCTACCACTTGTAGGCTCTCTCTTTGCTTAGAGGACCCCTTTCAATATTTCCTGTTGATCTGGTTTGGTATTTGCAAATTCTTTCAGTTTTTCTTTGTCCTGGAAGCTTTTAATCTCTCCTTCTATTTTCAATGATAGCCTAGCTGGATATAGTATTCTTGGCTGCATGTTTTTCTCTTTTTGTGCTCTGAAAATATCATGTCAGCTCTTTCTGGCCTGCCAGGTCTCTGTGGATAAGTCAGCTGCCAATCTAATATTTTTACCATTGTATGTTACAGACTTCTTTTCCCGGGCTGCTTTCAGGATTTTCTCTTTGTCACTGAGACTTGTAAATTTTACTATTAGGTGACGGGGTGTGGATCTATTCTTGTTGATTTTGAGGGGCGTTCTCTGAACCTCCTGAATTTTGATGCTCGTTCCCTTTGCCATATTGGGGAAATTCTCCCCAATAATTCTCTCCAGTATACCTTCTGCTCCCCTCTCTCTTTCTTCTTCTTCTGGAATCCCAATTATTCTAATGTTGTTTCGTCTTATGGTGTCACTTATCTCTCGATTTCTCCCCTCATGGTCCAGTAGCTCTTTGTCCCTCTTTTGCTCAGCTTCTTTATTCTCTGTCATTTGATCTTCTATATCACTAATTCTTTCTTCTGCCCCATTTATCCTAGCAGTGAGAGCCTCCATTTTTGATTGCACCTCATTAATAGCTTTTTTTATTTCAACTTGGTTAGATTTTAGTTCTTTTATTTCTCCAGAAAGGGCTTTTATATCTCCCGAGAGGGTTTCTCTAATATCTTCCATGCCTTTTTCGAGCCCGGCTAGAACCTTGAGAATTGTCATTCTGAACTCTAGATCTGACATATTACTAATGTCTGCATTGATTAGGTCCCTAGCCTTCGGTACTGCCCCTTGTTCTTTTTTTTGTGTTGAATTTTTCCGTCTTGCCATTTTGTCCAGATAAGAGTATATGACAAGTAAAGAGTATATTCTAACTGGTATAACATCTCAGTGTGTTGGGCCCCAAGAGGCTAAGATGGCGCCGGGTGGCCTTCTCTTCCGGATCGGGAACCCACATGGCCCACCACAAAGGCGCCAAAGTGGCGGTTTCGGTTTCCCATCAGTTCTGTTTCCCGCGAGCCTCCGCCCCCTGCAGGGCATGTCTCTCCCAACTCCCGCTGACACAGCACATCCCCATTGGCCCCCACTTTGCTGACCTCACTTCCCTTCCCTCACCCCATATAATTCGCTGCCCTGCTCAATAAAGCGAGATCCTGCTTCGACAGACCTCCCGAGCCCGGTGTCTTCTGTGGGAGTGTTCTGGGTTCGCGACACTCGCCATCCCGCTCAGCCCCAAGGAGAGGCCTCCGGCTGGCCCAGGTGCCTCCTCCCCTCGGTGGGGAGCCCAACAACTGGTGCCCCGTGTGAGGAGTCTCTTCCGCTGACGGGCCAATCGGTCTTCGGGTGAGTGTACCCCCATAAGTTATGGGGCAGTCCTCTTCTAAAAACGACCCCCCTGTTGAACCAAAGAGGTTCTACCCCTCGCTAGACCCCTTTGACGCGGCTCCTTGGCCCCCGGACCTCCAACCCGGATCTCTGGCTGAGGGGCCCCCTGCACGCCCCCCTTCTACTAACCCCTTTATCCAACAGTCAGCACCTACCCCTCCGCCTCCATACTGCCCTCCTCCTTCGGAACACCACACCCCCGACCCCCCCGGGTTGCTCTCTTTACCCTGTTAATGTGAACCCCGGGGACAATCGACCTGCCCCCTGGTACCCATGGGAACCCGGGGACCTCAAGGAACTTAAGAAGGCAGTTCTGGAGGATGGGCCTAATGCCCCCTGGACGGAAACCATCCTCCGCGGACTTGCATATTCTTCCTGTACGGTGGCAGACTGGCGCTCGCTGGCCAGGGCCGTACTTTTGGGCGCCCTGTATATAAAGTGGACTGCCCTATACAAGGAGGAATGTCAACAAATTGCAGAAAGGAATGCCCGTGCCAATCCTGCCATCCCGATCACCATGGGAATGCTTACTGGAAGGATGGCCAATATGCCTCCGGTATTCAGCAGGCTGCCATTCCTCCCCCTTACCAAGATCAGGTGCCAGCCGCGGGGCTCACTGCCTGGAATAAACTCGAAGAAGGGCCTTCTGAGTCGCCCATCGCTGGGCTACATCAAAAGGCTAATGAGGACCTTCCCTCATTTATCGACCAGGTGGAAAAATCCATCAAAAAGAAACTCCCCCTGGGGGACCTGAGGGACCATTTTCTAAAAATGGCAGTGTGGGAAGGTATGACCCCTGACCATAGAATGGCCTGTGCAGGCTTAAAAGAAAGGTCCATGGACCGCTGGGTTATTGCAACCAAAGACATTGGCTCTACATCGCATCAAGCGAGAGTTATGGCTGCTGCCCTCAAGGAGCACCAGCAGGAGAGCCTTGAGACCCTCGTTTGCACCATTCAGCAAACATCCCTGCAGTCCCGCCCCACGGACTCACCTCGTTTATGCTTTGGTTGTGGACAAGAGGGGCATTTCAAGAGAAACTGCCCACAGGGCCATAAGCCCATCCAGCCTCAATCTTCTGTCCTGCCACAGACCCCATGCCCTAAATGTAAAAAAGGGTTCCACTGGGAAAAGGACTGCAAGTCCAGATTCGATATCCAGGGCAAGCCTTTAAACTCCAGTCGGGGCAATCCCCAGGCCCGTTAAATAAGGGGAAGGCACCTGTTCGAGCGCATTGGACCGTCCCGCTGGTCCCGGGCCTCCGCCCCAAGATGCGCCTCACAATCGGAGACAAATCTTTTAAGTGCCTCATTGACACCGGAGCTGAACGTACCGTCCTCTGACAGGAGGAGGTCCCCCCTTCATGGAAACTTGTTCCTGGCCCCCCCTTAGTGGGGGTTGGAGGCCAAGCTGGCTCCCATGAGACTGCCAACTTAATGTGCTGGGTCGATCCAGACGGCAACAGAGGACAAATTCGTCCCTTGGTAGCCTCTGGGCTCACCGCCAACCTCCTTGGTCAAGACATTCTAGGAGCCACAGAGGCCTTCATTACTACTGATCATAAGGCCTTTTTTGATGATATACTGGATGAGGAGGAATACCAGCAACAATTCCGGGAGGGAAGGAGTGCCCACTCCAACTACCGAGATGACCCCTACCTGGAGAGTATAAGGCAAAGACACCAGTCCCCCCAATCCTAAAGGCCACTGCCCTGCCTCAGGTCCCCAAAATTAATTGGAAAGAGGGTCCTCCCATTTGGGTAGAGCAGTGGCCTCTCCCTTCTCACAAATTGCAGCAACTCCACCTTCTGGTACAACAACAGCTTGACCTTGGGCATATCCGCCCATCTCTTAGCCCCTGGAATTCCCCCATTTTTGTCATCAAAAAGTCTAACAACTCATGGAGGTTGTTACAGGACTTACGACTAGTGAACAACAGGATGATCCCCTTCGGGACCCCTCAAAGGGGGCTCCCATGGATCCCTGCTATTCCATCTAACCATTTAATTACCACCGTTGATATTAAGGATTGTTTCTTCTCCATTCCCCTTCATCCCGATGACACAGAAAAATTCGCCTTTTCCCTGCCCGCTCCTAACTTCTCCGGGCCCGACCAGAGATTTGAATGGACCGTTCTCCCCCAAGGAATGGCTAATAGCCCCTCAATCTGCCAAAATATATTGGCTCGAGTCTTTGCATCATTTCTTAGGGACCCAGACATCCTTTTCTATATCTACATGGATGATATTATCCTGGGGGCCCCTGACCCATCTCAACTTGATCTCCTCACTTCTAAATGTCTCTCCATCTTGGCCCGCCATGGTTTTAAGGTTGCTCCTGAAAAGATTCAAAGAGTCCCCCCTTTTAAAATCCTTGGGTCCCTGCTCTCCCTGGACACAGTATCCCCCATTAGACCTCAATTACAGATCCAGTCCTCATATACCCTGCCTCAATTACAAAAACTCCTGGGCGAAATAAACTGGATGAGGCCATGGATCTCAATCTCTACCGAGAGACTCACCCCCCTATTTGACCTGCTCAAAGGCTCCTCCCTCTCGTCCGCCATCATTCTGAACGCTGATCACCTCCAAGCGCTTACTGAGGTTCAACAGGCCATTGACAAGTCCACCTTAAAGCGGTTCACCCCCTCTGTGCCTCTGGTTTTGTACATCTTCCCGGGGGAATCCCTGATGACTGCGTTGCTTGCCCAACAGGGGGAACCCATCCAATGGATCCACCTCTCGGTGGGGGGGCACCCCACGGGTATATGCAACAACGGACCAACTCGCTGACTGCATCACAAAGGGGAGGACCAACTCACTTCGTCTTTTTGGACAGGACCCAAGTGCTATTATTACTCCCTATAGAATTCAGGACTTTGCCTGGCTCCAGCGCAATAATGCAAGGGTAGTCATAGCTTTAGAAGGGTTCACTGGCGACATAGACTGTCATTATGGGCCCTATAAATGGATGAACTCCTTCGGTAAATTACCATGGAAGTTCCCCACATTGTTTGTCCCCCGGGCAGACCCTTCCTATCACACGGCCTTCACAGATGGAGGCAAGATAGGAGCCTCAGCAGTAATTTTCCCGCTTCATCCTAGAGACAAGGGAAGCCTTACACCTCAAGAATCCCTCACCCATGAGGTACAGGGGTCAGTACAATTCAAAGAGCTATATGCCGTGATCCTAGCTCTCTCCAGAGTTGAAGGTCCCCTCAACCTGTTTTCAGACAGCCTTTATGTGGTCAATCTCCTGCCCAATCTGATTGATGCCCACATTAGACTTGATTCTAACCCCATTACCCCACTCATGATCCAGACCCGTACCCTTCTAAAACAGAGAACCAACCCAATATACGTCCAACACCTTAGAGGACACCAGGGACTTCCAGGATTCCTTTCACAGGGAAACTCCCTGGCCGACCGACTTGCGTCTACCCCCCAATGTTACTCCGTTGAGGAGGCCACTCATTTTCATAGACTCACCCACGCCAATTGGAGGGGACTCCACCACCGTTTCCCCCTGGTCCCCGTCAAAGATCTTAAAAAGATCATTCGAACCTGCAAATCCTGCCAGCCTTTTTTGCAGGTCCCCCCACTCCAGGGACCCGGGTGCAACCCCAGAGGGCTACGCCCTAATCACCTCTGGCAAACAGACGTAACTCATTACCCCTCCTTTGGTAAACTTAAGTATGTTTTCATGTCTGCTGACACCCACTCACATGTGTGTTGGGCAACGGCCCACGCCAGTGAAAAGACTAAACATGCCATTAGCCACTTCCTACAATGTTTTGCCACACTAGGACTCCCAGAACAGATCAAGACTGATAATGGCCCCTGCTTCACTAGTCAGGCCCTCAAGGATTTCCTTACTACCTGGAATATCTCCCACTCCAGGGGAATCCCCTATAATCCCAGGGGCCAAGCAATCATAGAAAGACAAAACCGCACCCTTAAGGACCATTTACAAAAACAAAAGGGGGAATCACTCCCCCCACACGACCAGCTTATCTGCATTCCAGAGACACTGGGCCACTGCAGCCCCACATCCCGCTGTCCTGGTTAGATGGAAAGACCCCCTGACGGGCCAAGGGAGAGGGTCCAACCCCCTCCTCACAGCAGGCAGAGGATTTGGATGTGTGTTCCCACCCTCTGAAAAGAAGCCCATATGGGTGCCTGCCAGGGACCTTAAGTATCTCCCAGAGGCGAAGGAGATTGCTAACTCTGACCCAGAGGGCCTACCGCCCTCTGAGGAGCCTCCCCTTATTGATTCATAGGCCCACCAATCAGGATGTCTTGGGTGGCACCGCTTCTTCTTCTGCTGGCTCATGGACAAGTCACTCACGCTGGCCTATGCTTAAAGAATGGGCCCCTACTGGCCCAGGCTTTCCTCGCCAATGTCTCCCTGCTCCTTCCCACCACAAACTGCCCTCTTTGGCCTCCCAGAGACTATGTGTACATATCCCCCCTCTCTTCTAATGTCACCTGTCTTTGGGCGCCCCCGTTGGCGGACAATGGCTCTAATATTGACCTCAGGGCTATTGACCCCAGCTACTGTGACCAAAACACCACAGTAAACAATACTCAACTCTGCCCCCCCAATGCCACTGTATTCGTCTGTGGGGACCAGGCATTCAGCTTCCTCCCCACTAATTGGACTGGCCTTTGTGCCTTAGCTTGGCTTCTGCCAGATCTCAACATTATTCCCAACAATCAGAGCCTTCCGATTCCTGCCTTCGATCGTCTCGGAGAGCGATCCAAAAGATCCATCCAGGCCATCCCCATCATGCTGGGATTAGGGATCACTGCGGGAGTTGCAACCGGCTCTGCCGGGATAGGTACCTCTCTCTACTACTATAACACATTATCCCGACAGATGATTAATGACTTGGGTGCAGTCTTGGAGACCATCCTTGACCTCCAAACATAGATGGACTCGCTGGCTGCGGTAGTCCTCCAAAACTGGCGAGGCTCAGATCTATTAACAGCCGAAAAGGGAGGCATATGTTTGTTTTTACAGGAGGAATGTTGTTTCTTTGCCAACCGGTCGGGTATTGTACGAGACAAAATCAAGAAGCTACAGGAGGACCTAGAGAAGCGCCGACAGGGCCTGATGACCTCCCCCTTCTGGACAAGCTTTAATGGCTTACTTCCCTTTCTCCTCCCCCTCCTGGGGCCCATCCTAACCCTACTTCTCCTGCTGACCTTTGGCTCCTGTATTATCAATAAGATTGCCCAATTCGTCCAAAAAAGAATGGAGGCCATTCAACTCATGAACGTCCATGTTCAATACCAGAGACTGGCCACCCGTGACGACGAGTCCTACGAGGGGCCCCATCAATAGTTTCACGACCTATGGCGGATGGGATTCCTTGCAGGAACAACCCACGCCAGGTCAGGGACCAAACCCCCATACAGGCATGATATTCAATGACGGGTAAGACCGGCGGGGGACGCAGAGCAACCTAAGACAGGGGGTACACCAAAGCAGTGTGATTCCCCAATGACGGGTAAGCCTGAAGGACCGCCGCCGGTGACCTAAGACAGAAGTCATGCATACAAAAACAAAAGGGGGAGATGTTGGGCCCCAAGAGGCTAAGATGGCGCCGGGTGGCCTTCTCTTCCGGATCGGGAACCCACATGGCCGACCACAAAGGCGCCAAAGTGGCGGTTTCGGTTTCCCATCAGTTCTGTTTCCCGCGAGCCTCCACCCCCTGCAGGGCATGTCTCTCCCAACTCCTGCTGACACAGCACATCCCCATTGGCCCCCACTTTGCTGACCTCACTTCCCTTCCCTCACCCCATATAATTCGCTGCCCTGCTCAATAAAGCGAGATCCTGCTTCCACCGACCTCCCGAGCCCGGTGTCTTCTGTGGGTGTGTTCTGGGTTCGCGACACTCGCCATCCCGCTCAGCCCCAAGGAGAGGCCTCCGGCTGGCCCGGGCGCCTCCTCCCCTCGGCGGGGAGCCCAACATCAGTGTGGTTTTGATTTGTATTTCTCTGTTGATTCATGATGTTGAGCACCTTTTCATGTGTCTGTTGGCTACCTATATGTCTTTGGGAAATGTCTGTTCAGGTCTTCTGCCCATTTTTTAAACAGATTGTTTGCTTTTTTAGTGTAGAGTTCATAAGTTCTTTATGTATTTTGGAATTAAACCCTTATCAGATATATTGTTTGCGAACATTTTCTGTCTTTCAGTAGGTAAAGTTATTGTTTTGTTGATGGTTTCATTTTTTGTGTAAGAACTTTTTATTTTTCTGCAGTCCCAATAGTTTTTGTTTCCCTTATCTTAGGGGATATATCTAGAAAATTGTTGTTACAGTTGAATTACTGCCTGTGATTTCTTCTAAGATTACTTATGGTTCCAGGTCTCACATTTAGGTTTTTAATCCATTTTGAGGTTTTTTTTTTTTAGAATTCTTTTTTTTAATTTGAGTACATGGTATTGGAAAGTGGCCAATTTCATTCATTTACGTGTAACTATCCAGCACTGTTTATTGAAAATACTGATCTTTCTCCACAGTATTTTCCTATCTCCTTTCCATAGATTAATTGACCCTATGATCAGAGGTTTATTTCTTGGATCTGTAATCTGTTGTATTATCTTTATGTCTACTTTTGTACCATACTGTTTTGAGTGCTATACCTTTGTAATATATCTTGAAATCTGGAATTGGGATACCTCCTGCTTTGTTCTTTCTCAGGATTGCTTTGGCTATTGGGGTCTTCTGTGGTTCCATACACATTTTATGATGATCTGTTCTTCTGAAAAATGCTATTGGTATTTTGATAGGGATTGCTCACTAAGGTCTCAGGCCACTGGATGCCAAGTCTAGCCCATCTGGGCTCTTAAGGTAGATGGAAGACAGCAACACTGTAGCTCTTTTGTGTTTTTATTACATCTTTGTTGTTGTTGTTGTTGTTGTTGTTGTTGCCCAAGGGCAGAGAAGTCTATTCCCAGTCCCTCAGTACTATCCCTCCCACTTATGTTCCCAGTAAGGGGTTGGGGGCTCCCTTTGTTACTGTGTCTCCCTATTTATTCTGTGCTCTTGCCTTTGTCTTTGTCGTTGGTTGCTCAGAAACTGTTCAGTCAGCCCTAGTTCTTTGGGAGGAATCATACTACTAATAGGCATAATTTGGTGTGGTCTGTGGAGGAGGTGTGTTCAAGGTCTTCCCACCACAACATCTTCTCCTATCAAAGAAGCATTTTAAAATCTTGAAAACTCAGAAGAGTATTTGTAACTTTATCTTTTCATTTTAAATTATAAGAGTGAATTGCAGAGAATACCAGAGGAGACTTGTAGATAACTTAGCAGTTTCATTGTTGGTCAAGTTTTAGGAAATCAGTTGCTACCAATATCACATCATTAGCTGCAATGCTAAATCCATTTGCATGCATTCCCTTGCATATGTACAAATACTGGTAGAACATATATGTGAGTACTAAATTTTGATATATATTTCAAAATTTCCATCCCATACACAAGAATAAACACCATTGCAAGCCAAGCATCACAGATATTAGAAATCACTTAGATATTTTGCAAATGGAAAGATGAAACGAAGCCACAATACACTTACTACTAAAGACAGTCATGTAAAGACCAGATCACAGAGCCCAGATATTAAGGGTAAAGGGACACAATATCTTTGTAAACTTGGAAAAATTAATTAACCTTTCTGAGCATTAATTACTCTACTCATAAAATGAGAAGACTAATAGTCTTAACTCCTAGGATATCCTAAAGATTAAATGAAATAATGAATGAAAATGCTTATAGACTAGTTAGGATATAGGAAGTTCTTAACAGAAAAATGCTTACTCTTTTAATTTTATATTCCCCAATTGTTAGAGAGGTTGAGAATTCTTTTAAGAATATATTATTTATTTATTTGAGAAAAAGAGACAGAGAGGGGCACCTGGGTGGTTCAATCATTAAGCATCTGCCTTTGGCTCAGGTCATGAACCCAGGGTCCTGGGACATCGGGCTCTCTGCTGAGCAAGGTGCCTGCTTCTCCCTCTCCCACTTCCCCTGCTTGTGTTCCCTTTCTATTTGTGTCTCTATTAAATATATAAATAAAAATAAAATCTTAAGAAAAGAAAAAGGAAGAGACAAAGATAGCAAGAGAGAGCACCAGCAGGAAGTAGAGGAAGAAACAGACTCTGCTGAAAAGGAAGTCCAAGATGGGGATTTATTACAGGACCCTGAGATTATGATCTCAGCCAAACTGAGACACTTAACTGACTGAGCCACCCAGGCTCACCCAAGGTTGAACATTCTTTGTACCTAATGTAGCTTTATGAGTTAAGCACAGGGGTAATGCACATGCTCCTACAGATATGTTTACAAATACATATATTTTAATGAAAGAAGATTTTAATTGAACAATTGATTAAACATAGAGCTATTTCAATGAGTTAAGCATAAGGCAATCTCCATATGCTTCTACACTTAAGTTTACAGACACTTGTATCTTAATGAAAGACATACTACTTGAAAGAATGAGTATAGGGTGTATAATAAGCACAGGCCTATTCCCATATGTGTCTACACTTACATTTACAGACACTTATAGTATAATTAAAGAAGATGCTGCTGGAGAGAAAGGTTATAAACAGTGGAGTTTCGATGGCTAAAGCACAGCAAAATCCCCATATGCTTCTATACTTAAGTTTATAATCACACTTTTTTAAACTTTTTATTCAAATTCCAGTTAGTTAACATACAGTGTAGTTTTAGTTTCAGGTGTACACTATAGTAACTCAAAACTTCCCTACAACACCTGGTGCTCCAAGGAGTGTTCCTCTTAATCTGCATTAGCTATTTAATAGTTAATCTATTAAATAGTTAATCTGCATTAACTATTTCACCCTTCCCCTACCCACCTCTCCTTTAGTAAAATCAGTTTGTTCTTTAAAGTTTAAGAGTATCTTTCTTGGTTTGTCTCTCTCTATTTTGTTTACTTTTGCACATTTATTTTCTTTCTTAAATTCCTCTTAGGAGTTGAAATCATATAGTATTTGTCTTTCTCTGACATACTTATTTCAGTTTGTATACTTAAGAGAAATTGAACATTTTTAAAAATTCTATTTCTCATCCATGAATTGTCTATTCCTATCTCATGTTCACTTTTTGGGGATTATTTGTTATTTAATAGTAGGAGATATTTATGTACTTGGATATAAATCCATGGTGAATTTTTGTTGAATCAAGTTTTCAGAACCTCTCCTTAACTTATTTATGAGTTGCTTCTACTAAAAAAAAAAAAAAAATGTATCATGAATTCTTGGTGACCTATTCTTCTTAGAGCACCTTTTCACACATTCATGTGCTCACTGTTTCTATGGTTCGGCTGTTCCCATTTGCTTCCTAATCCATCCAGAATTTATTCATATGTAAGATATGAATCTGTCTTTTTTTTTTCTTTTTAAAATAAATGGTCAACTTCTCTAATATTATTAGGTTAGGGACAACATAGGAAGTTGGATAGTGAGTCACTTAAAGCACCAAAGCCATGGTATCCCCTGCAAATAATGTTTCTAGCTCAGAGAACGTGGATCTGAAAAATTCATACTTCTCATTTTTCAGGAAAAGAAGAAAGGCTTCTTAGTATCCTTAATATAAGTGTCTAATTTTAGCAAGGCCAAAGCACAGTAGTAGTTGGCCTTTTTCTGCAATTTCACTTCACCCCATCCACCCTCACCTTTTCCATTCCAGAATACCTGTGGTTTTATTTCCTTAATAGTTTTAATAATCTTACTTTCTCTTCTCCTTTAGGATGTTCACAGTCACATAAGGTCTTTCCCCTTTGGCACCTCATTTCACTTCTACTTGTTCATCAATGATGCTTTATTGTTTGTTTGTTTTTACTGAGTGTCGCTGACACACAATGTTACATTAGCTTCAGGTGTACAACATTGCAATTCAGCAAGTCTATACATTGTGCTATGCTCACCATAAGAGTAGTTATCACCTGTTATCATACAACAGGATTACAATAGCATTGACTATAATCCCTCCGCTGTACATTTTATTCCTGTGACTTATTTATTCCATAACTAGAAAACTGTACCTCCCACTCTTCTTCCCCCATTGTGCCCATAGCTCCAACATCTTTCATCTGGCATTTGTGATTTTGTCGTCATATGTGTTCTCTCTATTGTTCTCTGTATTGATGGGTCTGTTTCTGCTTTGTTTTCTGGTTTACTTGTTTGTTTTGCTTTTTGAATTCTACATATAAGTGAAAGCATATGGTGTTTGTCTTTCTCTATCTGGCATATTTCACTTGGCATAATATACTCTGTGTTGCTTGATGCTGTAAATGGCAAGATCTCATTCTTTTTTTTAATAGCTGAGTAATATCTCATTGTGTGTGTATGTCTATATATATGCATATGTATATGTATATATTTTTTTCTTTCTCTATTCATCTATAAACATACACTTAGGCTGCTTGCATATTTTGAGCATTTTGAATACTGTAAAAATGTGGGGGTGCTTGCTTTTGGAATTAGCATTTTGATATAATATTTTTATTATTTATAATAGCAAGCAAAATGATGTTTCATAACCATTGAATTTATATTCATAATTATAAATCACTTACATGGAACCTACGGATACTTTAAAGTAAGACACAACTCAGCCATGATGTAAAGAATGTTTAACAAATAATCTCAGCATTTCCTGTATCTTTGACATTGATATAAAAAGATAGCAGATTAGAAATTTTAAATTTCATTTTTCTCTTGTTAAATCTTCATAATAACATTATTTCATATTAATCAGAACTTTGATTATTTCTTTGTATGAGACAGTACTATAAGGGTGAAATCTTTGAAGGTTTGTATCTTTCCAGCTCCTTAGGGAGTAAATGAAGGAGGTCAGCATGGGGTCAACAGAGTTATTGAGAATAGCTACTTTTTTGGTCAATGAAGCCCCTTTTCTCCCTGCTGAGTAATTAGCATATATGGAAATGGCAATGACAATCAGGTGAGAAATATAAGTGGAATAAAACTTTTTTCTCTCACTGGCATGTATGATGTATATTAGGACAAAATCACAATGCTAAAGTAAATAGCAAGGTAACCAAAACAAGGGAAAAACAGATTACTTCTAGGAATCATGTATCTGACAAGATAGTTACACAAGCAAAAGATAAGCACAGGCAGTTATCCATGATTTTGGGTGCATACTTCTCCAGCTGGAGCAGAAAAATTACACCTGGAGAAATGGTCAGGAGCCTGCTCAACCATACATAGAGCACAAACAGGATGTATAGTTTCCTGATAATGATGGTGGTGTAATGAAGGGGTTTACAAATAGCAACAGAGGAATCAAGGGACATGGCAATTAGAATGGGAAATTCATTCACCTCCATGAAGATAAAGAAAAATTATTGGATAGTACAACTCTTATGAGAAAGTATTTTATGCTTGGTGATGATTGTCCCCAGAAATTTACAGATGCATATCATGGTAAATGAGATTTCTAAGATAGAGTAGTTTCAGCTACTCTAGGGGGCTGTAGATGGAAGTCTACCAAGTAATGATAGCCAGGTTGCCAGTGACACATAATATGTATGTGATAAATAAGAAAGGTAAAACCTCAACCAGAAGATCAGGATCATCAAAAAGGCTTAGCAGGACAATTGTTCATTATCCTCTTTCTCTTTTTTCTTTTGTAAGGATATGTGACAATATTGATGAGTATAAGCATATTGATAATATACAACAATCATAGGGAACTTTAAAACCCCACTGATTGCAATGGATAGATCATCTAGTAGGTAGCAAAGGTTTTGAATGACATATGGGGCCAGATGGACTTCACAAATATATTCAGAGCATTCCATCCTAAAACATCAGAATACACACTCTTCTTGAGTGCACATGGAACATTCTCTAGAACAGATCAGATACTGATTCACAAATCAGGGCTCAGCTGGTGGGATTTATTCTTGGGCTGCAAGGGTGGTTCAACATCCACCTATCAATCAACGTGATACACAGCATTAATAAAAGAAAAGACAAGAGCCATATGATCTTCTCAATAGATGCAGAAAAAGCAGTTGACAAAGTACAGTGTTCTTTCTTGATTAAAACTCTTCACAGTGTAGGGATAGAGGGAATATACCTCAATATCATAAAAGCCATATACGAAAAGCCCAGGCAAAAATCAATGGGGAAAAATTAAGAGATTTTCCCCTAGGGTCCGGAACATGGCAGGGATGTCCACTCTTACCACTGTTGTAAAACATACTCCTAGAAGTACTAGCCTCAGCAATCAGGCAATAAAATGAAATAAAAGACATTTATATTGAAAAGGAGTAAGTCAAACTTTCTCTCTTCACAGATGACATATACTTTACATGGAAAACCCAAAACTCTATCCTCGAATTACTAGAACTTAAATAGGAATTCAGCAAAGTGGCAGGATAGAAAATTAATGCACATAAATCAGTTGTCTTCCTATATACTAACAATGAGATAAGAAAGATAAATTAAGGAGTTGGTCCTATTTACAATTGCACCAAAAATAGTAACATATCTAGGAATAAACCAAACCAAAGAGGCAAAGTGTCAATACTCACAGAATTATAGAACACTCATGAAAGAAATTGAGGAAGACACAAAGAAATGGAAAACCGCTCTGTTAATGGAATGAAAGAGTAACTACTGTTAAAATGTCTATGCAATCTATATGTTCAATACAATCCATGTCAGAATGATAAAGTTCTAGAACCTAGGTGAGGTTCAGTGGGCTGAGGTCTGGAGCTGATGACCAAGAAAGAATTCTTGAGACATCTTTGGTGCAAAATAGTGGTTTATTAAAGCACAGGGACAGGACCCGTGGGCAGGAAGAGCTGCTACCCCGGGTTGTGAGGGTAGGCATGTTATATACCTTGCAGTTGGGGGAAGGTGAGGGGAAGGGATGGGAGGTTTCAACAGAGTTTTCACATGTTAAAGAGGGCCTACAAGGTGCCAGGGGAGAGGTCTTGCCCTTATGGCCTGATCAATGTCGTCTTTAGGTCAGGCATTAACATCAAGATAGTTGGGAGATTCTTGGTGGGGTATTATGATCCTGCTATCATTTACATTCCCTTCTACCTCAGCCTCCTCCAGTTTATGGTGGGGAGGGAGACATTAGGGCTTCAGGAATTGAGAGTTATTTGCCTCTGGAAATTTGTGCTATTGATAAGGTAACCTCCCTGTTTAGGTCTCTAGGACATCTGTAGAGCAAGGGAGATTCCTGCTCTGCAGGATTGCGATCTCTGCAAGTTAACTATTTATCTTTTTATGGCAGTCAGGGGTGCCTGAGGAATGCTACACATATTACGGAGGGGAGCAGGTGAAGAGGGGGTGCAAGGTGCCAGCTTTTGCTTTGTCCTCAGCCAGCCTCCTGCTCCCTCATCAACAATACCATCAACTTTTTTCACAGAGCTGGAACAAATAATCCTAAAATTTGTATGGCACCAGAAACGTTCTTGACTAACCAAAGGAATGTTGAAAAAGAGAACCAAAGCTGGTGATATCACAATTCCAGACTTCAAGTTTTATTACAATTCTGTACTCATCAACATGGTATGGTACTGCCACAAAAACAGACACATAGATCAAGGAACAGAATAAAGAACCCAGAACCCAGAATAGAGACTCTCAACTCTATGATCAACTAATCTTTGACAAAGCAGGAAAAAATATGCAGTGGCAAAAACAATCTTTTCAACAAATGATGTTGAGGAAATTGGACAGACATATGCAGAAGAATGAAACTCGACCATTTCCTTACATCACACATGAAAATAGACTGAAAATGGAGAAAGACCTCAATGTGAGTCAGGAATCCATCAAAATCCCAGGGAAAACACAGGCAGCAACCTCTGTGACCTTGGCCACAGCAATTTCCTGTCTTCAAAGGCAAGGGAAACAAAGGCAAAAATGAACTATTGGGGCTTCATCAAGGTAAAAAGCTTTTGCACAACAAAGGAAATATTCAACAAAACCAAAAGACAAGCAACATAATTGAAGAAGATATTTATATATGACATATCAGATAAAGGGCTAGTATTCAAAATCTATAAAGAACTTATCAAACTCAACACCCAAAGAACAAATAATCCAATTAAGAAATGGGCAGAAAATATGAACAGACACTTCTCCAAAGAAGACATACAAATGTACAAAAGGCTCATGAAAAAATGCTCAACATCCCTTGGCATCAGGGAAATACAAATGAAAACCATAATGTGATACCACTTACCCTGGTCAGAATGGCTATAATTAACCACTCAGGAAATAACAGTTGTTGGAGAGGTGGCAGAGAAAGGGGAACACTCTTACCCTCTTAGTGGGAATGCAAGGTGGTGTGGTCATTCTGGAAAGCAGTATGGAGGTTCCTTAAAAAGTTAAAAATTGCACTACTGATGACCCAGCAATTGCACTATTAGGCACTTAGCCAAAGAGACAAAGGTAGTGATCTGAAGGGACACTTAGAACCCAATGTCCACAATAGTGAAACTATGGAAAGAGCCTGGCTCAATAAGTCCTGTGCTGTATTTCTTAGTTGAATATATTGCATAATGATCATTAGGAATGGTGCAGCACTAATTAGGATTATAGTATATTTTATATTACTAAATAATAGTTTATTTAGAATAGTTCATTCTATCCATAATCTTCTTTTACTTTCTCACACACCCACACACACACACACACACACACACATACGTACACACACATCATCCAAAATACCTTAGGCACCTAATACTTTAAGCTGAATGAGTGGACGAGTATTTTCACTGCTGAAATTCTAAGTTTTGCTCTGTTATGAAGTTTTTATTTTCTACAAAACTTAAATGATTTTACTGTTTTAGCATTAAAAATTTAGATACATGCCCAGTTTCAAACTAGTCCAAAACTAAGAAAAAAGCTATACATATATATTCCGTTGTAGTCAGAAAGTAGAGCTGACATTCCATGGAAATAGAGAAAGTGTACTTATCCTACACATCTAAAACAGCTATTTCTTCACTAATCTCTACAGTATTTGTATATCTGTGGATGTATACATGCATGTATCTACCCTGTATATCTGTATATATCTACTGAGTCATTATGGGATTTGGAAGTATAGAGGTCTATTTATGTTCTTAAAGATCTATGCTTTTTTAAATTTTAGCAATAGATAGATTATATGGACATACTCTATTAGGTAAGCAATATTTTTTGTTTTTTAAATGAAAACATTCACAGTTTTCAAAAAATCATGTGGCATTTGAAAAATTTTTCCTAGAGGAACTGCAAGATGGTGAAGGGATTTCTGACAAAGATCAATGAAAATGAAAGATTTTATTGTCTGTATAGAATAAGGAATATCATATCAATAATTATACAACATCCCTTCCATTCTGGGTGATAGTTGTTTTCCCAAATAAATCTCAAAGTACACCTTTCTGAATTAAAATAATTAGTGTTCAAGAAGTTTCAACGAACAATGGTTTCAGAAGGACGAAAACCAGACCGGCATATAAAGTTATACCAATTGAATGGGAAATATATTAAATGTACTTGTAAACTGTTAGAAAGAAGTAATGAATAGGATGACAGGAAGGTTATTGTAAACTGAAGAAGTTGCTCAGACTTCATTTTTTGCATATTTTAGTATATGTGCTGCCACAACGAGCACATCATTTTTGTATATTTTAAAGTGCCTGCAATGGGTGTGTCTAATTCATGTACCATAGTATTTCATTTGCTTGAGAAAAATACAATCTTCCTTGCCCTGTCCATGAAGGCTCGCTTGACTTGCTCATTCCTTAGACTGTAGATAAAAGGGTTTAACATGGGGGCTACTGAGGTTTCTAGCACAGCAACTCCCTTGCTCAGAGACACTCTGTCTTTTGCTGAGGGTTTAATATATATAAAAATGCAGCTGCCATAGGAGATGGAGATAACAATCATGTGGGATGAGCAGGTGGAAAAGGCCTTTGTCCTCTGACTATTAGAAGGAATTCTTAAAATTGTTCTGATGATATATATGCAGGATAGAAATATTAATGCCAGAGTGAACATTAAAGTAAACACAGCACAGGTAAACCCCATTATCTCTAGGAATTTTGTGACTGAACATGAAAGTTGCAGCAGGGGAAAATAATCACAGGTAAATTGATCAATAATATTAGATGTACAGTAATTAAGGTTTAAGAGTAACATGAATGCAGGGAATACAATTAAGAATGAAATCAGCCATGAAGAGAAGACAAGGAGTATGCAGATTCTGGGATTCATGATGGTCATGTAATGCAGAGGTTTGCAGATGGCAATATGACAGTCATAGGACATGGCAGCCAGGAGGTAAAATTCAATGACTCCCAAAAGAATGAAAAAAGAAAAAAAAAAAAAAAAAGAACTGAGCAATGCAATCATTAAAGGAAATGGTTTTATCACCTATAATCAGGGTACCCAGGAACTTGGGTATGCTGATGGTGAATGAAACCTCTAACAAGGAGAAATTTCTGAGGAAGAAATACATGGGAATCTGGAGGTGGAAATCCAGCAGGGTAAGGGTGTTAATGGTCAGGTTCCCAGTGATGCTGAGCATGTAGGTGATGAACAGAAAGTTGAAGATCACTCCCTGAAGCTGTGGATCATCTGACAATCCCAGGAGGATGAACTCTGTTAGTTCTGTGTGGTTTCTCATTCTCCAGTTGCTTATTTCTTCTTCTCCTGCCAGACCTCTAGGAAACACACACACACACACACACACACACACAAGGAACAAATTTTTATTAACATATAATGTATTATTTTCTGCAGGGGTACAGGTCTGTAAGTCATCAGGTTTACAGGATTAGCAAAGGTCTAAGTGTGGAGCCAGAATTTGGCTGAAATACTACATGTTTCCATCAACAGATGAGAATTTATTAGAACTGATAATAACAAGGATCCATTAATTTCCTCTCTTTTACCAGTGAAATCTCCAGTTAAGGCAAGTTTGAAAATATTCAATATCACAGAGCTAAAAGAGCTAGAGCAAGGAGTTTTCTCAGGCTTTTCTGACTCCAAATAACACGTGGTAGCTTTCAAAGATGTGCCCATGAGGTTTATTTCTCAGCAAAGACCACCTTTGTGCTCTTGCTCTGATTGTTTACTAGTTTCCCACTCTCTGTAAGTTAAAGCTTAATTACAGTGAGAATCCTCAGAAATGGGAAAGAGCCTGTATTTTTTAATAACTTGTGAGTGTTTTGTCCTTAGACATTGTTCAACTTTTGCTAACACTCAGTTTTTCCAACTTCTCCTATTTCACCTGTCAGATATACATGTCATTGCCACCAGCAACCTTAGAAGTTAGAGATAGAGGGGAAAAAGAGGCAGGAAATAATTTAAGCTGGAGAGTTTAGAACTGAGTTTAATCCCATCTGAATCCCTTGCCATAGTTTTTGATGTTTCAGCCCATATTTAATTATTATGACCTGTATTCGTATACAAATGACTTCTTTTTCTATTGAAAATAATAATTATTACTATTATTATTGAAGTATGTCCCCCAGCTAAAGAGTTAGCTAAACTTTCCCCAATAAAACTCAGGTAAATAGTTTAATTTCTTTACTTGTATGTGGTTTTAAGATAGTACATTTTAATTTCTTTTTTTTATATTAAATGATCTTACCATAGTTTTTTCCATAAGGAAGAGTGAGGATATCTAGTCATGAGTCCAAGCTAATTACTAGGCCTGAAACCATGTCTGCATTTCTTCTATAAATATAATTTATTCTTCTGTATGCAGGCCTTTCTTTCTTTCTTCTTCTTCTTCTTCTTTTTTTTTTTTAATTAACATATAATGTATTATTTTCTGCAGGGGTACAGGTCTGTAAATCATCAGGTTTACAAACTTCTCATCTGGTTTCATTTTTTCCTTCCCTGTCCCCCACAACCTCCCTCCCTGCCTCTTAAATTCCTCATATCAAAGAGATCAAATGATAATTGTCTTTCTCTGATTGACTTATTTCGCTCAGCATAATACCCTTTAGTTCCATCCATGTCTTTGCAAATGGCAAGATTACATTTCTTTTGATGGCTCCATAGTATTCCATTGTATATATACACCATTTCTTTATCCATTCATCTGTTGATGGACATCTAGCCTCTTCCCATAGTTTGGCTATTGTGGACATTGCTGCTATAAACATTTGGGTTGCATGTGCCCCTTCAGATCACTACCTTTGTATCTTTAGGGTAAATACCCAGTAGTGCAATTGCTGGGTCATAGGGTAGCTCTATTTTTCAACTTTTTGAGGAACCTTCATACTGTTTTCTAGAGTGACTGCACTTGCATTCCCACCAACAGTGTAGGGTTCCCCTTTCTCTGCATCCTCGTCAATATATATCATTTCCTGACTTGTTAATTTTAGCCATTCTGACTGGTGTGAGATGGTATCTCATTGTGGTTTTGATTTGTATTTCCCTGATGCCAAAGTGATGCTGAGCACTTTTTCATGTGTCTGTTGGCCATCTGAATGTCTTTGCAGTAATGTCCGTTCATGTCTTCTATGTAGGCCTTTCTTATAAAGTTATTGAGAGTATTAAATGAATTAATATGTGAAGCATTTGGAAAAATGCTTTACATGGAAAAAAAAAAAAGCTACATAAGGATTAGGGCACCTGGGTGGCTCAGTCAGCTAAGCATCTGCCTTCAGCTCAGACCATGACCCAGAGTCCTGGCATCGAGCCCCACATCAGGCTCCTTGCTCAATGGGAATCCTGCCTTTCTCTCCCCCTTTGCCTCTCCCCCTGCTGTGCTCTCTCTCTCTCTCTCTCTCTGTGTGTGTTAGATATATAAAGAAAGAAATATTTTTTTAAAAAGCTATATAAGAATTGCTCAATGGAGAAATCCCTTGGTGAAAAGCTTCAGGATTAAGATGGTGTCCTGGATTAACAGCTTTGTTTTAAAGTAAGTGTAATGAATAAAGTAACAACAAGAAAATCACATAGTAGCAATGACAACAACAAAAATGTGAGGTGGAACCATCTGATTGTACAGTATCTGGAAGGCTCTAGGCAAGTGAATTTTAGCTTTGCTTTTCTACTTTGTGAACATGATGACCTCTCCTCAGCATGGTTTATCTGTCTCCTGCACTCCATCACACCCTCAGCAATTCACTGCTTTCATTCAGCTAAGATATAGTCACCACATTTGAGGCACGTTAGATATTTGTAACACTTCATCATTGTTACTAAAGGCTACTGATATCCACTTTGATTCTTTGCTGTTCCTCAGTAAGAGTAACCTTTCTGACAATGACTGGGAAACTTGCATTAAATAGAATATGTGTATGTAGGAAGCCTTGTTGGTAGCAGATTCCAGTGACACTCCAAATCATCTTCTTCCTTATTCCCACAACAACAGGTTAATTATTCTTTGTGTGAGTCTCATAAAAGTCTTTCAGTGATTCTTCCTATTCCATGACACATCTGTGCTGAAATATCCTGTGGAATACCTCCACTATGTTGTACATGTCTGAAAGTTAGGACAGAGTCTGACCTTTAAAGCCTTTGTAACACAGTCCAGTGTCTAGAAGAGTCATATCATAGGAGGCTTAAAATAAACTTTTGTCTTCATTCATTCATTCATTTTGGTTTGTTCTTGCATCATAGACAGCCATCAGGTGAAGTTCTCTATTGTATGCCCAACTCTTGGCTGTGTAGTGTGTAGGTTGAATATTTGTTTTACAATATGTGTTCATATACGCAATGAAATATTAGTCATCAGAAAGGATGAACACCCAATTTTTACATCACCATGGATGAGACTGGAGGAGATTATGGCTAAGTGAAATAAGTCGTCAGAGAAATTAAATTAAATCATCATATGGTTTCACTTATTTGTGGATCATAAAGAATAGCATGGAGGACATTAAGAGGAGGAAGGGAAAAATGAAGGGGGAGAAAATGGAATGGAGAATGAACCATGAAAGACTACGGACTCCAGGAAACAAACTAAGGTTTTAGAAGGGACAGGGGTAGGAGGATGGATGGTCCTGGTGATGGGTATTAAGGAGGGCACAGATTGCAAGGAGCACTGGGTGTTATATGAAAGTAATGAATCATGGAACACAACATCAAAACCTAATGATGTACTGTATGGTGACTAACAAAACACAATAATTAAAAAAAAAAAAAAAGATGTGTTTTCTTAGTTTACCTAGAAGGTGTATATATTCACTGGGCCTAAAATCCCCATATCAAGTAAATTATGACAAAGGACATATAGAAGAAGCCATTGTTTGATATATAATTTTTAAAAATTTATAAGACATTATTTTACAATTACTTTCATTAAGTTTCTTTAGCATTCATTCCTTTAATTAACTGTATTTTGCTTACCAGCATCTCTCTTCCTTCATCAGGGTTTTTCATTGATAGCACTAGCTTTTCATAACACCTGGAAGTCTCAAAATGTATTTTCAATAAATAAGCAGTATTTGCTTTAAATCTCAAGATTGAAATTTCTGCACTATTTTATTGAAATCGGAGATCCAAGGTAAAAAAATATATATATAAATTAATCTTCCATAGGTAATAATATAAATCTGCACTGTATTTTACCCTTATTTATTCATTTTTGCATATTCATTTTTCCTTTTAGATTTCCTATCAATTTTAAGACTGTTCTGAAAAATAATACCATGACTGACTTACATATTTTGGTTACTGATTAAACCTTTGAGGGAATATATGAAAAGCTAAGAAAGAAGGTATTAATAGATAAGGAAAGGTTCATGTGAACAACACTGAAAATCAGTATTAATAGGGCAATTTTGTAGGATCACAAAACATACTTAAACTGTCAGAGAAAATGGTCCAATATCACAGAATTGGGGGATGTATACTACACTACTTGTGTAAAAATGTTAATGTAAAAATGTCAATGAACAGTATTCATTTACCAACATCAACTAAGCCGGATGGATGTTATTCATTCATTCATTCTTTCATTCAGCAGGCTTTGGGGAGAAAAAACCTCAGTGTTGAACAAGATGCATATGATTCCTCAAGCCTGAAGCCATCCCAAGGATGTACTCATGCAGAATATGAAGGATATCTCAAAGAATTTAGTCCATCTTTTACTTCTGAACATAGATCCATATTTCCCTTGGAAGAACATGGTTTAGGTTCAGCTTAAATTATCTTCCACCCATTTGGTCAAAATCAAGAACTGCTCCTAAGGACCCCTGAGGCATACTCTTTGAGCTATTCAAAATGAAAATTAGCAATAACACTTCGTATTTGTTAAATAAGATGGCCACGAAGTACCTTCAAGGTTTCATTCTGAAAACACCACTGTTCCATTCTCTATTTAGTCATCAATAATCAAATAAAAAAGGAAAAATACATAAACTCATAATAAGAACATGGTATAAAAATCCTATTAATTTCGTATTATAACACTGTAAGGTAAATTGCTATTGCAGAAAGTATATGGGCTCTGCAGTTAGAAAAATGTGGGTTAAAAATATAAATAGGCCACTTAATAGATTTGTGATTTTTAAAAATTTTTTATTTTTTATAAACATATATTTTTATCCTCAGGGGTACAGGTCTGTGAATCACCAGGTTTACACACTTCACAGCACTCACCAAAGCACATACCCTCCACAATGTCCATAATCCCACCCCCTTCTCCCAACCCCCCTCCCCCCAGCAACCCTCAGTTTGTTTTGTGAGATTAAGAGTCACTTATAGTTTGTCTCCCTCCCAATCCCATCTTGTTTCATTGATTCTTCTCCTACCCACTTAAGCCCCCATGTTGCATCACCACTTCCTCATATCAGGGAGATCATATGATAGTTGTCTTTCTCTGCTTGACTTATTTCGCTAAGCATGATACGCTCTAGTTCCATCCATGTTGTCGCAAATGGCAAGATTTCATTTCTTTTGATGGCTGCATAGTATTCCATTGTGTATATATATCACATCTTCTTGATCCATTCACCTGTTAATGGACATCTAGGTTCTTTCCATAGTTTGGCTATTGTGGACATTGCTGCTATAAACATTCGGGTGCATGTGCCCCTTTGGATCACTACGTTTGTATCTTTAGGGTAAATACCCAATAGTGCAATTGCTGGGTCATAGGACAGTTCTATTTTCAACATTATGAGGAACCTCCATGCTGTTTTCCAGAGTGGCTGCACCAGCTTGCATTCCAACCAACAGAGTAGGAGGGTTCCCCTTTCTCCGCATCCTCTGTCATTTACTGACTTGTTGATTTTAGCCATTCTGACTGGTGTGAGGTGATATCTCATTGTGGTTTTGATTTGTATTTCCCTGATGCCGAGTGATATGGAGCACTTTTTCATGTGTCTGTTGACCATCTAGATGTCTTCTTTGCAGAAATGTCTGTTCATGTCCTCTGCCCATTTCTTGATTGGATTATTTGTTCTTTGGGTGTTGAGTTTGCTAAGTTCTTTATAGATTCTGGACACTAGTCCTTTATCTGATATGTCGTTTGCAAATATCTTCTCCCATTCTGTCAGTTGTCTTTTGATTTTGTTAACTGTTTCCTTTGCTGTGCAAAAGCTTTTGATCTTGATGAAATCCCAATAGTTCATTTTTTCCCTTGCTTCCCTTGCCTTTTGCGTTGTTCCTAGGAAGATGTTGCTGCGGCTGAGGTCGAAAAGGTTGCTGCCTGTGTTCTCCTCAAGGATTTTGATGGATTCCTTTCGCACATTGAGATCCTTCATCCATTTTGAGTATATTTTTGTGTGTGGTGTAAGAAAATGGTCCAATTTCATTTTTCTGCATGTGGCTGTCCAATTCTCCAACACCATTTATTGAAGAGGCTGTCTTTTTTCCATTGGACAGTATTTGCTGCTTTGTCGAAGATTAGTTGACTGTAGAGTTGAGGGTCTATTTCTGGGCTCTCTATTCTGTTCCATTGATCTATGTGTCTGTTTTTGTGCCAGTACCATGCTGTCTTGATGATGACAGCTTTGTAATAGAGCTTGAAGTCCGGAATTGTGATGCCACCAACGTTGGCTTTCTTTTTCAATATCCCTTTGGCTATTCGAGGTCTTTTCTGGTTCCATATAAATTTTAGAAATATTTGTTCCATTTCTTTGAAAAAGATGGATGGTACTTTGATAGGAATTGCATTAAATGTGTAGATTGCTTTAGGTAGCATAGACATTTTCACAATATTTATTCTTCCAATCCAGGAGCATGGAACATTTTTCCATTTCTTTGTGTCTTCCTCCATTTCTTTCATGAGTACTTTATAGTTTTCTGAGTATAGATTCTGTGCCTCTTTGGTTAGGTTTATTCCTAGGTCTCTTTTGGTTTGGGGTGCAATTGTAAATGGGATTGACTCCTTAATTTCTCTTTCTTCTGTCTTGCTGTTGGTGTAGAGAAATGCAACTGATTTCTGTACATTGATTTTATATCCTGACATTTTACTGAATTCCTGTACCAGTTCTTGTAGTTTTGGAGTGGTGTCTTTAGGGTTTTCCACATATACTATCATATCATCTGTGAAGAGTGATAATTTGACTTATTCTTTGCCAATTTGGATGCCTTTAATTTCCTTTTGTTGTCTGATTGCTGAGGCTAGGACCTCTAGTACGATGTTGAATAGCAGTGGTGATAATGGACATCCCTGCCGTGTTCCTGACCTTAGCGGAAAAGCTTTCAGTTTTTCTCCATTGAGAATGATATTTGCGGTGGGTTTTTCATAGATGGATTTGATGATATTGAGGTATGTGCCCTCTATCCCTACACTTTGAAGAGTTTTGATCAGGAAGGGATGCTGTACTTTGTCAAATGCTTTTTCAGCATCTATGGAGAGTATCATATGGTTCTTGTTCTTTCTTTTATTGATTTGTTGTATCACATTGACTGATTTGCGGATGTTGAACCAACCTTGCAGCCCTGGAATAAATCCCACTTGGTCGTGGTGAATAATCCTTTTAATGTACTGTTGAATCCTATTGGCTAGTATTTTGTTGTGTATTTTCGCATCTGTTTTCATCAAGGATATTGGTCTATAGCTCTCTTTTTTGATGGGATCCTTTTCTGGTTGTGGGATCAAGGTGATGCTGGCCTCATAAAATGAGTTTGGAAGTTTTCCTTCCATTTCTATTTTTTGGAACAGTTTCAGGAGAAGAGGAATTAGTTCTTCTTTAAATGTTTGGTAGAATTCCCCCGGGAAGCCGTCTGGCCCTGGGCTTTTGTTTGTTTGGAGATTTTTAATGACTGTTTCAATCTCCTTACTGGTTATCGGTCTGTTCAGGCTTTCTATTTCTTCCTGGTTCAGTTGTGGTAGATTATATGTTTCTAGGAATGCATCCATTTCTTCCAGATTGTCAAATTTGTTGGCGTACATTCGCTCATAGTATGTTCATATAATAGTTTGTATTTCTTTGGTGTTAGTTGTGATCTTTCCTCTTTCATTCATGATTTTATTTATTTGGGTCCTTTCTCTTTTCTTTTTGCTAAGTCGGGCCAGGGGTTTATCAATTTTATTAATTCTTTCAAAGAACCAGCTCCTAGTTTCGTTGATTTGTTCTATTGTTTTTTTGGTTTCTACTTCATTGATTTCTGCTCTGATCTTTATGATTTCTCTTCTCCTGCTGGGCTTAGGGTTTCTTTCTTGTTCTTTCTCCAGCTCCTTTAGGAGTAGGGTTAGGTTGTGTACCTGAGACCTTTCTTGTTTCTTGAGAAAGGCTTTTACCGCTATATATTTTCCTCTCAGGACTGCCTTTGTTGTGTCCCACATTTTGAACCGTTGTATTTTCAGTATCATTTGTTTCCATGATTTTTTTCAATTCTTTAATTTCCCGATTGACCCATTCATTCTTTAGAAGGATGCAGTTTAGTCTCCATGTATTTGGGTTCTTTCCAAACTTCCTTTTGTGGTTGAGTTCTAGCTTTAGAGCATTGTGGTCTGAAAATATGCAGGGAATGATCCCAATCTTTTGATACCGTTTGAGTCCTGATTTAGGACCGAGGATGTGATCTATTCTGGAGAATGTTCCATGTGCACTAGAGAAGAATGTGTATTCTGTTGCTTTGGGATGAAATGTTCTGAATATATCTGTGATGTCCATCTATTCCAGTGTGTCGTTTAAGGCCTTTATTTCCTTGCTGATCTTTGGCTTGGATGACCTGTCCATTTCAGTGAGGGGAGTGTTAAAGTCCCCAACTATTATTGTATTATTGTTGATGTGTTTCTTTGATTTTGTTATTAATTGGTTTATATAGTTGGCTGCTCCCACGTTGGGGGCATAGATATTTAAAATTGTTAAATCTTCTTGTTGGACAGACCCTTTGAGTAATATAGTGTCCTTCCTCATCTCTTATTATAGTCTTTGGCTTAAAATCTAATTGATCTGATATAAGGATTGCCACTCCTGCTTTCTTCTGATGTCCATTAGCATGGTAAATTCTTTTCCACCCCCTCACTTGAAATCTGGAGGTGTCTTCGAGCTTAAAATGAGTTTATTGGAGGCAACATATAGATGGGTTTTGTTTTTTTATCCATTCTGATACCCTGTGTCTTTTGACAGGGGCTTTTATCCCATTAACATTCAGGGTAACAATTGAGAGATATGAATTTAGTGCCATTGTATTGCCTGTAAGGTGACTGTTACTGTATATGGTCTCTGCTCCTTTCTGATCTACCACTTGTTAGCTCTCTCTTTGCTTAGAGGACCCCTTTCAATATTTCCTGTAGAACTGGTTTGGTGTTTGCAAATTCTTTCAGTTTTTGTTTGTCCTGGAAGCTTTTACTCTCTCCTTCTATTTTCCATGATAGCCTAGCTGGATATAGTATTCTTGGTTGCATGTTTTTCTCGTTTAGTGCTCTGAAAATATCATGCCAGCTCTTTCTGGCCTGCCAGGTCTCTGTGGATAAGTCAGCTGCCAATCTAATATTTTTACCATTGTATGTTACAGACTTCTTTTCCCGGGCTGCTTTCAGGATTTTCTCTTTGTCACTGAGACTTGTAAATTTTACTATTAGGTGACGGGGTGTGGATCTATTCTTGTTGATTTTGAGGGGCGTTCTCTGAACCTCCTGAATTTTGATGCTCGTTCCCTTTGCCATATTGGGGAAATTCTCCCCAATAATTCTCTCCAGTATACCTTCTGCTCCCCTCTCTCTTTCTTCTTCTTCTGGAATCCCAATTATTCTAATGTTGTTTCGTCTTATGGTGTCACTTATCTCTCGATTTCTGCCCTCATGGTCCAGTAGCTCTTTGTCCCTCTTTTGCTCAGCTTCTTTATTCTCTGTCATTTGATCTTCTATATCACTAATTCTTTCTTCTGCCCCATTTATCCTAGCAGTGAGAGCCTCCATTTTTGATTGCACCTCATTAATAGCTTTTTTTATTTCAACTTGGTTAGATTTTAGTTCTTTTATTTCTCCAGAAAGGGCTTTTATATCTCCCGAGAGGGTTTCTCTAATATCTTCCATGCCTTTTTCGAGCCCGGCTAGAACCTTGAGAATTGTCATTCTGAACTCTAGATCTGACATATTACTAATGTCTGCATTGATTAGGTCCCTAGCCTTCGGTACTGCCCCTTGTTCTTTTTTTTGTGTTGAATTTTTCCGTCTTGCCATTTTGTCCAGATAAGAGTATATGACAAGTAAAGAGTATATGACAAGTAAGATTAAAAGAGCAAGTAAAATACTAAAAGGGTGGCAACAACCCCAGGAATATATGCTTTAACCAAATTAGAAGAGATCCCAAATCATTAGGGGGGAGAAAGGGGGTAAAAAGAGCTTCAAAAAGGAAGAAAGAAAAAAAAAGAAAAAGGAAAAATAAGAAAAGAAAAGAATTAAAATAAAGAAAACAAATAAGAAAAATATAAAGAAGAATATATATATATTAGATAAACTAGTTAAAAAACGTTAAAAAAGGAAAAGGTAAAAGTTAAAAAAAAGTTTTACCAGAAGCCGAGAAAAAAAACAAAAAATGAAATAGAAAAATATTAAATTAACTGCAAGACTAAAAAAAATCACAGGGAAAAAGCCATGAGTTCCATGGCTCCTCTGGAATTCTGATGCTCTCCTTGGTATTGAAACCGCACTCCTTGGTAGGTGAACTTGGCCTTGGCTGGATTTCTTGTTGATCTTCTGGGGGAGGGGCCTGGTGTAGTGATTCTCAAGTGTCTTTGCCCCAGGCGGAATTACACCGCCCTTACCAGGGGCCGGGGTGAGTAATTCGCTCGGGTTTGCTTTCAGGAGCTTTTGTTCCCTGAGCGCTTTCCGGAGAGTTCCGGAGGACGGGAATACAAATGGCCGCCTCCTGGTCTCTGGCCCGGAGGAGCCGAGAGTCCAGGGCCCCACTTCTCAGTGCGCCCTCAGAGAACAGCTCCCAGTTACTTCCGTCTGCCTGACCTCTGGCCGCGCTCTGAGCTCACCGAGCCTGCGACCGGTTCAAGGTAACACCGAGCTGTGAGCTTACTGTCTGTCTCTGTAGCCGGCTTTCCCGTTCCAATACCCGCAAGCTCTGCGTTACTGATACACCCCCAATCCTTCTGTGACTCTGCGAGTCCTGAGGCCAAGCTGACCCCGCGTGGGCTTCGCCCCGGGTAGCCTCTGGAGCGATGTACCTCAGCGGAACAGACTTTTAAAAGTCTTGATTATGTGCGCCATTGCTCCACCGCTTGCAGTGAGCCGGCCCCTCCCCCCGCGGTCTATCTTCCCGTCGCTTTGGATTCACTTCTCTCCCTGTCCTACCTTTCAGAAAGTGGTTGTTTTTCTGTTTCCAGAATTGCTGTTCTTCTTGTCTTCGATCTGCCGATGGATTTTCGGGTGTTTGCAATCTTTAGATAGGCTATCTAGCTGATCTCCAGCTAGCTGAAGTAGTCTCAGCCTGCTACTTCTCCGCCATCTTGACTCCTCCCCCCAAAAGTAGAATATTCTATCAGATTTGTGATTTTTAATGGTACTTCATTTCCTTAGGCATCCATTTTCTCTCTTTACCTTGTACATGAAATTTCAAGCATATTTTCAGAAGAGGAGAAGGGAGTTGAGAGAAATTGGAATGCAGGTGAACCATGAGAGACTATGGACTCTGAAAAACAATCTGACGGTTTTTGAAGGGAACCAGGTGGTGGTATTGGAGATGGCACGGATTGCATGGAGCACTGGTGTGTGCAAAATTAATACTGTTATGCTGAAAATAAATTAATTAATTAATTAAAAAAAGAAATAATATAAATGAAAGTGCTGTATAAACCATGTGGTACTAAATATGCTTTATGAAGAGCTGGTTTATTTATCTTCTTATAGTTAGAATTGATTTCCAACTTTGGACAGAATATTCTTAGTAACTGTGTTTAAAGAAAGGCATTATGTATTACAATAACATATTAAGGATTTATATATTCTATCTCATTCAGTCTTCATCATGACACACTTATGCAACTTAATTTTTATTCACAAATGAAGAACTGAGGTCAGTTTGCTTTTGTACCTTAGATATATTCATATAACTAATAACTCTTCAATGTAATCAGGGACTACCTAAAATTAAAGTCTATTCTCTTAAAGAAGGTACTACTTATCCTGTTTAGAAAACAGGCATAGAGATGGTAATCTCCTGCCTTTTATTTAATAGAAAATGAAAAAAATTGATTAATAAAACAAAACATGGACTTCTATACCCACTTGCAAAATAGAACTCCAGTATACCCTATTTAGTCTAGTTAAAGGTTGAGATGACAAGTAATGATGCAATGATACAGTCTGGGAGCTCCATTGCTTTCTATGTGTCAGACTTAGCTCTGATTTTCATACAGGCTTATGAACATGCAGAATGGCTGGAACATAAAAAATATTAGCAGCTGTCATTGTTGTAATCCCGGGAAACCCAGCATTCCCAGACACACTTCTTCTCAGTGAACCATTTTGCTTTCTGCTGCTAATGTTTTTGTCTTAAATTTTCCATTTTATCTATAGGAAGTATATTAGAGTACAGAGAAAGAGAAAGTAGCAAATAGAGGAGGAAGAAAAAACATCAAAAGGTGTTTTAAAACTGTCTGGCATGGTTTCTACATAGATTTTATGTCGTATAAACTACTTATTGTTTTATCTGTTCTCTCTGCTGCTGGCTCACTGGGAATAATTCAGTGAATCAAAATTGCCAGAATAGGACTATACACAAAACACTAAGGAATATAAAACATCATACACAATAATGTTGAATTTGAAAATGAAGCTTGTGGGACAGTGTCCAATGAGGCAGAAAAAAAAAAAAAGCAAGCAAGCAACCACACTAGGTAAAGTTTGTTTCCCTTGATATTATTTTTCAGAGATTAATAGATAAAATCTAGCTCCTAATGCATATCTCTACTGAATGTGTATCTACTCCATGCCATTTTTTAAAACAGATCATCTATTGCATAGTACTAAGTCCATTCTTTACTCCATATTTTTCATCTGCCTTCCAATAAGAATGTTTAGTATTACTACTAAACCTTTATATATTTTCTCCTTGCTCTGTTGCTCACCAGCAATAGATGTTGAAGAGTTTCTTGTTTTGATTGATTAAAATTCTAATGTAGGGGTGCCTGGGTAGATCAGTCAGTTAAGTGTCTGCCTTCAGCTCAGGTTGTGATCCCAGAGTTCCAGGATCAAATCCTGCATCTGGCTCTCCAATCTAACGTAAAGAGCAGAGTGACAAAAGCAAAGTAAAACCAATAATCTCTAAAAGCCATGTCTCTGAGCATGAGAGTTGTAAGATGGGGAAATAGTCACAAGAGAAATGATCAATTATATTGGAAGCACAGAAATCTAGTTGGAGGATGAACATGGGTGGTGGGAAAATGGTAAGAAATCTTCCTAGCCAGGACCCAAAGACAAGCAGGGTGCAGATTTTTTTGCTCATGATGGTGTATAATTAAGAGGCTTGCAGATGGTAATGTATCAATCAAAACACATGGCAGTGAGAAGGAAATATTTAGAAACACCCATGAAGATGAAGAAAAATAGTTGAGCTAAACGATTTTTATAGGAAATGGCCTTGGCATTTGTAACGGTTGCCCCCCAAAATCTGGGGATAGAGACACTGATAAATTTGATTTCTAAGAAGGAGAAATTCTGCAGTAAGTGAAACCTAGGAGTCTCGAGATGTCATTCTATCCAGGTGAGGATGATGATAGTTTTTTTTTTTTTTTTACAGTGACACTTAATACATAAGACATAAATAAAAAGATAAAGATCACAACCTGAAGCTGTGGATCATGTGAGATGCCCAGGAGTATGAACTCTGTTATCATTGTATGGTTTCTCATGCTGCTTTTATTTTCTTTAAGCAAAGTCTACTCTACTATTGAGAAACAAGACCAAAAAAAAAAAAAAAAGAGTATTTTAATAGTAAAGGAATTGAAGATTTAAAAATTTTAATGTTCATATTAGTAGTCCAAATAAATGAAGCAATGGAACTTTTTCCTATGTGCATTTTTGCAAAATACACTCAGTCTGTCACATATAATTTACGCAACCTCTCTTGATAAGGAAAATCGTATTCACAGTTCTATGTTAAAGTTCCCCTTTTGAGTGCCTTTATGTAAGACCTGTACCTGTACCCAAATTGTCAATATTTGCAGTAGCTCTCTTAATTATGTTTCTACAGCAACACAGTAATTATATTTGGATTTGTATATTGAGACACCATGTTCCAGTTTCCAAGATTGTATGCTCTTAGGAGTGAAATATCTAATTTTGAGGCCTTTAAAATACTTTCTTGTTTTGTAAGGCTTTGATGGAAATTAAAGGCTCAACACAATTAGAGACCTTACGAATAGCTTAATTATTTTATTCTTAAGGTGCATTCTTTTTAATATGCTCTGCAGAAATAAATGTGTTTCCAATCACGAAAATATAAGATTAGAATTATCTTGTTTGTAAATAAAAGTAAACGTCCTAATTTATGGGAAACACTAGTGAAGCCAGAGACACTAATTGACACTCACATAGATAGACCTATATCAATAATATAGTTCATATTACATATTGATCTATTTTTATCATTTTAATGTTCTTTTTGTAAATTAACACAATTTTGTTTTGCAACTATGTTCACTTGGTCTTTTCAATCTTAAATTTGTTTGAGAACAAGAAGGAATTCATAAAGGAGTTTTTAAATTCCAACATATCTCATTGCCTCTTTCTAGAATAAATAGGTAGAATAAAGAAAATTCTAAGATTTACTTTATAGAAAACACAAATTGGAAAATTAGTCTATATGGCTTTCACCTGTGTTGTTCTCTTTTTAATCTTAGTAACCAGAATTTCCTTTGTCCTATAAGTTCCTAATATTTGCTGATCTTTATTTTATAACATGAACTGGTCAAGTGAGTAGGTGATAAGTGTCAGTGCTGTATTGTGCCTTATTTTCCGGTTTTAAATTTTTTTTTTCTGATGATCTGCATTGTCTTCCTTTAGAAATAGACACATATTTTGAAAAAAGTGAAATATCAAAATGCTCACTCTTTTGGGTTTTCCACATAGAGTATCATGTCATCTGCAAAGACTCTACCCCAAAATTGCTACAACTCATACAGTAATTCAGCAATGTGGCAGGATATAAAATTAATGTACAGAAATCAGTTCCATTTCTACATAGCAGTAATGAGACAGGAGAGAGAGAGAGAAAGTAAGGAATTGATCCCATTTACAATTGCACCCCTAACCATAAGAAACCTAGGAATAAACCTAACCAAAGAGGCAAAGAATCTGTACTCAGAAAACTATAGAATACTCCTGAAAGAAATTGAGAAAGACACAAAGAATTGCAAAAACATTCCCTGCTATTGGAAGAACAAATTATGTTAAAATGCCTGTGCGACCTAGAACAATCTACACAGTCAATGAAATCCCTATCAAAATACCATCAACTTTTTTCACAGAATTGGAGAAAATAATCCAAAAATTTGTATGAAACCAGAAAAGACCCCAGATAGCCAAAGGAATATTGCAAAAGAAAACCACAGCTCTGGCAAAACAATTCTTGATGCCATGCTCTATTACAAAGCTGTAATCATCAAAACAGTATGGTACTGGCAGAAAACAGATCAAGGAACATGCTAGAGAACCCAGAAATGAACCCCCATCTCTATGGTCAACTAATCTTTGACAAAACAGGAAAGAACATACAACCAAAAAAGGACAGTCTCTTCAACAAATGGTGCTGGGAAAATTGGACAGCCACATAGAGAAGAATGAAAATGGACCATTTCCTTGCACCATACACAAAAATAGACTCAAAATGGATGAAAGACCTCAGTGTGAGACAGAAGTCCATCAAAATCCTAGAGGAGAACACAGGTAGCAACCTCTTCAACCTTGACAGCAACAACTTCTTGCTAGTCATATCTCCAAAGGCAAGGGAAACAAAGGCAAAAATGAACTATTGGGACTTCATCAAGATCAGAAGCTTTTGCACAACAAAAAAAAAACAGTCAACAAAATCAAAAGGCAACTGACAGAATGAAAGCAGGTATTTGCAAGTAACAAATCAGGTAAAGGGTTCGTTTCCAAAATCTATAAAGGATCTAACAAAATCAACACCCAAGGAGCAACAGTCAAGAAATGGGCAGAAGACATGAACAGACATTTCTGCAAAGAAGGCGTACAAATGGCCAACAGACACATGAAAAAGTGCTCCACATCACTTGGCATCAGGGAAATGCAAATCAGAACCACAATGAGATACCACCTCACACCATTCAGAATGGCTAAATTAACAAGCCAGGAAACAAGAGATGTTGGTGAGGATACCAAGAAAGGGGAACACTCCTACACTGCAGACTGGTGTAGCCGCTCTGGAAAACAGTATGGAAATCCCTCAAAAAGTTGAAAAAGGAGCTACCCTATGACTCAACAATTTCACTTTTGGGTATTTACCCCAAAGATACAAAGGTAGTGATCTGAAGGGGTACCTGCACCTCAATATTTATAGCAGCAGTGTCCACAATAGCCAAACTGTGGAAATAGCCCAGATGTCTTCAACAGATGAATGGATAAAGAAGATGTCAAATGTTATATGGTGGAATATTACAAAGACATCAAAAAATGAAATATTTCCAGTTGCAGCAACATGAATGGAACTAGATGGTATTATGCTAAATGAAATAAGTCAGTCAGAGAGAGACAATCATCATATGATCTCACTGATATGTGGAATTTAAGAAACAAGACAGAGGTTCATAGGGGAAGAGAAGAAAAAGTGAAACAAGAAGAAACCAGAGAGGGAGACAAACCATAAGAGACTCTTAATATTAAGGAAACAAATTGGGGGTTGCTGGAGAGGAGGGGGGTGGCAGGATGGGATTACTTGGTGATGGACATTGGGTATTATATAAGCATAGGGTATTATATAAGACTGAATCACAGACCTATATCCCTGAAACAAATAATACATTATGTGTTAATTAATTGAATTTAAATAAAAAAATCAAAATAAAAACCAAAACAACAAAAAATAAACAAAAATTAGAAATAATAAATTAAAGTGATAATTAGGGGATCATTGCAATGTATCCCAAAAAAATAACCTTTGGAATGGGAGAAAGATAAAAGTATATTTATTAGCAAATACAGAACATACTTAATTTATGATATGCCAATGATTCCAGACAGAAATATAATCACATATTTTCTTAATTTACTCAAAATGTGAGAATCAATGCATTCATAAGCTACTTCTAAAGACTTTTTGTCAGGAATTCACCCTTCCTCTCTTACATAAATGCTCCGCACATAGAAAATACAGGCTTGATTGTGTGGATTGATTGTTGTTGAGTTTTCTACAACCTCTCCTTTAATTAAAGACTTTTTCTTTTTCTCTTTTCTCTTTCTATATAATCATAACTATTGTTGACCTAAATTCTAAAAAGCTACTATTGTAACCCTAAGAGTCTTCATGTAAATTTCCAGGGATTTTTTATGTAAAATTATGTAAAATTCCAGGGAACTGCTTCATGACTGAAATGTAAACCACTTCAAAGTTCTCTGGGTAAGATGAGGATTGAAAACTATTAAAAGGTGAAACAAATTTACCTTCTCTATTCACTATATAAGTGAATGAAAGGACAGAATAAAGAAATGAATAAAGAATAAAGAAAGGCCAGGATAGGCCCAAGAGGTATAGTGATGTCATGATGTACACATTCCAGAAAGCAAAGCAATATAGTGAGATAAAAGCAAAAGTGTACCTACCAACGTATCCAATCAACTTAGTTGCCCCTTTGTTTATATTGAGTTTTTCTAGTATGCTTGTGGCACTCGGTCCTCACTCAGTAGATAATTTATTCTCAATTCCTTTTGGGTTCATTAAATACAAAGCTGAGCTCCAAAATTTCATTGAGGGTAACACTCAGGTTTTATTCATTTATACATCCCTATCAGCACAAAGAAGAATGAATGATTCAAGAAAAAACTGTAATATTTTTTAAAAATCAGAAGGGTATTTGAAATTCAGTTTTTAAGTTTTTAGTGTTAAGAGTTATATAGACTTAATGCCATGAGAAATAAGTGTCAGAGAATCAATTACCATATCAGTGGTATATAATGACAGATGGAATGACTAAGTCATCCTCCATTTGCCCTTAAATCTTCAAATTAACAGGTATCAAATATTTATAGTACATTCTATCAAAAATTTCATATACAGTCAATACACAGTCATACACAGTCATATGCAGTCCCACATAATGGGAGCCCAAATTTTTTAATCCATTAATACAATTTTGCTAAAGAAAATATTCAGAAACCCCCCCACTTTTTTTTTTTCTGTTAACAATATGTAATGGGTATTATTCCTAGAATGAGCTGGGACTCATTCTTTTAAAACAAATTCATAGACTACTAGAGGAAACTTCAAAAATTTCATAATTCTATTATTTGTTGGGATTCAGGGGCTTAGCTTCCTGCCAATTTCACATCATAAGCTAAAATGCTAAGTCCATTTTTATGCATTCATCTGCATTTACACAACTACAAGAATAAAATATTTATGAGTACCACATTTTGATAGATACTTCAAAATTTCCTTCCCACGGACAAGAATAAGCCCTTTTCATTGTATCCTAGCCATCACAGATGTTAGAAATCATTTCCACATTTATAAACAGAGAGACAAAAATGAAGCCACAATTCACATAATGAATTATAAAGACCAGATCACATTTCCTAGCTTTTGAGGTTAAGGAGACCCAATGATTTTTAATATTGAAAAATTTATTCAACTTGCAAAATCTATTCAATCTTTCTATCAATTTCTGTAGTCATAACATGAGAGGGCTAATACTCTTAACTCATAGGATATTATAAAGATTAAGTGAAATCATAAATGAAAGCCATTCACTCTCACATATGTTATTTTCCTTGCTGAAAGTTGTTTTCTTGACATACCAACTCACTTCTAATCACTTATCAATGCTAATTTATTTGTTTGTTTATATTAAGTATAACTGACACACAACTATTAGTTATATTAGTACATTAGTTACATTGTTATATGAGTTTCAGGAGGAAAGCATAAGGAATAGACAATAATATACATTATGCTATGTTGCATAATATACATTATGCTATGTTGACCACAGTATAGTTATGATCTATTACCAATCCTATCACAATAGGATTGGCTGTATTCTTTGTACTGTATGTTTTATTCCTGTGACTCATTTATTCCATAACTGGAAGCCTGTACCTCTAAATTTTCTTCAGCTATTTTGTACCCTCCCCCCTCTGGCAACCACATATTTGTTGTTTGTATTTATGGTCTGTTTCTGCTTTTTGTCTGTTTGTTTGTTCATTTGTTTTTGTTAATATTAGTTAAATTGTACCCTTTAATGCAGTCTTCTTGATTCTCTGGTTTTCTCAAACGTATTTAATTCCCTGTGTTACATCTTCATAGTAGTAAATGTATTTTAATTGTTAATGAGTGTCATTCTTGCTAGAATAAGTTTCATGTTACACATGTGGTTATTTAAGTGTGAATCCAACAAATGAGATTTAAAGGGAACATATCTCAAATTAATAAAGGCCATATATGAAAAATCTACAGCTAATATCATCCTAAGTGGGGAGAAACTGAGAGCTTTTCCTCTACAGTTAGGAGCAAGAAGGAATGTCCACTCTCACTACTTTCATTTAACATAGTACTGGAAATCCTATCCACAGGAATCAGACAACATGAGAAATAAAAGGAATTGAAATCTGCAAGGGAGAAGTAAAACTTTCTCTAGTCACAGATGACAAGACACTCTATGTACAAAACCTGAAAGAGCCTATGAAAAACTTCCTAGAACTGATACACAAATTCCTAGAATTCATACACAAAGTCTCAGGATAAAGAACACAAAATCAATGTCCAAAACCCTTGCACTTCTAGAAACCAATAATGAATCAGCAGAAAGAAATCAAGGGATAGGTCCCAGTTACACTACTTATTAATAATATAATTTGTTACCAACTTTTTCACTTTTCTTCTCCTTCTTTCCTTCAAGAGAAGTTCTTGAATATATCCTATATATAGGATATATTTTATCCTGTAATGTAATGTAATTTTCAACCAGAGTGCCAAATGTATTAGAAATAACATGAGAGGGTTACATGCATTTAAGCATTCATAATGTCAGGATCTTGACAGTGTCCTACATAGTGGGGGTAAATTGAACAAGAGGGTGCAAGACAAATCTCTTCTCTTCATCTTTTTTTCTTTTTAAAGATTTATTTATTTAATTTAGAAAGATGGAGGGGAAGGGAGAGCACAGGTGGGGGGAAGCACAGACAGGGAGGATCTTCAAGCAGTCTCCCCACTGAGAGCAGATCCTAGGGGGATTGATCCCAGGACCCATTGGATCATGACCTGAACTAAAACCAAGAGTTGGATGCTTAATTGATTGAGACACCGGGGGTCTGCATCTCATTTCTGCTACATTGCCCCCAATATTGATATCACATTTTGGTAGAGCCAGTGAAAAAAACACTCATTTGCAATTTCTGAGACTCCTTTTTTTGCTTATTTTCAAAGTATCTGCATTGAACTGTCTGTTGCCAACTGAACATCACATTATATTCTCAGTTGTTCTCAGTGCTGTGGAGAAAACTGGAATGCTATTTCTGAGAGTTCCCTCCCTCTATTTTTCTAATTTATGATTTGTCAGTGGTAGGACTTGGTGAAAAATTTGGAGGTTGGAAGGGAAGCAGAGGATATTGCTTTCCACTTTGTACCCAGATTGTTGCATATAACCTAGATTCATAGTGGATTTTCAAAAGAACTTGAAAACTACCAACTTTATTGCTAATGCTATTAGTAGATGCTTTCTCAGAAATAACTGAGTCACTATGATTTCCCATTAAGCTTTTTTGAAGCATTCTCTCAGGGCTTCAACATAGTTTGGTATTAGTCTCCTCAACATTCTCTCTGGTCCTCGAAGGAAAACTTTGAGGAAAGTTTTGAGGAAAGTATCTCTTTCATTATTTTTAAAGGCTAAAATTCCTCCAATATCGTCTTTCTTTCCAAAGGACTTACAGAAATCCTACCTTCACTTGAATCCTGACTGACAAGTGATCCATGCTGTAAGAATTTGCAAATTTATGATTTCTTATAATTACAACATTTTGTGATTCCATATATAACTGGCAGTATAGCCTTAAACCAAATATACTGATTCATGAGATGTTAGCGAAGACAGGAGGCAAGACAGTGTATTATTCCACAGCAACTCTTTGTGGGTGTAAACCCAAAAAGATCAAGTAGCTACTAACACAAAGGAGAAAAGTAGGTTGAGTCTTGCAACATGCTGCATCAAAAAGAAGAGCAGAAGATGTTAGTTAGCAGTTGGGATAAACAAAATGGTGAATGGTGTTCCTCTTCATGTATCCTTCTAACTTTTCTCTAAAGCAATTCCTGTAATTCTGTAATTCCAACTGCCATGGAGACTGGGAATTGAGGAGTAGAGTCACCAAGGCATAGGGGACGAACCTCCCTGCCCCAGTTAATTTTCCTTTGGCAGACATTTATTTCAGAAGGACAGTTTGGGAGGACACAGGCTTTTAGGGATTGGCATTTCAGAATATGGTGTGTACTTGATATTACACTCATCAAATCAAATGATTCTGTCTTGTGGAGAGATTACTCAGAGAATAAGAACACCAATGTGTGGGAACTGGGGAGGGAAAGCCTGCTAAGACAGAAGGATGACAGAGATTCTGAATATGCTAAGCCAGATATGCTAAATGTAGATTTGGTCAAATTGCATGAGCAAAAAGGAAAGAACTTACGGATGCAAACAATAAAATAGGTGAATCTCCAAAATATGGCTGAGCAAGAGAAACAGACTTCAACATTCCCAATTAGTGATTTCTTTTATAAGAACTTCCAGAAAAGGAAAAGTGATTTCTGTGACCAAAAGACATCTGTATTTATCTGAATCCACTAGCAGGCATGGAAACCAGAAGGAATGGCTGGGAAGAGGCCAAATAAATTATTAAGTATAATGCAGATATTCTATATATGCTTTGTCAATAGTTGAACAGATTTGTTGGATTTAAATAATTATATTTGCTTTTATGTAAGACATAATACATTTTTTTACATTGACACAACTAGAATGTATCAGAAATCTTTAATTTATAAATGGTTTAAAATATGGAAAGACTGGAGGGGAGACAAGATGGTGGGGAAGTAGGAGGAGGCACCCTTTTAACCTGCACCCTAAAGTGAGCTGAATACCTTCCAAAGAACTCCGATCACCCACGAAATCAGCCCGAGATCAGAATTATACATGTCTGGATCTCTACTGGAGCAGAAGATGCCAGTGGGCAGGTAAAGCAGAGTGGGAAAGTCAGACTATCTTTTTAGAAGATAAACAAAAGGGGGAGGGAGCCACCAGAGGCGACCCCTTGGAAAGGGGTCAAGCATTAACTCGGGAGTCTGGTAGAAAGCACTCAAAAGAGCAAAAGATCACCAGGGGGAAATTGTGGGAATCAGAGTGTTAGGGTCTTTAGGGTCAGGGCTTAAGTCCCGACCCAGGACAGCTACCCCTGGCGCAGAGCCAGAGAGAGTGTGGCAGAGAAACCAGGTCTCAGTCACTGAACCACCAGCACACCTGAGAGTGGTTGGCGCCCAGCACCCATGAGGGGCTGGGAGCCTTGCCAGCCAACAGAAGCACAGCCTTTTTTGCAGTCCCCACGCAAGTGCCCTCCCATGCCATCAGAGTCTGAGGCGGACCCCGCGCCCTTTACTGAGAGAGGTGCACACAAATGACAGCCAGGTGCTCTTGGACAGGAAAGACCAGGCACTCCCAGCCCAGGCCAGCGGGAAAATCTCAGTGTGCGATTGCTGCTTGGACCTTCTCTGGCAGTCTGGAGCTGCCCAGACAGCTGCTGCTGCCATGCTTTTGAGTACAAGCAAAAAATCCTGAGTCCCCAGGGACCAGGACTGGGAACCTGCTTTGCCAGCCGCAAAGGGAGGATTTATTTGGGCTCTGCAGCCAGACTGAGGCTTCTCTCTGAGAGGGAGTCAGGGTGCAGTTTGCTTCCCTCTAAACCTACAAAAACCATCAAAAGCAGTCAAGGCAAGAGAGAAAAACAAAAGTGAACAAATATAAAAACCTCCAGAGAACAAAAGCCTGAGAAAAAACAGTTTCCTCAGAACCCACCCCCTTGAGGGGGTCTGGAGGAATTAACTGAGAGAACATCATTGACTGAAAACCCACATGGCAGGCCCCTCCCCCAGAAAACCAACCAGGAAAGGAAAAAAAAAAAAAAGGGAACAACCACCACTACTTCATAGGACAATTTTTATTATTAATTCGATCCTACTATTCTGGCTCATTTTTATATAGTTAATTTTTTATTATTATATAAATAATTTTTAACCTATTTACCATCACAGTGAGATGTCCAATACATCAAATTCCATAAAAACCTTCTAACCTAAACTTTTTGATACATACACCTGTATTTTCCTTGAATTTTTATCTTTTAAATTTCTTTTTTTTAATTTTAGTTTAGTTTAATCTAGTTTATTCCTTTATTTAATTTTTATTTTCTAATATTCATATAGAGTTAAACTTCAAGGTAATCCCCTTCCCCCAATCTTTGCCACTCCTATAGGTAAAACAATTCCTAATCCCCCATTATTTTAGGAAAGTTGACTCCTTTAACAAATATATCAAGATACATCCAGGAAGAATCAAAACAACCTTCCTCACCCACACTGAGAATTTACAACCACTCTCCCATCTTTTTCTTCCACCAGTATTTCTGTGTTTTTGTGTTTGTACTGGTAGTATATAAATCTTACACTCAGGGTTCTTTTTGACGAGGTTCTTCCTTTATTTGCATATATATATATATTTTTCTCTTTGTCATATACTTTTATCAGTCTTTTTGTTTATCTGTGTCTGTTTGTATACTTCATAAATCTTACCTTGGGGCCCATTTGGGCTGAACCTTCTCTTTTATCTCACCTTTCTTTCCTGTCTCTCTCCTTCTCTTTTTTTCTTTTCCTTTTCTTTTTCCTCTCATTTGGATGGGGAACCCTGGTTGATCAGAAGCATTCCGGGGTGAACCTTGACTGCACCACAGTCGATACACCCAGCTACACACGTTCAGACATCTCTCACCAAAATGACTAGGAGGAGGAATGCCCAACAGAATAAATATACAGAGGATGGACCTTCTGCAACAGAGCTAACTGTTATCAACATAGACAATATTTTGGAAAGAGAATTCAGGTTAACAATTATCCAAGCAATAGCTAGGTTGGAGAAAGCCATGGGTGACCAAACAGAATTAATTAGGGCCAAACTGAAAACGACCAGAGATCATGTTTTCAATATTAGGGAAGAGCTGAAAGCTACCAGGGATGAGCTTCACAATTCTCTCAATGAGTTCCAATCTAATCTAAATTCTCTCAACGCGAGAGTAACTGAGTCAGAAGATAGAATTAGTGATCTGGAGGACAAACAGATAGAGAGAAAGGATCAGGAGGAAGCCTGGAACAAATAGCTTAGAAGCCACGAAAACAGAATCAGGAAAATAAATGATGCCATGAAACGTTCCAACGTCAGAATTATTGGAATCCCTGAAGGGGAGGAGAAAGAAAGAAGTCTAGAAATATAGTGGAACAAGTTCTTCATGAAAATTTTCCAAATCTTGTGAATGGAACCAGCGTTCATGTACTAGAGGCCAAAAGGTTTCCCCCGAAGATTACAGATTCTCAAAAGCCCTTGAGACACCTAATAGTAAGAATGAAGAATTATAGTTGTAGGCAAAACCTCTTGAAAGCAGCTAGGACAAAGATCCTTACTTACAGAGGAAAGCCCATCAGAATAACGTCAGACCTGTCCACAGAGACCTGGCAAGCCAGAAAGGGCTGGCAAGATATATTCAGGGCACTGAATGAGAAGAACATGCGGCCAAGAATACTTTATCCAGCAAGACTGACATTCAAAATGGATGGAGAGATAAAGAGTTTCCAGGACCGGTAAGGCTTAAAAGACTATGCAACCACCAAGCCGATACTGCAGGAAATATTCAGGGGCCTTCTTTAAAGGTGGAAAAAGCACAAGAATAGCATTGAACAGAAATATAGAGACAATCTACAGAAAGACTTCAAAGGTAACACAATGTCAATAAAAACGTATCTATCCATAATCACCCTCAATGTGAATGGCCTAAATGCGCCCATAAAACGGCACAGGGTTGCAGACTGGATAAAACGACATGACCCATCCATATGTTGTCTACAAGAGACCCATTTTGAACCTAAAGATACACCCAGACTGAAAGTGAAGGGATGGAGAAGCATCTTTCATGCCAATGGGCCTCAAAAGAAGGCTGGGGTAGCGATTCTCCTATCAGACAAATTAGATTTTAAACTAAAGACTGTCATCAGAGATACAGAAGGACACTACATCATTCTTAAAGGGACTATCCACCAAGATGATCTAACAATTGTAAATATCTATGCCCCCAATATGGGAGCAGCCAATTACATAAGAAAACTGTTAATCAGGATAAAGAGTCATATTGATATGAATACACTAATCGTTGGAGATCTTAACATGCCTATCTCAGAAATAGATCATCAAAGCAGAAAATCAATAACGAAACAAGAGCATTGCATGACACATTGGACCAGATGGACCTCATAGATATATACAGAACATTCAACCCTAAAACAATAGAATACTCATTCTTCACAAGTGCACATGGAATCTTCTCAAGAATAGACCACACACTGGGTCACAAATCAGGACTCAACCGATACAAAAAGACTGAGATTATTCCCTGCACATTCTCAGATCACAGTGCTTTGAAACTGGAGCTCAATCACAAGGAAAAGTTCAGAAGGAAATCAAACACCTGGAAGCTAAAGACCACCTTGCTTAAGAATGCTTGGATCAACCAGGAGATAAAGGAAGAACTGAAACAATTCATGGACAGCAATGATAATGAAGACCCTTCAAACAAAAACCTATGGGACACAGCAAAGGCAGTCATAAGGGGGAAATACATATCCATCCAAGCCTCCCTCAAAAAAATTGAAAAATCCAGAACACAGCAGCTGTCTCTACACCTTAAAGAACTGGAGAATCACCTACAAATCAAAACAACTCCACACATAAGAAGGGAAATAATCAAGAGTAGAGCTGAGATCAATGAGGTAGAAACCAGAGGTACAGTAGAACATATCAATGAAACTAGAAGCTACTTTTTTGAGAGAATCAATAAGATCGATAAACCATTGGTGACATTAATCCAAAATAAAAGAGAGAAAGCTCAAATACATAAAATTATGAATGAAAAGGGAGAGATCACAACAAACACCAAAGAAGTAGAAACAATCATCAGAAGTTATTATCAACAGTTATATGCCAATAAGCTAAGCAACCTAGATGAAATGGATGCATTCCTGGAAAACTATAAACTCCCACAATTGAACCAGGAAGAAATTGACAACCTGAATAGACCAATATCTAGTAACAAGATTGAAGTGGTGATCAAAAACATCCCAAGAAAAAAGAGCCCAGGACCTGATGGATTCCCTGGGGAATTCTACCAAACTTTCAAAGAAGAAATAACACATATTCTCCTGAAGCTTTTTCAAAAAATTGAAACAGAAGGAAAACTCCCTAACTCTTTCTATGAAGCCAGCAATACCCTGATCCCCAAACCAGGCAAAGACCCTACCAAAAAGGAGAATTTCAGACCAATATCACTGATGACTGGATGCTAAGATTCTCAACAAGATCCTAGCAAACAGGATCCAACAGAACATTAAAGAGATTATCCACCGTGACCAGGTGGAATTCATCCCTGGGCTACAAGGATGGTTCAACATTTGCAAATCAATCAATGTGATAGAACAAATCATTAAGAGAAGGAAGAAGAACCACATGGTCCTCTCAATTGATACAGAAAAAGCATTTGACAAAATCCAGCATCCGTTCCTGATGAAAACGCTTCAAAGTATAGGGATAGAGGGAACATTCCTGAAACTCATCAAATCTATCTATGAAAGACCCACAGCAAATATCATCCTCAATGGGAAAAAGCTTATGTCCTTCCTGTTGAGATCAGGAACACGACAAGGATGCCCACTCTCACCACCCTTGTTCAACATAGTATTAGAAGTCCTAGCAACAGCAATCAGACAACAAAGAGAAATAAAAGTTCTCCAAATTGGTAATAAAGAAGTCAAACTCTCTCTTTGCAGATGACATGATTCTTTATATGGAAAACCCAAAAGACTCCCCTCCCAAACTACTAGAACTTATACAACAATTCAGCAATGTGGCAGGATACAAATTCAATGTACAGAAATCAGTGGCTTTCTTATACACTAACAATGAAAATACAGAAAGGGAAATTAGAGAATTGATTCCATTTACTATAGCACCAAGAACCATAAGATACCTGGGAATCAACCTAACCAAAGACGTAAAGGATCTGTACTCGAGGAATTACAGAACACTCATGAAAGAAATTGAAGAAGACACAAAAAGATGGAAGGCCATTCCATGCTCTTGGATCGGAAGAATAAACATTGTTAAAATGTCTATACTGCCTAGAGTAATCTATACTTTTAATGCTATTCCAATCAAAATTACACCGGTATTCTTCAAAGAGCTGGAGCAAATAATCCTAAAATTGGTATGGAATCAGAAGAGGACCCCGAATTTCTAATGAAATGTTGAAAAACAAAACTAAAATTGGGGGCATCACGTTACCTGATTTCAAGCTTTACTACAAAGCTGTGATCACCAAGACAGCATGGTACTGGCATAAAAACAGACACATAGACCAGTGGAACAGAATAGAGAGCCCAGATATGGACCCTCAACTCTATGGGCAAATAATATTCAACAAAACAGGAAAAAAATATACAGTGGAAAAAAGACAGTCTCTTCAATAAATGGTGCTGGGAAAACTGGACAGCTATATGTAGAAGAATGAAACTCGACCATTCTCTTACACTGTACACAAAGATACACGTCAAATGGATAAAATAACTCAATGTGAGACAGGAATCCATCAGAATCCTAGAGGAGAACATAGGCAGTAATCTCTTCGATATCAGCCACAGCAACTTCTTTCAAGATATGTCTCCAAAGGCAAAGGAAACAAAAGCAAAGATGAACTTTTGGGACTTCATCAAAATCAAAAGCTTCTTCACAGCAAAGGAAACAGTCAACAAAACAAAGAGGCAACCCACGGAATAGGAGAAGATATTTGCAAATGACAGTACAGACAAAGGTTGATATCCAGGATCTATAATGAACTCCTCAAACTCAACACACACAAAACAGGCAACCATATCAAAAAATGGGCAGAAGATATGGACATACACTTCTCCAATGAAGACATACAAATGGCTATCAGACACATGAAAAAAATGTTCATCATCACTAGCCATCAGGGAGATTTAAATTAAAACTACATTGAGATATCACCTTACACCAGTTAGAATGGCCAAAATTAGCAAGACAGGAAACAACATGTGTTGGGGGGGATGTGGAGAAAGGGGAAGCCTCTTCCACTATTGGTGGGAATGCAAGGTGGTGCAGCCTCTTTGGAGAACAGTGTTGAGATTCCTCAAGAAATTAAAAAATAGAACATCCCTATGACCCTACAATTGCACTCCTGGGTATTTACCCCAAAGATACATATGTAGTGAAAAGAAGGGCCATCTGTACCCCAATGTTTATAGCAACAATGGCCATGGTCGCCAAACTGTGGAAAGAACCAAGATGCCCTTCAATGGACGAATGGATAAGGAAGATGTGGTCCATATACAATATGGAGTATTATGCCTCCATCAGAAAGGACAAATACCCAACTTTTGTAGCAACATGGACGGGACTGGAAGAGATTATGCTGAGCGAAATAAGTGAATCAGAGAAAGTCAATTATCATATGGTTTCACTTATTTGTGGAGCATAACAAATAGCATGGAGGACATGGAGAGTTAGGGAGGAGAAGTGAGTTGGGGGAAATTGGAAGGGGAGGTGAACCATCAGAGACTATAGACTCTGAAAGACAATCTGAGGGTTCTGAAGAGGCGGGGGGTGGGAGGTTGGGGGAACCAGGTGGTGAGTATCATGGAGAGCATGGATTGCATGGAGCACTGGGTGTGGTGCAAAAATAATGAATACTGTTATGCTGAAAATCAAAAATAAATAAAATAATATGGAAAGATTCCCCTAACACAGAAATAAATAAATGATACCTTAAAATTCTTCCAAGAATCACTTTCATTGTTATAATATAAATGAATCTAAGCAAAGTCTGGGTTCAATTATTTCTACACAGAACAATAATTGACAAAATTTATAAATATTATATGTTGCAATCAACTTCTTCTGAAGTCCTGTTCATATTGATTCTTTTCCACCATTTCCTATGATTCAAAAAATGTTCTGTATGGTATGTAGAGTGATAAATCCTTTCCAGGAAAATTTTCTCTTTACTTTGCCCAGAACCATCAGAGAAATTCATATCTATGGCATCTCTAGCCTTATGAAATGTATTTTTAAAAGTATAAGACTTGAAAGTCAGAATTATGCCTTAATTCATGGCCTGCAGAATAGTGGTGTTAAGAGTCATGAAAACAACATTAACCATATTGTACATTTCCATAAGAGCTCTGGAATGGTCAGGTGCATTATCAATGAACAACAATATTTTGAAAGGAATCTTTTACTGAGCAGTAAGTCTCAACAGTGAGCTTAAAATCTTTAATAAACCATCTTATAAACAGAATTGATGCCATCTAGGCTCTGTTATTCCATTTGTAGTATTCCAGAAGAGTAGATTTAGCATAATTCTTAGACCTAGGTCTTTCAAAATGGTCAGAGAACATTGGCTTCAATTTAGAGTCACTAGCTGCCTTAGCCTTAGCAAAAGAGTTAGCCTAGACTTTGAAGCTTTGAAGCCAGGCATTGGCTATTCACTAGCAGTGTATGAAGGTTTCAAATTTTATACATCATCACTTGTTATTCTGTACAGTAGCACTTGTTATTTTTTATGATATTTATAACCAAGATATATGTACACACACACACACAAGCAGACACCCAAACAAATACATATTATAACTGTCTTACTGGCTGTAAAGTGGTATTTTTTACTGGCTGTAAAGTGGTAGTAATGTTCTTGGACATCTTTTCATGTGCTTTTTTTCCTGTTTGTATATCTTTCTTAAGTCCCTTGTCTATGTTTTGTTGAGTGTTTGTTCTTTTTTATTGTTCAGTTATAGGAGTTATTTTAAGTGATTTTAACCAGGATAGTGCAACATTGTACCAAGAAATTAACAAAATTTTAAAGAAATTAAAGAAGTCCTAAATAAATAATAACAAACTATGTATGTATTGGAGAGTAGACCCGACATTGAATTAGATGGTAATAGTTCCCAAACTAATCCACAGATTCAAAATAATTGTTATTAAATTTTCAGCTGCTTTTTTTACGTAAGTGAACAATTTGATCCTAAAATTCATATGGAATTGCAAGTGACCCTGAATAGCCAAAACAATAGTGAAAAAGGAAGAAAGTTGAAAGAGCTATATTTTCCAATTTTATAACTTATTATAAAAGTACAGTGATAGAGAGAGTGTGGTACTGGCATTGCAACTGACCGATAGCACAAAGGAAGAAAAGTGAGAGTCCTATAATAGCCTATACATTTATGATCAATTGATTTTTAACAAGTGTCCCAAGATATTGAATGGGGAAATGATAGCCTTTTCAGCAAATCATGCTGTGATAACTATTTTCATTCAAATGTAACTTTAATCTCTACCTGAAACTGTATGGAAACATTAATTCATAGAAACCAAAGACTGAATTGTCATACAAAAGTAGCAATTTCTTAGAATAAATGGTAGGTGTACCTCCTTGCAACTTTGGGTTAAGCAATGGTGTTTTAAATATACCAAAAGCACATGCAACAAAATAAAAACTAAAAAAAAAAAATTGACTTCATCAAAATTAAAAGTTCTGTAACCAAAGGAAACTGTAAGGAAAATGAAAAGACAACACAAAAAATGAGGAAAATATTCTCAAACAATATCTAATAAAGGTCTAATAGTTTTTAAAGAACTTACTAAAATGCTTTGGGGGCTTGAATATCATATATGAACTTATTCCCTTGTGGTTACCTTAGAAAAGAAGATGCTTACCTTGTTGGCTTAAAATACTAAAATAAATCAGAACACAAACATGAACTTAGATTGTTTTCTTCTCAGAGTCACATGGATAGGAGTTACAGAATTAAATACCTTGATGATTTTTGCACTCGTAATTCTCAGGTAGCATAATATACCCAATATGGAACTCTATGTATTTCATGGATTTCTTTGTAGGTACTTTTTTTTTTTTAATCTGACCAGATACCAGTAATACTGACTTCTTTAAAAATATTGAATATATAAGGGAGTATGTGCAGGAATGGGTAGAATGAAGGTTTAAGGAAGCTACATTTTAGTTTTGAAAATCTTTTTCCATTTATCCCATATAGCCAAATGTTCAACCATTCTTTTCAGTTTGTTTTCTTAATATCTATGGAACCATTTCCCAGAGCTTCAAATTCATTGACACTATTGCATTTCAATTCTCAAGTAACTCATTTAGTTTGAGGTATTAGCCATTTAACTTGTCTTCCTGACTCTAACACCCAAAAACCCATCCTCAATAAATTTAACATAATAATCTTAATAAAATAAAAATCTGCTCACATAAGCTTTTATATCAAAAAAGAAAACTCTCATAGGAATCACCGACAACAGAAAATCCTGTAGTCCATGTTTCTATACTTTACTCCAGCTAAGTTAAAAAGACATTTTAGGGGGGCACCTCGGTGGCTCACATGGTCAAGCATCTGCCTTCAGCTTAGGTCATAATCTCCTGGTCCTGGCATCCGGCCCAATGTCCTGCTCAGAAGTGAGTTTGTTTTTCCCTCTCCCTCTGCTTTATCCTCATTTTCTTTCTCTCTCTTTCTCTCTTTCTGTCAAATGAATTAATAAAATCTTTTAAAAAAAGACATTTTTAAAGATGAGAATATTGTCTTTGCTATTAAATAAGCCAACCAGGTGTGTGATTGTTATTCACTCCAAATTTTCAGGTCTACTGACATACCAGATAAAGTTCTGTTACATTTTAGAACATATGAGCTATTTATGACTTGAAGCCTACCTTTTTTTCTTGCTTTGTTGAAAACATTTGTATGACATTTGAAGAACTTCCTAGAGTTCCAATAGTAGTGCATATTATTATATTGATGTCTGTATACTTATTTAAAATTTTTATAATGAATATATATTTAAAATCATGTTTTTGAGGTGGTCAGAACCATGTTTTGTAGAGTGAAAGAAATTTCACATTTGTGTTGATAACTCAAGTGAATACTCATACTTTAGCACAGGACTGTTAATCATAGAGTAGGAGGAAAAAGATGAATTGTGGTGACAGGGGTGGTTAAATATTATGAGGTATAAATATTAGATGGACTATTTGAAGAATAGATTAAGTAAGCTTATAAAATGAGTCAAAATTTTTATTTACCTTTTAGCTAAGATTTTTAAATTTCTTCTTCATTTTTTGAAAAAAGAGAAAATCTTTTGGAGTATATCCTTGAAGGCTTCTTTCACTTGCTGGTTTCTGAGAGCATAAATGAAAGGGTTTAATAAAGGGGCAACTGAGGTGTAAATAACAGTTACACCTTTGGATAAAGTTACCCTTTCCTTTGCTGTTGGTTTTATGTAATTAAAGATACAGCTACCATAAGTAAGGGAGACTACAATCATATGAGAAGAACATGTAGAAAAAGCCTTTGTTCTTTTCTGAGCAGAGGGGAGTTTTAGAATGGTCTTGATAATGTATGTGTAGGAAAGAATTACTAAAGGCAACGTGATCAAAAGTATTCCAATAGCTACAGCAAATGAAATCAATTCCAGTAAATGAGTGTCAGTACAGGAAAGCTGCAGCAAGGGGGAAGTGTCACACATGAAATGATCAATTACTTTGGAAGCACAGAAATCCAGTGTCAATCCCAAGGCCACTGGTGGAAATGTAACCAGAAAGCCAATTGTCCATGAGCTGAATAGAAGTTGGTAACACACTTTGTTGTTCATAATGATGGGGTAATGGAGGGGTTTGCAGATTGCTACATATCGGTCAAAACACATGGCAGCCAGCAGGTAAAATTCTGTAATTTCTAACAAGATGAAAAAGAATAACTGAGATACACAACTACTGTAGGAAATTATTTTGTTTTTAGTCATGATGCTTATCAGGTATCTGGGAATACAGACTGTTGTCAATGAAGCTTCCAAGAAGGAGAAATTTCGGAGGAAAAAATACATGGGAGTCTTGAGGCGGGGATCTAATAAGGTAAGAAGGATGATGGTTAAGTTCCCAATCACGCTCAACACATAGTTTAGGAGGAAAAATATAAAAATCACAATTTGCCATTGTGGGTCATCAGTCAATCCTAGGAGAATGAACTTGATCTCTCTTGACTGATTCCTCATTTCTGATTTGAATATTATGAAGATAGATATAGGAAAACAACCCAGAAGTGGAAATAAGAGGAGTTTTTAAGAAGGTACAGACAGACAAAAAACAAAAAGTGAAAAACCAAAAACAGTAGTTGGAAATGTAAATAAATTTTAAAAAATGATCTGATTTTACAAGAGAGTTGATACTTAAAACTATAGCATAGCTCAACCTAGGAACCTCTAACAGATGATTCCATTTAAACCTTAGCTATGGTAACAAACTACTTAATTTTTTCTTCTTTCTATTGGAACTTAAAAGATAACTTAAATTTTAGCTGATCATTTCCAAATGAGCTGATTTCTGTTTCAGTGTTCTAAATAGAACATAAGCTTGACTTTAAATTTATTTTCTATGTATATCTTAAAAATTATTGAAAAACTTCTGGTAACATTTAGAAAATTAATACCAATGTTTATATGTAATATTCTTCAAAAATTCTTAGCTCATTAAAACCCTTAAAAATTTGTAATATGTAGAAATAATCACAGTTACATATTTTCTCTATGGTTGAAATATTCTGATATATATTATTATTTTGTTTTAGTGCAGTACTTCTGCATTGTTCCTTTATTTCATTTCACTTAATTATTGTTTTTCTTTGGTTTCAAATGCATCAGCCTTCTCATATCAGTTGCATTTAATCATGAAGCTTTGAATATTGCATCTACATAAAAACAGAAAAGTAAATGACAGTTCAGAAGTCAGTAGACTACCTGACTTTACTTGTGAGAATGCTTTCATTTATGATCTAGATATTTATTGCAAATTTTAAGGGACTTACCATATCTCAAAAACATTCATATAATTTTCCCCTTATAGGAATATGGTAGAAACAGTGGTCAAAAATAAACGATGACTATTCTCTCTCAAGAAGGTTTCTAAAAACATATGCATTCTCAAAATTATATACATCTGTTAATTACGTTCACTTCCACTGCTACTTATTAAAATGACAGAATCCAAATATCACATATAATTAGAATGCTCTTTCAGGCTAGGTAAGATTCATTTTCTGTCTTCTTTTCTTCTATATTAAAATAAAGCTGAATGTATCCATAAAAATTCTAAATGGAAATGTAATGCTGTAAATGAAAAGATGTTTTGGCAAATCCCTCATGTGAAAGGAATCCAAATTTTGTAACAAAGAATTCTTGTTTCATATTAAGCACTAACAAAAGGCACAGTTTTATCATTTTTCTCAAAAGACACACAAGGGATTAATTAAAAAAAAAAGAAGAAGAAAAGAAAAAAATAAATGACCTCTGGAGACTCATGTCAGGAATATCAGTTATGTAAGAAAACAACAACAACAACAACAACAACCAAAACAAACAAACAAACAAAAAAGTAAGAAAGAAAAACTGAATTGCTTTAAGCACAAAACTGATTTTCTTTAACTACAAACAGATATGCTCCCAAAAGAGAACTAGAAATATTTTAAACTCTATACGTAACGCCAAAAGAATTTCAGATATTCCAGTTCCCCGGGACAGTATGATCATATCTACACATTAAGGTGGTTTATCTCAAAAGGAATCTCTCTCTTGCTTTCTTACTCAATGTTAATATTTCAATAACTTCTGACCGATGCCCCAAACTGGAGGTCAAAAACAATAGTTAAATATTTTGCTATTTTTTAAATTTTGAAACAATATAAAATATAACCAAAAAAAAAACCCAAATAGACAATGAATAACTTTTATTCCTGCACCATTTGATGCTCCGTCAATATACTAATATGTGACTTATTTCACTCAGCATAATCTCTTCCAGTCCCGTCCATGTTGCTACAAAAGTTGGGCATTCATCCTTTCTGATGGAGGCATAATACTCCATAGTGTGTATGTACCACATCTTCCTTATCCATTCGTCCGTTGAAGGGCATCTTGGTTCTTTCCACAGTTTGGCAACTGTCGCCATTGCTGATATAAACATTGGGACACAGATGGACCTTTTTTTCACTACATCTGTATCTTTGGGGTAAATACCCAGTAGTGTAATTTCAGGGTCATAGGAAAGCTCTATTTTTAATTTCTTGAGGAATCTCCACACTGTTCTCCAAAGAGGCTGCACCAACTTGCATTCCCACCAACAGTGGAAGAGGCTTCCCCTTTCTCCAGATCCCCTCCAACACATGTTGTTTCCTGTCTTGCTAATTTTGGCCATTCTAACTGGTATAAGGTGGTATCTCAATGTAGTTTTAATTTGAATCTCCCTGATGGCTAGTGATGACGAACATTTTTTCATGTGTCTGATAGCCATTTGTATGTCTTCATTGGAGAAGTGTCTGTTCATATCTTCTGCCCGTTTTTTGATATGATTGCCTGTTTTGTGTGTGTTGAGTTTGAGCAGTTCTTTATAGATCCTGGATATCAACCTTTTGTCTGTACTGTCATTTGAAAATATCTTCTCCCATTCCGTGGGTTGCCTCTTTGTTTTGTTGACTGTTTCCTTTGCTGTGCAGAAGCTTTTGATTTTGATGAAGTCCCAAACGTTCATCTTTGCTTTTGTTTCCTTTGCCTTTGGAGACATATCTTGAAAGAAGTCGCTGTGGCTGATATTGAAGAGGTTACTGCCTATGCTCTCCTCTAGGATTCTGATGGATTCCTGTCTCACATTGAGGTCTTTTATCCATTTTGAGTTTATCTTTGTGCATGGTGTAAGAGAATGGTTGAGTTTAATTTTTCTCCATATAGCTGTCCAGTTTTCCCAGCACCATTTTTGGAAGAAACTTTTTTCCACTGTATATTTTTTCCTATTTTGCTGGAGATTATTTGACCATAGAGTTGAGGGTCCATACTTGGGTTCTCTACTCTGTTCCACTGGTCTATGTGTCTGTTTTTATGCCAGTACCATGCTGTCTTGGTGATCACAGCTTTGTAGTAAAGCTTGAAATCAGGTAATGTGATGCCCCAATTTTATTTTTGTTTTTCAACATTTCCTTAGTGATTCGGGTTCCATACAAATTTCTGGATTATTTGCTCCAGCTCTTTGAAGAATACCGGTGTAATTTTGATTGGAATAGCATTAAAAGTATAGATTGCTTTAGGCAGTATAGACATTTTAACAATGTTTATTCTTCCGATCCAAGAGCATGGAAAGGTCTTCCATCTTTTTGTGTCTTCTTCAATTTCTTTCATGAGTGTTCTGTAATTCCTCGAGTACAGATCCTTTGCGTCTTTGGTTAGGTTTAATTCCAGGTATCTTATTGTTCTTAGTGCTATAGTAAATGGAATTGATTCTCTAATTTCCCTTTCTGTATTTTCATTGTTAGTGTATAAGAAAGCCACTGATTTCTGTACATTGAATTTGTATCCTGCCACATTGCTCAATTGCTGTATGAGTTCTAGTAGTTTGGGGGTGGAGTCTTCTGGGTTTTCCATGTAAAGGATCATGTCATCTGTGAAGAGAGAGAGTTTGACTTCTTTCTTGCCAATTTGGATACCTTTTATTTCTCTTTGTTGTCTGATTGCTGTTGCTAGGACTTCTAATTCTATGTTGAGCAAGTGTGGTGAGAGTGGCCATCCTTGTCATGTTCCTGATCTCAACGGGAAGGACGCAAGCTTTTTCCCATTGAGGATGATATTTGCTGTGGGTCTTTCCTAGATAGATTTGATGAAGTTCAGGAATGTTCCCTCTATCCCTATACTTTGAAGTGTTTTAATCAGGAATGGATGCTGGATTTTGTCAAATGCTTTTTCTGCATCAATTGAGAGGACCATGTGATTCTTCTCTCTTCTCATATTAATTTGTTCTATCACATTGATTGATTTGCGAATGTTGAACCATCCTTTTAGCCCAGGAATGAATCTCACCTGGTCATGGTGGATAATCTTTTTGTGGAGCATAACAAATAGCATGGAGGACATGAGGAGTTAGAGAGGAGAAGGGAATTGGGGTATATTGGAAGGGGATGTGACTGAGAGACTGTGGACTCTGAAAAACAATATGAGGGGTTTGAAGTGGTGGGGGGTGGGAGGTTGGAGGAACCAGATGGTTGGTATTAGAGAGGGCGCAGATTGCATGGAGCACTGGGTGTGATGCAAAAATAATGAATACTGTTATGCTAAATAAAATAAATAAGTAAATCAATAAATATAGTATTATGTGTTTATATTAAAAAAGTATATTCTACCATTAGTGTCAGGACATTAACAATGATACATTATCAACATGAAGTTCTCCAATCCTATTTAAGTTTCACCCGTGACTAAAAACTTTTTTTATAGAAAAAATGCGATTTGAAAGTACATGTTTATTTTATTACCATAATGTTTTAGTCTCCTTTAATTTGGAAAACTCCTTAGTCTTTCCTCTTCAAGAATGTTGGTTAATAATTTTTTCCTTTTTCCTTCTTCTACGTTTTCTTCTTTAAATTGACTCTAAGTACATTTTTTAAAAAATTTAAATCCAGTGTAGTCTACATATACTGTTATATTAGTTTTAGATGTGCAATACAGTGATACCTCAATTCTATACATTACTCAGTGCTCTTCAAGGTAAGCGTGGTCTTTTTCCCCTTCACCTATTTCAGCCATCCCCTCACCCACCTCTTCTCTGATAGTCATCACTTACTTGGTTCTTTTAAGTTAAGATCAGTTTTTTGGTATCCCTCTCTCTTTTTTTCCTTTGTTCACTGGTTTTGTTCCTTATATTCCACATGGGAATGAAGTCAAATGAAATTTGTCCTTCTCTGACTTATTTTGCTTAGCATAGTACACTCTATATCTATCGATGTTGATTGAAATGGCTAGATTTCATTCTTTTTTTATAGCTAAGTTACACACACACACACACACACACACACACACACACACACATTTTATCTTCTATTGTATTTTTCTATTATATTTTCTTCCTGATCCATTCATCTTCTGAATCTTCTTTATCCATCCAAATCTTCTTCAGCACATCTTCTTTATCCATTCACCTATCCATGCACATTTGAGCTGCTTCTATATTTTGGCCATTGTAAATAGTGCTGCAAAAGCATAGAGGTACACATATCTTTTCAAATTACTGTTTTCATATTCTTTGGGTAAATGCCCACTAGTGGAATTAATGGATCATATGGTAGCTCTATTTTTAAGTTTTTAAGAAACCTCCCTACAGTCTTCATCAGTGGCTGCCCCAGTTTGCATTTCAACCAACAAGGCATGAGTAGGACTCCTTTTTCACCACATCCTCACGAACACATTGTTTCTTTAGTTTTTGATCTTAGACATTCTGACAAGTGTGAGATCATATATCATTTTAGTTTGATTTACATTTCCTTAATGATGAGTGATGATTAACATCTTTTCATGTGCCTGATGACCATCTGGATGTCTTTGAAGAAATGTCTGTTCATGTCTTTTGCCCATTTGTTAACTGAATTGCTTGTTTTTCAGTGTTGAGTTGTGTAAATTCTGTATACTTTAGATACTAACCCTTTATTAATATGTCATTTGCAAATATCTTATCTCCTTTGGTAGATTGTCTTTTAGTTTTATTTATTATTTCCTTCACTGGGCAGAAGCTTCTAATTTTGGTGAAGTCTCAATAGTTTATTTTTGCTTTTGCTTCTGTGCCTCAGGAAACACATCAGGAAAAATATCATTATAACCAATGTCAGAAAAATTACTGCCTGTGCTCTCTTCTAGGATTTTTATGGTTTCAGGGTCACATTTAGGGCTCAAATCCATATTTTTGTTTGGTGAAAGAAAATCCTGTGTGTGTATGTGTGTGTAAGAAAGTGATTTCCTTTCCTTCTTTTGCATATGGATTTCCAGTTTTTCCAAACTGCAAAGACTTTTCCCATTATGTATTTGTAAAATAATAATTGAATCATAGGTTTATTCTGGGTTTTTTTATTCTGTTCCATTGACCCATATGTCTACTTTACTGCCAGTACAGTACTGTTTTGATTACCATAGCTTGGTAATATAACTTGAAGGCTGGAATTGTGATAACTCCAGTTTTGTTCTTTTTCAAGTTTGCTTTGGCTATTAGGATTTTTTGTGTGTGTGGTTCCATACAAATTTTAGGTTTTGTTTTATTTTGCATTTTTTTGGTTTGTGAAAATGCTGTTACTATTTTCATAGGGACTGCATAAAATGCTTAGATTGCTTTGGGTAGTATAAGGCATTTTAATAGTATTTGTTCTTCCAATCCATGAGCATGAACTATCTTTCTATTGATTGTGTCATTTTCAATTACTTTTATTAGTGTTCTACAGTTTTCAGAGTAGGTTTTTCACCTTCTTGGTAGAGTTTCTTCCTAGGTATTTCATTATTTTCAGTGTAGTTGTAAATGGGATTGTTTCTTGTTTTCTCCTTCTGCTGTCTCATTATTGGTATATAAAAACACAACATACTTCTGTACATTGATTTTGTATCCTTTGATCTTAGTGAATTCATTTATTGGTTCTAGTCATATTTTGGTGGAGTTCTAAGGGTTTTCTCTATGCAGTATCATGTCATCTCCAAGGAGTGAGTTTCACTTCTTTTTTACCAATGTACATCAATTTTATTCCTTTTTCCTGTCTGATTGCTGTAGCTAAGACATCTAGTACTATATAGAATAAATTGTGGATATTCTTGACATCATCCTGACCTTAGGAGAACGGTCTCAGTTTTTCCCCATAAAGTGTGATGTTAGCTGTGGGTTTTTCAATATGGTGTATGTTTTGTTGAGGTATGTTCCTTCTACATCTATTTTGTTGAGAGTTTTATCATGAATGGATATTATACTTTGTCAAATGCTCTTTTTGCATCTATTGAAATGATCTTTTGATTTTTATTCTTTCCCTTGTTGATGTGATGTATGATGCTTGATTGACTTGCAAATATTGGATCATCCTTGCATCTCAGGTATAAATCCCACTTGATCATTTAAAATAATTTTAAAAATATATTTCTGGATTTGATTTGCTAATATTGTGTTGAGGATTTTTGCATCTGTGTTCATCAGAGATATTGGCCTGTAGTTTTCTTTTTTGTAGTGTCTTTATCTGACATTGGTATCAGCACAATGCTGGCCTCATAGACTGAATGTGGAAGCTTTCCTTCTTCTTCTGTTTCTTCAAAAAGTTTGAGAAGAATAGGTCCTAACTCTTTTTTACTTATTTTCTGGATTCACCTGTAAAAGCCTCTGGTCCTGGACTTTTCATTTGTTGGGATTTATTTTATTGATTCAGTTCTCTTACTTCTAATTTGTCTGTTCAAGTTTTCTAATTCTTCCTGTTTCAGTTTTTATAGTTTATATGTTTCTAGGAATTTATCCATTTCTTTTAGGTTTCCCAATCTTTGGGCATATAATTTTTCATATATTCCCTTGTAATTCATTGTATTTCTGTGGTGTCAGTTGTAATTTCTCCTCTTTCATTAGTGATTTCATTTGAGTCCTCTTTTTTTATGATTAGTCTGGCTAAAGGGTTTTTTTTTTTTTTAACTTTTTTGATCTTTTACAAAACACAGCTCCTAATCTGCCTGCCTGCTTTCCTTGCTTCCTTAACTTCCTTCCTTTGCTCCCTCCTTCCCTCTCTCTCCCTCCTTCCTTTCTTCCTTTTTTTTCCTTTCCTTCCCTTTCTTTCCCTTCCCTTCATTTCCTTTTCTTTCCTTCTTTCCCTCCCTCCCTCTCTTCTTTCCTTTCTTCATAATTTATTTATTTCTGTTTTATGTTTGCTCTAATCTTTATTATTTCCTTCCACAGAGTTTGAGTTTTACTTATTCTTCCCTTTTTGGTTTCCTTACATGGAATGTTAGGTTGTTTGAGATTGTTCTCACTTCTGAGGTAGGCCTGTATTGATCTAACTTCCCTCTTAGATCTACTTTTGCTGCATCTCAAAATTTGAAACAGTGTTTTCATTTTCATTTGCTTTCTTGTATTTTTTGATTTCCTGTTTTATATCTTGGTTATACTATTTATTGTTTAATAGCATGTTATTTAACCTCAATGTATTTATGTTCTTTCTAGGTTTTTTTCTTGTGGTTGATTTCTAATTTCATAACATTGTGATCAGAACTGATGCATGTCATGATGTCAATCTTTCTGAATATATTAATATCTGTTTTATGGCCTAACATGTGATCTACTCTGGAGAATATTCAATGTGCTCTTGAACACAATGTGTATTTTGTTTTGGAATCTTCTGAATACACCTGTTAAAAATCACCTAGTGATTTGGGTAGTCCCTGGTACAACTTATCATCAAAGCTAGTGTTTCTTTGTTGATTTTCTGTCACTGAACTTTCTGTTGATGTAAATGGGTTGTGAAAGTCCCCAACTGTTATTGTCTTACTACTGATTAGTTTGTTTATATTTCTTATTAAGTGCTTTATGTATCAGGTGCTCCCATATTGAGTGCATAAATATTTGCAGTTGTTATTGTTTCTTGTGGGATTGTTACCTTTAGAATTACATCGTGTCCTTTGTCTTCTGTTCCAGTCTTTTCTAAAAGTCTATTTTGTCTGATATAAATATTGCTATCCCAGATTTCTTTTCACATCCATTTGCATGATAATATTTCTCCATCCCCTCACTTTCAATCTGTATGTGTCTTTAGGTCTGAAAGGAATCTTCTCCTAAAGACAGCATATAGATGGGACTTGCTTTTTTTAATCCATTCCATTACTCTATATTTTTGATTTGAGAGTTTAGTCCATTTATACTTAAAATATTGATAGGTATGCACTTACTTCATTTTTACTTGCTGATGGTTGTATTTGTAGTTCTTCTCTGTTCTGTTCTTCTCTTACTCTCTTTTCTCATGGTCTGCTTGATTTCTTTAGTGATATACTTGGATTCCTTCCTCTTTATTTTTTGCATATCTATTACTGGCTTTTGATTTGTGGTTACCATTAGGTCTGCATATAACATCTTCTGCATATAACTCTCTGTATTAAGCTGATGGCCGCTTAAGTTTGAACATTCTTTTCTCTTGCTGCTTTTAACTTTCTTTATCACTACTTTTTGCAATTTTATTTAGTATGTGTCTTGGTGTAGACCTCCTTAGGTTGATTTTGTTAGGGCATCTCTGTGCCACCTGGGTACGGACTTCTGTTTCCTGCCACAGATTCAGTAGTTTCAGGATTTCAGCTATTATTTCATCAAATAAATTTTCTGTCCCCCTTTCTCTCTTCTCCTTTTGTGTTTCCTATACTGTGAATGTGACTGCAATTGATGAAGTAACTGAGTTCCCTAAGTCTTTTGTCATTTTGAATATTTTCTTCTCCCATCTGCTCAGCTTGATTACTTTCTGTTATTCTGTCCTTCAGGTTGCCAGTTTGTTGTTGCACATCATCTTGTCTATTTATTCCATCTCATGTGTTTAAACTTCATTTATTGTGTTCTTCATCTCCAATTGTTTCCTTTTAATTTTTTTGTCAAGGATTTCACTGAGGTTCTCCACTCTTTTCTCAGGTACCGTGAGGATATTTATGATCATAAATTGAAAATCTATATCATTTCACTGAGGTCTCTTACTGGGATTTTGTCTTGGTATTTCCTCTGGGATATATTCTTCTGCCTTATTAATTTTTCTAACTCTCTCTCTCTCTCTTTTTTTTTTTTTTTTTTTTGGTGTTAGGAAAATCAACTATGTCTTCTGCTTCTGTAAGTAATAGCTTAATGAAGAAAAGATCCTATATACCCTGCGGGGGAGTGTCCCTTATTCACCAGAACCTGGCCCTTAAGGACTGTCCCTTATGTGTGCTCTCTGTGCCTTGCTATTGTATATTGGCCACTTTTTCCTTCATTCTGATCATCTTAGTGGCTTTCTTTGACTTTTGTGGGCAGTGTTGTGTCCCTGTGGTATTAGTGGATCAATCTGGGGGTGCCTTGGACTGAGTTTAGTCAGACCAGGTGTTTTCCAGAGATGCAGTAGCACCAGACTGCATGGTGCTTCTCCCATGTTGTCCCCTGAGAAGCTTTCATTGGTGGGTGGTGGTGCAATCTGTCCAACTGTCTTCCCCCAGCCCACTGCTAGGGCTGCAGTCTGACTGGAGTGTAGTTATCTTACCCTCACCCCAGGAGTACTTTGGAGTGGTGCTGACTCCTGTCAGGGCTGCTTGCACCCTGCCAGGCTTGTACCTGATGTGAATGGGCTCTTGTCAAGAACATTTCGGAGGAAGAGGGCACAGAATGCCTGGTAAGTTTGCATGCTATTGAGAGGGAAAATGTTGCCATCACTGGGGCTGGGTTGGTGAGGGAGGGTTTTGGCAAGGTCTGTGCAAGTCTTCCATGGGACTGGGCCCAGCAGCACCAGTAGGACTGCCCTGCAAAGTGCAAAGATCTATTGATGCAGTGTTGGCAGGGTTTGTAGTGGTACTCTGGGGAAGGGCACTTGCAGCACCAGGACTGAGGCAACTGTGATTGAAAAGAGCATATCTACTGAAGATGGAAGGATGGTCGGTGTGGGCACAGTGTAAGCAAGCTACATAGTGAATGTTGACACTGCACTGGTTCCCACAGGTAGAGTATGTTTATGCTGCAGGGTACGGGAGATAAATGGTGCCTGATGAGGGAGCAGGAGGCTGGCTGAAGACCAAGCAAAAGCTGGCGCCTTGCACCCCCTCTCCACCCGCTCCCCTCCGTAATATGTGTAGCATTCCTCAGGTACCCCTGACTGCCATAAAATGATAAATAGTTAACTTGCAGAGATCACAATCCTGTAGGACAGGAATATCTCTTGCTCTACAGATGTCCTAGAGATCTACAAACAGGGAGGTTACCTTATCAATACAACAAATTTCCAGAAGCAAATAACTCTCAGTTCCTGAAGACCTAATGTCTCCTTCCCCACCATAAACTGGAGGAGGCTGAGGTAGAAGGGAATGTAAATGATAGCAGGATCCTAACACCCCACCAAGAATCTCCCAACTATCTTGATGTTAATGCCTGACCTAAAGACGACATTGATCAGGCCATAAGGGCAAGGCCTCCACCTGGCACCTTGTAGGTCCTCTTTAGCATATGAAAACTCTGTTGAAACCTCCCATCCCTTCCCCTCACCTTCCCCCAACCACAAGGTATAGAACCTGCCATCCCTCTCAACCTGAGGCAGCAGCTCTTCCTGCCCACGGCTCCTGTCCCCGTGCTTTAATAAACCACCATTTTGCACCAAAGATGTTCAAGAATTCTTTCTTGTTCATCGGCTCCCAACCTCAGCCCACCGAACCTCATCTAGGTTCTAGAACTTCATCAGTGCCTGTCACTTCCTTTGCTCCTGGAGAGTCTCCTAGGGATCTCTATTCCTCCAGGATATGCTCTCAGGTACTTCTCTTATAAGCAGTATCAATGGGTCTTTTTTTTTAATCCCTTCTGATACCCTATATCTTTTGATTGGAGCATTAATCCATTTTCAATTAGTAATTACTGAAAGATATGAGTGAATGCCATTGTATGACTTATAAAGTCTCTTTCTTAGATTGTCTCTGTTCCTTTCTAGCCTTTTTTAATTGTTGGTCTCTCTTTCTGCTCAAACATTCCCTTTTAATCTTTCTTGAAGGGCTGGTTTAGTGGTCATGATGTCCTTTAGTTTTTGTTTTTCTTGGCAGCTCTTTATTTCTCCTTTTCTGATGGACAGTCTTGCTTGATAGAATACTCTTGGCTGCTTATTTTTTTTTTTTTTTAAATTTAGCATGTTGAGTATATCATGCTTTACCTTTCTGGTCTGCCAGGTTTCTGTGGACAGGTCTGCTTCCACCTTTATGTACCTATCCTTAGAGATTAAGTACATTCTCTCCCACACTGCTTTCAAAATTCTCTGTTTATCTTTGTATTTTGCATGTTTCACTCTGCTATGTCATTGTTTGATCTGTTCTTGTTTATTTTGAGGGGAGTTCTCGGTGCCTGGACTTGAATGCCTATTTCCTTTTCCAGATTAGGGAAGTTCTCAGGTATAATTTGTTCAAATAAACTTTCTCCCCCCTTTTCCACTGTACTTTTTCTGGTACTCCTATGCTATGTGATGAAGTTCTAGAGCCTAGGTGAGGTTTGGGGGGCTGAGGTCCAGAGCCGATGACCAAGAAAGAATTCTTAAGACATCTTTGGTGTAAAATGGTGGTTTATTAAAGCAGGGGGATAGGACCGGTGGGCAGGAAAAGCTGCTGCCCTGGGTTGTGAGGTATGGCAGGTTATGTACCTTGTGGTTGGGGGAAGGAGAGGGGAAGGAAGGTTTCAATGGAGTTTTCATATGCTAAAGAGGGCCTACAAGGTGCCAGGATGTCAGAGGCCTTCCAGAGGCCTTGCCCTTGGGGCTTGATCAATGTTGTCTTTAGACCAGCCATTAACATTAAGATAGTTGGGAGACTTTTTGGTGGGATATCATAATCCTGCTATCAATCGTCTTTTTTAGTGAGATTTAGGACATTTGTAAACCAAGGGAGACTCCTGTCTTGCAGGATTGTGCTCTCTGCAAGTTAACTATTTGCTTATTGTTCATGGCAGTCAGGGCTGCCTGAGGAATGCTACACTTATGACTGAGGGGGAGCAGATGGAGAGGGGGGTGCAAGGAACCAGCTTTTGCTTTGTCTTCAGCCAGCCTGCTCCCTCATCATATGGATATATTATTTTGGTTCATGGAATTGCTGAGCTTCCTAAGCCTACTGTTGTGGTCTAATAGCTTTCTTTCCCCTTCTTTTTGGTTTTATTATTTTCCATACTTTTATCTTCTACATCACCTAGGCTTTCCTCTGCTTCTTCAGTTTTCATAGTGATTATATCCAGTCTGTTTGAATCTCTGTTTTAGCATTTTTAAATTTCAGCCTGACTAGTTTTTAGGAATTTTTCCTCTGCATCAAGGGTTTTTCTGGTGTCTTCAGTGTTTTTTTTCAAGTCCAGCTAGTAGTCTTAGAACTGTTGATCTAAATTCTTGTTCAGATATATTGCTTATATCTGCTTTGAGCAAGTCCCTGGCTGTGATATCTTCCTGATCTTTCTTTTGGGGAGAATTCCTCCATCTTGTCATCTTGGCTAAGTTTCTATATTTTGCATATTATGAAAAGTTGTTATATTTCCTGTACCTCAGGGTATTGCTAAATTAAGAAGAGGCCATAGAGTGTTCAGAGCCTGGCACTTCAGGAAGTGTTTCTGGTGTATGCTGTGTACTCAGCTGTTGCATTTTGGCTGTTCTTTCCCAAGGTCACTCCTCTGCAGAGTTCCTCCATGCTGGCAGTGGGGATTGCTTGGAACTTTATCCAGATTAACTTTGATTTGTTCATTGAACAAAGCCTAGAAAAAAAGGAAAAAAAAAAAAAAAAGAGAGAGAGAGAAGGAAGGGGGGAGGTTCTGAGAACAAAAGCCTGCTCCAAAAATAGAGGGACATGAATAACAACAAAAAGGACAATTAAAAGAAAAAGAACCGTACGGCTCAATTCCAGAGAAAAAGGGAAAAAAAAAGAAGAAAAAAAAAGTGTGATTTTAAAAAGATAAAAAAATATTAAAAAGAGAAAAGGAAATGAAAAAAAATGAGCAAACAATCAAAAATTTTAAACCTGATTGTAAAGGTGGGGGAAGAATAAGGAAAAAAAAAAAAGAAAAGAAAGAAAGGAAGGAAGAAAGAAAGAAAAGTAATTCTGCCTGTCCTATTTCCACAAGAACTGAAGGGGATCTTGTGGGACACTGTAGATCAGCAAAGTGTTAATGCAGCTTCCTGCCTGTACTGCTCTTTTGGGTGAGAGGCCTACCATGCTGTCAATCCTGCTCCAGTAGAGAAAGGACTTAATCAAGCACAGGGCAACAGGGTTTGATGTACGTGGCTTCCACCTCCAGTGGGGACTGCTGTGTTGCTCTCTGATGTATGACAGTGTAGTAGTGATGAAGTCCCAGAACCTAGGTCAGGTTCGGTGGGGTGAGGTTCGGAGCCGACGGCTAAAGAAAGAATTATCAAGACGTCGCTGGTGCAAAAGGTGGTTTATTAGAGCACGGGGACAGGACCCATGGGCAGGCAGAGATGCAGCTGCCCCAGGTTGAGAGGGATGACAGATTATATACCTTGTGGTTGGGGGGGTGGTGAAGGGATGGGAGGTTTCAACAGAGTTTTCACCTGTTTAAGAGGGCCTACAATGTGCCGGGGGGAGGCCTTGCCCTTATGGCCTGATCAATGTCGTCTTTAGGTCAGGCATTAACATCAAGATAGTTGGGAGATTCTTGGTGGGGTATTATGATCCTGCTATCATTTACATTACCTTCTACCTCAGCATCCTCCAGTTTATGGTGGGGAGGGAGACATTAGGGCTTCAGGAACTGAGAGTTATTTGCCTCTGGAAATTTGTGCCATTGATAAGATAACCTCCCTGTTTAGATCTCTAGGACATCTGTAGAGCAAGGGAGATTCCTGTTCTGCAGGATTGTGATCTCTGCAAGTTAACTATTTATCGTTTTATGGCGGTCAGGGGTGCCTGAGGAATGGTACACATATGGAGGGGAGCAGGTGGAGAGGGGGTGCAAGGCTCCAGCTTTTGCTCTGTCCTCAGCCAGCCTCCTACTCCCTCATCATTAGCAGTGTTAAAATGGTAACATTCCATTGTCTAGTCCTGGACAGGGGCTCTTAAATCCCCTCTGTTCAGGAAGCCCTCATACTAAAGCAAGGGCCATCTTGTCCAAAGATACAGCTCTCCTGCATTTGTCTCATGTGGATGGGCTTCAAAATTCCACTCCCTCCTCTGTATTAGAGGGTCACTGCACTTTTTTCCCAGAAAACCAGTCCCCTCTTTGGTGAGTTCACAGATTCTATGCTGTAACTCCTGGAAAATCAATAAGCAGCTTTCCCCCCTCAGCACATCTTAGTCCCGTACACTTGGAAGTCCACTTGCTGGCACCCGAAGGATCTTTGTCCTTGAAGAGGATATATACCCTCTTCCAAATGCACTCTGGGAAGGGGAGTGATCTCTCCCAGTGAAACCCTTGAGATCCCTACACCACTTTGTGCACTCTCCTTGGCCAAAGCAATCCTTTTTTCCAAGAGCAGAAGATACAGCTCTGCTCTGGTAAAAGCCTAGCACTTCCAGAAACTCAGAATTTGAGCTATTCTCAATGTTTGCAAACAAAACAAAACAAAATAAAAACAAAAAACAAAACAAACAAAAAAACACTATGTTTCTCAGTTCCCCCAGCTCTCAATCTGTGGTCTGAGGGTTTATTCTTGTGAAACCACAATGCTGCACTTTCTAAACACCCCCCCCCTCTTTTCTCTTCCTATGGAAAGTGTTCCCTCCCCTCTGTAGCAGGACAGGTTTTCTCTCCCCCAATTTATTCCCACTCACCTCATGCCTGCCTTGCTATTTCCCTCCAAATATGGAAATCTTTCTTTCAATCTTCAAATCATTTTCATCAGTGTTCCAAGTGATCTGACTTCAATATAGCTGTGTTCCATGGATGATAAAAGCCCAGATCTCCCTACTTCTCTGCCATCCGAACTCCTGAACAGCCCCCACCCCAACCTTGGCATTTTTTAAACTGCTACTAATCTGTGGGGCTAATTGTTGTGCTGTCTCTTTGAGGATAGGAACTTAGCTTTCTATTGCCCTCCAGGCTCTCCCACCACCTAGCCACTGATTTTTACAATTCCAGGTTGTAAGAACTCATGAAATTCAGTCCCTCTGGTTTTCATAGCCAAATATTGTAGGGATTTCATCTTCTCCTTCCACGCGCCCTAGTGTGATAGTCTATTTCTCTCCTTTCTCCCCAACTATGGGTCCCAGGGTCTGTTTAGCTCCCCGCCTGTCTTTGCCCTTCCTACTCTCTTCCATATGGTCTCTTCTCTACCTTTAGTTGTGGAGTTTGTTCTGCCAGACTTGGGGTCATTCTGGATTATTTATATGATGCCAGTGTTATCTAGTTGTATTTATGGAATGAGATGAGTTTAGAATCCTCCCACTCTGGCATCTTTCTTGCCTTTTGAACCACATTGTCATAATAATATTTTTTTTCCTTATTCTAGGTAATTTCTCCTAATATCCAATCAAATATATGTCAGAGCATCTCATATGTACATTGTTTTGTGAACTCTTTCTTATTTATATTATCTTGCCTTTCTACACTGTATTCAAAACAATTCATTTAGAAGTATTTTCCTGTTGACACATTAATCCCTTGAATACATCAATCAGTGGTTTAAACTATAAATAAAATTGAATTTCAATTATTTTAAATCTCATTTCATAAGTCCTATTTTTCCAAAATGTTTTCTTAAAAAAAAAAAAAAAGTTTCAGGGATGCCTGGGTAGCTCAGTCAGTTAAGTGTCTGTCTACCTTTGGCTCAGGTCATGATTCCAGGGGCCTGGAATCCAATTCTGCATCTGGCTCCTTGTTCAGTGGAGAGCCTCCTTCTCCCTCTGCCTGCCTTCCCCCTGCTTGCAGTCTCTTTATCTCCCTGGCAAATAAATAAATAAATAAATATTTTTTTTAAAAAAAGAAGTTTCGTGTCTTTGGAAAGCTAAGAGTTTGAAAGATACAGGTTTACTGAGTTGTGTTTTAAACCGATGAAAGAGGGTTGAGGAGAGCATGGAAAGTAAAAAAGTAAGGATGGTAATAATAGCTAAATGTAGGCAAAAATTGATGATTTTTCAAATTCAGATTAAGAAACAAGCAAGGAAACATTTAGTAGGAATAGCATATTTTTAGGAATGTTATCTTAATGGAAACACTAGTCCAACTTTTAGTCAATAATATCATGAACAATTTATAAGGCCTAATAAATAAGAGTGCATTTGCTACTAAAATTTTCAAATCATGGCCAGCTAATTAAAAATAAATAAATAGAGATTTGTTAGACAACCTGAAAATCTGATTATGCCATACTTTGAAAAAGAGAGCACTAAAAATGAGAAATGGAGTTTCTAATTAGGAAATTCCTTTTGAGATATTTAGAAAAATAATTCTGCAAAGAACTTATTATTATAGGAGAATTATCTGTACCTTTTAGAGACTCTAATCATAGGTTAATGCCATAATCACTTAACCTAAAATAATGTTGAACTTAATAATATGGATGTCATATTCATAGTACAACAATGATAAACATTTTTAGTGGAGAAAGGATTTTATACTATTTTTTAATTGACCAAAAGTTGAGATGTTTCTTGAAACAAAGCATGGAAGATTCCATGGATTCTTTTGAATAACAAATAAAAACCTTTTAGTCATGGGAATTTTATTTATATTCCGGAAGACTAAATTGATAAATGAACACAAGCAAGACTAAGACCGTAATCAGATAATGAACTCCATACTATTACAATTTATTTTAGAAAAATTAATTTAAACCTACTAAATTCATGGGCAAACCAACTGGTAAGTCTGGCACAACCTTAGTAATTTTAAGCCAAGAAGATATTAAAAAACAGAAGATTACAGGAACTTTAGGTAAGGATAATTATAAGCAGGGGTAAAATAGTACTGTTAGTACTCTTACTTTGTATTCATAGTGCTCAAAATGTAAACCAACATCTCAGGAGTGTCCAGAGATTAGGCTTAAAACATAGGCTTAGAAGATATTAAGATTATTCATTGGAGTAATGAACACTAATGCTTCCTGAGTTTACATTTTCACTAATCTTTTTAGCTATACATCTCTCAAACTGATTTTAGCTTCATTGCCCTAGCTCTTCTACTGCACTTAATGCATAATAATAATAATATCTTCTATGGTAAATAACTACTAGTAGTTATATAATTAAAGTGTGGCTTCCCAATGGCGCATAGGAGAAGGGGCACAAACAAGTCAGTTGCAAGAGAATGGGAGCTGGGGATGACAGTAGAAAAGACTGTCACCCCAAACAACTCCTCAGTCTCATATTTATTAGAAAGTGGGTAACAACCAACAAAGAAGCCAGAGTAGATTATCATTACATTGACCATGAATCTTGTAAATATGTAAGAAGAAAGGCCAAATATGTCTGGTTACATAGTACATGACCCTACAGTGAGCAAGTTCAGATTAAAAGATTGTCTGACTAACTGCTGATGCTCTCTGGGTCAGGGGACATAACAGAAAAATGAAGTAGGTGGCATTCTGCGCTAGGGGCCAGGCATTCCCAGCTGCTAGGCTTCCATGAAGCAGGCTTGATCGGACCTGAGTGAGCCATGCATCCCAGCTGCTGGGCTTCAAGGATGGATATTGTCCTCTCTCCCAGAGGCCTGTTGTCAGTACGTTTTTGTTAAAGATATATCTAAGCATGCATGCTAACTAGTATAATTTATCATAGATTATATTTTAAGCAGTACTTTGTTCTGAGGGCTGGTGACCCTAAAGCGTCTTAGGATGGATGGCTTAATGATAAAGTAATGGCTTAACTTGGAAGTATGTTTAAAGCAAAGTCATTTGGGTTGACTCATAGCAGGATTGGAAAACAACAATAACAACAACAAACACTTTGAGAGCCTTAGGTTTTAATCTTATTAAATTGTCTCCATATATGTATCTTGTATTCTTTTCTGTGTATTTTTTAATTTCTAAAATTAGATAATGCTCCTGGATCATTAGATTTATTTTCTCAAAATATAAAAGGTACACATAAAAAGGATCATGGAAAAATGTAATCAATGGTTTATCTGTTATTCCTGAAATTATTCATGATTCAAATATCTTTTAAGATCTAGTCCATTAATGAACTATACAGAGTATTTAGATAATAATTTTCAAACATATTCAAGACCCATAGTTAAGATAAAAAGAAATAAAAAGTGGCCTAATATACATATATTTTTATTAAAAATGAAATATAATATAGATGTATGAAGATGTTTTTATTATATTTAATATTATAATACTCTGTTCATGACATAGAAAGTTTTTGAAAATCCTAGATTGAAATCCTATATTATGATCTGTGGTTCAAAAAATCCATAAGTAAATATTTATTTTAATTCTACTATTTTGGTTTTACTGGGGTAGCTACATATGTGTATATTTTTGTCTCTTCAAAAACTGATGTTGGGAAAACTGGTCAGCTATTTGCAGAAGAATGAAATTACACCACACACAAAATTAAACTCAAAATAGATTAAAGATCTATATGTGAGACCTGAAAGTATAACAATCCTAGAAGAGAGCACAGGCAGTAATCTCTCTGAAACTGGCCAAAGAAACATTTTTCTAGATATGTCTCCAGAGGCAAAGGAAATATGTTTCTGCAACAATCGTTATCATGTCTATAATTTAGATATTCAGACACTATTCTCCAGTTTCCAGGATTGTGTGCTCTTAGGGCTAAAATGCATAATTCTGATTTTTAAGTTTGATGCCATTTACAGACTTCATTTTCTTCCTAGATTTTGGTGGAAGCTGATGACCCAGTCACTATTCCTGAGCTTAATAAGAGCTATGATTATTGCTATTCTTAATATATATTCTTTTAAATGTGGTCAGAAGAAATAAATGTGTTTCCTGTCTTAGAAATATAAGACTAGGATTGCCTTGGTTGTAAATAAATGCAAAGTTCTTGTTTTATGGGAAAGAAAACAGAAGCCAGGGATACTAATATTCACATAGATAAATCTACATCAATATATAATTTGTACAGCATGCTGGTCCATTTAGATCATTTTTATATTTCTTATTTAAAATAGCAATTGCTTCTTTTCTTTTCTTTTCTTTTTCTACTATGTTCACCTTGCTTCTTTACTCTCAAATTTCCCTGAGGACAAGAAGGAATTCATAAAGGAGATTTTTAAAAAGATTTTATTTATTTACTTGAGGGAAAGAGACAGATAGAGAGAGAGAGAGCACGAGCAGGGGAAGTAGGGAGGGGGAGAAGCTGTCTCCATGATGAGCTGAAAGCCCCACCCAGGGCTAGATCTCAGGACCCCAGGATCATGTCCAGAGCTGAAAACAGATGTTTAACCATCTGAGCCATCTAGGTGCCCTATACTAAGGGAGGGTTTTGATGACAAAATATCTCAATATCTTCTTTCTAAAAGACTAAAATGTTATGCCTCAATAATGGGTCCGTGATTAAAGGACTGAGACTGATATAAAGCGAAGGTCAAGCAAAGCTTTATTTCGCGCCAAGCATCAAGAATCTAACTGAATGTTCAGGCCGCACCTGTTATGAGAGAGGGCAACCCTTCCCTGTTTCACAGACTAGCTTTTAAGGGCAAAGGCCATGCAGTCAGGCCTGGCCATGCACAAGTGACTGATGAGATTGTAACACACACAGGAAACTCCACAGTGATGCTTGGTAACCAATTGAATTACAATTTACCCTAGTAGATATTTGAACCAGCCTATTACACCTTGATTAGGATTGGCGCCAAAAAGGGTTCCCAAAGGGTAGGGGCCCCTACTCCTTGGTAGCTAGGGAGACAGTATGCAATCCCCTACTGATCAGATGTCTCCACTTGGCCGGACCCAATCTTGTGTCTGGGCTTTGTTACTTGAGGCTGGTTTCCAGAACTTGTTTTTAAGTAAATCCCCTGGGGGGAAGGGGATCAGGGACAGTTTAACAGTTAAACAAGGTTTTTGTTTAACTTTAATGAAAGCCTCTGGCTAAAATATAAAAATATAAAATAGGTCCTTACATAAAACATAGAATCAATAAAAATTCTCTCTAAAATTAACTGTGTAAAAACTGTTGGGCTGGCAGAAAGGGCTACTTAAGATGGCGAAAGTTCCCGCCACAAAACCTGAGCTCAGACAGGAGAACAAAGACCCAAGCAGGAATCTGAAAACCCTCCCACCCCGGGCTTCCGTGGACCAATGGAACCCTGACGAGTAGGTGAAATATCCAAATAAGGGAAACTTGCCAAAGGACCCCTGAGCTCCCCCTCGAGACCCCTTAAAAGCCCCCTCCTCCCTGCCTTGGGCGCGACTTCCACTACTCTCCTTTCCAGAGTCCGGGAACCTCCCCCGAGGGTGCCCACCTCCTCTGGGCGCAACTTTCCCAGCTCCCCCTCTATTGAGCCCTGAAACTTCGCCGGAGAGTGTTTTTAATAAATCTTGCCTTGCACCCACTTTGCCTGGTGTTGTGTTTATCTCACCGGAAAAACTTTACAAAAACCACAAATTGTTAAAATGTAATCTATATGACATTTATCCATCATGTTCTTTCTTCATTTTTAGCAACAGCATTTTGTCTATGCCATAAGTTCTTAATAATATTTGCTGTATTATTTTCTTCCTGTGGGATGAACTTGGCAAGTAGGTAGGGACTAAGTGTCAATCTTGCATTGTAACTCTTTTTTTCTTCTATATTTTTCTGACAATCAACATTCTTTTCATTTAGGAATAGAAACATATTTGTTATTAGACACCATCAAAACTGGCAGATCAAAAGGCAGAGATTATTAGTGTATTTTAACAATGACTGAAATGTTAAATTATAAAATTAGTGATCCTAAATATACTGATGTGATAACTTGGAGACCTCTGTAATTTATTTCAACAAAATAGCCTTTGAATGGGGGAGAGAGAAACACATTCATTGACAATATGAAACATACTTTCTTTTTGCTATTTTAATGATTCAAGTCATAATATAACCCCGGATTTTCTTAATTTACTTAAAATGTGAGAGGCAGTGCACTAATAATCTACTTCAGGAGGCTTTTGTCATGAGTTTACCCTTGCCTCTATCATGTAAAAGCCTCTCACACTGAGAAAATGCAGGTTTGATTGCACAGGAGCTTTCTATAGCCTCTGCTTTAAGCAAAGGAATTTCTTTTCATCACTCTTATCTTTCCATATTACCATAAACATTGTTCTGAACTAAACTCCAAGAAGTACTTTTGTAAACCTGTGAATTCTAAGAGATTTCCCAGGGGTAAAACCCTATGACTGGAAGGTAGGTAAAACACTTCACAGCTCCCTGAATAAGACGAAGATTGAATACTATTCAAAGACAAAATAATTTTACCTTCTCTGGTCATGGTATAAATCCCTGAGAGACCAGAGTAAAGAAAGGAAAAAGTGCAAAGAGAGATAAACTCAAGAAGCATAGTGATGCCATAACAGGTATCTTTCCAGACAGCTAACAATATAGTGAAGTAAAAGCAGAAGTGTATTTACCAGCAACCCAATCAACACGGTTTCCCTTTGTCTGTACTTATTTTTTCTGATATGACCATGGAGTTCAGTCTACACTCAGGAGACAGGTTATTCTCAGTTCCTTTGGGACTGGTTAAATACAGGGCTGAGCTGCACAGTAGTGGGCCCTCCACCAAAGGTAGTGCCCAGGCTTTTTAAATTTATACATCTCCATCATTATAAAATAGAGTGAACAAATAATTCATTTTTGTTGTGTATTTTTAGTATTATCTTTAAAGTGAAAACAGATCTTTGAAATGAAAATGTCCCAAACAGTTACCAAATTTATTGCCCCAAAAAACAAAAAACAAAAAACAAAAAAACATTTTCAAGCTTCAGTGTTAGGCTGTTGTTCTTTCTTTCTTTTTGATAATTTTTCTTTTCTTTTTTTTTTCTTTCTTTTTAAAAAAAATTTATTTATTTTTAACATTTCTTTTCAGTGTTCCAGAACTCATTGTTTATGCACCACACCCAGTGCTCCATGCAATATGTGCCTTCCACAATACCCACCACCAGGGTCACCCAACCTCCCACCCCCTCCCCTACAAAACCCTCGGTTAGTTCCTCAGAGGCCATGGTCTCTCATGGTTCTTCTTCCCCTCCAATTTACTCCAACTCCCTTCTCTCTATCTCTCCATGTCCTCCATGTTATTCCTTATGCTCCACAAATAGGTGAAACCATATGATAATTGACTCTCTCCGCTTGATTTATTTCACTCAGCAAAATCTCTTCCAGTCCTTTCCATGTTGATACAAAAATATTCATCCTTTCTGATGAAGGCATAATACTCCATAGTATATATGGGCCACATCTTCTTTATCCATTCATCTGTTGAAGGGCATCTTGGTTCTTTCCACAGGAGACTATGGCCATTGCTATTATGAACACTGGGGTACAGATGGCCCTTCTTTTCACTACATCAGTATCTTTCGGGTAAATACCCAGTAGCGCAATTGCAGGGTCATAGGAAAGCTCTATTTTTAATTTCTTAAGGAATCTCCATGCTGTTTTCCAAAGTGGCTGCACCAACTTGCATTCCCACCAACAGTGTAAGAGGGTTCCCCTTTCTCCACATCCTCTCCAACATATGTTGTTTACTGTCTTGTTAATTTTGGCCATTCTAACTGGTGTCGAATGGATAACAGATGCATGAAAAAATTCTCATCATCACTAGCCATCAGGGAGTTTCAAATCAAAACCACATTGAGATACCATCTTAGACCTCTTGTCCACTTTCTTTCAAAAACCATTCAGGATTAAATCCTCTGCCAGATCTAAAAGTCTCATTAGAAATCCTTTATCTTGTCAACTCTCAGTCCCAACCTACTTAGTATATCCACACTCCATGTGACCAAATCTGGATCTCATTATTCACTTGCAAAATACCTGCTCTGTACTCAACAAACTTACCTATGCTTTCTTTTTTAAGTTACTATTTTTTTTTAAATGAATAGAGTTGACACACAATGTTATGTTAGCTTGAGGCCTACCACTTAATGATATGACATGTTTATACATTATGCTATGTTCCCCACAAGTGTAACTACATCTGTCTCGTTACACTGGTATTATAATATCATAGATAGTATTCCTTCTGTTGTGTGTTTTACTCCCATGACTTATTCTTTCGATAACTATATCTTCCTCTCCCTTCACCCATTTTACCCAACTCCTCACCCACCTCCCCTCTGGTATCCATCAGTTTGTAATCCATATTTACACATCTGATTCTGCTTTTTTTTTAATCTTTTTTAAAGAAATCACTTATGAGGAGAATCATATAGTATTTGTCCTTATCAGAGTTATTTCACTTAGAATAAGATCCTCTTTGTCCTCCCATGTTATCTCATGTTGGGGGGGGGGGAAGACCAAAAAACCAAAACCCTGATCCTTTCTTATTGCTGCATACAATTCATGTACCTATCTATATCTCACTTCTTCCTTTTCCATCTTTCTACTGATACTGATTTCTATTATAATAATGTTGATTTCTATTATAAATAGTGCTGCAGTAAACATTGTGGTGCATATATCTTTTCAATTTAGTGTGTTTGTTTGCTTGTTTTTTCCCATGGGGAGTGTCTAAATACCCTGTATGGAATCATTAGATCATAAGGCATTCCTATTTTTGACTTTTTGAGGAAATTCTATAATGTTTCCCACAGTGGCTGTACCAATTTACATTCTCACCAAGTACATTTGGATCCTTTTTTTCCAAATGCTTGTCAATGTGTGTTACTTTTCGACATTTTGATTTTAGCCATTCTAACTTGTATAAGGTAACATCCCAGCATGGTTTTGATTTTTATTTCCCTGATAATGAGTGATGTGGAGCATCTTTTCATATGTCTGTTGGCCATCTATATGTCTTCTTCGGAGTGATGTCTATCAGATTCTCTGCCCATTCAATGAGATTGTTTGGGTTTTTTGGTGTACAGTTGAGTAAGTTCTTTATATATTTTGGATATTAACCCCTTATCAGGTATATCATTTGCAAATATCTTCCCCCCTTTCAGTACATATTATTTTTGTTATATTGTGCAACAACTTTTTATTTTGATGTAGTCCCCATAGTTTATTTTTGCTTTTGTTTGCCTTGCCTGAGGACACATATCTAGAAAATGTTATTATAGTTGATGTCAGACAAATTACTGCCTGTGATGTCTTCTAGGATTATTCATGGTTCCAGAATTATGTTTTTAATCCATTTTGAGTTTGCCTTTTTGTTTTGATTTTTTCACATTTTTTTTAGATTGATTGTGTGGTGTTAGTGGTCCAACTTCATTGTTTTACATGTAACTGTCCAGGTTCCTAGCACTGCTGTTTGAAAATATTGTTTTTTTCCCATTGAATTTTCTTGTCTCCATTGTCATAAGTTAATTGACCATGGAATCATAGCTTCTACTTCTGGGGTCTCTATTCTCTTGTATTGATCTATGTTTCTAGTTTTGTCCCAGTACCATACTGTTTTGATTACTATACCTTTGTAGTATATCTTGAAATCTGGGATTGGGATGCCTCCACTTTGATTTTTCTCAGGATTGCTTTGGCTATTTGGGGTCTTCTGTGGGTCCCTACACATATTAGGATTATTTGTTTTTGTGGAAAATGCTTTGATATTTTCATAAGGACTGCTCATTGAGGTCTCAAGCCACTGGACCCAGATTCTACTCTAGTCTCCGCTTTTTGGATAGATGGGGAGAGAGGGTACCTGCAGCTCTTTAGGTCAGAGGAATCTATTCCCAGTCCTTCAGTAGTATCCCTCTTCACTTTACTGGAAACATAAGTGAAGAGGGATTGACACATTTGAAGAGGGAGACACATTTGTTACTGTGTCTCCCTGTTTATTCTGTGCTCTTACCCTTGTCTTTGTCTTTGTTTGTTCAGAAGCTGTTCAGTCAGCCCTAGTTCTTCAGGAGAAATTGCACTACTAATAGGCATAATTTGGTGTGGTCTGTGAAGGAGGTGTGTTCAGGGTCTTCCTATCTCACCATCTTCTCCATTCAAAAGAACATTTTAACATCTTGAAAACCCTCAAGAGCACTTGAAACTTTAGCATTTCATTTTTAATTTAAGGATAATATATGCCTAATGTAATGAGAAAATAATGTCAAAGAATGAAGTATCAATAGTATTTGGGAAATATAGAATGGCCCTTTGATTTTTGACCAATCCTCACTCACATTTTCAGTATAACTGAGATTAAACATTTATAGTATATTCTACCAAAGTTTTCTTTATGTCAGATGTTTTTTATATATATTCACACAGTCACATTCATACACTCAGACTTGTCTTTTTCCTTACATAATATGGTAATACATATTTACTATAGAAAATACTCTGTAAGTTTCCTTTTTTTAGTTAACAAAGTGTAGTAGATATCATTCATGGTCAAATCATCAATTTATAATTGCATAGAATAACAGAGGAGATTTCTGTATAATTTAGTGGTTTCATTGTTGGTTATATTTGAGGAAATCAGGTTGGTACCAATGCACATTATTAGCTGCAGTGTTAAAGGCATTTGTATGCATTCACTTACAAGTATATAAGTATTTATACAGCATTTATGTGAGGACTGATTTTTTTTTTAAGTATATTATTTATTTATTTTCAGAAAAAGAATGAGAGAGTGAGAGTACAAACAGGGGGAGCAGCTCACAGATGGAGAAGCAGGTTCCCCACTGAGCAAGGATCCTGAATCCCAAGATGCTGTAATCATGACCTGAGCTGAAGCCAGATGCTTAATCACTGAGCCACACAGGTAACCCTGTGAATATTAAATTTTGATAGATATTTCAGAATTTCTCTTCCACAGACAAGAATAAAGACATTTCATTGATGTTAACCATCATAGATATTGAAGATCATTTACACATTTTAAAAATGGAAAAGCAAACAGAAAAACAACCACTTTCTGAAAGGTAGGACCGGCGGAGAAGTGAATCCAAAGCGACGGGAAGATAGACCCCGGGGGGAGGGGCCGGCTCCAGGCAAGCGGCGGAGCAACCGCGCACAAAATCAGGACTTTTAAAAGTCTGTTCCGCTGAGGGACATCGCTCCAGAGGCTAAACCGGGGCGAAGCCCACGCGGGGTCAGCGTGGCCTCAGGTCCCGCAGGGTCACAGAAGGATCGGGGGTGTCTGAGTGTCGCAGAGCTTGCGGGTATTGGAACGGGAAAGCCGGCTACAGAGACAGAGCCGACAGTAAGCTCGCAGCTCCGTGTTACCTTGAACCGGTCGCAGGCTCGGTGAGCTCGGAGCGCGGCCGGAGGCCAGGCAGACGGGAGTAACTGGGCGCTGTTCTCTGAGGGCGCACTGAGGAGTGGGGCCCTGGGCTCTCGGCTCCTCCGGGCCGGAGACCAGGAGGCCGCCATTTGTATTCCCGTCCTCTGGAACTCTACGGAAAGCGCTCAGGGAACAAAAGCTCCTGAAAGCAAACCCGAGCGGATTACTCACCCCGGCCCCGGGTAAGGGCGGTGTAATTCCGCCTGGGGCAAAGACACTTGAGAATCACTACAACAGGCCCCTCCCCCAGAAGATCAACAAGAAATCCAGCCGAGACCAAGTTCACCTACCAAGGAGTGCGGTTTCAATACCAAGGAGAGCAGCAGAATTCCAGAGGAGGAGAAAGCCAAGCACGGAACTCATGGCTTTTTTCCTGTGATTTTTTTTTTTAGTCTTGCAGTTAATTTAATTTTTTCTTTTTCATTTTTTTTTTTTTCTCGCCTTCGGGTAAAAAATTTTTTTTTTAACTGTTACCTTTTTCTTTTTTAACGATTTTTTACTAGTTTATCTAATATATATATATATATATATATTTTACATTTTTCTTAGGTGTTTTCTTTTTTTAAAAATTCTTTTCTTTTCTTTTCTTTTTTTTTTCTTTTTCTTTTTTTTTTGTTTTTTTCTTTCTTTCTTCCTTTTTGAACCTCTTTTTATCCCCTTTCTCCCCACTCACGATTTTGGATCTCTTCTAATTTGGTTAAAGCATATTTTCCTGGGGTTGTTGCCACCCTTTTAGTATTTTACTTGCCCCTTCATTTACTCTTATCTTGACAAAATGACAAGACGTAAAAATTCAACACAAAAAAAAGAACAAGAGGCAGTACCGAAGGCTAGGGACCTAATCAATACAGACATCGGTAATATGTCAGATCTAGAGTTCAGAATGACAATTCTCAAGGTTCTAGCCGGGCTCGAAAAAGGCATGGAAGATATTAGAGAAACCCTCTCGAGAGATATAAAAAGCCCTTTCTGGAGAAATAAAAGAACTAAAATCTAACCAAGGTGAAATCAAAAAAGCTATTAATGAGGTGCAATCAAAAATGGAGGCTCTAACTGCTAGGATAAATGAGGCAGAAGAAAGAATTAGTGATATAGAAGACCAAATGACAGAGAATAAAGAAGCTGAGCAAAAGAGGGACAAACAGCTACTGGACCACGAGGGGAGAATTCGAGAGATAAGTGACACCATAAGACGAAACAACATTAGAATAATTGGGATTCCAGAAGAAGAAGAAAGTGAGAGGGGAGCAGAAGGTATACTGGAGAGAATTATTGGGGAGAATTTCCCCAATATGGCAAAGGGAACGAGCATCAAAATTCAGGAGGTTCAGAGAATGCCCCTCAAAATCAATAAGAATAGGCCCACACCCACCCGTCACCTAATAGTAAAATTTACAAGTCTCAATGACAAAGAGAAAATCCTGAAAGCAGCCCGGGAAAAGAAGTCTGTAACATACAATGGTAAAAATATTAGATTGGCAGCTGACTTATCCACAGAGACCTGGCAGGCCAGAAAGAGCTGGCATGATATTTTCAGAGCACTAAACGAGAAAAACATGCAGCCAAGAATACTATATCCAGCTAGGCTATCATTGAAAATAGAAGGAGAGATTAAAAGCTTCCAGGACAAACAACAACTGAAAGAATTTGCAAATACCAAACCAGCTCTACAGGAAATATTGAAAGGGGTCCTCTAAGCAAAGAGAGAGCCTACAAGTGGTAGATCAGAAAGGAACAGAGACCATATACAGTAACAGTCGCCTTACAGGCAATACAATGGCACTAAATTCATATCTCTCAATAGTTACCCTGAATGTGAATGGGCTAAATGCCCCTGTCAAAAGACACAGGGTATCAGAATGGATAAAAAAACAAAACCCATCTATATGTTGCCTCCAAGAAACACATTTTAAGCCCGAAGACACCTCCAGATTTAAAGTGAGGGGGTGGAAAAGAATTTACCATGCTAATGGACATCAGAAGAAAGCAGGAGTGGCAATCCTTATATCAGATCAATTAGATTTTAAGCCAAAGACTATAATAAGAGATGAGGAAGGACACTATATCATACTCAAAGGGTCTGTCCAACAAGAAGATTTAACAATTTTAAATATCTATGCCCCCAATGTGGGAGCAGCCAACTATATAAACCAATTAATAACAAAATCAAAGAAAAACACATCAACAATAATACAATGATAGTAGGGGACTTTAACACTCCCCTCACTGAAATGGACAGGTCATCCAAGCAAAAGATCAGCAAGGAAATAAAGGCCTTAAATGACACACTGGACCTGATGGACATCACAGATATATTCAGAATATTTCATCCCAAAGCAACAGAATACACATTCTTCTCTAGTGCACATGGAACATTCTCCAGAATAGATCACATCCTCGGTCCTAAATCAGGACTCAACCCGGTATCAAAAGATTGGGATCATTCCCTGCATATTTTCAGACCACAATGCTCTAAAGCTAGAACTCAACCACAAAAAAGGAAGTTTGGAAAGAACCCAAATACATGGAGACTAAACAGTATCCTTCTAAAGAATGAATGGGTCAACCGGGAAATTAAAGAAGAATTGAAAAAAAAAATCATGGAAACAAATGATAATGAAAATACAACGGTTCAAAATCTGTGGGACACAACGAAGGCAGTCCTGAGAGGAAAATATATAGCGGTACAAGCCTTTCTCAAGAAACAAGAAAGGTCTCAGGTACACAACCTAACCCTACACCTAAAGGAGCTGGAGAAAGAACAAGAAAGAAACCCTAAGCCCAGCAGGAGAAGAGAAATCATAAAGATCAGAGCAGAAATCAATGAAATAGAAACCAAAAAAACAATAGAACAAATCAACGAAACTAGGAGCTGGTTCTTTGAAAGAATTAATAAAATTGATAAACCCCTGGCCCAACTTATCAAAAAGAAAAGAGAAAGGACCCAAATAAATAAAATCATGAATGAAAGAGGAGAGATCACAACTAACACCAAAGAAATACAAACCATTATAAGAACATACTATGAGCAACTCTATGGCAATAAATTTGACAATCTGGAAGAAATGGATGCATTCCTAGAAACATATAAACTACCACAACTGAACCAGGAAGAAATAGAAAGCCTGAACAGACCCATAACCAGTAAGGAGATTGAAACAGTCATTAAAAATCTCCAGACAAACAAAAGCCCAGGGCCAGACGGCTTCCCGGGGGAATTCTACCAAACATTCAAAGAAGAACTAATTCCTATTCTCCTGAAACTGTTCCAAAAAATAGAAATGGAAGGAAAACTTCCAAACTCATTTTATGAGGCCAGCATCACCTTGATCCCAAAACCAGACAAGGATCCCACCAAAAAAGAGAGCTATAGACCGATATCCTTGATGAACACAGATGCGAAAATACTCAACAAAATACTAGCCAATAGGATTCAACAGTACATTAAAAAGATTATTCACCACGACCAAGTGGGATTTATTCCAGGGCTTCAAGGTTGGTTCAACATCTGCAAATCAGTCAATGTGATACAACACATCAATAAAAGAAAGAACAAGAACCATATGATACTCTCAATAGATGCTGAAAAAGCATTTGACAAAGTACAACATCCCTTCCTGATCAAAACTCTTCAAAGTGTAGGGATAGAGGGCACATACCTCAATATCATCAAAGCCATCTATGAGAAACCAACCGCAAATATCATTCTCAATGGAGAAAAACTGAAAGCTTTTCCGCTAAGGTCAGGAACACGGCAGGGATGTCCATTATCACCACTGCTATTCAACATCGTACTAGAGGTCCTAGCCTCAGCAATCAGACAACAAAAGGAAATTAAAGGCATCCAAATCGGCAAAGAAGAAGTCAAATTATCACTCTTCGCAGATGATATGATACTATATGTGGAAAACCCAAAAGACTCCACTCCAAAAACTGCTAGAACTTATACAGGAATTCAGTAAAGTGTCAGGATATAAAATCAATGCACAGAAATCAGTTGCATTTCTCTACACCAACAGCAAGACAGAAGAAAGAGATATTAAGGAGTCAATCCCATTTACAATTGCATCCAAAACCATAAGATACCTAGGAATAAACCTAACCAAAGAGGCACAGAATCTATACTCAGAAAACTATAAAGTACTCATGAAAGAAATTGAGGAAGACACAAAGAAATGGAAAAATGTTCCATGCTCCTGGATTGGAAGAATAAATATTGTGAAAATGTCTATGCTACCTAAAGCAATCTACACATTTAATGCAATTCCTATCAAAGTACCATCCATCTTTTTCAAAGAAATGGAACAAATAATTCTAAAATTTATATGGAACCAGAAAAGACCTCGAATAGCCAAAGGGATATTGAAAAAGAAAGCCAACGTTGGTGGCATCACAATTCCGGACTTCAAGCTCTATTACAAAGCTGTCATCATCAAGACAGCATGGTACTGGCACAAAAAAAACAGACACATAGATCAATGGAACAGAATAGAGAGCCCAGAAATAGACCCTCAAATCTATGGTCACCTAATCTTCGACAAAGCAGGAAAGAATGTCCAATGGAAAAAAGACAGCCTTTTCAATAAATGGTGCTGGGAAAATTGGACAGCCACATGCAGAAAAATGAAATTGGACCATTTCCTTACACCACACACAAAAAATAGACTCAAAATGGATGAAGGACCTCAATGTACGAAAGGAATCCATCAAAATCCTTGAGGAGAACACGGGGAGCAACCTCTTCGACCTCTGCCGCAGCAACATCTTCCTAGGAACAACGCAAAAGGCAAGGGAAGCAAGGGAAAAAAATGAACTACTGGGATTTCATCAAGATCAAAAGCTTTTGCACAGCAAAGGAAACAGTTAACAAAGTCAAAAGACAACTGACAGAATGGGAGAAGATATTTGCAAACGACATATCAGATAAAGGACTAGTGTCCAGAATCTATAAAGAACTTAGCAAACTCAACACCCAAAGAACAAATAATCCAATCAAGAAATGGGCAGAAGACATGAACAGACATTTCTGCAAAGAAGACATCCAGATGGCGAACAGACACATGAAAAAGTGCTCCATATCACTCGGCATCAGGGAAATACAAATCAAAACCACAATGAGATATCACCTCACACCAGTCAGAATGGCTAAAATCAACAAGTCAGGAAATGACAGATGCTGGCGAGGATGCGGAGAAAGGGGAAACCCTCCTACACTGTTGGTGGGAATGCAAGCTGGTGCAGCCACTCTGGAAAACAGCATGGAGGTTCCTCAAAATGTTGAAAATAGAACTGCCCTATGACCCAGCAATTGCACTATTGGGTATTTACCCTAAAGATACAAATGTAGTGATCCAAAGGGACACATGCACCCGAATGTTTATAGCAGCAATGTCCACAATAGCCAAACTATGGAAAGAACCTAGATGTCCATCAACAGATGAATGGATCAAGAAGATGTGGTATATATACACAATGGAATACTATGCAGCCATCAAAAGAAATGAAATCTTGCCATTTGCAACAACATGGATGGAACTAGAGCGTATCATGCTTAGCGAAATAAGTCAAGCAGAGAAAGACAACTATCATATGATCTCCCTGATATGAGGAAGTGGTGATGCAACATGGAGGCTTAAGTGGGTAGAAGAAGAATAAATGAAACAAGATGGGATTGGGAGGGAGACAAACCATAAGTGACTCTTAATCTCACAAAACAAACTGAGGGTTGCTGGGGGGAGGGGGTTTGGGAGAAGGGGGTGGGATTATGGACATTGGGGAGGGTATGTGCTTTGGTGAGTGCTGTGAAGTGTGTAAACCTGGTGATTCACAGACCTGTACCCCTGGGGATAAAAATATATGTTTATAAAAAATAAAAAATTAAAAAAAAAAAAAATAAATAAACTGTTATCACAAAAAAAAAAAAAAAAAAAAATGGAAAAGCAAAAATGATGTCATAGCTCACCTAATAATAAAGATAGCATTGTAAAGAACAGATCACATTGCTGAGATTTTGAGGTTAATGAGATCCAATACCTTTGTAAACTTGCAAAACTTATCCAACCTGTCTCAGCATCAATTACTCTTCTCATAAAATGAGACCAACCATCTTCCCTCTTAGGATATTGTAAAGATTAAAGGAGATAATGAATGAAAGCACTTACAGACTAGTTAGGATACAGGAAGTTCTTAGTAGATGAATGTTAAATACTCTTTTAAATTTCATATTCTCCAATTATTAGAGAGGTTGGATTTTTTTTTCTAACCTAATGTAGTTTTAATGAGTTAAGCACAGGGTTATTCCATATGCTCCAATACATATGTTTAGAAACACATATATTTTAACAAAAGAAGATTTTTCTTGAAAAGTGGATCAAATAGTGTCATTTCAATGACTTAAGCATAAGGCAATCCCCATATGCTTCTTACACTTAAGTTTACAAACACTTATAGCTTAATAAAAGATGTTGCTTGAAAGAAAAATTATGAACAGTGGAGTTTCAATGAGTTAAGCACAGAGATATTCCCATTTATTTCTATACTTAAGTTTACAACACTTTTATCTTTCTACAAAAGTTTTTATTTCAATTCCAGTTAGTTAACACAGTGTAGTGTTAGTTTCAGGTGTACACTATAGTGATTTAAAACTTCTGTACAAAACCGAGAGTTCATCACAAGTGCACTCCTTAATCCACCTCACCTATTCACCTCGTCCCCCTACTCATCCACCTCTCCTCTGGTAACCATGTTTGTTCTGTATTACAAGAGTCTGTTCCTTGGTTTGTTTCTCTCTCCCTCTTTTTTTCCCTTTGCTCATTTTTTTCCCTTAAATTTCACATATGAGTAAAATTATATAGTATTTTTCTTTCTCTGACACACTTATTTCAGTTTGCATAATATTTAGAGAGATTGAACATTTTAATAATTGTATTTCTCATCCATGAATTGCTTATTCATAACTCTGTTCACTTTGGGGGGTTATGTCTTCTCATTTACTAGTTGGAGATATTTATGTACTTGAATATAAACTCATGGTGAATTTCTTTTGTTGAATCAAGTTTTCAGAACCTCTCCATAACTTATTTATGAGGTGCTTTCACTCAAAAAATCGTATCCTGAGTTCATGGTGCCCTATTCTTTTTAGAGCACTTTTTTACACCTACTTCAAAATCATGTAAATATTCATTCATGTTTACTATTTCTATGGTTTTTCTCTTCCCATTTGTCTCTTTAATCCACCCAGAATTTTTTCTTATATAAATTTGAATTTGTTTTTGTTTCTTTTAAGCAAATAATCAACTTCTCTAATATCATTAGGCTAGAGACAACATGAGAGTTTGGACAGTGAGTCACTTAGAGCACCAAAGCCATGGGAGATGCCAACTCCCATCTGGCAACCATCAAATAGTTCTCTGTATTGATGGGTCTGTTTCTGCTTTGTTTGCTGGTTTACTTGCTCATTTTGCTTCTTTGATTCTATTATAAGTGAAAGCATATGATATTTGTCTTTCTCTATCTGGTATATTTCACTTGGCATAGTATCCTCCATGTTCATCAAAGTTGTAAATGGCAAGATCTCATCCTTTCTATAGCCAAGTAGTATTCCATTTTGTGTGTGTGTGTGTGTGTGTGTGTATACATATATACATTTATATATATGTATCCTCTTCTTTATTAATCTATCAACATACACTTGGATTGCTTCCATACCTTGGGTGTTACAAATAATGCTGCAAAAAAATGTAGGGGGGGTGCATATATCTTTTGGAATTAGTGTTTTTGAAAAAAATTTTTATTATTACAATGGCAAGCAAAGTGATTTGTGTTCCAAAACCACTGGTTTTATATCCACTGTTATAAGTCATTAACATAGAAATACAGTTTTAAAGGAAAATAAAACTCAGCCACTCTCGTGAATTTTCCATTTCTTACAGGATACCCAGTTTGTTGGCATATAATTTTTCATAGTGTTCTCTTATATTTGTTGTTCTGTGGTGTTGGTTGTGATCTCTCATTTATTATTCACAATTTTATCTATTTGGATCATTTCTCTTTTCTTTTTGTTAAGTCTGGCTAGCAGTTTATCGATTTTATAAAGTCTTTCAAAGAACCAGCTCTTAGTTTCCATTTGTTTGTTTTTATATCATTTAGTTCTGCTCTAATCTTTATCTCTATTCTGCTACTGTTAGGCATTATTTGCTGTTCCTTTTTTAGCTCCTTTAGGTGTAAGGTTATATCATATATTTGAGACTTTTCTTGCTTCTCAAGGTAAGTGTATATTGCAATACACTTCCCTCTTAGAACTGATTTTAATACATCCTAAAGGTTTTGGGCTTTCATACCTTTAATTTCATTTGCTTTCATGTATTTTTTTTTTAAAGATTCATTTATTTATTTCAAGGGGGGTCAGGCAGAGTGAGAGGGAGGGAATCCTCAAGCAGACTCCCTGCTGAGTGTGGAACCTGACTTGGGTTTTGATCCCAGGATCCTGAGATCATAACCTGAGCCAAAATCAAGAGTTGAATGCTCAACTGACTGAACCACTCAGGTGTCCTCTGTGTATTTTGTTAATTCATCTTCAATTTCCAGGTTAACCCATTCATTTTTTGGTAGGATGTTCTTTAATTTCCTTGTAATTGAGTTCTTCTTGAATTTTTTCTTGCGCTTGACTTCCAGTTTCATAGTGCTGTGGTCTGAAAATATGCATGGTATGATTTCAGTCTTTTTGTTCTTGTTGAGGGCTGATTTGTTAGCCAGTATGTGACATATTCTGGAGAATGTTCTATGTGTATTCAAGAAGAATGTGTACTCTGCTGCTTTAAGGTGGAATGTTCTGAATATATCTGTTACGACCATCTTGTCCAGTGTGTCATTCAGAGCCATTGTTTCCATGTTGATTTGCTGCTTACATGATCCAACCATTGTTTTAAGTGGGGTGTTAAAGTCCCCTATTATTTTTGTATTATCATCAATGAGGTTCTTTATGTTTGTTATTAATATATTCAGGTGCTTCCAAGCTGGGAGCATAGATTTTTACAATTGTGAGATGATGGTTAGACCCCTTAATTTGGATATAATGCCCTTCTTCTTCTATTATTATGGTTTTATTTTAAGATCTAGTTTGTCTGATATAAGCATGGTTACTCCAGCTATCTCCTGACAACCATCTGCATTGTAGGTGGTTTTCCATCCCCTCACTTTCAATTTGCAGGTGTCTTTAGGTCTAAAATGAATCTGTTGTAGGAAGTATAAAAATGGATTTTTTTAAATCCATTCTTATACCCTATGTCTTTTGATTGGAGCATTTAGTCCATTTACATTCAGAGTGATTATTGAGAGATATGAATTTAGTACGATTGTGTAACCTGTAAAATTGGTATTCCTGGTGATGTTTTTAAGTCCTTTCTAGTCTTTGTTGCTTTTGGTATTTTTTTCTCCATTCAAAGAATTTCCCTTAAAATTTCTTATAAGACAAGTGTGTTTAAGAATGCTTTTAGTTTTTGCCTAGAAAACTCTTTATTTCTCCTTCTATTCTGAATGAAAGCCTTGCTGTATAAAGAATTCTTAGCTGCAGGTTTTTCCCATTTAGCACATTGCATATTTCCTTCCATTGTTTTCTGGCCTGCCAAATGTCTGTGGACAGATCTGCTGAGAACCTGGTCTGTCTCCAATTGTAGGATAAGAACATTTTTTTCCTTGTCATTTCCAGGTTTCTTTCCTTATCTATGTATTTTGTGAATTTGATTATGATATGCCTTGATGATGGCTGGCTTTTGTTGAGCTTAATGGAATTCATCTGTACTTGGATTTTGATGTCTGTGTCCTTCCCCAGATTAGTGAAGTTTTCAGCAATAATTTCTTCAAAAAAAGCTTCTGCCCCTTTCTCTCTCTCTTCATCTTCTGTGAGTCTATGATATGAATGTTATTATGTTTCACTAATTCACTGTATTCCCTAAGTCTACCTTCATAGTCCATTATCTTTCTTTCCCTCTTTTTTTTTGTTTCATTATTTTCCATACTTTTATCTTCTATACCACTGAGTTGCTCCTTTGCTTCATCAATTCTCCTTTTCATGCCCTCCATTTGTGCTTACATTGCAGTTATTACATTATTAATTTTGGCCTGACTACACTTTAGTTGTTTTATCTCTGTAGTTAGGGATTCTCTAGTGTCTTCTGAGCTTTTTTTGAGCCCAGTTTGTATCCTTACACTTGCTGTGGTACCTCTGTAGGCAGGCTGTCTCCCTGCCACTGCAACACATGTCTTAAACTTTCTTGAACCATTCTCCAGGGCTTCAACATGAGATCTTTGGTGTTTATTTCCTCAATATTCTCTCTGGTGCTCAAACTTTTCCTTCCTTATCTTTTGTTATTTTTAAAAGCTATAATTCTTTCATTATCTCCTTTCTTTCCAGAGTCCTTACAGAAATCCTGCGTTCACTTGAAGCCTGAGTGATGTAAGACCCATGCTGTAAGAATTTGCAAATTTATGATTTCTTATAATTACAAAATTTTGTGATTCCATATATAACTGACAGTATAACTTTAAACCAAACATGTTGGTTCATGAGAGGTTAGCAAAGACGGGAGGTAAGACAGTGTATTATTCCTCAGGAACTGTTTGCAGGTATAAACCCCAAAAGATCAGATAGAAGCTACTAGCACAAAGGACAAAAGTAGGTTGAGTCTAGCAACATGGTGCATCAAAAAGGAGAGTAGCAGATGTTAATTACAAAGGAGGAGGGTGGGAGTTTGGGTGAGCCTGGTGGTCGGTATTAAGGAGGATGAATATTGCATGGAGTACTGGGTGTGGTACATAAACAATAAATCTTGGAACACTGAAAAAAATTAAATTTAAAGAAAAGGAAGTTAGGATGAGATGCCAAAAAGAGCAACAAAATGGTGAATGGTGTTCCTCTTCATATATCCTTCTTACTCTTCTCTAAAGACAGTTCCTGTAATTCTGTAATTCCGACTGCCATGGAGAATAGGAATTGAGGAATAGAGTCACCAAGGCATAGGGGACAAACCTCCCTGCCCCAATTAATTTTCCTTTGGCAGACACTTACTTTAGAAGGATAATTTGGGAGGATACAGGCTTTTAGGGATTGGCATTTCAGAATATGGTGTGTACTTGATATTACACTGATCAAATCAAATGATTCTGTTTTGTAGAGAGATTCCTCAGAGAACAAAAACACCAGCACGTGGGAATGGGGGAGGGAAAGTTGGTTATGACAAAGGACCCGAGAGATTCTAAATTTCCTAAATCAAATATGCTAAATTTAGATTTGGACAAATTGCATGAGCAAAAATGAAAGAGATTAAGGATGCATACAATAAATTGGGTGAACCTCCAAAATATGGCTGAACAAGAGAAACCAGACTTTAAATCTCACAATTTCTGATTTCTTTTATAAAAAGTTCCAGAAGAGGCAAAAATATTGTATATGGCCCAAGAACATCAATGGATACCTGAATCCAATGGATGGCATGGGGAGTATAAAGAATGGCTCTGAAGACACGAAGGGAATTATTTAATATGATGGGGATATTCTAAATATACTTTGTCAGTAGTTGTCTAAATATATTGGATTAAAATTATTGCACATGTTTTTATGTAAGGTACAAGGTACATTAATGTATTTCATTACATTGACATAACTATAATGAATCAATAATATTTAATTTATAGATGGTTTAAAGTATGGGAAGATCCCCAAACAAAGACATAAATAAATCATACCTTGAATTTCTTCCAAGATTCACTAACATTTGTATAATATAAGTGATTTTGACCAAAGCCTGAGCTTCAATTATTTCTACACAGAACAACTGATAAAATTTATAAATATTATATATTGCAATCAACTTTTTCTAAACTCCTGTTCATATTGACTGTTTTTTACTTCTTCCTATGAATAAAAAAAAATGTTCTTAGTGACATCTAGAGTGGTAAATACTTGTGAGAAAATTTTCAATTTACTTTGTCCAGATCCATCAGAGAAATCAGTATCCATAGCATCTCTAGCTTTATGAAATGTATTTCTTTTTTTTTTTTTTAAGATTTTATTTATTTATTTGACAGAGAGAGATCACAAGTAGGCAGAGAGAGAGAGGAGGAAGCAGGCTTCCTGCTGAGCAGAGAGCCTGATGTGGAACTCGATCCCAGGACCCTGAGATCATGACCTGAGCTGAAGGCAGCGGCTTAACCCACTGAGCCACCCAGGCGCCCCATGAAATGTATTTCTAAGATTATAAGACTTGAAAGCCAGATTTACCCCTTAATCCACATACCGAATGGTTGTGTTAACAGTCATGGAAAAATATTAATTGTGTGTACATCCCCATTAGAGCTCTGGAATGATCAGGTGCTTGTCAATGAACAACAATATTTTGAAAGGAATCTTTTACTGAAGAATAGGTCTCAACAGTGAGTTTAAAATATCCATAAACCATGTTTGTTTGTAAACAGAGGTACTGCCATTCAGGCCTTGTTATTCCATTTATAAAGCACAGGCAGAATACATTAAGCATAATTTTTAAGAAGCCTAGAACTTTCAGAATGGTCAATGAACGTTGGCTTCGATTTAGAACCACAATCTGCAATAGCCTTAACAAGAATGTCAGCCTAACCTTTGAAGTTTTGAAGCAAGGCATTAACTACTTTTTATCTATAAGTAAGACCTAGATGCATCTTCATCCACTATAAATCATTTTCATTTGCATTGAGTGTATGGTTTAGTGTAGTCATCTTCATTAATTACTTTAGCTAGATCTTCTGGAAACTCACTTCAGCTACTACATCAATCCTGCTTACCTTGTACTTTGTGTTATGTAGATGGTTTCTTTCCTTAAACCTTATAATGTGTTCTTGCTTCAGATTTTTTTTTTTTTTTTCTGTAGCTTCTTCACCTCTCTCAGTCTTCATAGAATTGAAGAGAATCAGGGCCTTGCTCTAGATTAGGTTTTGGCTTAAGGAATATTGTGTTTGATTTGATCTATCCAGATCAATAAAAATTTCTCCCTGTCAACAATAACACTTCACTTTCTTATCACTTATGTCTTTCACTGAAGTAGCACTTTAATTTCCTTCAAGAGATTTTCCCTGTATTCATAACCTAAGTGGTACAAGAGATATAGCTGTTGGCCTATCCTGGCTTTTTACTGTGTCTTCCTCATTAAGCTTGATCATTTCTAGCTTGACTTAAAGCGAGAAACACGATTCTTTCTTTTACATGAACACTTCCAGGTCACTTTAGGATGATTATTTAGCCTAATTTAAATATTTGTGCATGCCAAGTAATAGAGAGACCAAAAGAGATGGAGAGAGAAGGGGGGAGAGCTGGTCAGTGGAGCCGTCAGAACACACATAGCATTTGCTGATTGTAGTTGCTGTCTTATATGGGCAGCGTTCATGGTGTTCCAAAATAATTACAATAGTAACATCAAAGATCACAGATCACCATAACAAATATAATGATTAAAAAGCTTGAAATATTGTGAAAATTACTACAGTGCAACACAAATGCTGTTGAGAAAATGGCACCAATAGACTTGATTGATGCAGGATGTCATAAATCTTCAACTTGTAGGAAATGCAGTTATGCAAAGTGCAACAAAACAAAGCACAATAAAATGAGAATGAATAAAACATACCTGTACCACATTTTGTTTATCCATTCGTCACTTGAAAGTTACTTGTGTTTTTTCTACACTTTGACTCATGCATGATGTGTCTATGAAAACATGTGTTGAAATTTTTGTGTGAACTTCTTTTCAATTCCTAGAAGTAGAATTTCTGGGTTATATGGTAACTCTATATTTACCTTCTTGATGAGATACCAGACTTTTCCAAATGGCTACACATTTTACATTCCCACCTGCAGTGTATGAGGATTCCAAATTCTGTCCATCATCACTTTTTATTCTTCTGTACAATAGTACTTCTTACTTTTTGTGATATAAATAACCAACATATATGTACAGACACACACATACACATACATATATGTAACTGATATATGTAACTGTCCTTGTGGTTGTAAAATGGTATGTCATTGTGGTTTTGATGTACATTTTCCTAAATACTATTATTCATTTTTTTTAAACATTTTATTTATTTATCTGACAGACAGAGATCACAAGTGGGCAGAGAGGCAGGCAGAGACAGAGAGAGGGGGAAGCAGGCTCCCTCCTGAGCAGGGAGTTGGATGTGGAGCTGGATCCCAGGACCCTGGGGTCATGACCTGAGCCAAAGGCAGAGGCTTTAACCCACTAACCACCCAGGTGCCCCAATACTACTATTCTTTTTTTTTTTAAGTTATTTATTTTTTAAGTTTTTTTTTTTTTTTTTTTTTTTTTTTTTTTTACTTATTTATTTGACAGACAGAGATCACAAGTAGGCAGAGAGGCAGACAGAGAGAGAGGAGGAAGCAGGCTCCCTGCTGAGTAGAGAGCCAGATGCAGGGCTTGATCCCAGGACCCTGAGATCATGACTTGAGCCCAAGGCAGAGGCTTAATCCACTGAGCCACCCAGGTGCCCCCAATACTTCTATTCTTGAGCATTTTTTAAATGTACTTTTACCCATGTGTCTATCTTCTTTAAGTCCTTTGTCTACATTTTGTTGAGTGTTTGTTTTTTTATTGTTCAATTGTAGGAGTTATTTTTTGTAAATTTAACCATGGAAGTGCCACATTCTATCCAAGAAAATAACAAAACTCAAAAAAAATTAAAGATGTCCTAAATAAATATTAAAAATCCCATATTATTTGATAGGAGACCCACCATTGTTAATTAAGATTATAACAGTTTCTAAACTGACCCACAGATTCAATGTAATCCTTATTAAATTTTCAAGTGCTCTTTTTGCATAAATAAGCAATCTAATCCTAAAATTCATAGGGAATTGCAAGTGTCCCTGAATAGACAAGACAACATTGAAAAAGAGGAACAAAGTCGAAATAGTCATACTTTCCAACTTCAAATTTCATATAAAGTTACACTGATCAAGAAAGACAGAATGATACAGGCAATTGAGCAATAGCTCAAAGGAATAGAACTGAGAGTTTATTATAGACCCATACATTTATGGTCAATTGATTTTTAACTAGAGTGCCAAGATTGTTCAAAGGGGAAATAATAGCTTTTTCAACAAATCATGTTGTGGTAACTATTTTCATGCAAAAGTTGACTTTAATCTCTACCTCAAACCATACACAAACATTAACTCAATAGAAACCAAAGACCTAAAAGTAAGATATAAAACTATAAAGTTCTTAGAATAAACAGCAAGTATACATCCTTGCAATTTTGGATTAAGCAATGATGTTTTAAATATGACACCAGAAGCACAAGCAAAGAAATACAAAATAAATTTAAAAATTATTCATCTTTGGGGTGCCTGGGTGATTCAATGGGTTAAAGCTTCTGCCTTCGGCTCAGGTCGTGATCCCAGGTAGGATCGAGGCCCACTTCAGGTTCTCCGTTCAGCAAGGAGCCTGTGTCCCCCCACCCCCTGCCTATCTCTCTGCCTGCCTGTGATCTCTGTCAAATAAATAAATAAAAATCTTAAAAAAAATTTACTTCATCAAAATTAAACATTTTATGAACAAAGGATACTATCAGGAAACTGAAATGACAACCCAAAGAATGAGAAAAATAAAAACCAAATCTAATAAGGGTCAATAATTTTTAAAGTGCTCATTGGACAGCTTTGAGGGCCTTGAATATAATAACAAGAACTTATTCCCTTGTTATTGCCTTAGAAAGGAAGATGGTTAACAATGTTGGCTTAAAGGGTGTCTGGGTGGCTCAGCGGTTAAGTGTCTGCCTTTGGCTCAGGGATCTAACCCCACAGGAGCCTTCTCATCCTTTTCCTTCTACTGCTTTCTCTCTCTCTCTCTCTCCATCATATAAATAAACAAACAAACAAACAAGTAAATAAATAAATAAATAAAATCTTTAAAGACAAAAAACAGTGCTGGCTTAAAATAGTAAAACAAATCAGAACACAAACCTGAGCTTAAATTGTTTTCTTCTCAGGGCCACATGGATTGGATTACAGCATTAAGTATTTTTTTCACTCAGTTTTCTCTGATGGCACATTATATCCAATACCAAACACATTATATTTCATGGATTTGTTTGCATGTCCATTTTTATTTTTATTTTTTTATCTGACAGGATATCAGTAATACATCTTTAAAAACATTTTATGTATGAGTGAGTACATGCAGGAGTGGGCAGAGGGAAGGCGAAGGGAGACCCAAATCATTTTTTTAATATTTTTTCCATGATCCCATATAACCAAATGTCCAACCATTCTTCTTCTTCTTCTTTTTTTTTTTTCTCTAACTATCTCTGGAACCATTTCCTGGAACTTCAGATTCATTGAAATTATTACATTTCAACTCTCAAATAACCTATTTAGTTTAAAATATTAGCCTTCTAACCTGCCTCCCAGATTCCAATATCCAAAACCCCATCTTCAACACATTTAACATAGTGTCTTTATAAGGTAAAAATCTGCTTGCATAGGTTTTTATATTAAAAAAGAAAACTCTCAAGGTGCCACCTGCATTAGAATCACCTACTATCCATGTTTCTATATTGTACTCCAGGTAAATTAAAAAGACATTTTAAGAATGAGAACGTTGACTTGTGTGGGTGATAAACAAATCATGTGTGTGACTCTTAGGCATTTCACATTTTCAGGTCTCTAAACCTACCAGATAATGTCCTGCTACATTTTAGAGCATACGAGCTTTTTATGACTTGAAGCCTCCCTTTTTTTCTTTCCGTGTTGAAACAGGTGATTCACATTTGAAAAACTTCCTAGAGTTCCAGTAGTGTATATTGTTATATTGATGTCTGTATTATTCTTTAAAATTCTAATGATGAATGTTTATTTAAAATCATTTTTTGAGGAAGTCAGTACCATGTTTTGTAAAATAAAAGAAATTTCACATTTGTATTGATAACTCAAGATAATAATCTACTATAGCACAGAAAGGAATGCATCTAATCATAAAGAGAAGTAGGAAGGAAAAGATGCACTGTGCTGAAATGTTTGGTTAAAATGTTCTGAGGTGAAAAAACATTATGTGGTGAACTAATTGAAGGACAGAATAGTAAACTTATAAGATGGGTCAAAATGTTTATTTATTTTCTTTTCCAAGGTTTTAAAATTAAATTTCCCCTTCATTTTTTGAAAAAAGAGAATCTTTTGGAGTGTGTCCTTGAAAGCTTATTTCACTTGCTGGTTTCTGAGAGTATAAATGTAAGGGTTTAATAAAGGGGCAACTGAGGTATAAGTAACACTTACATCTTTGGATAAAGTCACCCTTTGCTGTTGGCTTTATGTAATTAAAGATACAGCTACCATAAGTAAGGGAGACTATAATCATATGAGAAGAACAAGTAGAAAAAGCCTTTGTTCTTTTCTGAGCAGAGGGGATTTTTAGAATGGTCTTGATAATATATGTGTAAGAAAGAACCAGTAACAGCAATGTGACTAGGGTATTTATAAGAGGTAAGACAAACGAAAGTAATTCCAGTAAATGAGTGTCAGTGCAGGAAAGCTGCAAGACAGGGGAAATGTCACACATGAAATCATTAATTACTTTGGAAGCACAAAAATCCAGCGTCAGTCCTGAGGTCAATGGTGGAAACGAAAGCAGAAAGCCAACTGTCCATGAACCGAATAGAAGTTGGTAACACACTTTGTTGTTCGTTATGATGGGGTAATGGAGGGGTTTGCAGATTGCTACATATTGGTCAAAACACATGGCAGCCAGCAGGTAAAATTCTGTAATTTCTAACAAGAGGAAAAAGAATAACTGAGATGCACAACTATTGTAGGAATTATTTTATTTTAGTCATGATGCTTATCAGGAATCTGGGAACAAAGAATGTTGTCAATGAAGCTTCCAAGAAGGAGAAATTTTGGAGGAAAAAATACATGGGAGTCTTGAGGCGGGGATCTAGCAAAGTAAGAAGGATGATGGTTAAGTTCCCAATCACACTCAACACATAGTTTATGAAGAAAAATATAATAATTACAATTGGCAATTGTGGGTCATCAGTCAATCCTAGGAGAATGAATTCAATCTCTCTTGACTGATTCCTCATTTCAGACCCGAGTACTATTAAATAGAGATAGGAAGACAACTTCAGAATTGGAAAAAAGAGGATTTTTATAAAAGCTACTGGCAGGAAAAAAAAAATGTAGTCAGAAATGTAAAGAAGTTTAAAACATTGATCTGATTTAAAAGGATAGATGATACTTAAAACTGTTATCAGCCTAGGTCAATCTAACTGATTGCTGCATTTAAGTGACAGTTATGATAAGAACACTACTAAACTTTTCCTTTTTCCCTTTTTGAACTTGAAAGATCATTTAAGTTTTAGCTGATTATTTCCAAATGAGGTAAATTCTCTTTCAAGCTAAATAGAACAAAAGCTTGACCTTTAGTGTATTTTTTATGTATAGCTTAAAAATCATTGAAAAATTTCTCATAACATCCAGAAAATTAATACCAAAATCTATATGTAATTTGTTCTTCAAAAATTCCTAGCTCATTAAAACACTTAAAAATTTGTGAAATATGGAAATAATGACAGTTATATACTATCTCTATAATTGAAATATTCAGATATATACCATTATTTTGTCCTGATGCAGTACTTCCCCATTGTTCTTTTATCTCATTTCACTTAATTATTATTTTTCGTTCATGTCAAATACACCAGGCTTCTTAGAAGTTGCATTTAATCATGAAGTTTGACTGTAACATCTACATAAAAATAGAAAAAAGTAAACGACAGTTCAAAAGTCAATGGATATTACCTGACTTTTATTTGTGGCAATGCTTTCATTTATGATCTAGATATTGACTGCAAATTATAAGTGATTTACCATATCTAGAATACACTGATATAATTTTCCCCTTATGGGAATATGGTAGAAACAGGGTTCAAAAGTAAATGATGAATATTCTATCTCTAATAATATTACAAAAAATTCAATAGTTTAAGAGGAAAGTTAATTCCAAAGCATTTCTGAAGAAAGATTCTAAAAACATATATGCATTCTGGAAATTATGTTAATCTGTTAATAACTTTCACTCTCACTGATGGTCATTAAAATGTCACGACCCAGATATTACAAATAATTAGAATCCTCTTTCAGGCTGGATGAGATGGATTTTCTGTTTTTTTCTTATATATTAAGATGAAGGTAAATGTCTATAAAAATACTAAGTGAAAATATAATGCTCTAAATGAAAAGTGATTTGGGGAAATCCCTCATATGAAGGGAACCCAAATTTTGTAACAAAGAATTCTTGTTTCAAATTGTGCACTAACAAAAGTAGCAGTTTTATTATTTTGCTCATAGGATACACAGGGGATTAATTAAAAAAAAAAAAAAGTGGAAGAAGAAGAAAAAGAAAAGAAAAAGAAATGCCCCCTGGAGACTCATATCAGGAGTATCAGTTACGTGAAAAGTAAGACAACAACCAAAACAAACAAACAAACAAACAAACAAAACAAACAAAAAAGGAAGGAAATAAAAACTACTGTGAATTGCTTTAAGCACAAAACTGAATTTCTTTAACTACAAAACAAAACATATTCTCCCAAAAGAGAACTAGAAGGAATTTAAACTCTATACTTAATGCCAACAAGAATTTCAGATATTCCAGTACCCTGGGACAGTATGACCATTTCTACACATTAAGAGGGTTTAGCCCAAATGGAAACCATTCTCTTGCTTCCCCAGTCAATAGTAGGATTTCATTAACTAGTGAATTAACTATGCCCCAATTGGAGGTGTAGGGCAGTACTTAATATTTTGCTATTTTTAAAATTTTGATATAAAATATAAAGAAGAAAACCAACAAATAACCATGAAGATCATTTATTCCTGGATCATTTGTTGGTCCATCTGCTATTCGATATAATAGTATGTGTTTATAACAAAAAAGAATATTCTACTAGATAAGCATAATATAGCCATTAGTGTCAAGGCATTAACATTCATAGATTATTAACGTACTTCTCCAATGCTATTTAAGTTTCACCAGTGACTAAAAGTTTTTTTTAATAGAAAATAATACAATTTAGATTTATATGTTAATTTAATTACCATAATGTTTTAGTTTCCTTTAATTTGGAAAATTCTGTAGTCTTTCCTTAACTTCAAGAATATTGACTGAAAAATTTTTTTTTCTTTTTTAAATTAACTCTAAGTACATTTTTAAAAATTTTGAATCCAGTATAGTCTACCTACAGTTTTATATTAGTTTCAGGTGTACAATGGAGTGATTCATTACTTCTGTATATTATGCAGTGCTCTTCAAGGTAAGTCTGATCTTAATCCCCTTCTGTACATGCACACTCGAGCTGCTTCTATATTTTGGCCATTGTAAATAGTGTTTCAAAGGCAGAGTGCACAAATAATTTTAATTACAATTTTCATATTCTTTGGGTAAATGCCCAGTCAGGGAATTAATGGATCATAGAGTAGCTTTATTTCTAGGTTTTTAGGAAGCCTCATATTGTCTTCAACAGTGGCTATACCAATTCACATTTCCACCAATAATGCACAAAGTTTCCTTCTGAATTTGTTTTTGTGTTTGATATAAGAAAGTGGTCCAATTTCTTTCTTTTGCATGTAGCTTTCCAGTTTCTCCAACTCCATTGGTGAAAAAGACTGTCTTCCCATTGCTTATTTTTGCCTTCTTTGTCAAAGAGTAATTGTACCATGGGTTTATTTCTGAACTTTTTATTCTGTTCCATTGATCTGTGTCTACTTTCCTGCCAATGCCATACTGTTTTGATTACTATAGCTTTGTAATATAACTTGAAGTCCAGAATTGTGATAACTCCAATTTTGTTCTTTTTCAACTTGCTTTGGTTATTTGGGTTTGTGATTTTGGTGGCACCCCTATCTAAAACAAATTTTAGAGTTGCTTGTTTTAGTTTTGTGAAACGTGCTCTTAGTATTTTGATAGGGATTGCAGTAAATGTTTAGATTGCTTTGGGTAGTATAAGCATTTTAACAATATTTGTTCTTCCAGTCCATGAGCATGGAATACCTTGCCATATGGTTGTATCATCTTCAGTTCCTTTCATGGGTGTTTTACAGGTTTTAGAGTACAGGTCTATGATCTCCTTGGTGAGGTTTTTTTTTTTTTTTCCCTTAAGTATTTTATTGTTTTTGATGTAATTGTAATTGAGCTTGTTTCTGTTGGTATGATTTATCCATTCACGTAAATAGGGTGTGAAAGTCTCTTACTATTATTGTATTATTATTGATTAGTACCTTTATGTTTGTTATTAACTGCTTTGTGTATTTGGTGCTCCCATGTTGGGTACATAACTGCTTAAAATTATTATAATTTTTTGTTGGATTGTTCCTGCTATAACTAATTAGCACCATTTGGCTCCTTTTACAATATTGGTATTAAAGTTGATTTTATCTATGTAGTGTTACCTCAGCTTTCTTTTCACATCCATTTGCATGATAAATGAACAATATATATTTCTTTGAGTATAGAGAGTGAGAAAGGAGCAATATATAAAGAAAAAATCAACAAGGAAACAATAGCATTGATGACACATTGGACAGACCAGATAAATTTAGCAGCTATATTCAGAATATTCCAGCCTAAAACAACAGAATACACATTCTTTTCAAGTGCACACTGACCACTCTCTGGTATATATTACAGGTTAGGCCACAAAAGAAGTCTCAACAAATTAAAAAAGATCAAAGTCATAACACAATGTTGTGAAACTAGACCACTATGAAACTACAAATCAACCACAAGAAAAAAAAGTGGAAAGAACAGGAATACATGGAAGTTAAATAATATATTACTAAACAATAAATGGGTAAATAAAGATAGCACACAGAAATTTAAAAAAAAAAAAAAAACATGGAGACAGTGAAAATGAAAACCCAATGGTTTAAACTTTGAGGAGCAGCAAAGGTGAACCTAAGAGGAAAAAAAAATCATAAGGTGTTTTAAAACTGCCTGGTATGGTTTCTACACAGATTTTATGTAGAATAAGCTACTTATTGTTTTATATGTTCTCTCTGCTGCTGGATCACTGGAAATATTTCAGTGAATCAAAATAGCTAGAGCAAGACTACTCATAAAACACTAAAAAATATAAAAGATCATGTCCTGAATTTGAAAAGGAATCTTGGGGACAGTGTCCAATGAGACAGGAAAACAACAACAACAACAAGCAAACAACCACACTAGGTAAAGTTTGCATCTCTTGACAGTATTTTTCAGAGATTAACAACCAAACATCTAGTTCCTAATGCATATCTCTACTGAATGTGCTACTCCCCCATGCCAATGTTTAAAAACTGATAATCTACTATATAGTACTAAGTCTATTCTTGTTTTTAATTTAAATTCAATTAGCCAACATATCGTAGTGCATCAATAGTGTTAAGGTAATGTTCAATGATTCATTATTTGCGTATAACACCCAGTGCTCATCCATCACATGCACACTTTAATGCCCATCATCCAGTTATCCCATCCTCCCATCCCCCTCCCTTCTACAATCCAAAGTTTATTTCCTAGAGTTAAGAGCATTCAGAGGAGGAGTCAAGATGGCAGAGAAGTAGCAGGCTGAGACTACTTCAGCTAGCCGGAGATCAGCTAGATAGCTTATCTAAAGATTGCAAACACCTGAAAATCCATCGGCAGATCGAAGACAAGAAGAACAGCAATTCTGGAAACAGATAAACAACCACTTTCTGAAAGGTAGGACCGGGGGAGAAGTGAATCGAAAGCGACGGGAACATAGACCCCGGGGGGAGGGGCCTGCTCCCGGCAAGCGGCGGAACAACCGCACACAAAATCAGGACTTTTAAAATTCTGTTCCCCTAAGTGACATCGCTCCAGAGGCTAAACCGGGGTGAAGCCACGCGGGGTCAGCGTGGCCTCAGGTCCTGCAGGGTCACAGAAGGATCGGGGGTGTCTGAGTGTCGCAGAGCTTGCAGGTATTGGAATGAGAAAGCTGGCTACAGAGACAGAGCCAACAGTAAGCTCACAGCTCGGTGTTACCTTGAACCAGCCGCAGGCTCGGTGAGCTCGGAGAGCGGCCGGAGGTCAGGCAGACGGGAGTAACTGGGCGTTGTTCTCTGAGGGCGCACTGAGGAGTGGGGCCCTGGGCTCTCGGCTCCTCCGGGCCGGAGACCAGGAGGCCGCCATTTGTATTCCAGTCCTCTGGAACTCTACAAAAAGCACTCAGAGAACAAAAGCTCCTTAAAGCAAACCCGAGCGGATTACTCACCCCGGCCCCTGGTAAGGGCGGTGCAATTCCGCCTGGGGCAAAGACACTTGAGAATCACTACACCAGGCCCCTCACCCAGAAGATCAACAAGAAATCCAGCCAAGACCAAGTTCACCTACCAAGGAGTGCGGTTTCAATAGCAAGGAGAGTAGCAGAATTCCAGAGGAGGAGAAAGCAAAGCACAGAACTCATGGCTTTTTCCCTGTGATTTTTTTAGTCTTGCAGTTAAATTGTTTTCTTTTTCATTTGTTGTTTTTTTTCTCGGCTTCTGGTAAAACTTTTTTTTAACTTTTACCTTTTTCTTTTTTAATGTTTTTTAACTAGTTTATCCAATATATATATATTTCCTTTTTTATATTTTTCTTATTTGGTTTCCTTTTTTAAATTCTTTTCTTTTCTTTTTTTTTTTTCTTTATTCCTTTTTGAACCTCTTTTTATCCCCTTTCTCCCCCCTCATGATTTGGGATCTCTTCTAATTGGTTAAAGCATATTTTCCTGGGGTTGTTGCCACCCTTTTAGTATTTTACTTGCTCCTTCATATACTCTTATTTGGACAAAATGACGAGACGGAAAAATTCAACGCAAAAAAAAAGAACAAGAGGCAGTACCGAAGGCTAGGGACCTAATCAATACAGACATTGGTAATATGTCAGATCTAGAGTTCAGAATGACAATTCTCAAGGTTCTAGCTGGGCTCGAAAAAGGCATGGAAGATATTAGAGAAACCCTCTCGAGATATATAAAAGCCCTTTCTGGAGAAATAAAAGAACTAAAATCTAACCAAGTTGAAATCAAAAAAGCTATTAATGAGGTGAAATAAAAAATGGAGGCTCTCACTGCTAGGATAAATGAGGCAGAAGAAAGAATTAGTGATATAGAAGACCAAATGACAGAGAATAAAGAAGCTGAGCAAAAGAGGGACAAAGAGCTACTGGACCACGAGGGGAGAAATCGAGAGATAAGTGACACCATAAGACGAAACAACATTAGAATAATTGGGATTCCAGAAGAAGAAGAAAGAGAGAGGGGAGCAGAAGGTATACTGGAGAGAATTATTGGGGAGAATTTCCCCAATATGGCAAAGGGAACGAGCATCAAAATTCAGGGGTTCAGAGAACGCCCCTCAAAATCAACAAGAATAGGCCCACACTCCGTCACCTAATAGTAAAATTTACAAGTGTCAGTGACAAAGAGAAAATCCTGAAAGCAGCCAGGGAAAAGAAGTCTGTAAGATACAATGGTAAAAATATTAGATTGGCAGCTGACTTATCCACAGAGACCTGGCAGGCCAGAAAGAGCTGGCATGATATTCTCAGAGCACTAAACGAGAAAAACATGCAGCCAAGAATACTATATCCAGCTAGGCTATCATTGAAAATAGAAGGAGAGATTAAAAGCTTCCAGGACAAACAAAAACTGAAAGAATTTGCAAACACCAAATCAGCTCTACAGGCAATATTGAAAGGGGTCCTCTAAGCAAAGAGAGAGCCTACAAGTGGTAGATCAGAAGGGAGCAGAGACAATATACAGTAACAGTCACCTTACAGGCAATACAATGGCACTAAATTCATATCTCTCAATAGTTACCCTGAATGTTAATGGGATAAATGCCCCTGTCAAAACACAGGGTATCAGAATGGATAAAAAACCAAAACCCATCTATATGTTGCCTCCAAGAAACTCATTTTAAGCCCGAAGAAACCTCCAGATTTAAAGTGAGGGGGTGGAAAAGAATTTACCATGCTAATGGACATCAGAAGAAAGCAGGAGTGGCAATGATAATGAAAACACAATGGTTCAAAATCTGTGGGACACAACAAAGGCAGTCCTGAGAGGAAAATATATAGCGGTAAAAGCCTTTCTCAAGAAACAAGAAAGGTCTCAGGTACACAACCTAACCCTCCACCTAAAGGAGCTGGAGAAAGAACAATAAAGAAACCCTAAGCCCAGCAGGAGAAGAGAAATCATAAAGATCAGAGCAGAAATCAATGAAGTAGAAACCAAAAAACAATAGAACAAATCAACGAAACTAGGAGCTGGTTCTTTGAAAGAATTAATAAAATTGATAAACCCCTGGTGCGAATTATCAAAAAGAATAGAGAAAGGACCCAAATAAATAGAATCATGAAAGAAAGAGGAGAGATCACAACTAACACCAAAGAAATACAAACTATTATAAGAACATACTATGAGCGACTGTATGCCAACTAATTTGACAATCTGGAAGAAATGGATGCATTCCTAGAAACATATAATCTACCACAACTGAACCAGGAAGAAATAGAAAGCCTGAACAGACCAATAACCAGTAAGGAGATTGAAACAGTCATTAAAAATCTCCAAACAAACAAAAGCCCAGGGCCAGACGGCTTCCGGGAATTCTACCAAACATTTAAAGAAGAACTAATTCCTCTTCTCCTGAAACTGTTCCAAAAAATAGAAATGGAAGGAAAACTTCCAAACTCTTTTTATGAGGCCAGCATCACCTTGATCCGAAAACCAGAAAAGGATCCCATCAAAAAAGAGAGCTATAGACCAATATCCTTGATGAATACAGATGTGAAAATACACAACAAAATACTAGCCAATAGGATTCAACAGTACATTAAAAGGATTATTCACCACGACAAGTGGGATTTATTCCAGGGCTGCAAGGTTGGTTCAACATCCACAAATCAGTCAATGTGATACAACACATCAATAAAAGAAAGAACAAGAACCATATGATACTCTCAATAGATGGTGAAAAAGCATTTGACAAAGTACAGCATCCCTTCCTGATCAAAACTCTTCAAAGTGTAGGGATAGAGGGCACATACCTCAATATCATCAAATCCATCTATGAAAAACCCACCGCAAATATCATTCTCAATGGAGAAAAACTGAAAGCTTTTCCGCTAAGGTCAGGAACACGGCAGGGATGTCCGTTATCAGCACTGCTATTCAACATAGTACTAGAGGTCCTAGCCTCAGCAATCAGACAACAAAAGGAAATTAAAGGCATCCAAATCGGCAAAGAAAAAGTCATATTATCAATCTTCGCAGATGATATGATACTATATGTGGAAAACCCAAGAGACTCCACTCCAAAACTGCTAGAACTGGTACAGGAATTCAGTAAAGTGTCAGGATATAAAATCAATGCACAGAAATCAGTTGCATTTCTCTACACCAACAGCAAGACAAAAGAAAGAGAAATTAAGGAGTCAATCCCATTTACAATTGCACCCAAAACCATAAGATACCTAGGAATAAACCTAACCAAAGAGGCACAGAATCTATACTCAGAAAACTATAAAGTACTCATGAAAGAAATTGAGGAAGACACAAAGAAATGGAAAAATGTTCCATGCTCCTGGATTGGAAGTATAAATATTGTGAAAATGTCTATGCTACCTAGAGCAATCTACACATTTAATGCAATTCCTATCAAAGTACCATCCACCTATTTCAAAGAAATGGAACAAATAATTCTAAAATTTATATGGAACCAGAAAAGACCTCGAGTAGCCAAAGGGATATTGAAAAAGAAAGCCAACGTTGGTGGCATCACAATTCCGGACTTCAAGCTCTATTACAAAGCTGTCATCATCAAGACAGCATGGTACTGGCACAAAAACAGACACACAGATCAATGGAACAGAATAGAGAGCCCAGAAATAGACCCTCAACTCTGCAGTCAACTAATCTTCGACAAAGCAGCAAAGACTGTCCAATGGAAAAAAGACAGCCTCTTCCAATAAATGGTGCTGGGAAAATTGGACAGCCACATGCAGAAAAATGAAATTGGACCATTTACTTACACCACACACAAAAATAGACTCAAAATGGATGAAGGACCTCAATGTGCGAAAGAAATCCAAAATCCTTAAGGAGAACACAGGCAGCAACCTCTCCGACCTCAGCAACATCTTCCAGGAACAACACCAAAGGCAAGGGAAGCAAGGGCAAAAATGAACTACTAGGATTTCATCAAGATCAAAAGCTTTTGCACAGCAAAGGAAACAGTTAACAAAATCAAAAGACAACTGACAGAATGGGAGAAGATATTTGCAAATGACATATCAGATAAAGGACTAGTGTCCAGAATCTATAAAGAACTTAGCAAACTCAACACCCTAAGAACAAATAATCCAATCAAGAAATGAGCAGAGGACATGAACAGACATTTCTGCAAAGAAGATCCAGATGGCCAACAGACATATGAAAAAGTGCTCCATATCACTCGGCATCAGGGAAATACAAATCAAAACCACAATGTGATATCACCTCACACCAGTCAGAATGGCTAAAATCAACAAGTCAGGAAATGACAGATGCTGGCGAGGATGCGGAGAAATGGGAACCCTCCTACACTGTTGGTGGGAATGCAAGCTGTTGAAGCCGCTCTGGAAAACAGCATGGAGGTTCCTCAAAATGTTAAAAATAGAACTGCCCTATGACCCAGCAATTGCACTATTGGGTATTTACCCTAAAGATACAAACGTAGTGATCCAAAGGGGCACATGCACCCGAATGTTTATAGCAGCAATGTCCACAATAGCCAAACTATGGAAAGAACCTAGATGTCCATCAACAGATGAATGGATCAAGAAGATGTGGTATATATACACAATGGAATGCTATGCAGCCATCAAAAGAAATGAAATCTTGCCATTTGCGACACCATGGATGGAACTAGAGCGTATCATGCTTAGCGAAATAAGTCAAGCAGAGAAAGACAACTATCATATGATCTCCCTGATATGAGGAAGTGGTGATGCAACATGGGGGCTTAAGTGGGTAGGAGAAGAATAAATGAAAGAAGATGGGATTGGGAGGGAGACAAACCATAAGTGACTCTTAATCTCACAAAACAAACTGAGGGTTGCTGGGGGGAGGGGGGTGGGAGAAGGGGGTGGGATTATGGACATTGGGGAGGGTATGTGCTTTGGTGAGTGCTGTGAAGTGTGTAAACCTGGTGATTCACAGACCTGTACCTGGGGATAATAATATATGTTTATAAAAAATATAAAATTATAAATTAAAAAAATATATATATGTTTATAAAAAATAAAAAATTTTAAAAAAGATGCAAAAAAAAAAGAGCCTTCAGAAAGGATGAATACCTACCATTTGCATGACATGGATGGAACTAAAGGGTATTATGCTAAGTGAAATAAGTCAGTCAGATAAAGAGAATTATCATATGTGGTTCCATGTTTACTTAATATTTTTAATCTGTCTTCCAATAAGAAAGTTTGGTACTATAAAACTCTAATACTTCATACATTTTTTTCCTTCCCACTCTGTTGCTCACCAGCAATGGACCTTGAAGAGCTTCTTGTTTTGTTTGATTAGAATTTTAATGTATCTGTCAATTATAATATTAGGAATTAGTACCTTCCCCAACTAGACTATAGTAATATAATCATGCCCAAATGATATAATGTGAATGTAAAACACCAATAAAATTGTGCAGGTCCTAAGAAAAAGCTACCGATTTTTTCAGGTTCCCACAGTTTTAAATAGGCATGAAATAAGCGCAACTTTTTGTCTCTGTTTTGTTTTACAAACCAGTTACCACATTGGCTGTTATACCTCAAGATCTAAGGCAAATTACTCAACCTATCCAAGCATCACTTTGCACACCAATAACAGAGATAATCATCTATGTTACTATGTAGCTGTGAAGATTAAACGTGAAATTATTTAGGACATACCTAGTTATTTGTTCTCTAGAGAAGAGATATTATTATATACGAAATTCCTATCAAACACTCATGTGGCATAAGTGTATTGGTGACTGCCTACATCTCCATCTATTATATATTTAAACAAATAATACAGATTTGGGAGGCCTGGTGTCTCCATTGATTAAGCATCTGACTTCAGTTCAGGTGATGATCTCAGTGTCCTAGAATTGAAACCCATATCAAACTCCCCACTCAGCAGGGTATCTGCTTATCCCTTTCCCTCAGACCCTCCTCTTCTCCTGTTCATGCTCTCTCTCTCTCAAATAAAAATTAAAATATTTATTTATTTTTTTATTATTTTTAAAGCTTTTATTTATATATTTGACACAAAGAGAACACAAGCAAGGGGAGCAGCAGGCAGAGAAGCAGACTTCCTGCTGAGCAAGGGTCTGATGATAGGCTTGATCCCAGGACCCTGGCATCATGACCTGAGCTGAAGGCAGCAACTTAACCGAGTCACCCAGGAGCCCCTAAAATCTTAAATAATAAAAATAATACAGTTAAAAAAGGGTAGTACATAAAAAAGACATAGCACATGCCCTGAGCATAGCTAGAAAGGAAAAGATGTATGACTTTTAAATAATTTATAAGCAGTAAAATAAACACTCAACTGAGCATGAAGAACTGGACAGATACTGCAGTTTGTGTGCACAAAATATGATTGTTGGATAATTTATTTCATGCTTTTTATAGCTTTAAGAAAGAAAATGTAAGAAAAAGAAAGAAATGTGATATTAGTAATGGAACTGAAGATTTTAGAATAAATCCATGAAAAGAGTGTTTACTCAAGTCTTTACAGTAAAAATAAGTATTTATATTATTTGGAAAAATCAGGAAAATGATTATTGTTGTATAGCTACTGATGTCCTATTTAGTCTTACAAATCAGTGAGGAAATGGAACCTATAGAGGGTTTGAAAGAAAGACACTACAAAGTTACTTTAGGTTGAAAAGAAAGCTTAAGGAAATGAGCACATCATAGCAAGTATTTGGGAGATGGATATTAGAAGATACTCTAGAAGTTGAAATTTTATTTGCCCTTTATTGGATCTTCACAATGACATCCATTCATATTAACACATATTTTCATTTGTTTCTAGAAAGCAGCACTTTATGAAGCAAGTTTCTGAAAGCCTGTTTTACTTGCTGATTCCTCAGGGTATAAATAAAAGGGTTCAACATGGGGGCAATTGAGGTGTTGAGAATAGCTACTCCTTTGGTCAGTGATGCTCTTTCTTTTGCTGAAGGCTTGACATACATGAATATACAGCTCCCATAAGAGATGGAAATGACAATCAAGTGAGAGGAACACGTGGAGAAAGCCTTTTTCCTCTGACTAGCAGATGGGATTCTCAGGATGGTGCTAAGGATGCACAGGTAGGAGAGAATCACTAATGGCAAAGTGAAGAGCAGAGTGACAAAAGCAAAGTAAAAGCCAGTCCTCTCCAAAAGCCACGTATCTGAGCTTGAGAATTGTAAGATGGGGAAATAGTCACAAGAGAAATGATCAATTACACTGGAAGCACAGAAATCTAGCTGGAGGATGAGCATGAGTGGTGGGAAAATGGTAAGAAATTCTACTAGCCAGGACCCAAAGACAAGCAGGGTGCAGATTTTTTTGCTCATGCTGGTGGTGTAATGAAGAGACTTGCAGATGGCAACGTAACGATCAAAAGACATGGCAGTGAGAAGAAAAAATTCAGAAAGACCTATGAAGATGAAGAAAAATAGTTGAACTAAACAATTGTTATAGGAAATGGTCTTGATGTTAGTAATGATTGCCCCCAAAAATCTTGAGATAGAGACACTGGTGAATGTGATTTCTAAGAAGGAGAAATTCTGCAGGAAGTAATACATAGGAGTCTTGAGATGACAATCAAGATGAGGAAGATGATGGTTAGGTTTTCAGTGACACTTAATACATAAGCCATATATAAAAGATAAAGATTAAAACTTGAAGCTGTGGGTCATCTGAGATGCCCAAGAGAATGAACTCTGTGATCATTGTATGGTTTCTCATACTGCTTTTTATTTTCTTTAAGCAAAATCTGTTGAGAAACAAGACAGAAAGAAAGAGTGTGTGAACAGTAAAGGAATTGAAAATTTAAGAGTTCCTATTATTAGCTCCAAGGAAATGAAGCAATGGAACTTTTTTCCTTTGTGCAGTTTCGCAGGATCCACTCAGCCTGTCAAAGCACAAATATTTTACACATCCTCTCCTGAAAAGGAATACCATATTCACATTTCTATGTTAAAAGCCCCCTCATGAGTGACTTTACATAACGCCTGTACTTGTTACCAAATTGTCTACATGTGCAATATATCTCTTAATTTTATTTATTTATTTTTAGCTTAATTTCAGTATAGTTAACACACAGTGTTATATTCATTTCATATAGTGAGTCAACTCACTATATATAGTGAGTATATATACTCACTATTCATATAGTGAGTCAACAATTGCATACATCATGCAGTACTCGTCAGGACATGTGTACTCCTTAATCCTCATCCCCTATTTCTCCCTTTCCCCCACAAACCTCCCCTCTGGTAATCATCAGTTTGTTCTCTACAGTTAAGAGTTCCTTGGTTCCTTGGTTCCATAACTTCCCATTGGATACCCCAATGGGAAAAAAAGCAGTCTCCTCAACAGATGGTTTTGTAAACTGATCATCTACTTGCAGAAGAAGGCAACGACACCACTCTCTTACACTAAACTTAAAATGGATTAAAGTTCTAAAAGTTGAGAACTGACAGCATAAAAATTCTAGAAGAGGGCACAGATGGTAATCTTTCTGAAATTGTCCATAACAACATTTTTCTAGATATGTTTGCAGAGGAAAGAGCAATATGTTTCTGCAAGAATCATTATCATGTCTGTAATTTAGATATTGAGACACTGTTTTCTAGTTTCCAAGGTTGTGTGCTCCTAGAACTGAAATGCCTAATTCTGAGTTTTAACTCTGATGCCATTTTCAAACTTTATTGTCTTCTAAGATTTTGGTGGAAGCTGAAGACCCAGTCACAATTTCTGAGCCTAAGAAGAGCTATGATTATTGTTATTTTTAATATATATTCTTTCAAATGTGACCAGAAGAAATAAATGTGTTTCCTGTCTTAGAAATATAATACTAGAATTGCCTTGGTTATAAATGAGAGTATAATTCTTTGTGTGAAAGAAATCAGAAGCCATAGATATTTAATACATAGGTGAAGCCATTCGAATAACATAATTTTTACAGCAAACTGGTACATTTATGTCATCTTCATGTTCCTTATTTAAATTAACAATTGACATACTTTTCTATGTTTTTTTTTTCTTTTTAAACTATGTTCACTTTGTCTTTTTGCTCTCCAAATTTGTCTGAGGACAAGAGGAGTTCATAAGGGAATTTTTTGATGGCAAGTATTTCCTTGTTTTTTCTCTAGAAGAGTAAGTAAGTGGAATCAATAAAATTCTTTGTAAAATTTATTTTTAGAAACCACAAATTATTAAAATGTTATTGGTATGACTTTTATCCATCACATTCTCTCTTTATTCTTAGGAACCAGCATTTTATCTATGCCATAAATTCTTGATAGTATTATCAAGTATTATTTTTTTTTCTATGGGATGACCTGGGTAAATCTGTAGGGCATAAGTGTCAAGTTTGTATTGTGCCTTTTTTTCTTTTAATTTTTCTTGACAATCACAATCTCTTCTTTTAGAAATAGACACATATTTGTTATAATATACCAGCAAAGTTGGCAGATCAAAAGGCAGAGATTGTTCCTGTGTTTTGAACAATGGCTGGAAATATTAAATTATACAATTAGTAACTGTACATATACTAGTTTGATAACTTGGTGATCCCTGCAATTTATTTCAACAAAATAACCTCTGGAATGGAAGAGAAATAAACACATTCATTGACAAGTGTAGAACGTACTTATTTTTTTGATATTTTTTTTCTTAATTTTCTTAATTTCTTAATTAGATTTTCTTAATTTTTAAAGTTTTCTTAAATTTCTTAAATTTTCTTAATTTTCTTAAAATGTGAGAGGCAGTGCATTCATAATCTATTTCAGGTTTTTGTCATGAGTTCATCCTCGCCTCTGTCATGTAAAAGCCTCTCACACTGAGAAAGTGCAGGCTTGATTGCATGCAAGATTCCTGTAGTTTCTGCTCTAAGCAAAGAAATTTCTTTTTATCACTTTAATCTTTCCATATTACCATAAACAATATTCTGACCTGAACATCAAGAATTACTATTGTAAGCCTGTGAGTTCTTTAAGAGATTTCCAGGTAATAGAGCCCCCTGACTGGAAGGTAAAATATTTCACAGATCCCTGGATACGATGAAGATTGATTGAATACTATCCAAACACAAAACAATTTTACCTTCTCTGGTCATTGTATAAATCCCTGAGAGACCAGAGTGGAGAAAGGAAAAGGAGAGAGAACCTAAGAAGTATAGTGATGCCATGACATGCATCTATCCAGACAGCTAACAATATAGTGACATAAAAGCAAAAGTGTACTTACCAGCTGATCCAATCAATATGGTTTCCCTTTGTCTGTACTTATTTTTTCTCATAATCCCATGGAACTCAGTTGACACTCAGGATATAATTTATTCTCCGTTTCTTTGGAACTAGTTAAATATAGTGCTGAGCTGCACAGTAGTGGACCCTTCAGTGAAGGTAGCAGCCAGACTATTAACTTATACATCTCCACCTATATAAAGTAGAATGAATAAATAAACAATTTATTTTTGTTGTGTACTTTTATTACTAACCTTAAAACGAAATAGAGCTCTGAAATAAAAATGTCCGAACAGTTACCAGATTTGTTAAAAACAAAAAACCCCAAAACATTTTCAGACATCAGTGTTAGGCTCTTGTCCATCTTCTTCCAAAAACCATTCAGGATTAAATCCTCGGCCAGATCTAAAAACCTCTCCAGAAAGCCCTTATCCTTTCAACTCTCAGCCCCAACCTGCTTATTATATTCACAACCCACGTGACTAATTTTGATCTCATTATTCCCTTGAAAAATGCCTGCTCTATGCTCAACAAATTTACCTATGCTTTCTTTTTTAAATTATTACTTTAAAAAAAAAGTGAATATAGTTTACACACAATGTTATGTTAGTTTCAAGTATACACTTCGTGATTTGACAAGTTTATACATTATGCTATGTTCGCCACAAGTCTAGCTACCATCTGCCCCCTTACACTGGTTTTATAATATCATTGCTTGTATTCCTTCTGTTGTGTTTTACACCCATGACTTATTCATTCCATAACTGAAAGTCAGTATCTCCCTCTCCCTTTCACCCCTTTTACAACCCCTCACCTCTCCTCTCACAACCATCATTTTTTTCTCCATATTTAAACATCTGAATCTGATTATTGTTTGTTTATAAAATTTTAAAAATAAGTCACTTATGAAGAGAATCATATGGTATTTGTCTTTCTCAATCTGAGCTATTGCACTTATGATAATACCCTCTATATCTATCCATGCTGCCTCAAAGGGCAGAATCTCACCCTTTTTTATGGCTGTGTATTATTTCATTACATATATTATATATACATACACACACTAAGGTATATATGTATACATATATACATATATATACTAATATATATATATACTAAGGTATATATGTATACATATACATATATATGTACATAGATGTGTGTATAGATATAGATATATCACCTCTTCCCTATCCATTCATCTATTGTCAGACACTTAGGTTGCCTTCATATCTTGGTGATTATAAATAATGAAAAATAAGGTCAGTAAGCATATGGGTGTGTATATTATTCAAATTGGTGGGTTTTAAGGGGGGGGTGGAAAATACCCAATAATAAAATCATTAGGTCCTAAGGTATTTCTATTCTTAATTTTCTGAGGAACCTCCATAATATTTTCTACAGTGGGTGTAATAATTTACATTCTTACAAGCAGTGTATATAGGGTCCTTTCCCCGCACATCTTCCCGTGTTATTTTTTTGTCATTTTGCTTTTAGCTATGCTAGACTGGTGGAAGATAACATCTCAGTGTAGTTTTGATTTGTATTTCCTTATTTATTTGTGATGTGGAGCATCTTTTCAAGTGTCTGTTGGCCATCTATATGTCTTGTGATTCAGGTCATCTGCTCATTTTAAAATCAGATTGATTATTTTTTGGTGTTGAGTAGCATAAGTTCTTTATATATTTTGGAATTAAACCCTTATCAGATATACTGTTTGCAAATATCTTCTCCCATTCAGTAGGTAGACTTATTATTTTGTTGATTGTTTTATTTGTTGTGCAAAACTTTTTGTTTTGCTGTAGTCCCACTAGTTTATTTTCGCTTTTATCACCACTGCCTAAGGGAACATATCTAGAAAATTGTTGCGATAGTCCCTGTCAGAGAAATTACTGCCTGTGATTTTTTTCTAGGATTATTTATGGTTCCAGATCTCACATTTAGTTTTTTATTATTTTTTATTATTTTTTTTTTAATTTGAGTACACTGGGTTGGAAAGTAGCAGGTTTCATTCTTTTATATGTAACTCTCCAGTTTTACTAGCACTTTTTATTGAAAATACTGTTCTTTCCCCATTGCATTTTCTTAACTCCTTTTCATAGATTAAGTGACAATATAATCATAAGTTTATTTCTTGGGTCTGTAGTCTGTTCTACTGATGTGAGTGTCTGTTCTTGTGCCAGTACCATACTATTTTCATTACTATAGCTTTGTAGTATAACTTGAAATCTAGGATTGGAATACCTTGCACTTTATTATTCTTTCTCAAGTTTGCTTTGGCTATTTGGGGTCTTCTGTAGTTCCGTACACATTTTATGATTATCTGTTCTTGTGAAAAATGCTATTGGTATTTTGATAGGGATTGCTCACTGAGGTCTCAGGCCACTGGGTGCAGATCCTAGTCCAGTCTGGGCTTTTAGGGTATATGGGGAGACAGCATCCCTGCAGCTCTTTGGTGCTTTTAAACTGCAGCTTTTCCTTCTGCGCCCAAGGACAGAGGAATCTATTCCCAGTCCCTCAGTACTAACCCTCCCACTTATGTTCCCAGCAAGGGGGTGGGGGCTCACTTTGTTACTGTGTCTCCTGTTTATTTTGTGCTCTTGACTTTGTCTTTGTCTTTGGTTGTTCAGAAGCTGTTCATTCAACCCTAGTCCTTCAGGAGGAATTGTACTACTAATAGGTATAATTTGGTGTAGTCTGTGAAGAAGGTGTATTCAGGGTCTTTTCGCCACACCATCTTCTCTTATCAAAGATGCATATTAGTATCTTGAAAAATCAGAAGAATATTTGAAACTTTAGCTTTTAATTTTCAATTATAGGAGTAAATTGCATAGAATACCAGAGGAGACTTGCATGTAATTTAGCAGTTGTTTTGTTGGATAAGTTTTAGGAACTCAGGCTGCTACCAATATCACATCATTAGCTATAGTGCTAAATCCATTTGTAGCATTCCTTTGCATATATACAAATACTTGTAGAATATTTATGTGAGTCTAAATTTTGATAAATATTTCGAAATTTCCCTGCTACATACAAAAATAAAAACCATTGCATGTTAACAATCACAGATATTAGAAATCACTTACATATTTTATAAATGGAAAGACAAAATGAAGCCACATTTCACTTAGTAATAAAGATAGTTTCATAAAGACCAAATCACAGTGTCCAGATGTTGAGGTTAAAGAGACCCAATATCTTCGTAAACTTGCCATCTGTCACCATACAACAGGATTACAATAGCATTGACTACATTCCCTCTGCTGTACCTTTTATTCCTGTGCCTTATTTATTCCATAACTAGAAATCTGTACCTACTACTCCTCTTCACCTATTGTGTTCATCACCCCCAACACCTTCCATATGGCATTTGTGACTTTGCCCTAATGTATGTTCTCCATATTGTCCTCTGCCTTGATGGGTCTGTTTCTGCTTTGTTTCCTGGTTTACTTGTTCATTTTGCTTTTTAGATTCTACATATAAGTGAAAACATCTGGCATTTGTCTTTCTCTATCTGGCATATTTCAATTGGCATAGTATCCTCTGTGTCTATCAATGTTAATGGCAAGAACACACCCTTCTTTATAGCTGAGTAATATTCCATTACACACACACACACACACACACACACAACCACTTCTTTCTCTATTCATCTCTCAACATACACTTAGGCTGTTTCTATATCTTGACTATTGTGAATAATGCCACAGAAAATGTGAGGGTGCATAAATCTTTTGGAATTAATGTTTTTGATAAAATATTTTTATTATTTATAATACTAAGCAAATGATTTATGTTGCATAACTACAGGTTTATATTCACAATTATAAGTCATTCACATGGAACATACAGATACTTTAAAGGAGGACACAACTCAGCCACTTTTGTGATACATAGAGTGTTTAGGAAATGAGCTCAGAATTTCCTAGAGCTGTAACATGGATGTGGGAAGATAGCAGGTTAGAAGTTTAAAATCTTTTTCTCTTGTTAAATCTTCATGATAACGTTAGTTCATATTAATCAGAATTTTTTAATTTCTTTGTAAGAGACAGTACTTCAAGGACCAAACCTTTGAGGGTTTGTGTCTTTCTGGTTCCATAGAGTGCAAATGAAGGAGTTCAGCATGGGGCCAACAGAGTTATTGAGAATGGCTACTTCTTTGGTCAATGAAGCCCTTTTCTTCCCTGCTGAGTAATTAGCATATGTGGAAATGACAATGACAATCATGTGAGAAATATTAGTGAACTGAACATTTTTTTTTCTTTCACTAGCAGATATGATGTATATTGGACAATATCACAAATGCCAAAGTAAATAGCAAAATAACCAAAACAAAGGAAAAGCCAATTACTTCTAGGAGCCATGCATCTGAGAAGATAGTTGTACAAGCAAAATATAGGCACAGACAAAGTTATGACATTGGATGCACATTTATCCAGCTGGAACAGAAGCATAAGGTGTAGGGAAATGGTCAGGAACTTACACAGCCATGCATAGACTACAAACAGGATGTATAGTTTTTTGTTTATGACAATGATGTAATGAAGGGGTTTACAAATGGCAAGAGAGTGGTCAGAGGACAAAGCAGTTAGAATGGGAAATTCATTTACCTCCATGAAGATAAAGAAAAATTGTTGGACTAATATAACTGTTATGTGAAAGGATTTTGTCCTTGGTGATGATTGTCCCCAGAAATCTACAAATACATAGAGTGGTAAATGAGATTTCTAAGATAGAGTAGTTTCATCTAAGAAACACAAAGGTGTCTGTAGATGGAAGTCTATGAAGTTTAGAGTAATGACAGCCAGGTTGCCAGTGGCACGTAATATGGATGTGATAAATAAAGAGAGTAAAATCACAAGCAGAAGATCAGGATCATCAGAAAAGCTGGGCAGGACAAACTTTGATCATTGTTCATCTCCCCGCTTTTTTTTTTTCTTTTTTTAAAGATATGTGACAGCATTGATGAGTCTGGGGGAGTTTAGGTTAAGTGAAATAAGTCAGTCACAGGAGAAGAAAAATTGCAAGATTCCACTTATATGAGGTGTTATAATTAGTCTAACTCATGGAAATAGAGAGTAGAAAATGGGTTACTTTGGGATGGATCAGGGTGGGCAATGGGGAATTGCTGTTAACTGGCAGGAGTTCAGTTCTTTATGGTATATAAGTAGCAAAGGTTTTGAAAATGAATATTGTTGAAAAACATTGCTTTTTGTACTACATTTTGCTTAAAGTTAACAGTACTCATTGTAGATAGTCCAAGATGGTGAATGAGTAGGAGATGTTAGTTTTTGTCTGGCCCCAGGAATTCAGCTAGATAGCTTTTGAGGCATCCTGAACACATGTGAACTCAACTGGAGATCTAAGAAAAGAAGAGCTGCAACTCTACAAATAGAAAAGTGACCAATTTCGCAAGGTAAGAGATGTGGAGAAGTGAATCTGAGGTGATCTATGGATTGATAAACTGCAAAGGGAAGGAGACTTCATCAGCCAGCTACTGGAAAAAAAATATAGCAGAGAGTCTAAAATCAGAACTTTTAGAAGTCTGCTCCATTGAGGGCCATCCCTGTCTGAAAGGTGATCACGTGGTAGAAACAGGGTAGGATACTTGGTGGCACAGTATGGTCTCAGGATACCCAGTGTCACAAGAAGACCAGGAGTGCCTGAATGTGGCAGAGTTCCTAGACATCAGAGCAGGGAAGCTGGCTGCAATCACTGAGCCCAGAAATGGGCTCTCAGGTTGAGTTGCAATATACCATGAAGAGCAGCATGGCTGACCCACTGCCCTTCAAGCAGGGGCCCAGCAAGAAGCAGAACTGTTGTGAGGCCCCCTTTCTACCCATGGAAGGAGTAGCATGAGTGTGAACTACAGGAGTCTGCAGGGTTTGGATACTCCAAATGGGGTTACATGTCTGGGATAGAAATGTACTCTCACAGGCTGGGTGGGCGCTAAGAATGGATGGAGACCAGAAAGATGGGAGTGGTTGACTACTTTTACCTGAGAGAAAGCTGAGGAGTGTGGCCTTTTCTTTAATCTCTGGGGATGGAGACTGGGGGGCTGCCATTTTCATTCATATCCTCTAAAGAGGCAGGGAAAGCCTTCAGGGAACAAAAGCCACAGGGAGCAATCAGAGCAGATTACTTAGCCTGATCCCTTGGCAAGGGCAGTGCCAGTCTGTCTGGGGCAAAGACACTTGAGAATCAGTGATCTCAGGAAGATCAGCAAGAACATCTGGCAAAGACCAGGTTTACAGATCATAGGAAATGGCAAAACTCCAGTGCTAGGTCAAAACAGTATATACAATTCATGGTTTTTTCCCCACAATTCTTTTATCTTTCAATTTTAATTTTTTTCTCCTTCCTATTCAACCACTTTCTTATTTTATCACCTCTTTTATTTTAAAAGGTTTTATTTATTTATTTGACAGACAAAGATCGCAAGTAGGCACAGAGGCAGGCAGAGAGAGAGAGGGAGGAAGCAGGCTCCCTGCCAAGCAGAGAGGTTGATGTGGGGCTCAATCCCAGGACCCTGAGATCATGACCTGAGCCAAAGGCAGAGGCTGAACCCACTGAGCCACTCAGGAACCCTTATCAACTCTTTTTAAAAAATCTTTATAATGTTCATTTTCACACTTACATTCTATCCTTTCATTATATTTAATTTTATTTTTGTGTATTATATATATATATATATTTCTTTTTTATAATTTTGGGATGCAATTTCTTCTAAGAAACAGGCAACAAACAGATACACCAAGAATCTAGTATATAGCAATATAAGCCTTTCTCAAGAAACAAGAAAAGTCTCAAATATACATTTGAACCTTACACCTAAAGTTGCTGGGAAAAGAACTGAAAATAAAGCCTAAACCCAGGAGGAGAATAAAATTAATAAAGATTACAGCAGAAATCAATGAAGTAGAAACCAAAAGAGCAGTACAATAGATCAGCAAAACTTGTACCTGGTTCTTTGAAAAGATTAATAAGATTGATAAGCCCCTGACCAGACTTATCAAAAAGAAGGAGAAAGGACCTAAATAAATAAAATCATGAATGAAAGAGAGGCTCTCAAACAGTACTGAAGAAATGCAATTATAAAAACAGTTTAGGTGAAACTATATGCCAATAAATTAGGCAATGTGGGAGAAATAGATGCATTCCTAGAAATGTATATCCTATTAAAACTGGAACAGGAAGAAACTGAACAGACCCATAACCAGCAAGGTAATTGAAGCAGTAATCAAAAACCTCACAACAAACAAGGGTCCAGAACTGGATCGTTTTCCAGGGGAATTCTACTGAACACTTGAAGAAATACTAAGGCTTATTCTTCTGATTCTTGTTAAAAAAATAGAAATGGAAGGAACACCTACAAACTCTTTCTATGAAGCCAGGATTACCTTGATCCCCAAATTAGCAAAAGACCCTACTAAAAAGGAGAATTACAGACCAATATCCCTGATAAACACAGATGCAATAATTCTCACCAAGTTACTAGTCAATAGCACCCAAAAGTGCATTAAAAGGGTAATTCACCTCGACAAAGTGAGATTTATTCCTGAGCTGCAAGTATGCTTCAACATCCACAAATCAATCAACATGATATACTACATTAATAAAAGAAAGGACAAGAACTATATGAGCCTCTTAATAGATGCAAAAAAAAGTATTTGATAAAGTACAGAATGCTTTCTTGATTAAAACTCTTCACAGTATAGGGATAGAGGGAACATACCTCAATATCATAGAAGCCATATACAGAAAGCCTAGATAAATATCATTCTCAATGGGGGAAAACTGACAGCTTTTCCCCTAAGGTCAGGAACATGGCAGGGATGACCTCTCTCCCCACTATTGTTCAATATAGTACTAGAAGTCCTAGTCTCAGCAATTAGACAACCAAAGAAACAAAGGACATCCTAACTGGCAAAAAAGTCAGACTCTCACTCTTCATAGATGGCTTGATACTCAATGTGGAGAACCCAAAAGACTCCACCCCCAAATTACCAGAACTCATGCATGAAATCAGAGTGGCAGGATATAAAATAAATGCACAGAAAAGAGTTGAATTTTATACACTAACAATGAGACAGAAGAAAGAGAAATTGAGGAGTGGATCTCATTTACAATGACACCAAGAACCATAAGATACATAGGAGTAAACCTAACCAAGGGCAAAAGATCTTTACTCAGAAAACTATGGAATACTCACAAAATAAATTGAAGAAGACACAAAGAAATGGAAAAACACCCCATGCTCATGAACTGGAAGAATAAATATTGTTAAAATGTCTATGCTACCTAGACCAATCTACACATTCAATGCAATCTCTATCAGAATACCATCAACTTTTTTCACAGAGCTGGAAAAAAAAAAAAATCCTAACATATGTAAGGAACCAGAAAAGACCCTGAATAGCCAAAAGAATGTTGTAAAAGAAAACAGCAGTTGGTGGCATCACAATCCTGGACTTTAACATATATTACAAATCTGTAATCATTCAAATTCTATGGTACTGGCACAAAAACAGACACATATGTTGTCTTTTGGATGCTATTGGCTATTGGAAGAGAATAGAGAACTCAGAAATGGACCCTCAACTCTGTGGTCAACTAACCATCGACAAAGCAGGAAAGAATATCCAGTGGCAAAAAGACTTTTGTTGAAAAAGTCTTTCAACAAATGGTGTTAGGAAAATTGGACAGCCACATGCAGAAGAATGAAACTGGACCATTTTCTCACACCATACACAAGGAGACTCAAATGAATGAAAGACTTGGATGGAAGACAGAATTCATCAAAATCTTTAGGGAGAACACAGTCAGCAACCACTGTGACCTCAGCCACCACAACTTCCTGCTGGACAAATCTCCAAAGGCTAAGAGAGACAATGGCAAAAATGAACACTTGGGACTTCATCCAGATAAAAAGCTTTTGCACAACAATGGAAACAGTTGACAAAACTGAAAGGCAACCTATAGAATGGGAGAAAATATTTTGCAACTGTCTTATCAGATAAAGGGCTTGTATCCAAAATCTATAAAGAAATAATCATACTCACACATGAAGAACAAATAATCCAATCAAGAAATGGAGAGAGGACACAAATCAACATTTCCTTAAAGAAGACTGTAAAATGGCCAACAGACATATGACAAAATGCTTCATATCACTTGGCATCAGGAAAATGCAAATCAAAACCAAAATGAGATACCATCTACAGCAGTCAGAATGGCTAAAATTAACCATTCAGGAAATGACAAATGTTAGGGAGGATAGAGAAAGGGGAACTCCTTTACACTGTTGGTGGGAATGTGAGCTGGTGTAGCCACTCCGGAAAATAGTATGGAGGTTCTTCAAAAAGTTAAAAATAGAGGTACTCTATAACCCAGCAATTGCACTACTAAGCATTTACCTCCAAAGATACAAATGTAGTGATCTGAAGGGGCACCTGTACGCTAATGTTTAAAACAGCAATACACACAATAGCCAAACCATGGAAGGATCCCAAATGTCCATCAAGAGATAAGTGGATAAAGAACATGTGGTGTATTTATACTATGGAATACTACTTAGCCATCAAAAAACATGAAATCTTGCCATTTGCAATGACATGGATGGAACAAAAGGGTATTTTATTCTAAGCAAAGTAAGTCAATCAGATAAAGACTCAGCATATGATCTCACTCATATGTGGAATTTAAGAAACAAAATAGAGGGTCACAGGGAAAGAAAGGAGAATATAAAACAAAGTGAAATCAGAGAGAGACACACAAACCATAAGAAACTATTAATCATAGGACACAAACTAAGGGTTACTGGTGGGGAAAGCGGTAAGGGGATGGGGTAACCAGGCAATGGACATTAAGGAAGACACGTGATGTAATGAATATAGGGTATTATATAAGACTGGTGAATCACTGACCTTACCTCTGAAACTGCTGAAACATTTTATTTTAATTAACTGAATTTAAATAAAAATGAAAGAAAACATTACTGTATTGTGCCTTTAAAAATACAAATGGGTAGATCTTAAGTGTTCTCACCACTTTACAAATATAATTTGCACTTATTCACAACCATAGCAGTTAGCTATATAATCCCATATTATTAATAATCACTACTATTTATTGATAACTAGTTATACTATGTGCCTGACAGACTCATTTCCATCCCTATAGTATATCACATGTGCCTGATTTATCTGACATCTGACTTACAGTGGGAAAGTATATATTGAGAGGCTATAAAAACCTTGTTTGTCAACTCTTTTCCTTCTATCACATGCAAATTATACTTCAGTCAGGATGAAATTGAGAAACCATTCATACATTTTATCTTCTGTTTTGATCCCCTTCAATTTTTATCAGTTATTTTATATTTTCTTAACAAATCTGTGCTGTATTTCTCAATTGAATACATTGCATAGGGATCATTAGGAATGTTGAATGACTAATTAGGATTGTAGTATACTTTTTATTAATAAAAAGTGCCTTCTATTATGTAGGAAACATTGTAATATCCACAATTCTTATTTAACCTACACATGCATGCATGCACACACACACACACACACACACACACACAGACAAAAACACCACACATACATATCATCCAAAATACTTTAGGCACTTAATACATTCAGTAGAATGGAAGAGTATTTTAACAGATGAAATTCTAATTTTATATGAGATGGAAAATTTTGTTCTGTTATGAAGTTTTTATTTTCTAAAAACATGAGTGATGTTGTTTAGGCATTAAATAATTTACATACATGCCCAGTTTTAAACTATTCTAAAACTAGAGAAGGAGCTACACATCTATATTCTAGTGTAGTGAGAAAATGGAGCTTACATTCCATGTAATTAGAGAAAGTGAATGTATTCTATTGATCTCAAACAGCTTTTTCTGCAGTATGTATTTATGTACGTATGTACACATGTATCTACCTATATACCTATATATTATAAGAATCATTATGGGATTTGGAAATATGGGGATCTTTATACTGTTTAAGATCTGTGCTTGTTTGTTTGTTTAATATTTTATTTATTTATTTATTTGACACAGAGAGACTCAGTGAAAGAGGGAACACAAACAGGGGAAATGGGAGAGGGAGAAGCAGGATTCCTGCCGAATAGGGAGCCTGATGCTGGGCTCATCCCGGGACCCTGGGATCATGACCTGAGCTGAAGGCCAATGATTAACAACTGAGCCACCCAGGCACCCCAGATCTATGCTTAAAAAAAAAAATCGATAGTTAAATTATATGGGTATATCCTATTAAGTACGCATTTTTTAAATTTTAAAATAAAAGCATCCACATTTTTCAATAAATCATATGGCATCTGAGGAATTTTTTTTACCTAGAGAAACTGTAAGATATTGAAGGAAGTTTCTGACAAAGATCAATGAAAATAACAAGATTATATTGTCTGTATTGAGTAAGAAAAATATCACATCAATATTTATACAGTGTCTCATCCATTCCAGGTGATAACTATTTTCCTAAACAAAACTCAAATACAACTTTCTGAATAAAGCAATTATTGTTCAAGAAGTTGCAACTAATAATGGATTCAGAAGAATGGGAGCCAGAAAGTCATATGAAATTATTTCAGTTGAGTGGGAAATAAATTAAATGTGCTTGTAAACTGTTAGAAAGAAAGAAAGAAAGAATGAGTAAGGATAACAGGAAGACCACTGTGATTTAAAGTTGGCTCAGATTTCATGTTTTGTATATTTTAAATTGCCCTGCAATGTATCTAATTTGTGACACACAGCATTTCATTTGCTTGAGAAAAATACAATCTTCCTTGCCCTGTCTATGAAGGCCTGTTGACCTGCTGGTTCCTTATGCTGTAAATAAAGGGGTTCAGCATGGGGCCTACTGAGGTGTTTAGCACAGCAACTCTCTTGCTCAGAAACACTTGGTTTTTGCTGAAGGTTTAACATATATAAAAATGCAGCTTACATAGGGGATAGAGATGACAATCATGTGGTATGAACAAGTGGAAAAGGCCTTTGTCCTCTGACTAGCAGAAGGAATCCTCAAAACTGTTCTGATGATATATACATAGTACAGTAATATTGATGCCAAAGTGAACATTAAAGAAAATAGAGACCAGGAAAACCCCATTATCTCTAGGAATTTTGTGTCTGAAAAGGAAAGTTGCAGCAGGGGAAAATAATCACAGTTGAAGTTGTCAGTAATATTACACCTACAATAATTAAGGTTTAAGAGCAACATGAGCACAGGCAATATGATTAAGAATGAAATCAGCCATGAAGAGAAGACAAGGAAACTGTAGGATTCAAATGAGCAAAGTTCCAAATATGGAGCCAGAATTTGGCTGAAATAGTATGTCATTTCGTCTACAGGTGAGATTTTAAGTGAACTGAAAATAGTAGTGATCCATTAATTTCCTCTCTTTTACCAGTGAAATCTTCAGTTAAGGCAAGTTTGAAAACATTCAATATCGCAGAGCTTGAAGGGCTAGAGCAGGTAGTTTTCCCCACCTTTTCTGACTCCAAATAACACCTGTTAACTTTCAGGAATGTGAGCATGGGTTTCTTCCCAGTGAGAATAACCTTTGTGCTCTTGCTCCAATTGTTTACTAGTTTCCCATACTCTGTAAGTTAAAGCTTAATTACATCGAGAATCCTCAGAAATGGGAAAGGTCCTGTATTTTTTAATGACGTGTGAGTGTTTTAGCCTTAGCCATTGATCAACTTTTGCTAACAGTCCGCTTTTCCAATTCCTCCTACTATCTCACGGGTCAGATATACTGGAGTCATTGCCTCCAGCAACCTTAGAAGTTAGAGATAGAGGGGAGAAAGAAATGGGAAATAATTTAAGCTGGAGAGCTTAGAATAGAGTTTGATCATATCTGAATACCTGGTCAGATTTTATGATGTTTCAGCCTACATGTAATTATTATGATCTGTATACCTATAGAGATATTTATACTATTTCATATTCTCTATTTAAAATCATATAAATTACTGCTATTAGTATGGAAGAATTTCCCTAAATTAAAGAGGTAGGAAAGCACTCTCCTAGAAAACTTGGGTGAATAGTTTAATTTCTTTACTTGTATGTGTTTTCAAAGTAGTAGGTTTTAATTTCTTTTTTATTTTCATTTTTGTTTTTCATTATTATTACTTATTAAAGATTTTATTTCTTTATTTGACAGAGAGCGAGTACAGTGGGCAGAGCAGAAGGCAGAAGGGGAGGGAGAAGCAGGCTCTCTGCTGAGCTGGAAGCCCCATGCGGGGCTCGACCCCAAGACCATGAAATCATGACCTGAGCTGAAGGCAGCTGCTTTAACCATCTAAGCCACACAGGTGCCCAGTAATTTCTCTTTTAAAAAATATTAAATGATATAACCATAGTTATTTCCATAAGGAAGAGTGAAGATATCTGGGTTCAAATCCAAACCACTTAACTGGTCTGAAACCATGTATTCTTTGTACAGCATGAACTGGACTGGTCAGTGGGTGACAAGTGTCAAAGCTTGTATTGTACCTTAATTTCAGTCTCTCTTTTTTTTTTTTCTGACAATCAGATTTGTCTTCCCCTAAAATAAGACATATTTCTGTGACACATTTCAGCAAAATTTGCATATCAGAAGGCAGAGTCTATTACAATATTTTGAACAAACTGAAATACTGAAATGTTAAAATATTAAATTAGAAATAGTAAGTATGTTAGAGTGATAATTTGGGGATTCCTGCAATGTATTCCAACAATAACTTTTTGAATGAGAGAAAGATAAAAATATATTTATTGATGAATAAGAACGTACTTAATTTTGGATATGTCTAATGGTTTCATACAGAAGTATAATCCCAGATTTTCTTAATTTACTTAAAATGTGAGAGCCAGTGCATTCATAAGCTGCTTCTGGAGACATTTTGTCAGGAATTCACCCTTCCTCCCTTATGTAAGTGCATCTCACACAGAGTAAATGCAGGCTTAATTACATACAAGTTTTCTACATCCTCTAAGTATAGAAATTTTTCTTTATCTCTTTCATTTTTTCATATAAAAATAAACATTATTCTGACTTAAATTTTAAAAAGCTACTATTGTAACTCTGAGAGTTCTTTAAGTAAATTTCCAGCGAGTACTGCTTTGTGACTAAAATGTAAACCGTTTTAAAGCTCTCTGGATAAGATGAGGATTGAATATTATCCAAAGATGAAACAAATTTACCTTCTCTAGTCACTGTATAATGAATGAAAGGCCAGAATAAAGAAAAGCCAGATGCAGGAGAGATGGGCCTAAGAGGTATAGTGATGTCATGAAGTACATCTTTCAGAAAACTAAGCAATATAGCGAGATAGAAACAAAAGTATGCCTACCAGCATATCCAATTAACTTAGTTTCTCCTTGGTTGTATTTAATTTTTCTCATGTGCACATGACACTTGGTCTTCACACAGGAGATAGTTTATTCTCAACTCTTTTGGGTTCATCAAATACAGAGCTGAGCTCAACTCTTCATTGAGCGTAGCACTCAGGTTTTATTCATTTATACATCTCTACCAGCATAAAAAAGAATGTATCAAGAATAAATTGCAATAATTCAAAAATCAGAAGGGTATTTGAAACTCAGTTTTTAATATTTTAATTTTAAGAGTGTATAGACTTAATATCATGAGAAATAAATGTCAGTGAATTAATTATAAATCAATAGTATATAATGAGAGATGGAATGGCACTTAGTTTCAAACTGATCCTCCATTTGCCCTCAAATCTTCAAATTAACCAGTATTAAATATTTACAGTCTATTATATCAGAAATTTTGCTCACGAAGACAGTCATATTCACACACTCAGAGAGCATATTTTTAATATGTAATATGTAATGCAGTTTTACTACAGAAATATTCAGCAACTTTTTTCCAGTTAACAGTATGTACTAGATATCATTCCTTGTCAACTTTCAGTGCTGGGAATCATCCTTTTATAACAAATTCATAGACTACCAGAGGAAACTTCTAATAATTTAGTAGTAATTATTTATTGAGATTCAAGGAATTAGCTTGCTATCAATTTCACATCATTAGCTAAAATGCTAAGTCTATTTTTATGCATTCATTTGCATATATGCATCTACTAGAATAAAATATTTATAAATACCACATTTTGATAAATACTTCAAAATTGTCCTCCTACCAACAAAGAATGAGCCCTTTTCATTGGATCCTAGCCATCACAGATATTAGAAATCATTTCCATATTTTATAAACAGATACAAAAATGAAGCCACAATTCACATTATAAGGATCAGATCACAATTCTTAGATTTTGAGGTTAAAGAAACCCAATGATTTTGTAAAGTTGCAAAATTTATTTAACTTGCAAAATCTATTTAACCTTTCTATCAATTTCTGTACTCATAAAATGAGAGGGCTGGTACTCTTAACTCATAGTTTATTATAAAGATTAAGTGAAATAAATCATGAGTGGAAGTCATTCACTCTCACATATGTTGTTTTCCCTGCTGGAAGTGTTTTCTTAGGCATCTCAATTCATTTCTAATCATTCATCAATGCTAATTTATTTGTTCTTTTTGGTTTATATTGAGTATAGCTGACACACAACTATTAGTTATATTAGTACATTAGTAATATTGTTATATTATGATCAGATGGAAAGTGTAATGAATTGACAAGTTTATACATTGTGCTATGTTCACCACAAGTATAGCTATGATCTGTTACCAAAGAAACTGGACCACTTTCTCACACAATACACAAAAATAAATTCAAAATGGATTAAAGACCTACATGTGAGACCTGAAACCATAAAAGTTCTGGAAGAAAGAATAGGCAGTAAGCTTTTTGACATTAGCTATAGCAACATTTTTCTATATATATCTCCTGAGGCAAGGGAAACAAAAGACAAAATCTACTATTGGGACTACACCAAAATAAAAAGCTTCTGCACAACAAAAGAAACAGCCAACAAAACTATAAGGCAATCTATGGAATGAGAGAAGATATTTGTAAGTGCCTTAACCAAGAAAGGGTTAATATCCAAGTTATATAGAGAACTTATAAAACTCAAAACACCAAAAAGGAAAAATCCAATAAAATAATGTGCAGAAGACATGAATAGACACTTTTCCAAAGAAGGCATCCAGATGGCTAACAGACACATGAAAAGAAGCTCAACATCACTCATCGTTAGGGAAATACAAATCAAAACTACAATGAGATATCATTTCACACCTGTCAGAGTGGTTAAAATAAATAATACAAGAAAAAACAAGTGTCCCTGAGGATGTGGAAAATGGGGATCCCTCCCTGCACTTTTGTGCCGAATGCAAATTGGTGCAGACACTCTGGAAGACAGTATGGCAGTTCCTCAAAAAGTTAAAAATAGAACTACCCTATCATCCAGCAATTGCACTACTCGATATTTACCCAAAGAAGACAAAAAATTCTAACTCAAAGGGCTCCATGGACCTGTATTTGTAGGAGCACTAGCTGTGATAGCCAAATTCTAGAAAGAGTCCAAATTTCAACCAAATGCTGAATGGATAAAGAAATGTTATATAAACACAATGGAATATTACTCAGTCATAAAAAAAGAATGAAACATTCCCATTTGAAATGACAGGGATGGAACGAGAGAATATTATGTTACATGACATAAGTCATTCAGAGAAAAACAAATACCATATGATTACACTCGTATGTGGGATTTAAGAAACAAAACAAATAAACAAGGGGGAAAACAGATGGAGGGAAGCAAACCAAGAAACAGACCCTCAACTGTAGAGAACAAAGTGCTGGTTACCAGAAGGGAAGTGAGTTGGGGGATGGGTGAAATAGGTGATGGGGATTAAAGAGTGCACTTATGATTAACAACAGTTACTGTATGAAAGTGTTGAGTCACTGGGTCATACACCTGAAACTCATATTAAGATATATTTTAACTAACTGGAACTTAAATACAGAATTAAAAAGAAAAACAAATAAACATAAATACAAAAAATAATTGATTTATTAATGAATAAATGAACAACAGTTCTTCACAATCTAGGATTTACTAAGATAATTCATTTTCTAAATTATTGTAGTCGTCTTATTCTCCTTGGACATTCTAGAGCTTAAAATATATTTTTGTTAAAAGATTTTATTTATTTGACAGAGAGAGCACACAAGTAGGGGGAGCAGCAGGCAGAGGGAGAGGGAGAAGCAGGCTCCCCACTGAGCAGGGAGCCTGATGCAGGGCTTGATCCCAGGACCTAATCTCATGACCTGAGCCAAAGGCAGATACCTAAGTGATTGAGCTACCCAGGCACCCCCAGAGCTTAAAATTTACACCTGTGCTAGCCTCATGGAAAATTATACTACATTAGTAATAATATAATTTATTACCCTATTTTTATCACTTTACTGCTCAGTCTTCCTTTAACAGAAACACATCTATTCTACCCTGTAGAGATGTAATTTTCAACCAGATTGCCAAATGTATTGGAAATAATATGAGTGGATAACATGCATTTAAGCATTTATAATGTCAAGATCTTGGCATAGTGCCCTATGCCATATAGTGCTTATATAGTGGAGGTAAATTGAACAAGGAGATGTAAAATCTCTCTCTTTTTTCCCTAAAGACTTTATTTATTTATTTATAGAGGGAGAGAGAGTTGGACAGAGTGGGGTTAGGGACAGAAGAAGAGAATCTTCAAGCAGACTCTCCACTGAGTTTTGATCCTGACATGGGACTCAATTCCACAATGCATGAGATCATGACTTGAGTTGAAACTCTTGGTCCCTAGCCACCTATAGACCATGCATCTCATCTCTACTAAGCTGCTCCCAATACTGATATAGCACTTCAGGTAGAGCCAGTGAAGAAAGAAATAATTGGCAATAGAAGGACTTGACTTTGGTTGTTTTCAAAGCACTTGCATTGAGCTAACTCTTGCCAACTCAACATCACATAATACATTCTTAGTTGCTCTCTAAGTGCTATAGAGAAACTGGGATGCTATTTCTGAAGGTTCCCTTCCCTGTATGGTCTTAATTTATGATTTGTCAGTGATAGGACTTGGTGCAAAATTTGGAAGTTGGAAGGGAAGTGGAGACTATTGCTCTATAGTTTGAAGCCAGGCTGGTGCTTGCAGGCTAGATCATAGTGGATTTTCAGGAAGTGTCTGAAAGCTACCAACTTTATTGCTAATACTATTAGTAGATGCTTTCTCAGAAATAACTGAGACTCACTGTCATTTCCCGTTAAGCTTTCTTGAAGCATTCTCACAAGGCTTCAACATGAGATCTTTGGTGTTAGTTTCCTCAATATTCTCCTTGGTGTTCAAACCTTTCCTTCCATAGCTATCTCTTTCATTATTTTTAAAAGCTGTAATTCCTCAATTTTCTCCTTTCTTTATAAAAATCCTACCTTCACCTGAATCCTGACTGATATAGGACCCATGCTGTAAGAATTTGCAAATTTATGATTTCTTATAGTTACAACATTTTGTGCTTCTATATATAATTGGCAGTATAGCCTTAAACCAAATATGCTGATTCATGAAAGGTTAACAAAGATGAGAGGTAAGACAGTGTACTATTCTATAGCAAGTCTTTGGATATAAAGCTCAAAAGATCAAATAGATAGTAGCACAAAGGAGAAAAGTAGGTTGTCTTGCAACATGCTGCATCTAAAAAGAGAGTAGAAGATGTTAATTAAGGAGTTGGGATGAGATGTCAAAAACAGCAACAAAATGGTGAATGGTGTTTCTTTTCATGTATCCTTACTTCTTACATGTATCTTTTCCTCTAAAGACAATTGGTGTAATTCTGTAATTCCAACTGCCATGGAGAATGGTAATTGAGGAGTAGAGTCAACAAGGAACAGGGGAATAACCTTCACGCCCAATTAATTTTCCTTTGACACTTATTTCAGAAGGACATTATGGGAGGATATATGCTTTTAGGGACTGGCATTTCAGAATGTAGTGTGTACTTGATTATGGTACTAATTGAAACAAATCATTGAGTCTTGTGGAGAGATTCCACAGAGAAAAAGAATACCAATGTGTGGGTGGGGAGGAAAGACTGGCTATAACAAAAGGATGCCAGAGATTCTGAATTTGTTAAATCAAATATGGTAAATTTAGATTTGCCAAATAGCATTAGCAAAAAGAAAAGAATTTAAGCATGCATAGAATAAAATGGGTAATCCTCCAATTGTGAAATTAAATTTCCCAATTTGTGATTTCTTTTTTAAGAAATTCCAGAAAAAGTAAAAGTAATTGAAGTGGCCAAAAGACATCTGTGTATATCTGAATCCAATAGCAGGCATGGAGAGTAAAGGGAATGACTCTGAAGAGGCCAGGGAAATTATTAAGCATGTTACAGATATTCTATATATGCTTTGTCAATTGTTGTCCAAATTTATGGGATTAAAATGATTATATATGCTTTTATGTAAGATACATTAATAAATTTCATTACATTGACACAAATAGAATGAATTGGTAATTTTTAATTTATAAATGGTTTAAAATATGGGAAGATTCCTCAAACACAGAAATAAATAAATCATACTTTGAATTTCTTCCAAGATTCACTCTCATTGGTATAATAGAAACAGTTCTGATGAAAATCCGGGGTTCAATTTTTTCTACACAGAAAAATAACTGATATTTATAAACACTACATGTTGCAATCCACTTCTTCTAAACTCCTGGTCATGTCGACTCTTTTGGCCCCTTGCTATGAATCTTGAATGTTCTTAGTGGCATCTAGAGTGGTAAAGCCTTTCCAGAAAATTTTCCATTTATTTTGCCTGGATCCATTAGAGAAATCAGTATCCATGGCATCTCTAGCCTTATGAAGTATATTTCTAAAATTATAAAACTTGAAAAACAGAATTACTTGAAAAACAGAATTACCCCTTGATCCATAGGCTTCAGAATGATTGTTATATTAGCAGTCATGAAAACAACATTAACCATATCATATACCTCTCCATCAGAACTCTTGAATGGTCAGATGCATTGTCAATGAGCAGCAATATTTTGAAATGAATCTTTTACCTAGGAGCAGGTCTCAACAGTGGATTAAAATATTTAGTAAACCATGTTGTAAGCAAAGGTGCTGTCATCCAGACTTTGTTATTCCATTTATAGAGCACAGGCAGAGTAGTGTTAGCATAATTCTTAGGCCTAGGTCCTTCAGAATGATCAATGAACATTGGCTTCAATTTAGAGTCGCTGGCTGCCTTAACCTTACTTAACAAGAGAGTCAGCCTAGACTTTGAAGCTTTGAAGTCACTCATTAGCTCCTCTTTTCTATCTATAAACAGCCTAGATGGCATCTTCATCAACTATAAGTCTTTTTCATCTGATTTGAAAGTGTGTGGTTTAGTATTGTCACCATTATTAATTATCTTAGCTAGGTCTTCTGGATAACTCACTTCAGGTACTGCATCAGTCCTTGCTGCTTCACTGCATACTTTAATGTTATGGAAATGGCTTCTTTCCCTAAACCTCATGAGCCAATCTCTCCTTGCTTCAGACTTCTTTTTCCCTGTAGCTTCCTCACCTCTTCCTGCCTTCACAGAATTGAAGAAAATTAGGGTCTTCCTCTGTGGTAGGCTTTGGTTTAAGGGAATATTGTGGCTGGTTTGGTATTCTATCCATACCAATAAAACTTTCTCCACCATAATAAATATAATCATAATGAAAAAGCTTGAAATTTTGTGAGAATTACCAAAATGTAATACTGAAAGGAACAAATACTGTTGGAAAAATGGCACCATTAGAATTGTTTGATGCAGGATTGTCACAAATGTTCAGCTTGTGAGAAATGTAGTATATGCAAAATAAAACAAAGCAAAGCATAATAAAGTGAAATATACCTGTACCACATTTTGTTTATCCATTCATCACTTAAATGTTACTTGGGTTGTTTCTGCTTTTTGGCTCTTATGCATGATCCTCTGTGAAAATGTGTGTTGAAATTTTTGCATGAACATATGTTTTCAATTCTTAGAATTTCTAGGTTATATGGTAACTCTGTGTTTACCTTCTTGATGAGCTACTAAACTTTTCCAAGTGGCTGTGTGTTTTACATTCCAACCAGCAGCATATGGGGTTCTTAATTCTGTACATCGTCACTTGTTATTATATACAATAACACTTGTTGTTTTTTGTGTTATATATAACCAACATATATGTACTCACACCCACATTGTCACACATACACATACTTAACTGTCCTAGTAGCTGTGAAGTGATATGTCATTGAATTACATTTTCCTAAAGACCACCATTCTCGAGCATCTTTTCAAGTGCTTTTTGTCTGTTTGTATATCTTCTTCAAGCCCTTTGTCTATATTTTCTTGAGTGTTGGTCTTCTTTATTGTTCAGTTGTAGGAGCTATTTTATGTAAATTTAACCATGAAAGTACAAAACTTGTACCAAAAAACCCCACAACTTAAAAAAAAAGAAAAAAACCCCGAAGTCCTAAATAAATAAAGACATCCCATGTTATTGGATAGTATACTTGACATTGTTAATTAAGATGCTAACAGTTCCCAAAGTGATCCGATTCAATGTAATCCTTATTAAATTTTCAACTGTTCTTTTTGCATCAATAAACAATCTAATCCTAAAATTCATATGGAATTGCAAGGGACCTTGATAGCCAAAACAATATTGAAAAAGAGGAGCAAAAAAAAAAAAAAAAAGAAAAAGAGGAGCAAAATTGAAAGAGTCATACTTTCCAATTTCAAAAATTAATATAAAGGTACATGATCAGGATGATGTGATACTGGTATAGCAACTAAGTTTTACCTCAAAGTAATAGACTTGTGCATTAATGGTCAATTGATTTTTAACAAGGGTGTTGTTTAATGGGGAAATAATAGCCTTTACAACAAATCATGTTGTGATAACTATTTATATGCGAATTGTGACTTGAATCTTTACCTCAAACCATACACAAACATTAACCCAGTAGAATCCAAAGACCTAAATGTAAGATATAAAACTATAAATTTCTTAGAATAAATGGTAGATATACATCTTTGCAACTTTGGATTAAGCAATGGTTCTTTTACATATGCCTCTGAAAACACAAGCAACCAAATAAAAAATAGAAAAACTTGACTTCATCAGAATTAAAATTTTGTGACCAAAAGACACTACCAGAAAAGTGAAACGACAACCCAAAGAATAAGAAAAATACTCATAATCCAAATATAATAAGGGTCTAGTAGTTTTTAAAGGGCATAATGGAAGGCTTTGAGGGCCTTGAATATAATAACATGAACTTATTTCCTTGTAATTGCCATCGGAAAAAAAGATGGTTAACAGTGCTGACTTAAAGTAGTAATATAAATCAGAATACAAACCTGAACTTAATTTTTTTTTTTCCTTAGGGCCACATGGATAGAAGCTACTGTATTAAATACCATAATGATTTTTTCCACTCATATTTATCTGATGGCATATTGTATCAATATGGAACTCATTATATTTCATGGATTTCATTGTAGGCTTATATTTTGTTTTTATCTGAGGGCATAACAATAACATCCCCTTCTTTAATAGCATAAAAACATGAGTGAGTCCACATGGGAGTAGGCAGAAAGGAAGTTGAAAGGCGATATAACTCATTTTAAAAAATCTCTTCCATTTATCTCATATATCCCATATATCCAAATGTTCAACCATTCCTCTCAGTTTATGTTCCTAAATTTCTTTGGAGCCATCACCTGGAGCTTCAAATTCATTCACACTATCACATTTCAACTCTCAAATAAATCACTAAGTTTAAAACATTAGTCCTCTAACTTGTCTCTCAGATTCCAATACCCAAATACCCATCCACAATACATTTAACATAGCAATGTTTATAAAATAAAAATCTCCTCACATAGGTTTTGGTATTAAAAAAAGAAGCTGTCATGGAAACCACCTATATTACAATTAGCTAGAGTCCATGTTTCTACACTGTACTACAGGTATATTGAAAAGAAATTTTAGGAATGAGAACTTTGACTTTGTTTTGAAATAATCCAAACAGGTGTGTGATTCTTATTCACTCCAAATTTTCAGGTCTATAATAGATGTACCAGATGAAATTCTGCTCCATTTTAGAACATATGCACTTTTTAGGAAAGAATGTCAAATGGAAAAAGGACAGCCTCTTCAAAAAATGGTATTGCGAAAATTGGACAGCCACATGCAGAAAAATGAAATTGGACCATTTCCTTACACCACACACAAAAATAGACTCAAAATAGATGAAAGACCTCAATGTGAGAAAGGAATCCATCAAAATCCTTGAGGAGAACACAAGCAGCACCCTCTTTGACCTCAGCCACAGCAACTTCTTCCTGGGAACATCACCAAAGGCAGAGGAAGCAAGGGCAAAAATGAACTATTGGGATTTCATCAAGATCAAAAGCTTTTACACAGCAAAGGAAACAGTTAACAAAACCAAAAGACAACTGACAGAATGGGAGAAAATATTTGCAAATGACATATCAGTAAAGGGCTAGTATCCAAAATCTATAAAGAGATTAGCAAACTCAATACCCAAAGAACAAGTAATCCAATCAAGAAATAGGCAGAGGACATGAACAGATATTTCTGCAAAGAAGACATCCAGATGGCCAACAGACACATGAAAAAGTGTTCCACATCACTTGGTATCAGAGAGATACAATTCAAAACCACCATGAGATACCATCTCACACCAGTCAGAATGGCTAAAATTAAAACGTTAGGAAATGACAGATGCTGGTGAGGATGTGGAGAAAGGGGAACCATCCTACACTGTTAGTGGGAATGTAAGCTGGTGCAACCACTCTGGAAAACAGCATGCAGGTTCCTCAAAAAGTTGAAAATAGAGCTTCCCTATGACCCAGCAATTGTACTACTGGGTATTTACCCTAAAGATACAAACATAGTGATGGGAAGGGACATGTGCACCCGAATGTTTATAGCGGCAATGTCGACAATAGCCAAACTATGGAAAGAAACTAAATGTCCATCAACAGATGAATGGATAAAGAATAGGTGGTATGTGTGTATATATATACATATATATGTATATGTATATATATACACATACTGCATAGTACTCCATTGTGTATGTATGTGTATATACATACACAATGTATATACACATAGTATTCCATTGTGTATGTATGTGTATATACATACACAATGGAATACTATGCAGCCATCAAAAGAAATTAAATCTTGCCATTTGCGACGACATGGATGGAACTAAAGGGTATTATGCTTAGCGAAATAAGTCAATCAGAGAAAGACAACTATCTCCCTGATATGAGGAAGTGGAGATACATTGTGGGGGTTTAGGGGGTATGAAAAGAATAAATGAAACAAGATCAGATTGGAAGGGAGACAAACCATTAGTGACTCTTAATCTCACAAAACAAACTGAGGGTTGCTGGGGAGAGGGTGGTCATAAGAAGGGGGTGGGTTATGGACACTGGGGAGGGTTGTGCTATAGTGAGTGCTGTGAAGTGCATAAACCTGGCGATTCATAGACCTGTACCCCTGGGGATAAAAATACATTATATGTTTATAAATAATTTAAAAATTAATTTTAAAAAGAATATATGTTTTTTTATAACTTGAAGCCTGTCTTTTTCCTTCCTTATTGAAAGCAATAGACTTATATTTGAAGTGCTTCCTAGAGTCCTAGTGGTAGTCCATGTTGTTATATTGATGTCTGTAAAATTCTATTAAAAGCTTATGATATATATCAATTCAAAAAAAATTATTTTTCGGGAGGTCAGTACCATGTTCTGGAAAATAAAAGAAATTTCATATTTGTGTTGATAACCTAATAGATGACTCACTTTGATCTCTGAATTGAATTATGATAATAAAGAGAAGTAGAAAGGAAAAGATGCACTTCACTGAAAAGTTTGGTTAAAGTATTGCGAGGTGAAAAAATATTATAAAGTGAACTAATTGAAGGTCAGATTAAGTAAACTTGTAAGTCAAAAATTTTATTTACTTTTTTATCTAAGATTTTTTAAAATTAAATTTCCTCTTCATTTTTTGAAAAAAGAGAAAAGTTTTTGGAGTGTGTCCTTGAAGGCTTGTTTCACTTCCTGATTTCTGAGAGCATAAATGAAAGGGTTTAATAAAGGGGCAACCAAGGTGTAAATAACAGTTACACCTTTGGATAAAGTCACCCTTTCCTTTGCTGTTGGCTTTATGTAATTAAAGATACATCTACCATAAGTAATGGAGACTATAATCATATGAGAAGAACAAGTAGAAAAAGCCTTGTTCTTTTCTGAGAAGAGGGGATTTTTAGAATGGTCTTGATAATATATGTGTAAGAAAGAGTCACTAAAAGCAAAGTGACCATGAGTGTTACAATAGCTAAGACAAATGTAAGCAATTCCAAGAAATGAGCTTCAGTGCAGGAAAACTGCAGTATAGGGGAAATATCACACATGAAATGATCAATTCCTCTGGAAGGACAGAAATCCAGTGTTAGTCCCACAGTCAGTGGTGCAAATGAAAGCAGAAAGCCAGCTGTCCATGAACTGAATAGAAGTTGGTAACACACTTTGTTGTTCATAATGATGGGGTAATGGAGAGGTTTGCAGATTGTTACATACCAGTCAAGAGACATGGTATCCAGAAGGTAAAATTCTGTAATTTCTAGTAAGAAGAAAAAGAATAACTGAGATGTACAACCATCATAGGTAATTATTTTGTTTTTAGTCATGATGTTTATCAGGTATCTGGGAATACAGACAGTTGTCAATGAAGCTTCCATGAATGAGAAATTTCGGAGGAAAAAATACATGGGAGTCTTGAGGCGAGGATCTAGCAATGTAAGAATGAGGGTTAAGTTTCCCATCATACTCAATACATAGTTTATAAAGAGAAATATAAAAATCACAATTTGCAATTGTGGGTCATCCGTCAATCCTAGGAGAATGTACTCCATCTCTCTTGACTTATTCCTCATTTCAGATATGAGTCTTATGAAATACACATAGGAAAATAACGCCAGAAATGGAAATAAGGATTTTTTTTTAAAAAGCTACAGAAAAGAAAAATAAAACATAATAAAAATATAAATGAGTTAAAAGGTTGATCCAATTTAGTAATACAGATAATACTTAAAATTATAACGTAGATCAACCTAGGCAGCCTCTAACTTATTGTTCCATTTAAGTAACAGCTATGTTAACACTATTAAATTTTTTTCTTTTTATCTATTTGAACTTAAAAGATAATGTAAATTTTAGCTGATCATTTCCAAATGAGCTGAGTTCTGTTAAAATGTGCTAAATAGAACACAAGGTTGACTTTAAATGTATTTTCTACATTTATATTCTACATCTATGGATTAATATTTTTTGAAAAGTTTTTGTAACACCTAAAAAATTAAAGCAATGTCAATTCACAATGTTTATTCAAAAATAATGCTTAAATATATGTGAAATATAGAAACAATGAGTTATATATTTCTCTATGATTGAAATTTCATGATATATACCATTATTTATTTTTCAACAATGCAGCCCCATTGTTTCTTTGTCTCATTTCACTTAATATTATTTTTCTTTGGTTTCTAACACATCAGTGTTCTCATATAAGTTGCATTCGATCATGAAGTTTTGACGATTGAATCTATGTAAAAATAGAAAAATGCATTACAGTTCAAAAGCCAGTGGATACTACCTGACTTGTACTTGAATTAATGCTTTCACTTATGATCCAGATATTTATTGCAAACTATAAGTGACTTACCATATCTAAGAGACATTGGTATAATTTTCCTCCTATGGGAATATGGTAGAAATGGGTCAAAAATAAATGATAAACATTCTCTCTCTTGGAACATTATAAAAAATTCAATAATTTAAGAGGAAAGTTAATTCCAAAGCTTTTCTCTAGAAGGAGTCTAAAAAAATAATATGCATTCTGGACATGATATGCATCTGATAATATCTTTCACTTTCACTTACACTCATTACAATGGTGACCTAGATATTACAAATAATTCAATTAGAATCTTCTTCCTGGTCAGGTAAGATTCATTTTCCATCTTCTTTTCTTATATTTAAAATGAAGTTAACTGTTTCCATAAAAAATTGTGAATGAAAATATAATGCTCTAAATGAAAATGGATTTTGGGAAATCCCTCATATGAAAGGAACCCCAATTTTTTTTTTACTTTTTTAAAAATTTTTTATTATTTTTTTTTTAATAAACATACAATATATTTTGATCCCCAGGGTAGGTCTGTGAATCGTCAGGTTTACACACTTCACAGCACTCACTATAGCACATACCCTCCCCAATGTCCATAACCCCATCCCCCTTTTCCCAACCTTCCTCCCCCCAGCAACCCTCAGTTTGTTTTGTGAGATTAAGAGTCACTTATGGTTTGTCTCCCTCCCAATCCCATCTTGTTTTATTTATTCTTCTCCTACCCCCTTAACCCCCCATGTTGCATCACCACTTCCTCATGTCAGGGGGAACCCAAATTTTTAACAAGAAATTCTGGCTTCAAATCATGCACTAACAAAAAGGCACAGTTTTATCATTTTGCACATAAGAGACACAGGGGATTAATTAAAATTAAAAAGAAAGAAAAGAGAAAGAAAAAGAATTGGCCCCTGGAGATTAGTGTCAGGAGGAATACCAGTTATATGAAAAAAACAGAATGACAACAACAACAAACCAAAGAAGGAAGGACATAAAAACTACTATGAATTGCTTTAAACACAAAGTGAATTTCTTTAGCTACAAAACAGATAGTCCCCCAAAGAGAATAAGAAATAATTTTAACTCTATACTTAAGTCCAACAAGAATTTCAGATATTCCAGTACCCTGGGACACTGTGACCATTTCTAGACATTAAGAGGGTTTATTTAAAAAGGAAACCTCTCTCTTGCTTTCACAGTCAATGTTGGGAGGATTTCATTAACTTGTGGCGTATGCCCCAAATTGGAGGTATAGGGCAGTACTTAAATTTTTTATTATTTTTAAAAATTTGAAACAATATCAAATATAAAAAAGAAAACCAAAAAATAAGCATGAGGATGCTTTGTTGCACCATTTGATGGTCCATCTGCTGTTCAATATTAGTATGTGTTTATAACAAAAAAAGAATATTCTACTAGATAAGTATGCTATAACCATTAGAGTTAGGACATTAATAATGCTATATTATTAACATGTACTTCCCCAATGCTATTTATGTTTCACTAGTGACTAAAAATTTCCTTTATATAAAAAAAATACAATTTAGAATTACATGCTAATTTAATTACCATAATGTTTTAGTCTCCTTTAATTTGGGAAATTCTGTGATCTTTCCTTAACTTTCAAGAATATATATTGAAAATTCTTTTTTTCTTTTTTCTTTGTCTCTTCTTTTTCTTCTTTAAATTGACTCTAAGTATTTTTTTTTTTAATTTTAAATCAATGTAGTCTACATAGAGGGCTATATTAGTTTCAGGTGTACGATACAGTGATTCATCAATTGTATACCTTACACAGCGCTCTTCAAGATAAGTATGTCTTTTTTTTTTTTAAACATTTTATTTATTTATTTGACAGACAGAGATCACAAGTAGGCAGAGAGGCAGGCAGAGAGAGAAGAGGAAGCAGGCTCCCTACAGAGCAGAGAGCCCGACATGGGACTCGATCCCAGGACGCTGGGATCATGACCTGAGCCGAAGACAGAGGCTTTTAACCACTGAGCCACCCAGGCGCCCCAAGATAAGTATGTCTTAATCCCCTTCACCAATTTCACCCATCCCCTCAGGTTACTGTCACTTTGTTTTTGACAGTTAAGTGTTAATTTTTTGGTATGTCTCTCTCTCTCTCTTTTTTATTTTTTTGTTCACTCTTTTTTTTTGTTTGTTTGATTTTGCCTAAATTCCACGTGTGAGTGATAATCAAGTGTTATTTGTTCTCCTCTGACTGACTTATTTTGCTCAGCATTATACATTCTAGATCCAACCTGATTTGCATTTCTGTAATGATGAGTAATATTGAGCATCTTTTCATGTGTCTGATGCCATGTGGATATGTTCTTCGGAGAAATGTCTACTCAGATCTCCTGCCCATTTGTTAATTGCATTGTTTGTTTTTTAAGTGTTGAGTTGTGTAAGTTCTGTGTATACCTTGAATACTAACCCTTTATCAGATATGTCATTTGCAAATATCTTTTCACTTTTGGTAGTTTGTCTTTAGTTTTGTTGATTGTTTCCATTGCTCTACATATACTTTTTATTTTGATGAAGTCCCAATAGTTTTGTTTTGTTTTTGCTTTTGTTTCCTTGCCTCAAGAAACGTATCAGGAAAAATGTTGCTATAGCCAATGTCAGAGAAACTGTGTTCTCTTCTAGGATTTTTTTTTTTATGGTTTCAGGTGTCACAATTAGGTCTAAACTTTTTTTTCTTTTTTCTTTTCTTTCTTTTTTTTTTTTTTTTGTAAGAAAATCCATTATTTTTGTTTGGTGTAAGAAAGTCATCCAGGGGGCGCCTGGGTGGCTCAGTGGGTTAAAGCCACTGCCTTTTGGAGAGACAAGATGGCAGGGAAGGAGGAGGAGGCACCTTTTCAACCTGTACCCTAAAGTGAACTGATTACTTTCCAAAGAACTCTGATCAACCACGAAATCAGCCTGAGATCAGAATTATACACATCTGGACCTCTACAGGAGCAGAAGATGCCAGTGGGCAGGTAAAGCAGAGTAGGAACATAGGACTGATATCAGAAGATAAACAAAAGGGGAATGGAGCCACCAGAGGCAACCCTTTGGAAAGTAATATCCCAAAACAAGAGTGCCCTGCATCTGGGGACCAGCATTAACTTGGAGTCTGGTAGAAAGCACTCAAAAAGAGCAAAGGATCATGGGGGGGCAGTCTGTGGGAATCAGGGTGGTTAGGGACAGCTTTATTCCCCAAACCTGGACAGCCACCCCTGGCGCAGAGCCAGAGAGAGTGGGGCAGAGAAACCAGGTCTTGGTCCCTGAGCCACCAGTTCACCTGAGAGCATGTGGGGTCCGGCTCCCATGAGGCGCTGGGAACCTCGCAGGCCGGCAGAAGCACAGCCTTATTGCAGTCCCCACGCGAGTGCCCTGCTGTACTATCAGAGTCTGAGTCGCGCCCCGCGCCATCCCCTGAGAGGGATGCGCTCAGGCGCCAACCTGGTGCTCTTGGACCAGAAAGACCAGGAACTGCCAGCCTGGGCCAGCGGGAAAATCTCAGTGTGCAATCACTGCTTGGAACCTCTCTGGCAGTCCTGAGCTACCCAGACAGCTGCCGCTGCCGGTGGTTTGGGGTACAAGCAAAAAATCCTGCATCTCCAGGGACCATGACTCAGAAGCTGCTCTGCCAGCGGCTAAGGGGGAATTTATTTGGGCTCTGCAGCCAGACTGAGGCTTCTCTCTGAGAGGGAGGTCAGGGTGCAGTTTGCTTCCCTCTAAACCTACAAAAACCATCAAAAGCGTTCAAAGCAAGAGAGAAAAACAAAAGTGAATAAACATATAAACCTCCAGAGAACAAAAGCCTGAAAAACCAGTTTCCTCAGAGCCCACCCCCTTCAACGGGGTGGGAGGACTTAACTCAGAGAACACCATTGACTGAAAACCCACGTGGCAGGCCCCTCCCCCAGAAAACCAACCAGGAAAGAAAAAAAAAAAAAGACAACAAGAGAACAACTACCACTACTTCATAGGACAACATTTATTTTTAATTCGTTCCCACTATTATGGCTCACTTTTTTTTATATAGATAATTTTTTAACCTTTACAATCACAGTGAGATGTCCAGTACATCAAATTCCATAATAACATTCTAACCTGAACTTTTTGATACATACACCTGTGTTTTCCTTTTGCATTTCTATTTTTAAATTTCTTTTTTTTTATTTTAGTTTAGTTTATTCCTTTTTTAATTTTTATTTTCTAATATTCATATAGAGTTAAACATCAAGGTAATCCCCTTTCTCCAATCAATGCTACCCCTATAAGTAAACCAATTTTTAATCCTCCTTTATCTTAAGAAAGTTGAGTCCTTTAATAAAGATATCAAGATACATCCAGGAAGAATGAAACAACCTTCCTCACCCACACTGAGAATTTATAACCACTCTCCCATCTTTTACTTCCACCAGTGTTTCTGAGTTTTTGTGTTTTTCCTGATAGTAAATAAATCTTACACTTGGGGTTCTTTTTGACGAGGTTCTTCCTTTATTTGCCTATATATATATTTTTTTCACTCTTGTCATATACTTTAATCAATCTTTTTGTTTGTCTAATTTTGTTTGTATACTTCATAAATCTTACCTTGGGGCCCATTTGGCTGAACCTTCTCTTTTATCTTCCCTCTCTTTTCTGTCTCTCTCTCTCCCCCTTTTTTTATTTTCTTTTCCTTTTCTATTTTCTCTCATTTGGGTGGGGAATCCTGATTGCTCAGAAGGATTCCAGGGTGCACCTTGACTGCACCACGATTGATACATCCAGCTACATCCATTCAGCCATCTCTCACCAAAATGACTAGGAGGAGGAATGCCCAACAGAAGAAAAAAAAAACAGAGGATGGGCCTTCTGCAACAGAGCTAATGGCTATCAACATAGACAAAATGTCGGAAAGAGAATTCAGGATAACAATTATCCAGGCAATAGCTAGGTTGGAGAAAGCCATGGATGACTAAACAAAATTAATTAGGGCCAAACTGAAGGGGACCAGAGATGATGTTCACAATGTTAGGGCAGAGCTGAAAGCTACCAGGGATGAGGTTCACAATGCTCTCAATGAGTTCCAATCTAATCTAAATTCTCTCAAAGCTAGGGTAACTGAGACAGAAGATAGAATTAGTGATCTGGAGGACAAACAGATAGAGAGAAAGTATCAAGAGAAAGCCTGGAACAAACAGCTTAGAAGCCATGAAAACAGAATCAGGGGAATAAATGATGCCAAGAAATGTACTAACATCAGAATTATTGGAATCCCTGAAGGGGAGGAGAAAGAAAGAAGTCTAGAAAATATACTGGAACAAGTTCTTCATGAAAAATTTCCCAAACTCGCGAATGGAACCAGCGTTCATGTACTAGAGGCCAAACAGTCTCCACCCAAGATTATAGATTCCAGAAAAACATCAAGGCACCTGATACTCAAATTGAGGAACCATGATTGTGAATATAATCTCTTGAAACCCATTAAGACAAAGAGGCTGCTTACTTACAGAGGAAAGCCCATCAGAATAATGTCAGACCTGTCCACAGAGACCTGGAAAGCCAGAAAAGGCTGGCAAGATATATTCAGAGCACTAAATGAGAAGAACATGCAGCCAAGAATACTTTATCCAGCAAAACTGACAGTCAAATGGATGCAGAGTTAAAGAGTTTCCAAGACTGGCAAGGCTTAAAAGACTATGCAACCACCAAGCTGACACTGCAGGAAATATTAAGGGGGGGTTCTATAAAAGAGGAAAAATCCCAAGAATAGCATTGAACAGAAATATCGAGACAATCTACAGAAAGAAAGACTTCAAAAGTAACACGAGGTCAATAAAAACGTATCTATCAATAATCACTCTCAATGTGAATGGCCTAAATGTGCCCATAAAATGCACAGGGCTGCAGATTGGATAAAATGACAGGACCCATCCATATATTGTCTACAAGAGACCCATTTTGAACCTAAAGATACACCCAGACTGAAAGTGAAGGGATGAAGAATCATCTTTCATGCCAATGGGCCTCAAAAGAAGGCTGGGGTAGCGATTCTCATATCAGACAAATTAGATTTTAAACTAAAGACTATAGTCGGAGATACAGAAGGACACTACATAATTCTTAAAGGGACTATCCACCAAGATGATCTAACAATTGTAAATATCTGTGCCCCCAATATGGGAGCCAATTACATAAAAAAACTATTAATCAAGATAGTCATACTAATATGAATACATTAATAGTAGGAGATTGTAACACGCCTCTCTCAGAAATAGATCATCAAAGCAGAAAATCAATAAAGAAACAAGAGCATTAAATGACACATTGGATCAGATGGACAACATAGATATACACAGAACATTCCTTCCTAAACAACAGCATACTCATTCTTCTCAAGTGCACATAGAACCTTCTCAAGAATAGACCACATACTGGGTCACAAATCAGGACTCAACCAATACCAAAGACTGAGATTATTCCCTGCATATTCTCAGATCACAATGCTTTGAAACTGGAGCTCAATCATAAGGAAAGGTTCAGAAGGAACTCCAACACCAGGAAGCTAAAGACCACCTTGCTTAAGAATGCTTGGATCAATCAAAAGATCAAAGAAGAACTGAAACAATTCATGGAAACCAATGAGAATGAAGACACTTCAGTCTAAAACCTATGGGGTACAGGAAAAAAATAGAAAAATCCATAATACACCAGCTGTCTCTCCACCTTAAAGAACTGGAGAATCAACAACAAATCAAACCAACTCCACACATAAGAAAGGAAATCATCAAGATTAGAGCTGAGATCAATGACGTAGAAACCAGAGGTACAGTAGAACACATCAATAAAATTAGAAGCTATTTTTTTGAAAGAATCACTAAGATCGATAAACCACTGGCCACACTAATCTAAAAGAAAAGAGAGAAAGCCCAAATTCATAAAATTATGAATGAAAAGGGAGATCACAATGAACACCAAGGAAGTAGAAACAATCATCAGAAGTTATTATCAAGTTATATGCCAATAAGCTAAGCAACCTAGATGAAATGGATGCATTCCTGGAAAACTATAAACTCCCACAATTGAACCAGAAAGAAATTGACAACCTGAATAGACCCATATCTAGTAATGAGATTGAAGCAGTGATCAAAAACCTACCAAAAAACAAGAGCCCAGGACCTGAAGGATTCCCCGGGTAATTCTACCAAACTTTCAAAGAAGAAATAACACCTATTCTCCTGAAGCTGTTTCAAAAAATTGAAGCAGAAGGAAAACTTCCAGACTCTTTCTATGAAGCCAGAATTACCTTGATTCCCAAAACAGGCACAGACCCTACCAAAAAGGAGAATTTCAGACCAATATCACTGATGAATATGGATGCTAAGATACTCAAAAAGTTCCTAGCAAACAGGATCCAATAGCACATTAAAAAGTTTATCCACCATGACCAGGTGGAATTCATTCCTGGGCTACAAGGATGGTTCAACATTCACAAATCAATGTGATAGAACAAATCATTAAAAGAAGGGAGAAGAACCACATGGTCCCTCTCAATTGATGCAGAAAAAGCATTTGACAAAATCCAGCATCCGTTCCTGATGAAAACGCTTCAAAGTATAGGGATAGAGGGAACATTCCTGAAACTCATCAAATCTATCTATGAAAGACCCACAGCAAATATCATCCTCAATGGGAAAAAGCTTGCAGCCTTCCCGTTGAGATCAGAAACACAACAAGGATGCCCACTCTCACCACTCTTGTTCAACATAGTATTAGAAGTCCTAGCAACAGCAATCAGACAACAAAGAGAAATAAAAGGTATCCAAATTGGCAAGAAAGAAGTCAAACTCTCTCTCTTCGCAGATGACATGATCCTTTACATGGAAAACCCAAAAGAATCCACCCCCAAACTACTAGAACTCATACAGCAATTCAGCAATGTGGCAGAATAAAAAGTCAATTTACAGAAATCAGTGGCTTTCTTATACACTAACAGTGAAAATACAGAAAGGGAAATTAGAGAATTGATTCCATTTATTATAGCACCAAGAACCATAAGATACCTGGGAATAAACCTAAACAAAGAGGTAAAGGATCTGTACTCGAGGAACTACAGAACACTCATGAAAGAAATTGAAGAAGACACAAAAAGATGGAAGGTCATTCCATGCTCTTGGATCAGAAGAATAAACATTGTTAAAATGTCTACACTGCCTAAAGCAACCTATACTTTTAATGCCATTCTGATCTAAATCCCACCAGTATTTTTCAAAGAGCTGGAGCAAACAATCCTAAAATTTGTATGGAATAAGAAGAGACCCCGAATCGCTAAGGAAATGTTGAAAAACAAAAATGAAACTGGGGGCATCACGTTATCTGATTTCAAGCTTTACTACTAAGCTGTGATTACCAGGACAGCATGGTACTGGCATAAAAACACACATATAGACCAGTGGAACAGAGTAAAGAGCCCAGATATGGACCTTCAACTCTATGGCCAAATAATTTTCGACAAAGCCGGACAAAATATACAGTGGAAAAAAGACAGTCTCTTCAATAAATGGTGCTGGGAAAACTGGACAGCTATAAGTAGAAGAATGAAACTCGACCATTCTCTTACACCGTACACAAAGATAAACTCAAAATGGATAAAAGACCTCAACATAAGACAGGAATCCATTAGACTCCTAGAGTAGAATATAGGCAGTAACCTCTTCGATATCAGCCACAGCAACTTCTTTCAAGATATGTCTCCAAAGGCAGAGAAAACAAAAGCGAAAATGAACTTTGGGGACTTCATCAAGATCAGGAGCTTCTGCAAAGCAAAGGAAACAATTAACAAAGCAGAGGCAACCCACGGAATGGGAGAAGATATTTGCAAATGACAGTACAGACAAAAGGTTGATATCCAGGATCTATAAAGAACTCCTCAAACTCAACACACAGAAAAGAGACAATCATATCAAAAAAAGGGCAGAAGATATGAACAGACTCATCTTTCATGAAGACATACAAATGGCTATCAGACACATGAAAAAATGTTCATCATCACTAGCCCTCAGGGAGATTCAAATTAAAACCACATTGAGATATCTCCTTACACCAGTTAGAATGGCCAAAATTAGCAGGACAAGAAACAGCATGTGTTGGAGGGGATGTGGAGAAAGGGGAACCCTCTTCCACTGTTGGTGGGAATGCAAGTTGGTGCAGCCACTTCGGAGAACAGTGTGGCACTTCCTCAAGAAATTAAAAATAAAGCTTCCCTAGGACCCTGCAATTGCACTACTGGGTTTTTACCCCAAAGATACAGATGTAATGAGAAGAAGGGTCATATGTACCCCTATGTTTATAGCAGCAACGCCACGGTCATCAAACTGTGGAAAGAACCAAGATGCCCTTGAAAGGACGAATGGATAAAGAAGATGAGGTCCATATACACTATGGAGTATTATGCTTCCATCAAAAAGGATGAATACCCAATTTTTGTAGCAACATGGACGAGACTGGAAGAGATCATGCTGAGTGAAATAAGAGAAGCAGAGAGAGTCAGTTATCATATGGTTTCATTTATTTGTGGAGCATAACAAATAGCATGGAGGACATGGGGAGTTAGAGAGGAGAAGGGAGTTGAGGGATATTGGAAGGTGAGGTGAACCATGAGAGACTATGGACTCTGAAAAACAATCTGAGGATTTTGAAGTGGCGGGTTTGGGAGGTTGGGGGAACTAGTTGGTGCGTATTGGAGAGGGCACGGATTGCATGGAGCACTGGGTGTGGTGCAAAAACAATGACTGCTGTTACGCTGAAAATAGATTTAAAAAAAAATTTAAAAATACGTAAAAAAATAAAAGCCAAAAAATAAAATAAAAAAATACAAGCAAACAAACAACAAAAAAAACCTCTTCCTTCTGCTCTGGTCAAGATTCAGTTCCTGGGATTGAGCCCAGCATCAGGCTCTCTGCTTATCAGGGAGCCTGCTTCCTCTCTCTCTCCTCCTGCCTCTCTGTCTACTTGTGATATCCTCTGTCAAATAGATAAATAAAATCTTAAAAAAAAAAGTCATCCAGTTTCATTATTTTTCATATAGTTTTCCAGTTTTCACAACCCCATTGGTAGAAAAGATTGTCTTCCTACTGCATACTTTTGCCTCCTTTGTCAAAGAGTAATTGAATCATGGGTTTATTTCTGGGCCTTTTTTTGTCTTCCATTGATCTATGTGTCTACTTTCCTGACAGTGCCATATTCTTTTGATTATTATAGCTTTGGGATATAACTTGAAGTCTGAAATTGTGATAACTCCAGGTTTTTTTTTTTTCCTTTCCTAGATTCCTTTGGCGATATATATATATATATATATATATATATCACTACCACTAGATATCTATCTATCTATCTATCTATCTATCTATCTATCTTAGTGGTTTCACTCACATTTTAAGCTTTTTTCCTAATATTGTGAAAAATGTGGTTAGTATTTTGATAGAGACTGCTTTAGATGTGAAGATTGCTTTGGGTAGCATAGAGGTTTTAACAATATTTAGTCTTCCAACCCATCAGGATGGAGTATCTTGCCATTTGTTTGTGTTCTCTTCAGTTTATTTCATTAGGCTTTCATAGTTTTCTGAGTACAGGTCTTTTATCTCTTTGATTAAGTTTGTTCCTTAGTATCTTATTTTTAGGGTAGTTGTAAATGAGGTTGTTTTCTTAATTTCTCTTTCTGTTGATTCCATATTTGTATATAGAAATACGACAGATTTCAGTACATTGATTTCTTATCCTGTGATCTTAGTGAATTCATTTATCAATTCTAGTAGCTTTGGAGTTTTTTGCAATTTCTCCATACAGTGTCATGTTATTTGCAAAGAGTGAGTTTTACTTCCTCACCAATTTACCTGATGTTTATTCCTTTTTCTTGTCTGATTGTTGTGGTTAGGACATCCAGTACTATGTAGAATAAATGTGGTGAGTGGATATCCTTGTCATGCTTTTGACCTTTGGGGAAAAGCTCTCAGTTTTTTTCCCATTGAGAGTCATGTTAGTATTGGGTTTTGTATAGGGCCTTTATTTTGTTGAGGTATGTTCCTTTTACATCTATTTTTTTGAGGGTTTTATTATGAATGAGTATTGTACTGTCAAGTGCTTTTTTTGCATCTATTGAAATGACTTTGATTTTTATCTTTTTCCTTGCTCATGTGATGTATGATGTTGATTGCTTTGCAAAAATTGAAACATGCTTCCATCTCAGGAATAAATTCCACTTGACCATGGTGAATACTTTTTTAAAGGTATTTTTGGATTTGATTTGGTAATATGGTGTTGAGGATTTTTGAATCTACGTTCATCAGAGATATTGGCCTCTAATATTCTTTTTTGTAGTGTCTGTATCTGATGTTGGTATTGCAAGAATACTGGTCTCATAGAACGAATTTGGGAAGCTTTCCTTCCTGTTCTTCTTCTTGGAAAAGTTTGAAAAGAATAGGTCTTAACTTTTCATTAAATGTTTGGTAGAATTCACCTGTGAAGCCTTTGGTCCTGAACTTTTGTTTGTTGGGATTTTTCAAATTATTGATTCAATTCTATTGCTCATAATTGGTCTGTTCAAATTTTCTATTTCTTCCTGTTTCAGTTTTCATAGTGTGTATGTTTCTAGAAATTTATTCATTTCATTTAGGTTGCCCAATTTTTTGGCATGTAATTTTTCATAATATTCTTTTAAAATTCTTTGTATTTCTGTGATGTCAGCTTTTTTTTTTTTTAATTGATGAGTGTGACTAAGGGCTTATCAATTTAATTGATTATTTCCAAGAACTAGCTACTGGTTTCTATTTTTTTTTCTTTTAGCTTCTGTTTTGTTTATCTCTGCTCAAAACTTTATTTCCTTCCTTCCACTGCACTTATGTTTTACTTATTCTTTTTTTCTGGTTTCTTTACAAGTAATGGCAGGTTGTTTGAGATTTTTCTTGCTTCTTTATGTTGGTTTGTGCTGGTATAAACTTCCTTTTTAAAACCACTTTTGCTGTATCTCAGAGGTTTGAACCATTATATTTCATTCTCATTGTCTCCAAAATTTTTGATTTCTTGTGTGCTATCTTGTTTGCCCCTTTTATTATTTAGTAGCATGTTATTTAACTTCCATGTATTTATGTTATTTCTAGGACTTTTTTGTGGCTGATTTCTAGTTTCATAGCATTATGGCATAAAAGATGCATGGTATGACTTCAATCTTTTTGAATAGGTTGATACTATTTTTCTCACCAAGTTTGTGATCTATTCTGCAGAACATTCAATGTGCACTTGAAAAGAATGTATATACTGATGTTTTAGGATGGAATATTATGAATATTCCTGTTACAATCCTCTAGTCCAATGTGTCATCAAAGCCACTATTTTCTTGTTGACTTTCTGTCACTATGATCTATCCAATTATGTAAATAGGGTGTGAAAGTCCCTTACTGCTATTGTATTACTCTTGATTAGTTCCTGTATGTTTCTTACTCACTCCTTTGTGTTTTGGTTGCTCCCATGTTGGGATTGTAGAATAAATATCTACAATCGTTATATCTTCTAGTTGGATTGTTCCTTTTAGAACTATCTAGTGTCTTTTGTGTCCTGTTACAGTCTTTGTTTTAAAGTCTATTTTGTCTGGTATGAGTATACCCCAGATTTCTTTTCACAACCATTTGCATGATGAATATTTCTCCAAACTCTCACTTTAAATGTGCATGTGTCTTTTTGCCTGAAATGAGTCTCTTAAGGACAGCATATAGATGGGGCTTGCTTTTTAATCCATTCCATCACTCTGTGTATTTGATTGGAGAGTTGAATCCATTTACATTTATTGTAATTATTGATAGATGCACTTTTTGCCATTTTGTTTCTTGTTTTGTGATTGTTTTTGTAGTTCTTCTCTGTTCCTTTCTTATCTTCTCTCCTGTTCTAATGGCCCTCTTTAGTTATCTACTTAGATTCCTTCCTTGTTATTTCTGGCTCATCTATTACCGGTTTTTAGTTTGTGATTACCATTAGCTTTGTGTAATGGTAATATGTTCTCCTGTGCTTCTTTAATCCTTGTAGTGATTATATCTACTCTGTTTACATCTTCTGCATATAGCAGTCTATATTAAGTGTCAGTCACTTATGTTTCAATGCATTCGTAACTCCCTCTCACATTTTAGGAATGTGGTGTCATTCATTACATTCTTTCATTTGTGAGTCCCTGACTGATTTTTACAGATACATTTATTTTTACTGCTTTTGCCCTTTTTACTATTTTCCTCTTACTTAAGGTCTTTGTTTTCCACTCAAAAGAGTCCCCTTTAACATTTCTTGGGCAGCTGGTTGAGTTGTCATAAACTCCTTTAGCTTTTGTCTGGGAAACTCTATCTCCTCTTCTATTCTGAATGTTATCCTTGATGGATAGAATATTCTGTGCTTATATTTCCTGGCCCCTGTCAAGTCTGCTTGCACCCTGCCAGGCTTGTGGATAAGATGGATAAGAATATTCTTAGCTCTAGGTTTTTCTGTTTGTTTGTTTGTTTGTTTGCTTTGTTTTTGTTTTTGTTTTCTTTTAGCCCTGTGAATATATCATGCCACTTTATTCTGGCCTGCAAAATTTCTGCTGAATCATCAGCTCATAGCCTCTTAGGGGTTCTTTCATATATTACTGTCTTCCTTTCTCTTGTTTGCTTTAAAATTCTTTCTTAATCACTACTTTTTGCAATCTCAATTAGTATGTATTTTTGTGTGGACCTCCTTGGGTTGATTTTTTGGGGGTATCTCTGTGTCTCTTAAGTGTGGATTTCTGTTTCCTACCCCAGATTCAGGAAGTTTTCAGTTAATATTTCTTCAAATGAATTTTCTTCTCCCTTTTCTTTCTTTTCCTTCTGAGATCCCTATAATGTGAATGTGATTACACTTGTGGAGTCGCTGAGTTCCCTTAGTCTATTCTTATTTTGTGTGTGTGTGTTTGTGTGTGTGTGTGTGTATGTGTGTTTTTTCCATCTGCTCAGCTTGATAACTTTCCATTACTCTGTCCTTCAGATCACCAATGTTGGTTGACTTCCTCTAGTCTGTTGCTTATTCCATGCAGTGTTTTTATTTTTTTTTATTTTTTTTTAAATTTTATTTATTTATTTGACAGAGAGAGAGAGATCACAAGTAGGCAGAGAGAGGCAGAGAGAGGAAGGGAAGCAGGCTCCCTGCCTAGCAGAGAGCCCGATGTGGGGCTTGATCCCAGGACCCTGGGATCATGACCTGAGCTGAAGGCAGAGGCCTTAACCCACTGAGCCACCCAGGCACCCCAGCCATGCAGTGTTTTTAAATTTCATTTATTTTGTTCTTAAACTCTGATTATTTCCTTTTAATGATTTTGTTAAGGATCTCCCTGAGGGTCTCCACTCTTTTCTCAAGTCTAGTAAGTATCTTTATGATATAACTTGAAATTCTATATCAGGCTTATTACTTATCTCCATTTCATTTAGGTCTCTTGCTGTAGTTTTGTTCTGGTCTTTCATCTCAGATATATTCCTCTGCCTCATCATTTTCTCTTATTTTCTATTTCTTTGTGTTAGGAAAGTCTGCTACCTCTCTTGCTTTTAACAGTAATCGCTTTATGAAGAGAAGATCCTGTATGCCCTGAGGGGATTGTCCCCTATTCACTGGAACCTAGATAAGGGGGGGGGGCTCCTATCTGTGCTCCATGTATCTTGCTATTGTATGTTGGCCACTTTTTCCTTCACTCCAATCATCTTAGTGGCTCTCCTTGCCTCTTGTGGGCAGTGTTGTCTCCCTGTGGTTTTAGTGGATCAATCTGGGGCTACCTTGTGCTGAATTTAGTCAGACCAGGTGTTTGTCAGAGATGCAGTAGCACCATACTGCTAGGTGATTTCCCTGTGCTGTCCCCTGAGAAGCTTTCATTGGCGGGTGGGGCCTGCAATCAGTCCAACTGTCTTCTCCCAGCCCACTGCTAGGGGTGATTCTGAGGGATGTGTGCTTATATTTCCTTGACTCCAGGGCACTTTGGAGTGGTACTGGCCCCTGTCAAGTCTGCTTGCACCCTGCCAGGCTTGTGCCTGGTTTGAATGGGCTCTGGCCAAGAACACATTGGAGGGAGTGGGGCATGCAATGTCTGCAAAGTTTACATGCTAGTGAAAGAGGACATGTTGCCATTTACAATCAGAGTACTTAATGAATGATATAAATTTAGTGCCTATAAGTTAGCTGTTCCTATGGATTGTCTCTGTTCCTCTCTAGTCCTTATTACCTCCTGCCTCTTCTATGATTGGGATATTATTTTGCTTATGGAATCACCGAGTTCCCTATGTCTACCTTAGTGATCAACTAGCTTTCTCCCCCCTCTTCTTTTCAGGTTCATTATTTTCCATATTCTTACCTGCTATATCACATATGTTCTCCTGTGCTTCTTTAATCCTTGTAGTGATTATATCTACTCTGTTTACATCTTTGATGTAGCATTTTGTTTGTTTGTTTGTTTGTTTTTTTAATTTCAGCCTGACTAGTTTTTAGATCTCTGCAGCAAGGGTTTCTCTCATGTCTTGTATTCTTTTTTCAAGTCCTTCTAGTAGTCTTATGACTGTAGATCAAATTCTTGTTCAGATATTTTCCTTGTATCTGCTTTGAGCAAGTTTCTGGCTGTGATATCTTCCTGACCTTTCTTTAGGGGAGAATTCCTCCATTTTGTCATCTTGGCTAAGTTTCTATCTTTTGCATGTTATAAAATGTTGTTACCTCTGAGTAGTGCTAAATTAAAAAAAGGTCATACAAAAAAAAAAAATGTCATACAGTGTCCAGGGCCTGGCACTTTGGGAAGTGTTTCTGGTGTATGCTCTGTGCACTCTGCTGTTGTGTTTAGGCTGTTCTCTCCCACTGGTCAATCCTCTGCAGAGTCCCTTCTTGCTTGCAGTGGGGAGTGTTTTGGCCATTATCTAGGTATGCATTGATTTGTTTGTTGAAAAAGCCTAGGAAAAAAGCAAAGAAAGAAAAAGAAAAAAAAAAGTTTTATGTGTGGAGAAGGCTGATCCAAAAAGAAAAGGAAGCAGAACAACAACAACAACAAAAAATAGACACTCAAAAATACTATAGACTGATTCCAAAGTGTCGGACTCCGGTAGGTTTTGTGGGCTGACAGGCACGAGGAGAGCGTCCGGGCCAGCCGGTAGCTCCCCTTGGGGCTGAGCGGGATGGCGAGTGTCCCGAGTCCAGGCGCATTAACAAACCACACCAGACTCGGGGATCTGTCGAAGCAGGATCTCACTTTATTGACCGGGGTTGCAGCTTATATTGGGTAGGGGATGGGAAATGAGGTCAGCGGGGAGAGAGCCTATGGGGTTTGGTTACGTAGTCAGTAACTGGGTAGGGTGTGTTGGGTGAGAGGAGGAAATATCAGAGATATGCGGAACCGAAACCGCCACGTTGGCGCCAATACTGCCACGGTGGCGCCTTTTCTAGCCAGAAGAGAAGGCAGGCCAGCACCATCTTTGCTGTGCCCAACACCAAAGAAATAGGAAAAAAAGGGAAAACAGAAGAAGAAAAGAAAAAAGCATCCTGAACAAAAGTAAAATAGAACTAAATTAAAATGAGAAAAGGAAATAAAAACCAAACAAAAACTGTAAGCCTGATTCCAGAAGAAAAATAAAAAATAAAATAAAATAAAGAAGACAAAAAAAAAAAAATACTGCTCAGTCCTATTTTCACCAGAAGTGAAGGGGATACATTGGGATAATTTGTTCAGTAGATTTGGTGAATGCAGCATCCTGCCTGTTTTGCTCCTCTGTGTGGGAGGGTGGGAGGCCCACTGAGCTGGGTCTATCCAAAAGACACTACAGGAGCTCCATTCCTTACCTCTGCCTACTTCTGGAGGCAACTGGTGTTCTTTGGTTTATGGTCACATTATCAAATCTCTACCTTTGTGTTTAGATTGCTTTCTCTTATTTCTGTCTCAAATATCTCTCTGCCTCTCTTTTAATAAGGATACTTGTAGTTACATTTAAAACATATGTGGATAGGGGTGCCTGAGTGGCTCAGTGGGTTAAAGCTTCTGCCTTTGGCTCAGGTCATGATCCCAGGGTCCTGGGATCAAGCCCCACATCATGCTCTCTGCTCAGTGGGGGGCCTGATTCCTCCTCTCTCTCATCCTGCCTCTTTGCCTACTTGTGATCTCTGAGTGTCAAATAAATAAATAAAATCTTAAAACAAAACAAAACAAAAAAACTATGTGGATAAACCAGGATAACCTCTCCATTTTAAGATCTTTAACCTGATCATATCTGCAATGACTTTTTTTTTTTTTAATTGGGTAATATTTGCAGGTTCCAGAGATTAGGTCTTCTTATTTTAGGAGGCCATTATCAGTCTACCACTTTCAGCTACATTATCATCACCATCTCTTCACCAGCAGATTATTATTCTCATTATTCTGGTTACTTACCTTTATGAGTTTGCTAAGAGGACATTGATTATTATGGTGACCAGGGTCATGGACAGAGATGTAAAGTTAAAATTCTTATGATCTATTTTTTAGAAGTCAATGTTTTAGAAATAATATATCCTGATTCATAGCATGAAAATTGTTTTATATAATTCTCCAAGTTTGTTTCTTTAGCTTTATATTCCATAGCATGTTAATTAAATTGACAAATTATACTGTACATTGACTACTACTAAGTGCTATACACAGTACAAATATCTTCTCACCACGTTAAAACAACTCCATAATATAAGAATGCTCTTATCATCTTCTTTTAGTCAAGTAGGAAATAAATGCCGGAATGATCAACCAATTTGACTGTTACAATATAACTAAGTAGTTTGGAGCTGAGATTGAAAAATGAAGATTTTCAAATAGTCTACTCATGGCTATTATATGGATTCATATTTTCTTGCAAACTAGTAGTTTTTTAGTAGCATTTATTATAGTTTTTCAAATTCTAAATAGATTATGTGAAATCAGACAAATGTATGACTATGAAAAACAAGGAAGTTGTTGTCACAACATAGAGGTAATTCCTTTCTAGGTGTATCTGTAGCTCAATGAATCACATACAAAACAAGGCCAAAACAAAAAAAACAAAAAAAAAAAAAAAAAGAAAGAAAGAGAAACTCACCAAACCAAATGAATATATTAAGGATATAGTTTGTTTTCTTTTAATAAAAAAAAATCAGTATTAGAGTTATCTGCAAAATTTGAATATGCATATTGTGTTCAAAATTATTAGAGAATGGTTATTTATTTATTTACTTATTTTTAAAGATTTTATTTATTTATTTGACAGATAGAGATCACAAGTATGAAGAGAGGTAGGCAGAGAGAGAGAGGAGGAAGCAAATTCCCTGCTGAACAGAGATGTGGGGCTCGATCCCAAGACCTTGAGATTATGATCTGAGCCAAAGGCAGAGCTGCTTAACCCACTGAGCCACCCAGGTGTTCCGAGAATGGTTAATTAAAACCTGATACTTGGTACACTGATTAATGTAGAAAAAAAAAAAAAAAAGAGTATGTTGAATTTAAATATGAATCTGTTCCAGTCAAGTATGTTATTTACTTGGAGTTTATAAGCTTGTCAATAAAATGAGTAGGTCCTTGAGGGAATTTTCAGAAGATTGTGAAAGGGCAAGCACCTGGAATCTGTCTCCCCACCTAGACAATATTTCCACTGGTAATATCTGTCTGATATAATCAGTTTAGAGCTCTAGGGTTTAGTGAAGTCCTGTAACTTCCAGAGGAAGGCTGGGATGATAAGTTACTGTTAATTTTGGTAATTTTAGATCTTAGCACAGTAGCAGTGACCCATTCCATGGCTCCAGCTGAGGAACTGAATATTTAATTTTTAATTTAATGTTTATTACTTTAAGTGTGTATATCCACTGTGGCCTGTGGCTATCCTACTGGTCAGCACACATCTAAGTAATCTTACTAGTAGTCTAATAAAAAGAAGTCAAGTCACATCCAAATATATTTGGTAGATTATTGAGATAGAATTAACTACATTAATTAACTACTTTAATTAACTGCCCTCCTCTATTTAGTTCCTTGCACACTTGTTACTGCCTCAGTTGTTGCCTGGAGACTAAGGAAATGAAAAAGTTCTGGAAAGGTAGCAGCTATCAGGTGATGGACCATCTGGACTATGCAACAAATGAAGAAAACCCTGTGACTGCTGGGGAACAGATTGTTCAAAAATAATATTATGTAGACCTGCAATAATGTGTCAGTTGATTTTCTACCAATAGAGTTTGACTTTCTAAATTGACTTTTGAATTGACAATCTTAATGAATCTTCAGTGATATCCTTGCAAATATATATTTTTAAAAGCTGGTACTGACAATTACATCAAATAATTGAAAAACATTTGCTTTTAACTATGTTAAAGTTGTGCCTTCACATTAAATAAAAGCATATGGTCTGTGTAAAAAAAAAAATTACATATATGCTTAGTCTTAAAAGAAGTATGGATGTCCTGTATCACTGATAAAATCACTGGTCCTTTTTCTCACCAATAATAAATAACTTTATTTTTTTTAATTTTTTTATTTATTTTTTCCAGTGTAATCTCATTTTTTTTTTAATTTTTTATTTTTTATAAACATATATTTTTATCCTCAGGGGTACAGGTCTGTGAATCACCAGGATTACACACTTCACAGCACTCCCCAAATCACATACCCTCCCCAATGTCCATAATCCCACCCCCTTCTCCCAAACCCCTCCCCCCAGCAACCCTCAGTTTGTTTTGTGAGATTAAGAGTCACTTATGGTTTGTCTCCCTCCCAATCCCATCTTCTTTCATTTATTCTTCTTCTACCCACTTAAGCCTCCATGTTGCATCACCACTTCCTCATATCAGGGAGATCATATGATAGTTGTCTTTCTCTGCTTGACTTATTTCGCTAAGCATGATACACTCTAGTTCCATCCATGTTGTTGCAAATGGCAAGATTTCATTTCTTTTGATGGCTGCATAGTATTCCATTGTGTATATATACCACATCTTCTTGATCCATTCATCTGTTGATGGACATCTAGGTTCTTTCCATAGTTTGGATATTGTGGACATTGCTGCTATAAACATTCGGGTGCATGTGTCCCTTTGGATCACTACATTTGTATCTTTAGGGTAAATACCCAATAGTGCAATTGCTGGGTCATAGGGCAGTTCTATTTTCAACATTTTGAGGAACCTCCATGCTGTTTTCCAGAGTGGCTGCACCAGCTTGCATTCCCACCAACAGTGTAGGAGGGTTCCCCTTTCTCCGCATCCTCGCCAGCATCTGTCATTTCCTGACTTATTGATTTTAGCCATTCTGACTGGTGTGAGGTGATATCTCATTGTGGTTTTGATTTGTATTTCCCTGATGCCGAGTGATATGGAGCACTTTTTCATGTGTCTGTTCGCCATCTGGATGTCTTCTTTGCAGAAATGTCTGTTCATGTCTTCTGCCCATTTCTTGATTGGATTATTTGTTCTTTGGGTGTTGAGTTTGCTAAGTTCTTTATAGATTCTGGACACTAGTCCTTTATCTGATATGTCGTTTGCAAATATCTTCTCCCATTCTGTCAGTTGTCTTTTGGTTTTGTTAACTGTTTCCTTTGCTGTGCAAAAGCTTTTGATCTTGATGAAATCCCAGTAGTTCATTTTTTCCCTTGCTTCCCTTGCCTTTGGCGTTGTTCCTAGGAAGATGTTGCTGCGGCAGAGATCGAAGAGGTTGCTGCCCGTGTTCTCCTCAAGGATTTTGATGGATTCCTTTCGTACATTGAGGTCCTTCATCCATTTTGAGTCTATTTTTGTGTGTGGTGTAAGGAAATGGTCCAATTTCATTTTTCTGCATGTGGCTGTCCAATTTTCCCAGCACCATTTATTGAAGAGGCTGTCTTTTTTCCATTGGACAGTCTTTCCTGCTTTGTCGAAGATTAGTTGACCATAGAGTTGAGGGTCTATTTCTGGGCTCTCTATTCTGTTCCATTGATCTATGTGTCTGTTTTTGTGCCAGTACCATGCTGTCTTGATGATGACAGCTTTGTAATAGAGCTTGAAGTCCGGAATTGTGATGCCACCAACGTTGGCTTTCTTTTTCAATATCCCTTTGGCTATTCGAGGTCTTTTCTGGTTCCATATAAATTTTAGAATTATTTGTTCCATTTCTTTGAAAAAGATGGATGGTACTTTGATAGGAATTGCATTAAATGTGTAGATTGCTTTAGGTAGCATAGACATTTTCACAATATTTATTCTTCCAATCCAGGAGCATGGAACATTTTTCCATTTCTTTGTGTCTTCCTCAATTTCTTTCATGAGTACTTTATAGTTTTCTGAGTATAGATTCTGTGTCTCTTTGGTTAGGTTTATTCCTAGGTATCTTATGGTTTTGGATGCAATTGTAAATGGGATTGACTCCTTAATATCTCTCTCTTCTGTCTTGCTGTTGGTGTAGAGAAATGCAACTGATTTCTGTGCATTGATTTTATATCCTGACACTTTACTGAATTCCTGTATAAGTTCTAGCAGTTTTGGAGTGGAGTCTTTTGGGTTTTCCACATATAGTATCATATCATCTGCAAAGAGTGATAATTTGACTTCTTCTTTCCGATTTGGATGCCTTTAATTTCCTTTTGTTGTCTGATTGCTGAGGCTAGGACCTCTAGTACAATGTTGAATAGCAGTGGTGATAATGGACATCCCTGCCGTGTTCCTGACCTTAGCGGAAAAGCTTTCAGTTTTTCTCCATTGAGAATGATATTTGCGGTGGGTTTTTCATAGATGACTTTGATGATATTGAGGTATGTGCCCTCTATCCCGACACTTTGAAGAGTTTTGATCAGGAAGGGATGTTGTTCTTTGTCAAATGCTTTTTCAGCATCTATTGAGAGTATCATATGGTTCTTGTTCTTTCTTTTATTTATGTGTTGTATCACATTGACTGATTTGCGGATGTTGAACCAACCTTGCAGCCCTGGAATAAATCCCACTTGGTCGTGGTGAATAATCTTTTTAATGTACTGTTGAATCCTATTGGCTAGTATTTTGTTGAGTATTTTCGCATCTGTGTTCATCAAGGATATCGGTCTATAGCTCTCTTTTTTGGTGGGATCCTTGTCTGGTTTTGGGATCAAGGTGATGCTGGCCTCATAAAATGAGTTTGGAAGTTTTCCTTCCATTTCTATTTTTTGGAACAGTTTCAGGAGAATAGGAATTAGTTCTTCTTTAAATGTTTGGTAGAATTCCCCCGGGAAGCCGTCTGGCCATGGGCTTTTGTTTGTTTGGAGATTTTTAATGACTGTTTCAATCTCCTTACTGGTTATGGGTCTGTTCAGGCTTTCTATTTCTTCCTGGTTCAGTTGTGGTAGTTTATATGTTTTCTAGGAATGCATCCATTTCTTCCAGATTGTCAAATTTATTGGCGTAGAGTTGCTCATAGTATGTTCTTATAATAGTTTGTATTTCTTTGGTGTTAGTTGTGATCTCTCCTCTTTCATTCATGATTTTATTTATTTGGGTCCTTTCTCTTTTCTTTTTGATAAGTCGGGCCAGGGGTTTATCAATTTTATTAATTCTTTCAAAGAACCAGCTCCTAGTTTCGTTGATTTGTTCTATTGTTTTTTTGGTTTCTATTTCATTGATTTCTGCTCTGATCTTTATGATTTCTCTTCTCCTGCTGGGCTTAGGGTTTCTTTCTTGTTCTTTCTCCAGCTCCTTTAGGTGTAGGGTTAGGTTGTGTACCTGAGACCTTTCTTGTTTCTTGAGAAAGGCTTGTACCGCTATATATTTTCCTCTCAGGACTGCCTTTGTTGTGTCCCACAGATTTTGAACCGTTGTATTTTCATTATCATTTGTTTCCATGATTTTTTTCAATTCTTCTTTAATTTCCCTGTTGACCCATTCATTCTTTAGAAGGATACTGTTTAGTCTCCATGTATTTGGGTTCTTTCCAAACTTCCTTTTGTGGTTGAGTTCTAGCTTTAGAGCATTGTGGTCTGAAAATATGCAGGGAATGATCCCAATCTTTTGATACCGGTTGAGTCCTGATTTAGGACCGAGGATGTGATCTATTCTGGAGAATGTTCCATGTGCACTAGAGAAGAATGTGTATTCTGTTGCTTTGGGATGAAATATTCTGAATATATCTGTGATGTCCATCTGGTCCAGTGTGTCATTTAAGGCCTTTATTTCCTTGCTGATCTTTTGCTTGGATGACCTGTCCATTTCAGTGAGGGGAGTGTTAAAGTCCCCTACTATTATTGTATTATTGTAGATGTGTTTCTTTGATTTTGTTATTAATTGGTTTATATAGTTGGCTGCTCCCACGTTGGGGCATAGATATTTAAAATTGTTAAATCTTCTTGTTGTACAGACCCTTTGAGTATGATATAGTGTCCTTCCTCATCTCTTATTATAGTCTTTGGCTTAAAATCTAATTGATCTGATATAAGGATTGCCACTCCTGCTTTCTTCTGATGTCCATTAGCATGGTAAATTCTTTTCCACCCCCTCACTTTAAATCTGGAGGTGTCTTCGGGCTTAAAATGAGTTTCTTGGAGGCAACATATAGATGGGCTTTGTTTTTTTATCCATTCTGATACCCTGTGTCTTTTGACAGGGGCATTTAGCCCATTCGCAGTCAGGGGAACTATTGAGAGATATGAATTTAGTGCCATTGTATTGCCTGTAAGGTGACTGTTACTGTATATGGTCTCTGTTCCTTTCTGATCTACCACTTGTAGGCTCTCTCTTTGCTTAGAGGACCCCTTTCAATATTTCCTGTAGAGCTGGTTTGGTATTTGCAAATTCTTTCAGTTGTTGTTTGTCCTGGAAGCTTTTAATCTCTCCTTCTATTTTCAATGATAGCCTAGCTGGATATAGTATTCTTGGCTGCATGTTTTTCTCGTTTAGTGCTCTGAAAATATCATGCCAGCTCTTTCTGGCCTGCCAGGTCTCTGTGGATAAGTCAGCTGCCAATCTAATATTTTTACCATTGTATGTTACAGACTTCTTTTCCCGGGCTGCTTTCAGGATTTTCTCTTTGTCATTGAGACTTGTAAATTTTACTATTAGGTGACGGGGTGTGGGCGTATTCTTATTGATTTTGAGGGGCATTCTCTGAACCTCCTGAATTTTGATGCTCGTTCCCTTTGCCATATTGGGGAAATTCTCCCCAATAATTCTCTCCAGTATACCTTCTGCTCCCCTCTCACTTTCTTCTTCTTCTGGAATCCCAATTATTCTAATGTTGCTTCGTCTTATGGTGTCACTTATCTCTCGAATTCTCCCCTCGTGGTCCAGTAGCTGTTTGTCCCTCTTTTGCTCAGCTTCTTTATTCTCTGTCATTTGGTCTTCTATATCACTAATTCTTTCTTCTGCCTCATTTATCCTAGCAGTTAGAGCCTCCATTTTTGATTGCACCTCATTAATAGCTTTTTTGATTTCACCTTGGTTAGATTTTAGTTCTTTTATTTCTCCAGAAAGGGCTTTTATATCTCTCGAGAGGGTTTCTCTAATATCTTCCATGCCTTTTTCGAGCCCGGCTAGAACCTTGAGAATTGTCATTCTGAACTCTAGATCTGACATATTACCGATGTCTGTATTGATTAGGTCCCTAGCCTTCGGTACTGCCTCTTGTTCTTTTTTTTGTGTTGAATTTTTACGTCTTGTCATTTTGTCCAGATAAGAGTAAATGAAGGGGCAAGTAAAATACTAAAAGGGTGGCAACAACCCCAGGAAAATATGCTTTAACCAAATTAGAAGAGATCCAAAATCGTGAGTGGGGAGAAAGGGGATAAAAAGAGGTTCAAAAAGGAAGAAAGAAAAAAAAAACAAAAAGAAAAGAAAAGAAAAGAATTTTTTAAAAAAGAAAACACCTAAGAAAAATGTAAAATATATATATATATATATTAGATAAACTAGTAAAAAATCGTTAAAAAAGAAAAAGGTAACAGTTAAAAAAAAATTTTACCCGAAGGTGAGAAAAAAAAAAAATGAAAAAGAAAAAATTAAATTAACTGCAAGACTAAAAAAAATCACAGGAAAAAATCCATGAGTTCCGTGCTTGGCTTTCTCCTCCTCTGGAATTCTGCTGTTCTCCTTGGTATTGAAACCGCACTCCTTGGTAGGTGAACTTGGTCTTGGCTGGATTTCTTGTTGATCTTCTGGGGGAGGGGCCTGTTGTAGTGATTCTCAAGTGTCTTTGCCCCAGGCGGAATTACACCGCCCTTACCCGGGGCCGGGGTGAGTAATCCGCTCGGGTTTGCTTTCAGGAGCTTTTGTTCCCTGAGCGCTTTCCGTAGAGTTCCAGAGGACGGGAATACAAATGGCGGCCTCCTGTTCTCCGGCCCGGAGGAGCCGAGAGCCCAGGGCCCCACTCCTCAGTGCGCCCTCAGAGAACAGCGCCCAGTTGCTCCCGTCTGCCTGACCTCCGGCCGCTCTCCGAGCTCACCGAGCCTGCGACCGGTTCAAGGTAACACGGAGCTGCGAGCTTACTGTCAGCTCTGTCTCTGTAGCCGGCTTTCCCGTTCCAATACCCGCAAGCTCTGCGACACTCAGACACCCCCGATCCTTCTGTGACCCTGCGAGACCTGAGGCCACGCTGACCCCGCGTGGGCTTCGCCCCGGTTTAGCCTCTGGAGTGATGTCCCTCAGCGGAACAGACTTTTAAAAGTCCTGATTTTTTTCGCGGTTGCTCCGCCACTTGCCGGGAGCCGGCCCCTCCCCCCGGGGTCTATCTTCCCGTCGCTTTGGATTCACTTCTCCGCCGGTCCTACCTTTCAGAAAGTGGTTGTTTTTCTGTTTCCAGAATTGCTGTTCTTCTTCTCTTCGATCTGCCGATGGATTTTCAGGTGTTTGCAATCTTTAGATAAGCTATCTAGCTGATCTCCGGCTAGCTGAAGCAGTCTCAGCTTGCTACTTCTCCGCCATCTTGACTCCTCCCCCTATTTTTTTTATTTTTATTTATTCTAAAAAAAAAAAAAGGACGCCTGGGTGGCTCAGTTGGTTAAGCAGCTGCCTTCGGCTCAGCGTCCTGGGATCGAGTCCCACATCGGGCTCCTTGCTCAGCGGGGAGCCTGCTTCTCCCTCTGCCTCTGCCTGCCATTCTGTCTGCCTGTGCTCGCTCTCTCCCCCTCTCTCTCTCTGATAAATAAATAAAATTAAAAAAAAAAAAAGAATCTGTTTCTTGGTTTACCACTCTCTCTTTGAAAAAAAAAAAAAAAAAGGCTCGGGAAGACAGCCTAAGGCTTAGCTCTCACCATCACTGTTTCCCAAGGTGTGCTTGTCAAAGAGATACTCTGCCATGCCAGATTCGGGGGCCCCCATCTTGCGTAGGTTGGTTACGTGGTCACCAAATTCTTTGGTCACCCAATTCTTTGATGGATTTCACCTGCTCATTCAAGTAATGAGTCTCAATGAAGTCACACAAATGGGGGTCATTTTTATCAGTGGCCAGTTTGTGCAGTTCCAGTAGTGACTGATTCACACTCTTTTCCAAGTGTAATGCACACTCCATTGCATTCAGCCCATTCTCCCAATCATCACGGTCTGGTTTCTTGATATCCTGAAGGAAGATTCGGCCACCTCATTGGTTCTGACAAGGAGAAGAAAAGAGCCCTCTCTCTGAGGAGCCCTGAGCCTTCACAGCAATCACTGGCTTCAGTTTGCTGAGTTTTCCCCATGCTGTAAACCGGAAACAACAGAGAATTGGTTTGTTTATTTATTTATTTGTTGCTCTGGAATCTTTATTAAGTGAATGGTAATAGTCTTCTAGCTCCCCGCAGTGCCCCACATGGCATATTTTACATACCCTAGTTTACTCCACTATGCACGACAGTCCTCATTCAGAAAAATATTTCAGAGATTATGTCCGTTGGCCAAAGGACCTGTGCTTGAACTCAAACATTTCACTTAGCAGTCTTTTAAATTCTAGAATAATCTGTAAAACCATCTTGGGTCCTGTTTTCTTAGATATCCGATCATCCAGAATTGATTTTTTACAAATTTGTTTTAAAGTTCCAAGGAATGGATCCTCAAACAGCCCCTCGTGAGCACAATTCTCTGTTGTTTCCGGTTTACAGCATGGGGAAAACTCAGCAAACCCTTCTAGGCTCACGGTGCTGAAGCCAGTGATGGTTGTGAAGGCTCAGGGCTCCTCAGAGAGAGGGCTCTTTTCTTCTCCTTGTCAGCTGTCATTGTCGCTGTGGCGCTGTGAGACTATAGTTTGATGAACTATAACTATATCATATAACTATATCATATCAAACTATAGTTTGATGAACTCTGACAAATATATATAATCAGGCAACCACCATTACAATCAAAATATAAAATATTTCCATTATCCTACACAGTTTTCTCATGACACTTTTGTAGTCAATCACTTTTCACTGCCCCTAAAACCATTGATCAGATTTCTAACCCTATAGTTCAGTATTTTTCAAAATTATAGAAATAGAATCACAGAATATGTAGACCTTGTATATTGCTTCTTTCACTTAGTGTAATATTTTGAAGACTCAATCATGTTTTTTTAAATCTGACTAATTTATTGCATTTGTATGTACATGCCATAATTTTTTTAACTACTTACCAGATGATGGAAATTGGATCTTCTCCAGGTTTGGGCATTATCATAAAGTGTATTTAATAGCTAAAAATTAGTTCACTTGAAGGTTCAAAATAATTTCATCAAGCATCCAATTGAAACCTCAACCTATTAATATGACAAAATTTTATGCTTGTTACTTGTAAATAAATATACTACCAGGTGCCAGAGTGTAAAATGGTTTACAATAAAGCCTAAAATTACTTCTGTTGCTAATTGGAAGCAAGGCGTGTCTGGGGCCTTGTACACGGCCTTGTACAAACCAGCTTGGGATTTTTCCGTGTTGCCCCAGGACGGTGAACTGCTGATGATCCTGTTAAATATTTCATCCATTATTCTAAATTATTAATGATACTCCCCTGGGATACTTTCACTTCAGCTTTTGTTTAAGGTAGATTACAATGGTGTTTTTTATTGACAGAAATTAGTATTTTTGGAACTTTGATCCTCTGGGTGATTTTTTTTTGCCTCTTTATTTTATTTCAGTAGAACCCTTGAGTCTGTAGTAAATAGAAAATGATAAAGCTGCAGCATTTAATAAGTGGAAAGAAGGAAAGAAAGCAATATGGAGTCTCAGAATAGTTGTTTAAATTTCATCAGATGATGCCCCAAGTTTTTTTAGTTGTCTCACTTTATTTTACTTTAATGTATAACTACTGATTTGAGGCTTTGAATGATAGCATTTATAACAACCATCTTTCACAAAATGCAGGTTATCTGGAAAAGAAGATGGATATCCATTAAAATTATTAATACTTGAGTTCTGAACTTCAAAGTGAGTATAAATTTGAAGGATGTGGAAATTCTTTATGGAAGGACCATATGTACATGGTCCCTCCCACAAAAATCGGTGATAGGAAATATCCAGCTTATAAAATAAAATATGATGATAAGGGAGTAAAATCATGATTAATTATGTTAACATACATCTCTGGCATGTACATATAAGGGGACATTAGATACAGTAGATCCCAGAAGGTAAGGGGACTATAATTTTAACTTGACTTCAAACTCAGAAATTAAGTTAAATGCACAAGTCCCATTCAGGGAGTTGAATTTGACTACTACATTTTTAAGGTTTACAGTTTTTTTTAAATGGTTGTATATTAACAGATGTTGTAATCTATTTTATTCACATATAGTTACATCTAACTTTCATTTTCTCGGATTCACTTCATGAATTATTATCCTGAGTAAAATAATGTGGAAAAAATGCTGAGCATCTCTTTTCTAAAATCTGAAATACCATAGTTCTAGAACAGTCTGTTAGATCCACTTGGTAATAGAAACTGTATGCTAACTCCTGGACTATAGCTTTTTAAATAAGAATAGAGCAAGATGGGAGTTATAACAAGGATATAAGCATATATTTTTATATAAAACTTTGTGGCCACACACAAGTTGAAGATTGCAAGGCATCAATTGCCATTAAAAATATCAATAAAACAAGATGGGATTGGGAGGGAGACAAACCATAAGTGACTCTTAATCTTACAAAACAAACTGAGGGTTGCTGGGGTGAGGGGGGTTGGGAGAAGGGGGTTGGGGTTATGGACATTGGGGAGGGTATGTGCTTTGGTGAGTGCTGTGAAGTGTGTAAACCTGATGATTCACAGACCTGTACCCCTGGGGATCAAAATATATGTTTATAAAAAATAAAAAAATTAAAAGTAAAAAAAAAATAAAATAAAAAATTAAAAAATTAAAAAAAAATTAAAGTTATTCCCTAAAACCTGTTTCAGAAAAACACATTGAGCATGGAACAGTTTTATCTTTCCCCAAATAAGAAAAAATAATATATATGCAGCAATATTAAGACAAATGCAAAAGAATAAAAATAACAGAGTGCTTTAGCAAACCATTTCCTTTTTAAGTCTGCCGGTAATGCATATAGTGAAACAGACTAACATGTTTCACATAAAAGAGAATAGTATGTCATGGAAATAAGTAGAATTCTTATAATTAAAAAGAACAGGTTAGTATAATGTTAGGGAGGGAAAATGTTACCCTAATATTCAAGATTCTTTTGGCTGGTTTAAGAATTAAAGTGACAAGAGATAGATTAATAGGAGAAAATGAGATTAATTGCAAATATATGGGTGGCTCCATGAGAATATGGGAATAATAGGCAGTCAGACAATTGAGTCTTATATGCCATTCTGGTCCAAGAAGTAGGTGGAGGTCTGGGACTTCAAAGGGAAGAGAATTCAAAGGAAAACAAAAAAGAGTCAGTGTTTGAGGAACAAATGTTTACTGGGCCACAAGGAAACAGTGGGATATACAGAAGAATTTTAACAGACTTTGCTAAGTTCCTCCCTCTCTATCACATCTACTTCATTTTACATTGTAGCTGTTTATGGTGATGGTTCCATTTTGGAGCAGGAAGCATTATCTAAATTTGGAGCATTATCTAAATTCTTTTAGACATTTGAGGAGGAGGTAAAAGGTTGTATAAGGGAAAAAAAAGGAGGTAAAAGGAAAAAAATTCTGAGTCTTCCTTTTCTCAAAAATGATCAGGTTAAATTAATGATCATGCCAAAGAGACACATTCTGGGGTGCAGATTTCACTTTCCTACAATAATTTCTATTAGTATTCAACAATTCTGCAAAGAATATGGGGAAAGTAATATAAAAAGCAGTGACCCAAATTATGTAGACACATGTAGGAACCTCAAAAAGGTTAGTTTAAAAAAATACAGAATATTTTTCATTAAAATATGCTGTTTGTTTTTGTCATGTTTTGCTTTGTTGTATTTGTTATATATATTGAAAACTGTCCATTTGAATATAGCAAAGCCAGTGAAGAAAATTCGTAATAATAATTGTGTACTCTAGGTGCAGAAAAAATTTCACTTTACCAAATTAATGGAAATCAGTCCCCCTTAGTCATTGACTATCACAGGATTTGTAATATAAATGTAAATCCTGAGTTTGCAAATCCCCCTGGTACACATTATAAAACACAGAACAACATAGTGTATTTGCACAGGTGGAATAAAAAAGATAGAAAAATACATTTAAAATAACTCATATCCTCTTGTTTAAATCATTCATGCAGAGTTGAACCCATTAAGGAAGAATGTATATTAGCCAAAGAAAATATTCAATTTCCAGAGAAAAAATTCTGAGAAATATTATAATAAAGAGAACTAATGGATGAAAAAGAATTTAGTATTGTCATAGCATGTAACTACGTGTCATCACAAATTTCAGACTGGAGAAATCCTTTCCAAATAGATAAATTTGAGAATATATACCTTTTCTTGCATTAGCAAAATATATAAATATTTAGGTTAATATATATGTTTAGTTAAGATGTGTAAGTAGTATTTATATATTTATTTAGTTTGTATATATTTAGGTTAATTTCTATATAATTAAATTAATTTATATACATTTATATGTATTTATTTATACATATGTATACATATACATACATATACATATTTATACATACATTATACATATTTATATGTATTTAGGTTTATATATATTTATAAATAAGTTCATGTGTATATATATATGAAAATTTATATTACACTACAATATATTATATTCATGTGTATGTTTAATTTTTTGTCTTTTTTTCTTATGTATATTTGTTAAGGTTCATATTAAGAGAAATGAAAAACCAATCAATGGAAATAGAGTTCATCCTTCTGGGACTGACAGATGACCCACAATTGCAAATTCTGATTTTCATGTTTCTCTTTCTTAATTACACATTAAGCCTGTGGGGAACTTAATCATTATCCTTCTCGCCCTGCTAGATCCTCGCCTCAAGACACCAATGTATTCCTTTCTCCGTAATTTCTCATTTTTAGAAATTATATTCACAACAGTATGTATTCCCAGATACTTGATAACCATTGTAACTAGAGAAAAAAACCATCTCATATAATAATTGTGCAGCTCAATTGTTTTTTATTCTTTTACTGGGAGTTACAGAGTTTTACCTTCTGGCTGCTATGTCCTATGACAGCTATGTTGCCATCTGTAAACTCTTGCATTACCCAATCATTATGAGCAGCAGAGTGTGCTATTGGCTTGTACTTTCCTCTTGGCTAATCGGATTCCTAATCATCTTTCCCCCAATGCTTATGGGGCTCAAACTCAATTTCTGTGCTTCCAGAATAATTGATCACTTTATGTGTGAAACTTCTCCTATCCTGCAGATATCCTGCACAGATACACGTGTCCTAGAATTGATGTCTTTTATCTTTGCTGTGGTGATACTTGTGGTCACATTGGTGTTAGTGATTCTTTCCTACACTTGCATCATAAAAACCATTATGAAATTCCCTTTGGCACAGCAAAGGACCAAAGCTTTTTCCACTTGTACTTCCCATATGATTGTTGTCTCCATGACTTATGGGAGCTGCATCTTTGTGTATATTAAACCATCTGCCAAAGAAAGGGTGACTGTATCCAAAGGTGTAGCTTTGCTGTATACCTCAGTTGCCCCTTTACTAAACCCCTTCATTTATACCCTAAGGAACCAGCAGGTAAAAGAAATCTTCTGGGATATGTTACAAAAGATGTGTTTTTCAAAAAAGCAATTGTAATGAATGTCACAAATCACAGTCTTGCTATAAAAACAACAACAAAAAATTCATTCATTTCTTTTTTTTAAAGATTTTGTTTATTTATTTGAGACAGAGATAGCATAAGCAGAGTGGAGGCTGAAGTAGGCACCCTCATTCATTTCTTCTGATTGTGTTCTTCTGCCTCATTACTTATCTGCTATGGACATTCTCTTGGAGAATCTTGCAGCTAAGTTCCACCGTTACATTTTATTATTCCTAATGAAAACACCTCTCAAATCTGTACCACAAGCTTTAAAAATAACATTTCTTTATTGTATATTAGCTTCTAGAAACCATGAATTTTAAAAAATATGCCTTTTAAAGTATAATTTGCTATACTTAATTTGTTAATTAAACATCTATTATGTATCCCCCTTATTTCAGACATTGCAAAGTGCTCCATCCTTATATTTAAGAAGTTTGTCTTACTTAAAGGAGACAAACACATCTCTAATATTAGTACATAGTGTATAATTAGTGTTGTAATAAAAGGATATTGAAATATTATGGGGCATTCTGTATAGTTTCTAAGTTATTCTGGAGTTCTGGGAGGCATTTAGGAGAAAGTAATAGTGAGACTAAAAATATACATAAGGAAAGAAGACTTCAGTCTAAATATATGCAAATAACACAGAGGTATTAAATAACCACATGCATTTGAGGAATTAGTATATCTAATGTTTAAAACAAAATTTTTGAGATATTCAGTTTGGTTTCAGTATAGTTTCCTCACAACTACAATGTCGAATACTTCACAGAATACATAAAATTTTTGTGTCTCAGAATTTCCATATATAAAGTAGGATAATGTTTTAAAAGATTTTATTTCATTGATTTTAGAGAGAATGTGTGTGTACAAAAGCAGGGGGAGAGGCAGAGAGAAAGGGAAGTAGACTCCCCGCTGAGATCATGATCTGAGCCAAAACCTAGATGGATCCTTAACTGACAAAGCCACCCAGGTGCCTGTTTAGCACCCAGTAAAAGATATTGTTTATTTTGAACAATTCAAGAATGTGGTTCAACTAGTACTTAATATGGTATTATACAGGTAGAGGTAACAAGTGTTTTGGACTTACACCTGGTATTTAAGTACTGTTGAAATGTTTTGTGAAGAATCACCTTGGTAGCGTTTTAAACGTAATTTACCGTTAAAAGTCCTGCCCTTTCATTCCTATGTCTTGGAATACAACCAGTATATTCTATGTTACCTGTCTATTTTCTAAAATTGTTGTGAAATAAATTCAGTGTTTTTCATAGCAATGTAGTGTCAAATTATTGCCTTATGTAAGGTTTGTTTGCCAAAATCTTTCTCTCAATTCCAGCTTGTTTTCTACTTGGAAAAATTATGTTAATTCTGACCTGAAGAAAAAATGCAGACTCTATTCCTTTGGCAACAATAGTGTACATCTCCATATTCAAAGATTCAGCAAACTTCCATCTAGGAAAGATACATTTCCTTTGTGTAGGTATTCCATCCTTACTTTTGGTTTAGGGAAGTGATAGAAGCGTAACTTTCATCTATCTCACTCCTTTTCTTCAGGGTAATTAGGTTAATACTTTCATCTGTTTATAAACCCTATATAATCTTTCATCTGTTTATAAACCCTATATAAATGCATCTGACCGCAATTGTTGGTTATTTTTTTTTTAGAATCTGACCTACAAAAAAAATTTTGTATTTGGCCTTTTTATAGCAATTCATGAGCAACAGGGAATTCTCATTTGACGTACAAATTTGCAAGCTATTTCTGAAATTTATTACTTTTACTTTCATTCAATGATTCTGAGAATCTTCTGAGACTATTAAAGATATTTTTTTCTAATGCTCTACTGTGATAACTCTATATTCCATTTCTTATGAAAGCTTCATAATTAGGAATTTCAATCCCTCTGAAAACAAGATTATTGTTTAGATCGTTAAAAGAGTAAAATTATTTGAACCTTTTTATTCACCAAAAAAGGTCTCAATATTCAAATAGTTTAAGTATAACTACAGAGATCTTTAAAGAAGCTGCTCAGAGTCCGTGAAGTACTAGTCCAAAGATAAACATTGGCTTAAGGAACCAGAAGAAAAATTTTTCTGCATCCACGCCAGTGTAAAACGACTGTGCTGTACAACTGTTGTAAGAAATGGCCTTATTGATGTATTCAGACTGGGTCTGAGGACAGGAGAGGGTGGTCCCACAGGACCAGCCAAGTCCTTGACTTCCCACAGGATAGTCAAACGTGAGCCAGAGAAAGCAGAAACAGAGGTTATTGATTAATGTAAGTGACAGAATAGTAGAGTGTCTGGGAGACTTGGAAAGGAAAGGAGAATTAGTCTTTTTGTTGTTTTGGGGGGCTAGAGGTTTATAGTAGAAAATGGTCTAGGGTGTGCATTTCTCCAGGAATCCAGGGAAAAGTGAGTATTAGGTGAACAACAGGGATTATTCTGTATATTACTAAAGATAAGGGTGTTGATGCTGGTGTCAGCAAAATTTGTTTGAAGCTAATGTTCTGGAACATGTCTGGAATCTGGCTCTTCTTGGATGTTACCAGGTGTTTGGGGACTAGAACAAAACTCAGAGAATGTTGAATTTTCTTTTCCTTTGAGGTGGGAACGTAGCTTCTTTGGCTTGTTCAGAGGCTATGTATGGAACATGAGTAAATGGGGCTTAGCATAAAACAGCAGAGATGGAGTTTTTCTGAAATGGAGTCCCTTTAGCTTTTGTATTTCCTTAACACCTGTTGCCATACTTACGAGAAATTTGGGGATGCAGATAGTTGTGAATGAGATTTCTAAAAATGAGAAATTTTGGAGAAAAAATATATGGATGTTTTTGGATCAGAGTTCATCGGGGGAGGGTGATTATGGTTGGATTCCCAGTGACACTCAGCAAGTAGATAAAGACAAAAATAAAGAGGAGAAAAATGACCACCTGTAATTCCAGATCATTGGTCAGTCCAAGAAGAATAAAAGGTGTCACTGCTGTGTGGTTTCTCACAGCTTATTTATATGAAGAAGGGGGATAAATGGGAGGAGAAGAGGGGAAAAAATGAGAATTAAAGAGGAAAGTTTACAGAGATACCTACTCTCTTAATATCCTCATAAACACATTGCTGTGGACACCCAACCTCCTTTAATATTCTGTTAGTCAGCAGTAACATCCTTAAAACTTCACTCATACAATTTGCATTCAAAAATTCACTAACTCTATCAAACTCTCTGAATTTTTTTCTTTTAATCCAAGCTTCACAAAAGGATAACACATTGCATTAATAGAGCTATATAAAAATAAAAACAAAGAAAGAAACTAAAGAAGCCTATATTTGGGGTGCCTATTGGCTCAGATGGTTAAATAGCTGCCTTAGGCTTAAGTCATGATCCCAGGGTCCTGGGATTGAGTCCCATATTTGACTCCCTGCTCAGCGGGGAGCTGCTTCTCTCTCTCCCTTGACTTCTCCCCTTACTTGTGCTCTCTTCTTCTCTCTGTTAAATGAATGAATGAATGAATGAATGAATGAATAAAATCTTATAAAAAGTCTATATTTCTCTATTACTATTTATGATGGCCTTTGCTATTCTGTAAGTCAGATTTTAGTGGACTCTGCCTTTTAACATAACACAAATTTGACCTAAACATCTCTAGCCCACATACAGTGCCAAACTTTTCCATAATGACTACACAATTTTACATTCCCACTAACAATATAAAAGCATTCTAATTTCTACATATCTACATTTAAAAAATTAGAGTCATCTTAACATCTTGAAGTGTTTTATCTTGGTATTGATTTGCATTTCCATAATGACTAATAATATTGAGCATTATTGTATGTGCTTGTTGGACATTTCAAGAAATTTGTATTCAAATCCTTGCACATTTTTAAAAAATATATTTCATTTATTTATTTGACACACAGAGAGCAGAAGTAGGCAAAGAGGCAGGCAGAGAGAGATGGGGAAACTGGCTCCCTGCTGAGCAGAGAGCCTGATGTGCGGCTCAGTCCCAGGATCCTGAGACCATGACCTGAGCCGAAGGCAGAGGCTCAACTCACTGAGCCACCCAGGTGCCCCTTCTTGCACATTTTTAAAAGACTCATTAATTTATTTGAGAGAGAGCGTGTGTGCACTTGCACACACATATGTGTGAGTTGATAAAGGGTCAAAGGGAAGGAATCTTCAAGCAAATTTCCCCACTGAGTGTGGAGCCTGACATAGGGCTGATCTCAGGACCCATTAGAGCATGACCTGAGCTGAAACCAAGAGTCGATCACTTCAACTAATGAGCCATCCAGAAATCCCCAAATCCTTGCACATTTTTAATTGGGTTATTTCTTTATGATGTTGCTGATTTGTAATAAATTTTTCTTATATTCTGGATACTAGAGCTTTTTAAGATACACAATTTGAAAATATTTTCTCTCTTTCTGTAGATTTTATTTTCACTTCTTGACAATGTCCTTAGACGAACAAAAGGATTAAATTTTGATGCAGTCCAAAATAATCCTTTGTTGCTCATACCATATCTAAAAATCCATTGCCAAATCCAAATCCAAGGTCATATATCCAACCTTCTTAAATGACCTGGATTGTCTGCTTTTACATCTAAGTACACAGATATACTCTATTTGAGGTGATTTTTGTATAGTATAATTTTATTCCTTTCCATGTGATTATCTAGTTATGCCAGCACTATTTGTTGAAAAGGTTCTTCTTTCTCCACTGACTGATCTTGGTACCCTAGGGGAAAATTGGTGATAGATGTATAAGCTTATTTCTGGACTCTTCATTTTATTCCATGTTTCTATCTATCTGTCTTTTTGCCAATATCACAATTCTTTTGAGTACTGTGGATTTGTAGTGTGCTTTGATACTGAGATATTTGAGTCTTCTCACTTTTTTCTTCTTTTTCAGGATGGGTTTGGATATTCAGGTGTCCTTGCAGTTCTCTTTGAATCAGAATCAACTGTTCCATTGTTTTTGTGGTGGTTTTCCATTTTGAAAAAAAAAGTAATACTATTAAGATTTGATGGAGATTGAACTAAATCTATAAATTGTTTTGGTAGCATATTAATAGTATTCTAAGAAACTATGAACATGGAATGCTTGATGCTATGTGTTTTAGAAGGTAATTAATTATCAAGTGAATTTTTAATAGATATAAACCTTTTTTGGATTATTATTATGTGAGTTTTGGCAAATTGTTTCTTTCGAAGAATGGTCACTTTCATTTAGGTTACCAAATATTAGAATTGTTCACAGGGTTCCCTTATTTTTATCCTTTTAATCTCCATATCCTACAGTGAAAACAGGTAACTGATTATAGATTTTTCTTGTTTTCTAGTAGATACATTTGATGCTATAAATTTCCCTCTAAGCATTGCTTTCACTGCATTCCACAAATTTTAATAAATGTTGTTTCATTTTCACTTATTAAAAAACGTTTAAATTTCTTCCCATTTAGTTTTCCCTCCCTTTTCTTGAGAGCTTGTTTGGAGGTTCTAGCAGGGGAGCGCAGCTACTCGTATACCCTTGACCGAAGAACGGTCCTCTTCTCTATCTGGGAAGGTCGTCCTCTTCGACCTCGCTCGCAGCTTCGGGAGGGACGCATATGGAGCGGTGAGGGAGGAAGGGGACACCCGCCTAGCCAGCCAGATCAGCAGAATCAACCCTGGAGATCAATGGGGTGACAGATGTCACAGCCAGATCGCCCTCACATCCACCCTTCCTTTTCTTAATGGTCTTCCAAGCTATTCCACAGCTAATGAATCATTGAACACTATGTCAAAAACTAATGATGTAGTAAAGCTTGAAATCAGGTAGCGTGATGCCTCCAGTTTTATTTTTGCTTTTCAATGTTCCCTTAGCGATTCGGGGTCTCTTCTGATTCTATACAAATTCTTGGATTATTTGCTCCAGCTCTTTGAAAAATACCGGTGGAATTTTGATCGGAATGGCATTTAAAGCTGTGACCACCAAGACAGCATGGTACTGGCATAAAAACAGATACATAGACCAGTGGAATAGAGTAGAGAGCCCAGAGATGGACCCTCAACTCTATGGGCAAATAATCTTCAACAAAACAGGAAAAAATATACAGTGGAAAAAAGACAGTCTCTTCAATAAATGATGCTGGGAAAACTGGACAGCTATATGGAGAAGAATGAAACTCAACCATTCTCTTACACCGTACATAAAGATAAACTCAAAATGGATAAAAGACCTCAACATGAGACAGGAATCCATCAGAATCCTAGAGGAGAACATAGGCAGTAATCTCTTCGATATCAGCCACAGCAACTTCTTTCAAGATATGTCTCCAAAGGCAAAGAAAACAAAATCGAAAACAAACTTTTGGGACTTCATCAAAATCAAAAGCTTCTGCACAGCAAAGGAAACAGTCAAAAAATCAAAGAGGCAACCCATGGAATGGGAGAAGATATTTTCAAATGCCAGTACAGACAAAAGGTTGATATCCAGGATCTATAAAGAACTCCTCAAACTCAACACACACAAAACAATCATATCAAAAAATGGGCAGAAGATATGAACAGACACGTCTCTCATGAAGACATCCAAATGGCTATCAGACACATGAAAAAATGTTCATCATCACTAGCCCTCAGGGAGATTCAAATTAAAACCACATTGAGATATCACTTTACACGAGTTAGAATGGCCACAATTAGCAAGACAGGAAACAACATGTGTTGGAGGGGATCTGGAGAAAGGGGAAGCCTCTTCCACTGTTGGTGGGAATGCAAGTTGGTGCAGCCTCTTTGGAGAACAGTGTGGAGATTCCTCAAGAAATTAAAAATAGAACTTCCCTATGACCCTGCAATTGCACTACTGGGTATTTGCCACAAAGATACAGAGGCAGTGAAAAGAAGGGCCATCTGTACCCCAATGTTTATAGCAGCAATGGCTACCGTCGCCAAACTGTGGAAAGAACCAAGATATCCTTCAATGGATGAATGGATAAGGAAGATGTGGTCCATATACACTATGGAGTATTATGCCTCCATCAGAAAGGATGAATACCCAACTTTTGTAGCAACATGGACGGGACTGGAAGAGATGATGCTGAGTGAAATAAGTCATGCAGAGAGAGTCAATTATCATATGGTTTCACTTATTTGTGGAGCATAACAAATAGCATGGAGGACATGGGGAGTTAGAGAGGAGAAGGGAGTTGGGGGAAATTGGAAGGGGAGGTGAACCAGAGGACTATGGACTCTGAAAAACAATCTCAGGGTTTTGAAGGAGTGTTTGTTGGGAGGTTGGGGTACCAGGTGGTGGGTATTATAGAGGGCACAGATTGCATGGAGCACTGGGTGTGGTGCAAAAATAATGAATACTGTTATGCTAAAAATAAATTAAAAATAATAAAATAAATTTAAAAATCCTAATAAAAATTTTAAAAAATTAAACAAAACTAATGATGTACTATATGTTGGCTAACTGAACATAATAAAAAAAAAACCTAAATAAATAAATAATAAATAAAGACCTTTTAAATGCCTCTTGAGATTTCTTTTTTGACCCATGTGTTTTTAGAAGTGTTATTTAATCTACACATAATTTAAATTTTCTCATTCATCCTTTTCACTGATTTTATTTTAATACCATGTGGTTTGAGACCCAATACAGTATCAATTCTAGTCCTCAAAATTTTTAAAGTGTGTTTTATGGCCCAGAATATGATATGTCTTGGTGTGCTTGGGAAGAAAAGGTATATAGCTGTTGTTGGTTGAAATAGTCTACAGATGTCAATTATATACAGTTGATTCTTGATGTTGTGTTCAACTATGTCCTTACCAATTATATGGCTGCTACTTCTGCCCATTTTGGATAGAGTTGCTGAAATTTCTAATATGATAAGGATTCATCTATTTCTCTTTTCAATGCTATTATTTTTTTCTCATACTATTGGATACATTTGTGTATACTACCATTGTTATATGCTATTGGATTGAATTTTAATATATTATTCTTAGAATTTCTTTATCTGTACTCATAAGTAATTTTCTGAATTTATTTTTTTCTTTTAAAGCCTTTCCTGTGTTTTTGTGTCATGATAATGAGGGCTTAGGGTGAATTGAGTATTCTGCCCTCCACTTTTTTGGAGAATGTGTGTATAGTTGGTATTTTTAGAATTATTTAGTATAATTCATAAGTGAAGCCATCTAAACCTACATGTGTGTGTGTGTGTGTGTATGTGTATAGAGGGGACATTTCTAACTATGAATCATTTGCTTTAGCTATTATAGAGTTTTCCATTTATAAATTCCTTCTGACTGCTTTGGAAGTTTATGTTTTATAAGGATTTTATCCATTTCATATAAAATATCTATTTTTTGCCAAAAACTGGTTCATATTATGTCATTATAATTTCAATATCCAAAGAATCTGTAGTGAAGTCATATTATAGTGCTAACATCAGTAATTTGTGCCTTCTATTTTTCCCTGATGGATTTAACTAGAGATATCAATTATGTTTATGTCCTAAAGATTTGACTTCTGTTTTCATTGTTTTTTGCTATTGTTTTCTGTTTTCTGTCTTAGAGAGTTTTTCTTTAGTGATTCAATGGATGTAGCACAATGTTCAGCACTTAGTGCTAAAAAAAATTAGATATTCAAATACCATCAAGTGAACATCAATCTGTGCCTCAAAGTATGTTAAAAGATGAATCTAGTTCCCATGAACTGAGTACAACTTGATACAAGTTGGTAGCACATTTTGCTGAGAATAATGATCAAGTGACTCAGTGGGTTGCAGACCACAACAGAGTAGTCATAGGACATATGAACACAAAATTTCTGAAGCTCCCCAAAAGAAGAAGAAAAAATAATTGAGTTGTACCAATACTCTAGGGAAATGTTTAGTCTTTGTCATGGGAGTTATCAACAATTTAGGGAAATAAATCAGCATAAATGAGATTTTCAAGAAGGAGAAATTTTGGCAGAAGGAATACATTAAAATATTTAGGTAGGGATTTGGCAGAGTGATATTTTTATCATGTTCAACACTATACCTTAGAAATATAAAGAAGAAAACAACAATTTACAGAAAAGTCTCATTTGTTTGTCTAATCCAGATAAACTCCATCTCCACTGATTGTTATTTACCTTCTATGAATCTCACCAAAACTTCACAATAAAAATGGTTAAACTGAGGGAGGTTTGTAGGTCAAATGGGTGATGAGTATTAAGGAAGGCACTCATTGTGATGAGCACTGGGCATTACATTTAAGTGATGGATCACTAAATTCTATCCTGAAGCCGATTTTGCAATATATGCTAAATAACTAGAATTGAAATAAAAAATGCAAATAAAAAATAATTAGGCTAAACTTACTAAACCATAATGTTATTACAAGGTGATTTTTAAAAAAATGCTAACAACCAAAGAAAGACACAGTTTCAGAATCTGATCATGAGCAAGTTTTTTTTTTTTTTCTGCATAAAATATTAGCTAAATCATGTACCAGATCAGCTTAGCTATTATCATATCCTGAGAGATATTCTCTCTTTTGGAAAATTTATATAGTTCCTATTTGCCAAAAAGAAACTTAACTGATTATTTTTAATTTGAATCCTTGTTATATGAATATTTTAAAATATCAGAACATTTTAAAGAAAGAAATTTCTTTGGTATTAAAGAAAAAGAAATGACTAAAGAAATTCTAAATGTCAGTGTCAACTATAACCCATTTCCAAAAGCTTCCCTTAAAAATAGATTTTTAATTCATGTTTTTCCAATGCCATACTTTCATATTTCATTTTTAATCCAGTTTCTGAATTTAAGTTATAAATCCTGAATATTCTTCTATACTTTTACTTTACACAGGTAAACTCATTCATTATTTTTTTATCGTTATGATACTTTTTGCTAACTGTATCAATCTACCTAGTTATCATTTGATATTAAATTCAGTAAATGAGGGGCTCCTGGATGGCTCAGTGGCTCTGCCTTTGGCTCAGGTAATGATCTCAAGGTCCTGGGATCAAGCCCTGCATTGGGCTCGCAGCTCAGCAGGGAACCTGCTTCCTCCTCTCTCTCTCTCTGCCTGCCTCTCTACTTACTTGTGATCTCTGTCTGTCAAATAAATAAATCAAATCTTAAAAAAAAAATCAGTAAATGAGATGATACTTTTCTAAATCTATACCATGTATGGGAAGAAACATAATTATAGGAAATTATAGGAAAGTTAAACAAAAGAGAGATACAAAATGCTATCCTTAGTTTCATCTTTCAAAAGATACAAGAATATGTGTGATTAATAATTTATAATTTTTTCAACACATTTATTCTCATGAAATCATCTGAAGTTGATGTGTATATTATGATTTTCAAACCAGGCTTAGGTATTTGCTGAAATTATTATGCTGTTCCACCCTTCAGGAGGCAGGTATGCTCAATAATTTCTTATGATTTCTAATATATTATTTGTCAGGTTTAATTGAAATATTTATAATTTCTCATAATTCTCTCACACAAACTAAACAACTGGTTTCAATGGAATAAACTCTAATGCACAATGTTTTATTAGTTTTATTTTTTTAAAGATTTATTTCTTTTAGAAAGAATGAGAAAAAAATACTTTATATTCTTGACTAGAATTCAAAGATAACAGACAGACTGAAAGCTTACCTCCATTTCTTTCAGATATTCACAGGTAAAAGAATTGAGATGAGAAAAAAAAATATCTCTTGAAGGACATAAAGAAAATTAAATTCTTTGGAACAAAGATTTTTTTGTGCAAATAGAGCTTGAGAAGAGGTAAAGATGAATATCATAGACATGGAAGCAAAAAATACAAAATAAAAAAATAAAAACAAACCAGAAGAAACTGTGTATTGGAAGCTACTACTGGATACATTGATATTATTAGGGGTTCCTTTGTTTATTTCCTTTGTATAAAATGCAACAGGACACTCATTTGCTTGAGAAAGAAACAACCCTGTGTATCATGTTCATGAAAGCTTTTTTCACTTGCTGGTTCCTTAAAGTATAGATGAAAGGATTCAATAGTGGGGCCACGGAAGTATTGAGCACTGCAATTCCCTTGGAAAAAGATATTCTTTGTTTAACTGAAGGTTTAACATACATGAAGATGCAGCTGCCATAAGAGAGGGATATCACAATCATGTGAGAAGAACATGTTGAAAAAGCTTTTTTCTTCTGCTTACTTGAAGGGATTTTTAGAATTGTTAAGGCAATAAAAGCATATGAAATTATAACCATTAGCAATGTGACCACAAGTGTCATCGATGCAGAAATGAACCCCATGGTCTCAACGAGCTGTGTGTCTGAGCATGAGATCTGCATGAGGGGAGTTGTATCACAGTAGAAATGGTCAATAATTTTGGACGCACAGAAGTCAAGCTTTAGTCCCAAGAGGAGAGGAACAAAGATGGTAAAGAATCCAGCAAGCCAACAACAGAAGACAAGTTGAATGCAGATCTTACTGTTCATGATGGTTGTGTAATGCAGGGGCTTACAGATGGCAACATAGCGGTCATAGGACATAGCAGCCAGCAAGTAAAATTCAGATGCACCAAGAAGGAAGGCAAAAAACACTTGAGTAATACAATTATCATAGGTAATGGTTTTGTCTCCAGTTGCCATAGTAACCAACAATTTAGGGATGCATGTAGTAGTATAGGAAATTTCTAGGAAGGAAAAATTCCTAAGGAAAAAATACATGGGGGTCTTGAGGTGAGTATCCACCAGGGTGAGTGTGATGATGGTCAGATTGCCAGTGATACTCAGCAAGTAGGTGAGAAGCAGAAAGACAAACAACACAACTTTCAATTGTGGGTCATCAGTCAAACCTGCCAGTATAAACACTATTGCTCGTGTGTGGTTTCCCATTACTATCCTCTATTTTTCCAGTTCTAAATAGGAAAGAAAAACAGAAAGAAATTGGCAATCCCAGTAGAAAAATAAGAGTGATTTAATTGTCTAAAATAAGGTTAGCAAGCGACATTTCAGATAGAGTAACACAATGTTCATTCAGGTTTTGAAGATGGGTATGCCAGGAGAAACAATAGTTTGCATTTCCAGAGCATCTGGACAGAGAATTCCATCTTCAGTTTGTAATTCTACTGGCGAATAACCTATATGATGGTATAAATTGTTGATATTTTAAGGAGATAAATTTGATGGAAATTAGAGGGAGATTTCAAACATAGAAAAATGCTTTTCCTCTCTTGAATTTACACAAGAATTGGAATGGATGCCATTTCTTGTTCAATTAAAAGGTATGCATACTAGAAACAAAGTGATATCTGTCCTTAAAAGTACAGCAGCCCATTTATTCCATTTAACACACACACAGACACCCCTTGTGGTCTTCAACAACAGGGCTGTCATAACTTTACCATTTTCTTCAACTAATCAACTCAAATACCTGATTCTTGTGTCCTTTATTTTCATGGCTAATGAGATACAATTTCAGATAAGTGACTTTGAGATATTGGGAATTTATTTATTTGCCATCCTTATTAGTGTTTCCATTTCTTCAATATAACCCCTTCCTAGTTTGTATCCTGAAACAAAATCAGTGGGAAAAGTCTGGTAATTTCAGTGTATATAAGAAAAAAGCTCAGTTTTCATCTGCATGTTATAGTTCTGAGAATAGATCAAGTAAAATAAGGTGAAAATGAGAAAAATAATAGAGATGCAGAGAGAAATATACAAATTAGTGTTCATAAAATTGTCTGAGGTGTTAGAGATAATGAGAAGAGAGCAATAAAGACAAAGCTTTATAGAAACCCAGAAGATAAAAAGGGTTTAAAGAGACAGGATAGCAAATTTGAGTAAAAAAAAAAAAAATAGAAGATTTAAAATATACAAATTACTAAGACAATTTTTTAAAATAAAAAAATAATAAATAGGTAACTAAAATATGTAATTTAGTAAGTAAAAATTTTAAGGATAAAATGTTCTCCAATAAAATTCCTCCCCATCTGCTTCTGTGCTTTACACTTACCATTTTATTCTTTGTCTAAAATACAGACCGAAAACGTGAACAATTTTGAGATCAGCATGGCCTAAGGGAACTAGGGTGTGAGAGTATTTGGTACATTTCAAACACACAACATATCTCAGAACAGTGGTGACACCAATTTTAGGAAGCATATATTTCCCTATCATAATGACATTCAGCTAACTCATAATTAAAGAAACATTAACTATACAGATACTCTTTTCAACAACACGCATATACTGAGACAATCATATGCTCCGTCTTGCTAGGCTGGTCAGTTGGAAATCAGGTTTAAGTTTGAAGGAGTATATTATCCAAGTCATCACCTTAAAAGTAAAATACTTTGTACAAATAATTATAGGAGATATTATAGTCTATTTCTTCAAAAAATTATTTGTATCTCTAAGGAATATTTCCTTCCCTGGTATCTTCATCATCAAGCACAATAAAATACTTAAGGTTTGGCTTTGGGCACTAGTAAGACAATACTGTCTGTCTTGATACCAAGATAATTACTTTCAACCTCAAAAACACAAGTTATTATTATTTTTTAAAAGAGTTTATTTATTTATGACAAAGAAAGTGGGAGAGGGAACACAATGATGTAGGAGCTGAAGAGGGAGAGAAGTAGGCTCCCCACTAAGCAGGGAGCCAGATATGGGGCTGGATCCCAGGACACTGGGATCATGACCTGAGCCAAATGCAGACGCTCAAGAACTGAGACACCCAGGTGCCCCCAAAACATTAAGTTGTTATTATTAAAAGGCATGTACAGGGGTACCTGGGTGGCTCCATCAGTTAAGCATCTTCCTTTGGTTCAGGTCATGATCCCAGGGTTATGGGATTGAGTCCTGCATTAGGCTCCCTGCTCAGCAGGGGAGTCTGCTTCTCCCTTTGCCTCTGACTCTCCCTGCTGCTCATGTTCTCTCTCTCATTCTTACACATGCTCTCTCTTTCTCAGAAATAAATAAAATCTTCTTAAAAATAAAAAGTATATATATAAATAAAAATAAATATATAAGGACAAATAAAAGTTGATTCCAATTATATCTAGAGGCATTTACATGAGGACTCTAAGATAAACAATGAGATCTACTATCAAAATCACCTTAATAATGTAATGAAAAAGAAAGGACTATTGTTTTTCCTGGGCATTCCTTTTACATTCACATAATTGTGAAGCAATCTACATTTACACAAAATATCCCAATGGCAGTAACTAAAGGTATACTTATAACACCTAAATCAGAATTGTACTGTCAAGTTATTTCTTTGTTCAACTTTAACCTTTACACACACCAAATATCCCCAACACACATTGTTCAAAAATTGACAAAGCTCATGTTACAGAACCATTAGAAGTCAGGCCTATGAGTACAATGATGTTTACTTGCATTATATATTGTGAATACTGGTGAAACTTAAAAGCAATTTTCATGGGGAACTTGGGTTGCTCAGTGGGTTAAAGCCTTTGCCTTCATGATCCCAGGGTCCTAGGATCAGGCCCTGAATCAGGCTCTCTGCTCAGTGGGGAGCCTGTTTCCTCCTCTCTCTCTCTCTGCCTGTCTCTCTGCCTACTTGAGATCTCTGTCTATCAAATAAATAAATAAAATCTTTAAAAAATTTTTTTTCAATACCAAATTTTCATAGTATTCTGTCTTCTGTCACTGTTTTCTCTACAATCAAAATTTAAAAGATTAGAAAATTTAAATTAAATTCTTTAATGGTAAAACAGAACAACATGGGTTAAACATACCTAACAGGAAATATGGTTTTTAAATTTTAGACATACCTCTTCTTTTCATTTTTTTTTGAGTTTTAAATCATTCTGCCAAAGACCTAAAAACTCAAAACACCTTTTCAAAAGAAGATATATACACAGATTTATTCAGATAAAATTATCTCTGCTCCAGTCTTTAAATCTTTAACATCGTGCTGAACAGAGTACACTGACATTCCATTCCTCTCTGAATGGGTCTCCTTCTAGCTTACAATCTATAATTGTTTTTCTTTTGTATTTAAGACAACTTTGTAAATTGTTTCATTAGCTGTTCTTTTTTTTTGTAGATACTTAGAGTAGTATATTAAATTTCCCCATTGCTACGATTTATTTATTTTTGTATTGAATAATTTTCCTTGTATTATCCTCAATGCCATATAAGTTAGTGAACACTTGATCCCTTGGACTATTTATGCTTTCTGGGTCCTGAAGGAAAAAATCTAAAGAATATTGAGAATTCTCAGGAGTATATAAGCTCCATGAACACCATTCCCAAGGGATCACATATTTATAATTTATTACAAAATTCTCCCCAACCACCAAATGCTGTGGGACCTAGATGGCTCAGTTGTTAAGTGTCTGCCTTTGGGTTAGGTCATGATCCCAGCTCTGCACTAGGCTTCCTGCTCAGCAGGAAGCCTGTTTCTCTCTCTGGAATTCTCCCTGTTTGTGTTCCCTTTCTCACCATCTTCCTTGCCATTAAATAAATAAATAAAATCTTAATAAAAAATAAATATAAATATTTTAAAAACCTACCTTAAAATTTTATTTATTTCTATTATTATTTGAGAAAGAGAGAATGAGAGAGAGAGAGAGAGAGATTACAAACAGGAGGGAGGAGCAGAGGAAGAGGGACAATCAGACTCCATTGTCAGCCAGATGTGGGGCTTGATCTCATGACCCAGAGATCATGATCTGATCTGAAATCAAAAGTCAGTTGCTCAACTGACTGAGGCACCCAGGCACCTCTAAAAAACTACTTTTAACTGTGTCTCATGGGAATTCAGTTTAGGACTTCCCTACTATGTGATTGTTCTTCTGGATAGTCACATTTGAGTTCAAAAATATAGATAGCAGGAAAGAAAATAGGGAAAAAAAATTATTTCTGTTGATAATGAAAAGTGATAATATTTATTAACCTATCATAGAAAACACTGCCTCAAGTTAAATACATCACCATTAATCCTGAAGATACAACTAGGAATTCTTTTTATGCATGACCTCAGTTTCATTTCTGAAAGGTGTATTTTTCCAGATAATCTTTGTTGTATGATCTAGTAGATCTTAAACTGATGGATATTTCTTAATACCCAAGCATTCTCCACTTCCTCTGTGTTAATGGAATATTTATCTATGACTATAGCTAGCCTTCCTTGCAATTTGTCATGACCATGTGACTAAATTATAAACAAAGGGTGTAAGTGGAGATGAGTAATTTCTATGGATTATCCTTTGATTAAAGAAGTTTGCCCTCCTCTTGCTCTCTAACCCCTCTCAGTGTTGTGATGTAGAGGGGATACAAGCCGTTTAGAGCCAGAGAATAAGCAATCACACTAGAAATACAACAAGAGAGACCACACCTAAGTTCTTGACACCACTGTAGGTCTTTCCAGCTTAGAAACACAGTGATTTCATGGAGGAGTTTCAACATACAAGCCTAAACATTTAAATGGGATAAAAATACAGTATCTTTGTTTAAATCATTGTAATATTTGTCTTTCTCATATCCTTATTATCCAAATCCTTATTGTTATCAAAATTGTTTCCTATATCTATGTATCTTCTCTGCCGACTTTTAAGTCAAATTATGTATCTTTTTGGTATTAAGTTTTATGGATTCTGTACATGTTAGCATTTTTTTTTAAAGATTTTATTTATTTGACAGAGAGAAATCACAAGTAGGCAGAGAGGCAGGCAGAGAGAAAGGGGAGGGCGCAGGGTCCCTGCGGAGAAGAGAGCCTGATGCGGGGCTCAATCCCAGGACCCTGGGATCATGACCTGAGCCAAAGGCAGAGGCTTTAACCCACTGAGCCAGCCACCCAGGTGCCCCACATGTTAGTATTATTAACAGTTTATTGGATATATCTTTTGCAAGTATATCCTTCTGTTCATAGGTTGTCCTTTTGTTTTGTTGATGTTTTCCTTTACTGTGCAAAGCTTTTTATTTTGGTGTAGTCCAAATAGTTTATGTTGGCTTTTGTTTCCCTGGCCTAAGAAGACATGTCCATAAATAGGTTGTTAAGGCCAATGCCCAAGAGATCACTGCCTTTGTTTTCTATCAGGAGTTTTAATGGTTTCAGCTCTCACATCTAGATCTTTAACCCATGTTGAGAATCTTTACCCCCTCTTTCCTCCCTCCCTCATTTTGAAATTATTTTTGTGTATAGTGTAAGTTGTTCAGCTTCATTCTTTGACATGTAGCTCTCCAGTTTAACTAACACCATTCATTGAAAAGATTCTCTTTCCCCATTGTATATTTTTCCTTCTTTGTCACAGATTAATTATCGATATAAGTGTGGATGTATTTCTAAGCTCTCTATCTGGTTCTATTGATCTATGTGTCTATTTTTGTGACTGTATCATGTTTTTATGATTCTTGTAGCTTTTTGGTATAGCTTGAATTCTGGATTTGTGATAACTCCAACTTTGCTCTTCTTTCTGAAGTCTGGTTTAACTTTCTGGGTTTTTTTTTTGTGTGTGTGTGTGTGTGTGTGATTCTATAGAAATTTTCTGTAGAAATGTTCTAGTCTGTGTTTCTATAGAAATGTTCTAGTCTGTTAAAAGGCTATTGGTATTACAGGGTGCCTGGGTGGCTCAGTAGGTTAAAGCCTCTGCCTTTGGCTCAGGTCATAATCTCAAAGTCCTGGGATGGACTTGGGCTCTCTGCTCAGCAGGGAGCCTTACCCTTCTCTCTCTGCCTGCCTCTCTGCCTACTTTAGTCTCTGTCGAATTAAAAAAAAAAAAAGCTATTGGTATTCTGATAAGGATTGCATTTTCATAGAGATTGAATCTATAGATTCCTGCATAAGCATTTCTTAAACACCCAATAACAATTAAGTTGTTAATTTTTTAGCTCTTCAAAGTATTAATTCCAGTTATTTTACAGACTGTGCTAAATATATGTAGATCTTCTCACGTCTCTTTCTACTCTCTTATGTTCATGGTTTTGGTCATTTGAACCTCCCTCTGATATGCTTGTGAATTTTTTATTGTATACTCAAACCATATTCACAAATGTTAATGGCATGGATGATGATTTATTCCTACAAGGAGGATTTTATTATTTCTGGCACAAAGTAAAAGCAGACATCCTTGACCAAAACAAGGAATGAGATTATTCTAATCTCTATTCCATGCTTTTTGAGAAATGGGAAATTCATTGTGCTTATTCTTAGGTGTAAGATTTTAGTGGTATTGACCCAGTCTCCTCCACATTGGGAAATCATAAATGTCAAATATTTGTCTGCAGAGACTAGGAGACAGCAGGAATTTCTTCTTGGATTCTTCAGTTATCTGTGGCTTTTGTACTCATGGTCTCAGGCTGTTATTGCTTGCCACTTAGGATTTATCAAATGTGATCAGAGAAAAAACACTACAAAATGTCAGGTTCAAACTATGGAAAGAGCCTAGATGTCCATCAACAGATGAATGGATAAAGAAGATGTGATAACACAAACACACACACGCACACACAGACACACACACACACACACACACACACACACACAGGAATATTAAGCTGCTATCAAAAATGAAATCTTGTCATTTGCAACAACCTGGATGGAACTAGAGGCTATTATGCTAAGTGAAATAAGTCAATCAGAGAAAGGCAATTATCATATGATCTCACTGATATGAGGAATTTGAGAAACAAGACAAGATCATGGGGGAAGGGAGGGAAAAATTAAACAAGATGAAATAGGAGGGAGACAAATCATAAGAGTCTCAATCTCAGAAAACAAACTGAGGGTTGCTGGAGGGGATGGAGGCGGGAGTGATGGGGTGGTTGGGAGATGAACATTGGGGAGGGTATGTGCTATAGTGAGTGCTGTGAAATGTGTAAGACTGATGAGTCACAGACCTGTACCCCTGAAACAAATAATACATTATATGTTAATTTAAAAAAAAGCCAGCCTCATTAATCTTCAATTCCCTTCTATACAGGACTTTTTCTATCCAACATAAACCCTGGTTGGCATTGACAGATGTGGATTCCAATTTATTTCTCTCCAGCCTCATGTGAGAGAAGAGAGCAAATGTTTGCCATTTTTTGCTGGGAAATTTACCGTTCATGATATATTTACCATTCATTATATAAGAAAGAGCAAGAAGCTAATAGAAAAATTATATAATATATGGCATCCTCTCAGTCAATATAATTTTTTCAAAGACCACAGCTTCCCAAATCCTGGGTATTTTTGCTCTCTAATGACACAAATTGTTTTCTGTTCTTTTTTTTTTTTTTTATGTTTTAGGGGTGGGTTCTTTTTCAATAAACTCATTTGAGAAAATTTTACCCAGTCTCTGCTAATATAAATGTATTTTATTATAAGTATATTATTTAAAAATGTATTTATTTGTTTTTAATTTTTGTTACAGAATTATGTTGATATGCAATGTTATGTTAGTCTCAGGTGTACAATGTAGTATTTTGTCAGTTTTATATATTAGTCAAAGCTTACCATGATTATGTGTTGTCACCATCTGTCATCATACAATGTCATTACAATATAATTGACTATGTTCCGTATGCTGTACTTTTCATTTCTGTGACTTATTTATCAGTAGAAATTTGAACTTTTTTTTTCCATTTTTTAAAAAATTTTTTCAATTTATTTATTTTCAGAAAAACAGTATCCATTATTTTTTCACCACACCCAGTGCTCCATGCAATCCGTGCCCTCTATAATACCCACAACCTGGTACCCCAACCTCCCACACCCCCGCCACTTCAAACCCCTCAGATTGTTTTTCAGAGTTCATAGTCTCTCATGATTCACCTCCCCTTCCAATTTATCCCAACTCCCTTCTCCTCTCTAGCACCCCTTGTCCTCCATGCTATTTGTTATACTCCACAAATAAGTGAAATCATATGATAATTGACTCTCTCTGCTTGACTTATTTCACTCAGCATCATCTCTTCCAGTCCCGTCCATGTTGCTACAAAAGTTAGGTATTCATCCTTTCTGATGGAGGCATAATACTCCATAGTGTATATGGACCACATCTTCCTTATCCATTCGTCCGTTGAAGGGCATCTTGGTTCTTTCCATAGTTTGGCGACCGTGGCCATTGCTGCTATAAACATTGGGGTACAGATGGCCCTTCTTTTCACAACATCTGTATCTTTGTGGTAAATACCGAGTAGTGCAATTGCAGGGTCATAGGGAAGTTCTATTTTTAATTTCTTGAACTTTTTAATAATAACCTCATCTATTTTGCCCCACACCCAAACCTCCCATACTACTGTCAAAAAAAACAAAAAAACAAAAAAACAAAACAAAACAAACAAACAAAAAAACCCAAAAACCATATTAAAAAAAAGAACATGTCTTGGTGTAGGACTATTAATTAAAGTTCTGAATTTGTTTGTACTTCAATAGTTTTCTCTCTTATTTCCTTGTCTCATTATAGGCTCTAATCTAGGATACTATATTGCATCCTCTCACTACATCTTGGGATATTTCTGTCTTATCTTGCTGTTCATGTTCTTGTTGGTTTGAATGAGTACTTGCCATGCAATTTCAAAAGTGTTTCTCAATTTAGATTTGTCTCTCTCTTTTTCAAAGTAGATGAGGGTTCTGTATTTAGAAGAAGAATATAAGAGTGATAAAGCACTTTCTCATCACATCATATATGGGGTACATGATATCAACATTCCTTACAACTGTTAATATTTTCCTTAACAACCTGTATAAGGTTTTGCAGTTTGAAATAAAAATAGTTCTATTTTTCCTGTCTTCCTGGAAGCACGTCAGTAAAATGGCCCACATCTCTGAAAGTAAGAAGGTTAAACTTCACTTCCTGGAAAAATCAGTATGTCTATATATTTTTAGAATTCCTCTGTAAGGAGGAACTCTTCCTTTTCCTACATTTATTTATGTCAGTATGGACTCATGTCCATAAGTTTTAAATTTAGCCTTCTGACTTCTAGTCTAATAGTATATTAAGAGTATTCTTGGGGTGCCTCAGTCAGTTAAGCATCTTTGGCTCATGTCATGAACCCATGGTCCTGGGATCAAGTTCCCTTCTGGGCTCCTTGCTCAGCACGGATCCTGCTTCTCCCTTTACCTGCCATTCTCCCTGCTTGCGTGCTCTCTCTCTCTCTTACAAATAAAGGATAAATAAAATCTTCAAAAAGAAGAGTATTATTTTCAAATATTTCAATAATTTAAAAACTTTTTTCCTATTTGTGCCATGGTTTGGAACATATATTTCAAAATATTCTGTGCACTGAAAAAAAAATTTATAACACTTAAAGCAAATTATGAACCTATATTCTTAGTACATCCCTTTTTTCCCTTATACATTTTACCATACATTTCATTTTACTATTAATACCCAAGATATTACTACCATCATTGCTTCAGCCACTCATATTTTAGAGTAGTTCAGGTGAGAACACAGATTATATTTTGTCTTCCTTTATTCTATTTTGGAAGCTCTTTTTTCTTCAAGAGATTTCAAGTCTTTAACTTCTATCATTTTGTTTTTGCTAGTAGAAAGTCCTTTAACAATCTCGTGAGAGGGAAGTCTGGGTAGCTCAGTGGGTTAAATATCTAATTTCAGCTCAGGTCATGATGCCAGGGTCTTGGGATGGAGTCCCATGTTGGACTCCTTGCTGAGCAGGGAGCCTGCTTCTCCTGCCAGCAGCTTCCTCTGCTTTGTGCTTTTTCTCTTTCTCTCTCTGACAAATTAATAAATAAAATATTAAAGAAAAATATTTCTTGTGAGATAGGTATTTTGGCAGGTATATTCTTGTGAGATAGGTATATTCTCTCAGTTTTACTTTATCTGTGAAAGTTTTTATTTCACTTCCATTTCTGTTTGTTTAGATTGTCACCCAATCATCTTTCTGTTGGCATTGCTTCTGATGAGATCAGGCCTAATTTTTGTTTTAGTTTATATGTAAGTGATATACTTTTCCCCTCATTGCCTAAGATTATATTTTGCCTTAGTTTTTCATCAGTTTAGAAATATATACACCTGGTTTGGGGTTTCTTTCTTGCTTGTGTTTTCTGAGCATCTTCAATCTATATTTTGGCATTTGTCAACAACCGGAACATTTGTAGCTGTTCTACACACGCACACACACACACACAATTTGGAATTAGGTGTGATGCATCATTAGGGAAAGTGAGTAGAGTGCAAAGACAATGGAGAGAAGGGGCTCAGATGGAATTTGGAGAACTGGGGCTCCTGCTATTTAGGAATCAATCATAGGAGAAACCAGCAGAAGAAAAAAAATGAGGAAGGATTACCACCATGGTCAGAGAAGTTCACAAAATAATGTTTCATTTAACCAGGGCAAAAAAAAAAATTATATTAAATAGAAAGCAGTGATCAACTGTGCCAAATATTGTTGAAATATATTAAAATGAAAAAACAAAACAAAAACAAAAACAAAACAAAACAAAACAAAAGATGGCTCCTGACTCTGGAAAGGTGGAGTTTGAAACAGTAAATTGATGGGTGGGTTACAGACCAGTGAGAAGGTTGAGGAGAAAACATGAAGTAAAAAAGTAGTGATGGCAACAATAGCTAAATGTAGGCAAAGATTTATGCTATCTAAGTTCAGATTGGAAAACAAGCAATGAGGCATTTATTAAGAAAAGAATCTTTCAAGTATCCTGATCACAGGAAAACTTAATTTAGCTTTCATTAAATAGTATCATAAAAGAAACATAAAAATAATAAGTAAATAAAATTTAAAAAGATGACATCTGTAACTAAAAATTTTACACTATAACTAACCAATGAAAAGAAATGAGTAGAAATTTGTTAGACAATCTGAATATTGTAATTATGCTACTTTTGGGGGAAAGAAACCTCAAGGATGAGAAATGTATTCTAAAATTTAGGAAATGAAATTTGAGATTTTCAGAAAAAGACCAGAGTCTATCTAACACTTATTTTTTATGGGACAATTATCTGTACCCTTTCATACATTAATGTTCAGACAACTTAACCTTATATTACTTTTCAACTGAATATAAATATTGGTGTTGAATTTATAATAGGAGATATGCAAAAAAAATTTATTCAGAGGATAAGGGATTCAACTGATCAAAATGTGAGATAGTTTCCTGAGACAGAGCATGGTAGCTTCCGTAAGTTTCTTTTGAGTTTCATATAAAGAACTCTTAATCATAGGGTTTTCTTTAAATTTAGGAAGATTAATTTGATGAAAGAACAAAACAAGACTGTGAGCATAAGAAGATGGAGAAATTCATACCTACTAGAATTTATTTTGGAAAAATTAAAACAGCTAATTTTATGAGCAAATCTACTAACAAATTAGAGTGATCTTTGTAAGATAGATGCCATTGAGGTTGCTGGGTGGCTCAGTCATTAAGCGACTACCTTAGGTTCAGGTTATGATCCCAGTTAGGATGGAGTCCCACACAGGGCTCCCTGCTGGGTGGGGAGTCTGCTTCTTCCTCTCCCTCTGCCTTCTGCTCCGCTGCTTCTGCTCTCTCTATGACTGTCAAATAAATAAATAAAATCATTTTTAAAAAGATGCTATTGAATTACTAAAAAAAATAATGTCTTGAGGATGAAGAGGCCCAGAAAATTGAATTATTTAGTCTTCTTTGAAAAAATAGGTAATGGTCTAAGAAAGATGATATTTTTAGAAAAAGATTTTACTTATTCATTTGACAGAGAGAGAGAGAGAAAGAGAACAATCAGGGGGAGTGGCAGCCAGAGGGAGAGGGAGAAGCAGGTTCCCTGCTAAGCAGGGAGCTGGATGCAGGGCTTGATGAGGGGCTCAATGGGGGATTTGATGGGGAGTTTGTTGGGGGGCTTGATTCCAGGACTCCAGGATCATGACCTAAGCCAAAGGCAGATGCTTAACCAAATGAGCCAGCCAGGCTCCCCAGAAAGGTGATATTTTAATTGAATACTTAGAGGGATCAGAACAGTTTACACATTTTGTGACAAGAAAATATTAGAAAGCACAAGAATGTGTTAATTTAATGAAAGTATAATGGCAAACAGAATGAAAGTGATACTACTAATACTCTTATAGTTATCACTCAGAACACTCATTTTGTGAAGAAAATAAATGCCAGGCATCTATCAGACAGGTCCATAATATCTGGAGAATAAGCTAAAGATAAAAATTTAATATATAACAAGATCTTCAGTTGAAGTAATGAAAACTAACCTTCCTGAGTTTAAATTTTCACTAATCATTTTATTTGTGTACCTTCCAAAATGATCTTAGTCACTCTCAGCTTTCTTTTGATACTATACATAATACTAATAATAATTATATTACAATATTTTTTCCATAATTATGTGATTTATATAGAACACCTAGCAGTGCATGCACTTAGTGGGTTGTCAACAAAATATAAATCTTATTTTTATATCATATTTGTTGTCCGGCCTACATCACTAGAGCAGCAAAACTGGAGGCATTTTTGGTAAAGCATATCAGCATTTTAGGTGGATGTTCTCTCAAGAAGTTAGCTGTGCCTGTATTTAAAATGCTGTATTACTTGTTAAAAACCAATTTAACAAGAACAGAAGCAAAAACAAAGCAAAATCCAGCAATAGTAAACTCTTTGGGCAATCAGGATTTGGAGGCCAAATGTTGCAGTTCTAGAGACATGGTATAAGGTGGTATTTCATAGACAAACAACAGAGAAGGCAGTTGGTGCAACTGTCATCTGTCTGGGGTTGGGAATAAGTAGGAATGGAAAAGTCTTAGTTTAGAAGTGCTAGACCCTTATTAAGATTTAGAGAATCTGTGATAAATAACTTGTAAGTGACAGATATCTTAAAATATGTAAAAGAAGCTTTTTCAGAATAGCTCCAAAAATAAACTAGTGGCTAAATTGGATAGTATGTTTTTTTTTCTTTTTTTTAATTCAAATTCAATTAGCTGACATGTAGTATGTCACTAGTTTCAGAGGTAGTCTTCAATAATTCATCAGTTGCATATAACACCCAGTGCTCTTCACATCATATGACCTCCTTAATGCCCATCATCCAATGATCCCATCCCCAGACAGTATATTTTAAGCAAATTCACTGTATTTGGCACATTAATAGGATCAAAATAATCAGAATATTGAGATGGCCTTAGTTAAGGTTGTTCTTGTACAGCTGACCCTTGTACAATACAGATTTGACATGCACTGTTCCACTTACATGTAAATTTTTTTGATAAATACATACAGTACTGTAAGCATATTTTTATGATTTTCTTAATAACATTTTCTTTTCTCTAGCTTATTTTATTATAAGAATACAAGATATAACATATATAATATATAAAATATGTATTAATAAACTGGTTATGTTACCAGTAAGTCTTATTCTATCAGTAAGTCTTGACTACTTGTCAACAGTAGTCTATCAACAGTAAACTTTTTAGAGAGTAAGAAGTTTTATGCAGATTTTACTTTGCAAGGAGCATTGCCCAATCACTATGCTCTTCAGGGGTCAACTGTATTAGACTGTCTTAATATGGATATACATATATGTATATGTACACAGATATGTACATGCACACATACATACATACATATATGCACATACATATATACATACTATGTGTGAATATGCATGTGTATACAAACACACATATATATAATTACAACATTCTTGAAATCTTATTTGTGACCCAAATATCTTTTAAGATGCAGTTCATTCTACAAGCTTTATATAAACATAGAATTGTTCCAGTTGATTATATATGTAGTCTTCCTCCTGCTTATATTTGATTCAGCTCCTTGAGATATTATTCAAACATTTCTTTCTAAATAACTAGTTCCTATAGAATGCACTTTAGCAAAAACAATCGCATTTTTTTAAAGACTTTATTTATTTATTTGACAGACAGAGATCACAAGTAGGCAGAGAGGCAGGCCGAGAGAGAGAGGGGGAAGCAGGCTCCCTGCTGAGCAGAAATCCCAATGTGGGGCTCGATCCCAGAACCCTGGGATCATGACCCGAGCCGAAGGCAGAGGCTTCAACCCACTGAGCCACCCAGGCGCCCAAACAATCGCATTTTTAATAGACAATTTCAAAGATGAGTACCACCACTGATGACTAATCTCAGTAATTATAATTACTTTAAACATAATTATTGCAAACAAACTATTTTAAAAATATAAATGAATATAATTTTAAGTAAATTAAATGAGTATTTAATTTACTTATTTTATTTACTTATTTAAATGAGTAAATAAACTCATTGTGTTTAAGAAAATAAGCCTGATCAAAAATAAAGATAGTAATAACCTTTGAATTGCGTGTTACAGTAAGCATAATTCAAATTAAACAACGTTTTGTAGTCTTCAGTAACTAAGAATTAAAGACAAAAGAGATAGACTGAAAAATGTGGCTGGATTTCTTTTCTATATCTAGATGAAAAAGAAGTGAGATGAGAAAAAAGATATATCTAATGAAGAATATAGGAATATTAACTTCTGGGGAGCAAAAGCTTTTGTGAATAAAACTTGAAAGAGATTAAGATGAGTATCATAGGGATAAAGGGGGGAAAAAGAGGAAACTATGTACCGAAAGCTACTAATGAATACACTGGTATTATATGAGACTTCTTCGTTCTTTTGCAGTATGTTATGGAACAGGATACTCATTTGTTTGGAAAAGAAACAGTTTTGTGTACCACATTCATGAAGGCTTTCTTCACCTGCTGGTTCCGCAAAGTGTAGATAAAAGGATTCAAAAGTGGAGCCACAGAAGTATTGAGCACTGCAATTCCCTTGGAAAAAGATGTTCTTTGTTTGACTGATGGTTTGACATACATGAATATGCAGCTACCATAAGAAAGGGATATCACAATCATGTGAGAAGAACATGTTGAAAAAGCTTTTTTCCTCTGATTAGCAGAAGGGATTTTTAGAATTGTTAAGGCAATACAGGTATATGATATTATCACCATCACCAATGTGACTATGAGTGTCACCAAAGCAGAGATGTATCCCATTGTCTCTAAGAGCTGTGTGTCTGAGCAGGAGATCTGCAGCAGGGGTGTTGTATCACAGTAGAAATGGTCAACAATGTTGGAGGCACAGAAGTCAAGATTTATGCCTAAGATGAGAGGTGGAAAGATGACAAAAAAACCAGCAAGCCAACAACAGAAGACAAGTTGAATGCAGATCTTACTGTTCATGATGGTTGTGTAATGCAGGGGTTTACAGATGGCAACATAGTGGTCATAGGACATAGCAGCCAGCAAGTAAAATTCAGATGCACCAAGAAGGAAGGCAAAAAACACTTGAGTTGCACAACAATTAAAGGAAATGGTTTTGTCTCCAGTTGCCATAGTAACCAACAATTTAGGGATGCATGTAGTAGTATATGAAATTTCTAGGAAGGAAAAATTCCTAAGGAAAAAATACATGGGGGTCTTGAGGTAAGTATCCACCAGGGTGAGTGTGATGATGGTCAGATTGCCAGTGACACTCAGCAAGTAGGTGAGAAGCAGAAAGACAAACAACACAACTTTCAACTGTGGGTCATCAGTCAAACCTGCCAGAATAAACACTGTCACTTGTGTGTAGTTTCCCATTACTGTCCTCTACTTTTCCAGTTCTAAATAGGAAAGACAAACAGAAAAACACTGACAATCCCAGTGGAAAAATAAGAGTGATTTAATTGTCTAAAATAAAGTTAGCAAGCAAATTTCAGATAGCGTAACAAAATGTTCATTCAGGCTCTGAAGAGGCTATGCCAGGAAAAACAATAGTTTGCATTTCCAGAGCATCTGGACAGATAATTTCAACTTTAATGCAGTTCTACTAGAGAATTACATATGTGATGATAGCAATTGTTGACTATTTTTATGTAAGAGGAAATATTAGAGGGAAATTAGAGTGAGTTTTAAGCATGGAAAAATGCTTCTTCTCTCTTGATTTTTTCAAAGAGTTGAGATGGATCCCATTTCCTGCTTATTTAAGAGATTTTCGTTCTAGAATTAAAGTGATTATTGTCATTAAAAGTACATCAGAAAGTGGTTTTCATAAAGTACACACACCCCTGATCATGTCATTAAACAGGGTTACTATAGCTTTACCATTTTACTCAGCTAATCAGATCAAGTACCTGATTCTTCTGTCATTCCTTTCATGGCTAATGAGATACAATTTCAGAGAAGTGAGTGTGAAATATCATGAATAATTTTATATTCTGTCCTTAGTAGTATTTCCATCCCATCAATCTCTGTTATAATCCCTACTCTTCCCATGTTGTATTCTCAAACAAAATCAGTAGAAATAGTCTGGTAATTTTGGTGTGTGTAATAATAATATAAAAAAGTGCAGTTTTCCTCTAAAAGTTATGATTCTGAAAAATGAACAAAAAATTAAAAATGAGAGTAATGGATATATAAGTAGATAGAAATATATAAATATGGTTTCAGGAAATTACATGAGCAAGTATAAAGATAAAGACAAAGCTTTATGGAAACCTAGAGATGCTATGGTTTTTAGAAATAGGATAGTGAAAGATGCCTGAATCAAATAAGCAGCAGGCCCTTGATTTTGGCTCAGGTCATGATTTCAGGATCCCAGATTAAGTCCCACTCCATGTTCAGGATAGAGTTTGCTTCTTTTACTCTCCCTCTGCCTTTTCCCCTGCTCTTTGTCTCTTTTTCTCTCTCAAACATATAAATAAACCTAAAAAAAAAAAAAAGAAATAGAAGAGTAAGTTTATGGAAAAAATTAAAAGAAGTAAATTAACAAGTAAAAAGTAAAAGAAAATTAAAACAAATTAGTAATAATCTTAAAATTAGTGATATGCAAATTAATAAGGATTAGTAAATTACAATGATAAGAAAATGTTATCATATAATTTTTCCCCATCTGCTTCTATGCTTTACACTTACCATTTTATTCTTTGTCTAAAATACAGACTGAAAAGTTGAACAGTTTGAAGTCAACAGGGACTAAAAGAGATTAGAGTATTGGGTAAGTTTCAAACACAGTGAATCACAAAGTAGGGTTTTGACAAAATTTTAAAAGACATGTATTTCCTTATTATAAGGATATTCAAATATTTGGCTAACAAGTAATTAAATAAATATTAACTAGAGATAAACTATGGTTATCACAACACATGGCATATATTAAGTGTGACAATCAGATTGTTCTGGTTTGCACAGCTATCAAATTAGAGATCAGGATTAAATTTGAAAGAGGATTTTTTCCTAAGTTGTCCTCTGAAAAGTACAATTTCTACCAACAATTATAGGGCAACTTATGGTGCTTTTTTAAAAAAAATTAACGAGTCTAAGGAAGATTTCTTTCTTCAGTATGTTCATATAAAACACATAAAATAATTAAGGTTTAATAATGGGACCCAGATAGAAGATATTTTCTGTTTTGAGAATTTTTATATAATTATTTCCAATCTCTAAAACATACATTATTTCAAAGACATATAAATAAAAATAACCAAGAACAAATAAAATTTGTTTCCAGTTGTACCTAGAAGCATTTATAGGAGAATTCTCAGATAAAAAATAAGATCTGTTGTCAGTCATATTAATAATTGAGTGAATAGAAGAAAGGACTGCTGTTTTTCCTCCACATTCCTTTTACATTCACATAATTGTAAAGCGATGAATTATAAATTTTTCTTCATTTACACAAATTACTCCAAAGGCAACAACTGTAGGAATGCTTACATCTAAAACACCTAAAGCACAGTTTTACTATATCAGGTTATTTCTTTGACTGACTTCAACAGATACACACACCAACCATCCCCCAACAGGCATTGTAAGAAAGTTAACAAGGTCACATTACAAAACTGTTAGAAGTCAGACCTACATTAGATATCGTGAATATTAATGAAATTTTTAAAAAGTAATATTTTTTAATACTTAATTTTCATTGTATTCTTTTTCTCATAATTTTTCTTAAGTCACAATATAAAAAATAGAAAAAGTAGGGTTAATACCATAATGGTAAAAATTAGAGAAAATGGGTTAAAGCACATCTAATGGAAATATGGCCTTTAAACTTTAGATATACCAATTCTTTTCATCTGTTTCAGTCTTAAGTCAGTTTGTCAAAACACTTAAAAATTAAACACTTTTGGGGGAAAGATATTAAACAGACTTTTTCCAGACAAAGTATCTCTGCTTTAACTCTTTTATCATCAGGCTGAACAAACCACCACACTGACATTCCATTCCTCTCTGAAGGAATCTCCCTTTATGCCACGATCTATGATTATTTTTGTTATCTATTCATAACTACTTTGTAAATGACCTTAGGGCTTTTTTCCAGATTTGTAGACTGGTATATTAAATTTCCCCATTACTATAATTTACTTATTTATGTACTGATGCTTTTCTTAGTATTATTCGCAGTGCTATATAAAATTCACTTGATCCCATTGAGTATTTATGCTTTTTGGGCCTTGAAGGAAAATATCTAAAGATTATGAGGAGTTCCCAGAAGATATGAGATCTAAGAACATCATTCCCAAAGGATTACAACTTTACACATTGTATATGAGTTCTCCCCAGGCACTGAATAATTAAAAAGATAAATTATATATATTTTTTCAAGACTACTTTCAATTATGTCTCCAAAGCTTTCAGTATAAATGTCCCTAATCTGTGTTTCCCTTCCACACAGATGTGTTTTGATATCGCAAATATGTAGATAAGAAATTGTAAGTTTTAAAATAAAATATTATTTTAGTCATAATATCAAGTGGCAGTGTTAGTTGAAGAATTAGCCAGTCATAGAAAAAAATAGGTAAAATTTTATGTCCTATATGCTGTTTTGTTTCTATACTGAATTTAGACTTTCATCCAAATGTTTTTGCAAAATGATCTAGTAGATTTTAAACTGATATTTCATAAAATCCAAGCATTCTTCACTTCCTCTGTATGGAATGGAATATTTATCTATGACTATAGCTAGCCTTCCCTGCAAATTTTTGTGACTGTGTGAATAAATTAGAAGCAAAGGTTATAAGTGAAGATGTGCCATTTACATGGGTTATCCTTTGATGAGAGGTTTTCCCTTCTTAGCCTCTTCACTCCCTCTCATTGTTGTGATACCAGCATATGGGAAGACAAGCCATTTGGAGCCATGAATATGAGCAACCATACTAGGAATACACTGGCTGTTCAACAAGAGGGAGTACACCCAGGTTCCTGACACCACTGCATTATCTTAGGAACACAGTGACTTCATGGAGGAGTTTCAACTTACCAGACTGAACATTTAAATAAGATAAACGTAGAGCTATTTAAAGTGCTATGATATTTGTCTTTCCTATACTCTACCAAATCTGTGATATTAATCAAAACCTGATATTTTACCTAGAGTCTAACAGGTTGATCCATCATCATTTCATAGATACTAACAGAGATATAGCTTATTGGATCAGTGACAGAAAACTTTATTATTTATTACATAGCAAGAAGCAGGAATTTCATGTTCTCATCAGTTCCCTTTCTCTTCAGGGAAGGGCCCTAAGGGTATTGTGTTACACAGTGCACCTACATCTAAAGCCGAGGAACCCCTAAATTAGTAAATTCTCAGTCTTTTAAAGAGAAAAAACCTGCTTAATTTTGCCCTACTAAGAGGCAGTAACTTTTTTTTTATTATTATTATGTTCAGTTAGCAGTCAAAACTACAATGAGATACCACCTTTCATCATTTAGAATGGCAAAAATTAACAGAACAAATGTTGATAAGGGGGGCGCCTGGGTGGCTCAGTGGGTTAAGCTGCTGCCTTCAGCTCATGTCATGATCTCAGGGTCCTGGAATCAAGTCCCGCATCGGGCTCTCTGCTCAGCAGGGAGCCTGTTTCCCTTTCTCTCTCTGCCTGCCTCTCCATCTACTTGTGATTTCTCTCAGTCAAATAAATACATAAAATCTTAAAAAAAAAATGTTGCTAAGGATGGAGAAATAGGAGCCCTCTTACACTGGTTAGTTGCAATGAAAGCTGATACAGCCACTCTGGAAAACAGTAAGAAAATTCCTCAAAAAGTTAAAAATAGAGCTACATTATGACCGAGCAATTGTACTACTAGGTATTTATCCCAAAGATACAGATATAGTAAAAATAAGGAACACATACACCTGAATGTTCATGGCAGCGATGTCTGCAATAGCTAAAATGTGGCAGGATCCCAGATGCCCTTCAACAGATGAATGGATAAAGAAGATGTGTTCACACATGGTCCTCTCAATTAATGCAGAAAAAGCATTTGACAAAATCCAGCATCCGTTCCTAATTAAAACGCTTCAAAGTATAGGGATAGAGGGAACATTCCTGAACCTCATCAAATCTATCTATGAAAGACCCACAGCAAATATCATCCTCAATGGGAAAAAGCTTGCAGCCTTCCCGTTGAGATCAGGAACAAGACAAGGATGCCCACTCTCACCACCCTTGTTCAACATAGTATTAGAAGTCCTAGCAACAGCAATCAGACAACAAAGAGAAATAAAAGGTATCCAAATTGATAATGAAGAAGTCAAACTCTCTCTCTTTGCAGATGACATGATTCTATATGGAAAACCCAAAAGACTCCCCTCCCAAACTACTAGAACTCATACAACAATTCAACAATGTGGCAGGATACGAAGTCAATGTGCAGAAATCAGTGGCTTTCTTATACATTAACAATGAAAATACAGAAAGGGAAATTAGAGAATCGATTCCATTTTACTATAGCACCAAGAACCATAAGATACCTGGGAATCAACCTAACCAAAGACGTAAAGGATCTGTACTGGAGGAACTACAGAACACTCATGAAAGAAATTGAAGAAGACAAAAAAAGATGGAAGACCATTCCATGCTCTTGGATCAGAAGAATAAACATTGTTAAAATGTCTATACTGCCTAGAGAAATCTATACTTTTAATGCCATTCCGATCAAAATTCCACCAGTATTCTTCAAAGAGTTGGAGCAAATAATCCAGAAATTTGTATGGAATCAGAAGAGACCCTGAATCGCTAAGGAAATGTTGAAAAACAAAAATAAAATTGGGGGCATCACGTTACCTAATTTCAAGCTTTACTACAAAGCTATGATCACCAAGACAGCATGGTACTGGCATAAAAACAGACACATAGACCAGTGGAACAGAGTAGAGAGCCCAAATATGGACCCTCAACTCTATGGTCAATTAATCTTAGACAAAACAGGAAAAAATATCCAGTGGAAAAAAGACAGTCTCTTCAATAAATGGTGCTGGGAAAACTGGACAGCTATAAGTAGAAGAATGAAACTCCACCATTATCTTACACCGTACACAAAGATAAACTGAAAAATGGATAAAAGACCTCAACGTGAGACAGGAATCCATCAGAATCCTAGAGGAGAACATAGGCAGTAACCTCTTCGATATCAGCCACAGCAACTTCTTTCAAGATATGTCTCCAAAGGCAAAGGAAACAAAAGCGAAAATAAACTTCTGGGACTTCATCAAAATCAAAAGCTTCTGCACAGCAAAGGAAACTGTCAACAAAACGAAGAGGCAACCCACGGAATGGGAGAAGATATTTTCAAATGACAGTACAGACAAAATGTTGATATCCAGGATCTATAATGAACTCCTCAAACTCAACACACATGAAACAGGCAAACATATCAAAAGATGGGCAGAAGATATGAACAGACACTTCTCCAGTCAAGACATACAAATGGCTATCAGACACATGAAAAAATGTTCATCATCACTAGCCCTCAGGGAGGTTCAAATTAAAACTACTTTGAGATATCACCTTACACCAGTTAGAATGGCCAAAATTAAGAAAACAGGAAACAACATGTGTTGGAGAGGATGTGGAGAAAGGGGAACCCTCTTCCACTGTTGGTGGGAATGCAAGTTGGTGCAGCCTCTTTGGAGAACAGTGTGGAGATTCCTCAAGAAATTAAAACGAGAAATTCCCTATGACCCTGCAATTGCACTACTGGGTATTTATCCCAAAGATACGGATCTCGTGAAAAGAAGGGCCATCTGTACCCCAATGTTTATAGCAGCAATGGCCACGGTCGCCAAACTATGGAAAGAACTAAGATGCCCTTCAACAGACAAATGGATAAGGAAGATGAGGTCCATATACACTATGGAGTATTATGCCTCCATCAGAAAGGATGAATACCAAACTTTTTAGCAACATCGGCGGGACTGGAAAAAATTATGCTGAGTGAAATAAGTCAAGCAGAGAGAGTCAATTATCATATGGTTTCACTTATTTGTGCAGCATAACAAATATCATGGAGGACAAGGGGTGTTAGAGAGGAGAAGGGAGTTGGGGTAAATTGGAAGGGGAGGTGAATCATGAGAGACTATGGACTCTGAAAAACAATCTGAGGAGTTGAAATGACAGGGGGGGGGAGGTTGGGGTACCAGGTTGTGGGTATTATAGAGGGCACGGATTGCATGGAGCACTGGGTGTGGTGAAAAAATAATAACTACTGTTTTTTTCTGAAAATAAATAAATTAATAAAAAAAATATGTGTTCATATATACAATGGAATACTACTCAGCTATCAGAAAGCATGAATACCCACTATTTATATTGACATGGATGGAACTAGCAGGGATTATACTAAGTGAAATAAGTCAAGCAAAGAAAGACAATTATCATATGATTTCACTCATATGTGGAACTTAAGGAATAGCACGGAGGACCACAAAGGAAGGGAAGGAAAACTGAATTGGAATACAGTATTTTTAATATACTTCTAAGGGGAAAAATCTGACAAATCTGTTATAAAATGCTGCAAATTCACATAAGTGTGTTCCTCTCTTGTCTATTTGATTAATCTGCAGGTCTCTTTTATCACTCCCAAGATGCCAGTCACAGTTTTCTCCAAAGGGATTCAAGCCAATGACCAGCTTTTACACAAGTAAAAACTCAAGATGCCTGAGCTCTCCTAGAAAAAGTTTCCAAGTTTGGAAGTTGGAAGCCAAATTAAACATGCATCATTCAGATTACAGGTTAGTAAGGCCTCTGACATAGCTTTCAGCTGGGTCCCAAGGCTTCCAATTCAATAATGTGTTTTTGGAGGGACTGCTTAAGTATATTTAATCCAGTCTGTCTTGTTCAAGCCATCAGCCACATGACATTTGTCTTTTCCACTATATGACTTAAAATAGGGGTGAGGAAGGTACTTGGAAGTGTTTTGTCTGACTAAAATAAAAATAAAAAACACAAGAAAGAACACATATTGGTGAGGATGTGGAGAAAAATGTACCCTTGTACACTGTTGGTGGGAATACAAACCAGGGTAGCCACAGTGGAAAACACTATGGAGATTCCTCAAAAAAATTAAAAATAGAACCACCATATGACCCAGTAATTCCACAACTGGGTACTTACCCAAAATATTAAAAATATTAATTTGGAAGGATATTTGTTTACTGCAGGACTTTTTACAAATAGCCAAATTTTGGAAGCAACACAACCCAAGTATCCACTGATAGATGAGTGGATAAAGAAGATATAATTATCTATTATCTATCTATTGATCATCTATCTATCTATCTATCTAATCTATCTTCAATTGAATATGCATATACAATAGAATATTACTTAGTCATAAAAAAGAATTGAATCTTGTCATTTGCAAAAGGACAGATCTAGAGGATATAATGCTAAGTGAAATAAATCAGTCAGACAAAGACAAATGCCATATGATTTCACTCATATGTGTAATTTAAGAAACAAAGAAAAAGAGACAAACCAAAAGGAGGCTCTTAACTATAAATAATAAATGGATGGTTATCAGAGGGGAGGTGAGTGGAGGGATGGGTGAAATAGGTGAAGGGGACTAAGAGTACACCTATCGTGATGAACAATGAAGAATGTATACAATTAATGAATCACTTATATTGTACACCTAAAGTGAATATTGCACTGTTTGCTAAATTTAAAAAATATATATATATTTGAAAAGAAGTATTTTGCCCAAGGGTGAAGGTAGCTGGGTGCGGTGACTAGGAAGAGCTAGAGTGGTCCCCTATTATCTCTTTTATTCTCACAAAACCCTGGTAGAGGATGGCTTACCTAAAAGTCAAGCAAATTTAAAGTTCTTGTGCTTAAGTATTTGTCTTTTGGAGAAAGGCTTCAGGGACAGTTCTTAGTGACAAAGATCATTAATAGTCTCCTGAGGTCTAAAGTGTCTTCTTGCCTGATAACAGGTTTTCTCTCTCTCTCCACTTTCACAAAATCTGAGGAGTCCATTCCAGAGCTATAATTTCATCTTGTTTCCAGTTATTCCCTACTAACACTCAGACCTTTCATCTAGAGGAATCTGGTATATAAGGGACAAGGACAATTTTATAAAACTTATCCAGAATTAAGCTAGAATCTACTAGAACCCTTGTGTCCATGTTACCACCTGAATGTGTACCAACCAAACTGATTTGAGTTTGTTAAAGCAATAATAAAACCATGTATTTGGTGATATTATTACATTTATTAATTTGTACCCTTAAGCTCCTGTAACTGTGACAGTTTCTTAAGACATTTCTTATTTTGATAATCTAGACAATTTTGAGAAGTTCTTGTCATGCATTTTCTAGAAACTCCCTTTATTGGAATTTGTCAGGATCGTCTGTTCTGGATACCTTCAGGTGACAGAGCAAGGGAATACCTAGATCTATATACACAACTGTGGATTTGCAGATGTATCCTTTTGTATCTATGTTAAGCTACTCATGAATTCATACTAATATCTTCAACTTTAACCCAATATCTCATGATTTATTCTACCTTTGTCCTCTTGGTCATATGTATCACTCCGAGAGTGAAAGAATGGCTCCTACCATCTGCCAATGACTTAATTTTTAAATTGCAATAAAAATGTATAGTAGGAATGAAATTTATCAACTAGAGTAGACTTTGACTTGAGTCTTACTAATTCACTCATTTCCACACGTAGTTTAGTACCTTTTCCTCTCTTTCCTTCAGTGAGTTTGTTTCATACATTCTTAATCCTATTAAATCCTTCTGCATTCCATTTTAAGATCCTGGATTTATTTATTTATTTATTTTAATTTGAACACATTAGAGTTATTCTTTGTGTTGTAAAGCTCTACTTGTTTTGATAACTGTAGTGTGATACCTGTCTTTATAGTGTCGTATTAAATCGCTTTACTACCTTAAAAAAATCAGCTGTGCTTCTGCTGTAATCCTCCAGCTCCAAAGTTCTGACAATCACTGATCTGTTTACTTTCTCTATAAATTTGCCTCTTCCAGAATAGCATATAAGTTCAATCACACACTATATAACCTTTTAAGGCTGCCAAATTTCACTTAATAGTAGCTACTTTCAATCCTACCTCCTGACCCTCAGGCTAATTAAAATGTAGAAGTGTCATAACTCTTCACTTACCACCCATGCAAGAGTATCTACAATTGGATGAGGAATATTGCATATTCCTAATCTTGCCCATGGAAGGCCCCTGTACTCTTTCAGAGAACTATATCTCTTCTAGCAATTTTTCTTCTTCAACCAAACTGTCAAGAACTGAGAAGGATATAATAGGTCAGCCAGCTACAGTTTCATAGATTCTGGCAAAAAGCACGAGACTGCTGAGTTAGAGACAATAGACACTCAATTACTACCCACAGCATGGCCAGTGGCATAAAACTCATGTTTGCCACAGTTCCTCTTGCCTCCAAATCCCCACAAGGGGTGAAGCAGAGAGGACTCACATGGATGCTGCACACACAATAGGTCTGTGTAACAACTGAGAAACCTTGAGCTTAGAAAAATCCCAATATTTTAAACAGGGTGCCAGCAAACCTTCCCAGTCTTGCTCAGTGCAGGACATTATCTTGATTCTAATCAGGAAAAAAAAAAACCTGCTGTCTTGCCTTGAAGAATAAATGATCTCTCTCTCCATTGCTGAATGATATAAAAACAACTGTAAAAGTAATGTAGAGCAAGAACTAATACAAGATATGTCGAAAGTCTATGGAAAATTGGCACTCAACAGTCATGAATGCACAGCTGCAAGAAATGCACTCTATTCTTTTTTTTTCTTAATTTTTTATTTTTTATAAACATATATTTTTATCCCCAGGGGTACAGGTCTGTGAATCACCAGGTTTACACACTTCACAAAGGAGAATTTTTTTTGATTAGTTATCTGAACTTGAAGTGTTTGAAAACAGTAAGAAGATAAAATAAGATATCAGGAATCCTTGGCATCAGGGATTGATGAGTTACTTAGATTATCACTTAGAATGAAGCTTGTATGCTGAGTGAATTGAAATAAGTCAAGCAGAGAAAGTCAATTATCACATGGTTTCACTTACCTGTGGAGCATAAGGAATAACATGGAGGACATTAGGAGAAGGAAAGGAAAAGTGAATTGGGTAAATCAGAGGGGGAGATGAATCATGAGAAACTATGGAAACAAACTGAGGGTTTGGAAGGGAGGGGTTTGGGGGGAGAGGTCAGCCTGGTGGTGGGTATTAAGGAGGGCACATATTGCAAGGAGCACTGGGTGTGGTGTATAAGCAGTGAATCTTGGAACACTGAAAAAAATTTTAAAAAGCGTTAAAATTAAAAATTAGGTGTATTGGGGTACCTGGGTGGCTCAATCAGTTAAGCAACTGCCTTTGGCTCAGGTCATGATCCCAGGCTCCTGGGATTGAGCCTTGCATTGGGGTCCCTGCTCAGCTGGGAGTCTGCTTCTCCCTTTCTCTTTTTCCTTCCCCCTGCTTATGCTCACTCTCTCTCTTTCTCTCAAATAAATAAAAATATTCTTAAAAAAAAAAAAAAAAGAAAGATACTTGCATGAAAGAACAACCTTTTTCAAAGTAAATAGAGATGATACAGAGCAATATGATAAACATGTGAAATATATGTATTATCATGAATATCTATGGTGGCTACAACTAATAAGGCTTTATGACACATTTGAAAGTTGTTAAGAGAATAAATCTTAAAAGGTCTCATCGCAAGAAAAAAATGTAACCGTGTATGGTGACAGATGGTAACTAGACTTATTGTGGTGATGATTTTGCTGTGTATATAACCATAAGTGACTCTTAATCTCACAAAACAAACTGAGGGTTGCTGGGGGGAGGGGGTTTGGGAGAAGGGGGTGAGATTATGGACATTGGGGAGGGTATGTGCTATGGTGAGTGCTGTGAAGTGTGTAAACCTGGTGATTCACATACCTGTACCCTGGGGGATAAAAATATATGTTTATAAAAAATAAAATTTTAATAAAAAATTGTATCTAAATATGAAATCATTATGTTTTATACCTAAAACCAATAGTGTTATATGTCAATAACACCTCAATTGAAAAAAAGATCAGAGCCTGCATTTGTTTTCAATAACAAAAGGCTATAAGAGATAATAAATTTCTTGAGGGAAACTGAAGAGAAACCATGGGAACTCCATGGTTTGCTGAGTATAAGTCGACCTAAGAATTTAAAGCCACAAACTTGTCATTTTCTTTCTCTCTCTATAGTTAGATATAAACTTATTGCCTTGTAATATGATCGTGAATATATTTCACATGCTTATAGGCTAATATTCAAACCTCAAAAGAGAAAACTTACATAACAAAAAGTATTATAGTAATTGTTCTAGTCCATTTGGACTACTATAACAAAATATCAGAAGACTCTGTGTCATACATACAAAGAAATGTACCTCACACGGTTCTGGAGCATGGAAAACTGAGATCATAGTGATAGTGTGGGCAGATAAAGGCCTTCTTCCAGTTTGGTGTTTTCTCACTGTATGCTTACATGGTGGAAGGAGGAGGACAGAATTCTCTGAGGTCCTTTCTATAAGAGCACTAATCCTATTGGTGGGCTTCATCCCATTATCTAACCACCTCCCAAAGTCCTGTCTCCTAATACCATCACCTTTGGGAGTTAGAATTTCAAATATGAATTTTGGGGTATATATTAAGACTATAGCATGGGGCGTCTGGGTGGCTCAGTGGGTTGAAGCCTCTGCCCTCAGCTCAGGTTATGATCCCAGGGTTCTGGGATCAAGCCCCATATCAAACTCTGCTCAGCAGGGAGCCTGCTTCCCCCTCTCTCTCTGCCTGCCTCTGTGCCTACTTGCGATCTCTGTCTGTCAAATAAATAAAATATATAAAAAAAAAAAGACCATAGAAATAATCACCAACTTACATTGACAAAAGCCTGGGGGAATATATGTGAGAATAGATTCTAAGGGTGATATACCAGAAAGAAAGTAAATATAATTCTATATCAGAGTGAATTTATTGATATATTTTTAATGATTTTGGGTTTGTTGGTTTGTTTGTTTTTGGCTCTAAATTAGGCTTTTATTTTCAGAAAGCTAGTTTGCCAGCATATCATAGATCAGGGTGAAGACTGAGTAGTGATTGTGGATTTAATGGAAGAGTTCAAACTTCTGATGATGGCTATAATTTTTTGTTCAATTAGATAACTACTTGAATTTGTGAATGACTTATCCTGATTAAAGATGAAATATTAGAAAAATAAGTCCAAAGATCTAGAATGACAACAATATGGAATATTTTTTAATGCACAGGAGGGTATTAACAACATTGAAAGGTATTGTAATTGCTGGTCTGAAGTGAAAGTGGGAGATAATTTCATTACAGTGAGCTTCCTCATTTCACCAGAAATGATGGGACCATGGGAAGGCAGAGGTCATAATAACAATTAGCTGACATTGGCAAGATGGGTACGGTTACTTATTAGTTGGCATGGTTAGGCTGGATATCAAAATTGTGTGATATGGGGACACCTGGGTGGCTCAGTTGGTTAAGCAGCCTCCTTTGGCTCAGGTCATGATCCCAGGGTCCTGGGATGGAGTCCAACATCGGGCTTCTTGCTCGGCAGGGAGCCTGCTTCTCCCTCTGCCTCTGCCTGCCTCTGTCTGCCTGTGCTCGCTCACTTTCTCTCCCTCTGTCTCCGACAAATAAATAAAAACCATAAAAAAGAAATTGTGTGATATGCTTTAGTTTGAAAAAAACATCATGCTACTCTAAGTCTAAAATAAATAGACAATTCATTAAGTTCCTATTTGACCTATATAATTGAAAGAACTATAGTTTGAGTGAAAGGAAGGATGATAAAGCCATCTAATGGTGTTAGACTCCTTATCCAAGTAAAGACTTTAGTGAGTTAATAGAGCCAGAACCCATGAAGGAAGTTATCCTTGGGGAAGAGTCATACATTGATATTAATATCTTAATCTCCTTCCAGTTTTCCTGAAAAGATACAAATCCTTTTGTCAGGAGAACTATCTACTTTTAAAATCTGGAACTTTCTGGGATTGTTTCACCTCATCTCTGAGGTAATGTTAATTATAATGATGATAGAATGTCAGGGTACACACTTATTAGAGTGGAGAATAATAGGGGTGGTGGAGCAAGTTTTATTGATAAGTGGCAGTCATGTGTTAGTCTCATTTACATTGATTCTACTGCATGTGAAAAATCATCCTGATATATTGTTAAAACAGATATACTCATGACCATGTAGAAAGCCATGGAGTTCACCTTCATAAACAAATAATAAATCAAAGCATCTTTCCCTGGCAAAACTGCGGTACTTGGTACTACCATCAAATACTTTAAAAAATGATGCAGGAATGGTGATCCATTCCACATACCCATTTAATTCAAACATTTGCCTGCCCTATCCCAGGCAAATTTTAGAGGGTAATAGTAGATTCATATGCGGAGTTAGGTGGTCACACCAAATGCAACTGTGTTTTACATTACTGCCATTTCTTAGACATGAACAGACACTTCTCCAATAAAGACATACAAATGGCTATCAAACACATGAAAAAATGCCCATCATCACTAGCCATCAGGGAGATTCAAATTAAAACCACATCGAGATACCACCTTTACACCAGTTAGAATGGCCAAAATTAGCAAGACAGGAAACAACGTGTGTTGGAGAGGATGTGGAGAAAGGGGAACCCTCTTCCACTGTTGGTGGGAATGCAAGTTGGTGCAGCCTCTTTGGAGAACAGTGTGGATATTCCTTAAGAAATTAAAAATAGAGCTTCCCTATGACCCTGCAATTGCACTACTGGGTATTTACCCAAAAGATACAGATGTAGTGAAAAGAAGGGCCATCTGTACCCCAATGTTCATAGCAGCAATGGCCACGGTTACCAAACTGTGGAAAGAACCAAGATGCCCTTCAACGGATGAATGAATAAGGAAGATGAGGTCCATATACACTATGGAGTATTATGCCTCCATCAGAAAGGATGAATACCCAACTTCTGTATCAACATGGATGGGACTGGAAGAGATGATGCTGAGTGAAATAAGTCAAGCAGATAGAGTCAATTATCATATGGCTTCACTTACTTGTGGAGCATAGCACACATAAGATAGCACACAGAGGACATGGGGAGATGGAGAGGAGAAGAGAGTTGAGGGAAATTGGAAGGGGAGATGAACCATGAGAGGCTATGGACTCTGAAAAACAATCTGAGGGTTTTGAAGGGGTGAGGAGTGGGAAATTGGGGAAGCCAGGTAGTGGGTAATATAAGGGCACATTGCATGGAGCACTGGGTGTGGTGCATAAATAATGAATTCTGTTATGCTGAAAAGAAATAAAAAAAAACAATATTGGCACTAAATACTGAGTTATTTAACTTTAGATGTGTTTTTGGATTAATAGAACATAACAGATAGCTTGCATCACCTTGAAATAGTAAAACATATATGAAAGCAGACCTTCATCCTTGCTTTAGGGGCATCTCTGGCCTTTTGTTATTATTTAGACCATGGGTAAGCAAACCAAAATCTACAGTACAAGCCCACAGGCTGTTTTTGTACAGTCTTCCATCTAAGAATGGTTTTAACATTTGAAAGTTCAGAAGAGGAAGGAGGAGGAGGTTGAAGGAGTAGGGAGGATAGGAGAATGAAGGAAGCATATAATGGTATGTTAAGATATATTTTTAAAAATGTATCAGGGATTCAGAACTTCTCAGGCGAAGTATTTTTTAAAATATACATTAGGAGAAATATACGATTTAATTTACAAGTAGACATATTCCAGTTTTCTCTTTTATATGATAACAAATGCCCATCAATCGTATATGCTTTCATGAAGATATTTCTCTACCATTCTGTTCCAAAATACAGAGTATTTTATTTACTTTTTTAATTTAAATCCAATCAGCCAATATATGCACATCATAGGTTTCTGATGTAGTGTTCAATGACTGCATATAACACCCAGTGTTCATCGCATCATGTTCCATCCTTAATGCATGGTATCTTAACCATATGTGAAAAAGTAACTAGTTTTCAAAAGAGAGTTAAAATAAGCAAAAGAAATTTAGAAATTGGTTGTTCGAAATTATTTCCATAGTTATTTTTAATGAAGATTATATAAGCTCAATAATTACAAAAATGCTCATCCACCCATTTGGAAAACTTAGAATTATTATAATCTCTATTAAAATATTCCAAATAAGAACTTTCTGTGCACTTTAAAAGTGTTTATATAAAAATAAAAGTTTAAACAAAGAGGCAACCCACGGAATGGGAGAAGATATTTGCAAATGACAGTACAGACAAAAGGTTGATATCCAGGATCTATAAAGAACTCTTCAAACTCAACACACACAAAACAGACAATCATATTCATAAAATGGGCAGAAGATGTGGACAGACACTTCTCCAATGAAGACATACAAATGGCTATCAGACACATGAAAAAAATGTTCATCATCACTAGCCCTCAGGGAGATTCAAATTAAAACCACGTTGAGATATCACCTTACACCAGTTAGAACGGCCAAAATTAACAAGACAGGAAAAAAAAATGTGTTGGAGAGGATGTGGAGAAAGGGGAACCCTCTTCCACTGTTGGTGGGAATGCAAGTTGGTGCAGCTTCTTTGGAGAACAGTGTGGAGATTCCTCAAGAAATTAAAAATAGAACTTCCCTATGACCCTGAAATTGCACTACTGGGTATTTACCCAAAAGATACAGATGTAGTGAAAAGAAGGACCATCTATACCCCAATGTTCATAGCAGCAATGGCCACAGTCGCCAAACTGTGGAAAGAACCAAGATGCCCTTCAACGGACAAATGGATAAGGAAGATGAGGTCCATATACACTATGGAGTATTATGCCTCCATCAGAAAGGATGAATACTCAACTTTTGTAGCAACGGACGGGAGTGGAAGAGATTATGCCAAGTGAAATAAGTCAAGCAGAGAGAGTCAATTATCATATGGTGTCACTTATTTGTGGAGCATAACAAATATCATGGAGAACAAGGGGTGTTAGAGAGGAGAAGAGGGTTGGGGTAAATTGGAGGGGGAGGTGAACCATGAGAGACAATGGACTCTGAAAAACAATCTGAGGGTTTTGAAGGGGCAGGGGGTGGGAGGTTGGGGTACCAGGTGGTGAGTATTATAGAGGGCACAGATTGCATGGAGCACTGGGTGTGGTGCAAAAATAATGAATACTGTTATGCTGAAAATAAAAAATAAATAACAAAAAAATGAAAAAAAATAAAATTAGGCAGCAGATTAACATTAAAGCAGACAGAATTGTAGTAATTCAATATCAAAAACAAATTCAAATAGGACAGAAGAATATTGTCACTTTCACTCCTTTTGATGTGAGCAACATGCATTGTGAAGCATTAGTTTTGAACTATGAAGACCCTTCTAAGTACCAAGTTCAGAGAGGCTTAGGATAGACTTTAATATAACTTATCACATAATAAACTGATATTTACAAATATAATAATATATGTTTTATGAAATTGTATCTTATAGTGGTACCATTAACATTAAAATTAATTTATATCATACAGTAGTGTTATAAAATACATTGATTCTTTTGCCTAATGTCCTTGCTTAATTTCTATTTTTCTATTAATATATTTAAATATTATGTACTATAGTGAATATATGTTTTATAAACAAATGTACATATACTGTGAAATTGGTTTTGTTTATGTTTTTTTTTTTTTACTGGTACAGTATATATGATAAAGAATAATAATAATAAGCAAAATAAATTTACAAATTAATTATCTGAAATGATTGCCATCATCTCGATTTACAGAAACAGAAAAATTCTATATTATTTAAGGATATAGTAGTTAGTGATTCAGTATCTCTAAGAGTTATAGATCAATTACTATTTTTTATTTTGCCTTGAGTCAGTGACAATTTGAGGGTTTCTAGAAATATGTGTTTTTAGCTAAGTTTTACAAATTTAGGTGGTACATTAACTCTATATAGAATATGTGTAAAATTGAATCTCTGAATGCCAGAACAGTGGAAAAAAACATGGAAAAATTAAAGTCTAATTTTGTCTTCCTCTTAGAGAACTTTTAGAAGAAATAGATAAAAGTGCCAAATAAAAAGGCACATTATTTTGGCCTAAATAAGGGACAGATAAAGAAAGAGAATTAGGCTTTGGAGATTAGTCAGGCCACCATGAATTTTATAGCAAGAAAAATAGTTGCTATTATTTCAAATATAAACATTGAAGAGTTCTATGAAGCACTTTATCATTCTTGCTTTATTTTACTCATAACCTCAGGAAAATCACTAAAATGATTCACTTCACTGAGAAAATCTCAATCTTTTTGATCATGTGCTTAAAAGCATCTTGCACTTGTTTGTTTCTCAGTGTATAAATGAAGGGATTCAACATAGGGGTAACAGAGGTACTGAGAAGGGCTATCCCTTTATTTAAAGATACTCTGTCCTTTGCAGAGGGTTTCACATACATGAAAATGCAGCTGCCATATGAAATGGACACAACTACCATGTGAGAAGAACATGTAGAAAAGGCTTTCTTCCTCTGTTGAGAAGAAGGTATCTTCAGTATAGTCCTGATGATGTTTGCGTAGGAGAGAATCACTAATATCAGTGTAACCAGGAGGGTCAAAATGGCTGAGAGAAATGCCATTAAATCTATTACATCTGTGTCTGTGCAAGAGAGCTGTAATATAGGAGAAAAATCACAGAAGAAATGATCTATAGCATTGTCTGCACAGAAATCTAGCTGGAGACCCACAAGGAGTGGTGGAACAATTACTATAAAACCAGCCAACCATGAAGCAAAGACCAACAAGTTGCAGACTCTGTCACTCATGATGGTGGTGTAATGCAGGGGTTTGCAGATGGCCACATAGCGGTCATAAGACATGGCAGCTAGAAGAAAAAATTCAATTGCACCCAAGACAATAGTAAAAAACAGCTGTGTTGCACAACTATTGTAAGAAATAGACTTATCACCTGTTGCCATACTGGCAAGAAATCTGGGGATGCAGACAGTTGTGAATGAGATTTCTAAAAATGAGAAACTTCGGAGGAAGAAATACATGGGTGTCTTTAGATGAGAGTCCAGTAGGGTGAGGGTGATTATGGTTAGATTCCCACTGACACTCAACATGTAGGTGAAAAGAAGGAGAAGAAAAATGATCACTTGTAATTGTGGATTATCAGTCAGTCCAAGAAGAATAAAAGTTGTTACTGTGCTGTGGTTTTTCATTGCTAACTTCAAAAAAAAATTAAAAAAATAAGAAAAAATGAGAAATAAAGGTTATAATCTTACATGAGATACCTATTTGCTTGAGATTGTCCATACATGTGTTGTTCCCATCACCCAACCTCCTTCAGTGTTACACTAGTCAGCAGTAACAGCCTCTAAAACCTTGCTCATATAATTTGTACTCAAAATTTCACTGAGTGCAACTCTAGTATTTCATTTCTGAAGTGTCATAAATTCAGGCATTCCAAAAGGATAATATATGGTATATGAAAGTCATATAAAAAAGAAACAAAGAAAAATCCAGAAAAAATTGTCATAATATTTTAATTTGTGTCATCTGTAGTTGCAAATTTTTTCCAATCTATTTAGTTCAGATTAAGTTATTTTACACGATCAGGTAACTCATTCCTCTTTGCTAAACTTATCTCTTTCTCTGTTTATTACTCCTTATGATAGTATTCTGTAAATTAGATTTCAGCTGAGGACTCCCTGCCTTTTAGAAATCATAAACTTGACCTAAATACCTGAGTGGGGATTCAGTACTTTCACCAAACTTCTGTAAACTCTTCAAGATTGAAATTCTCATGACCACTTTAGGTCTGTTTTCCTCTTTTTCCTGAAGACTTCGGTGTACTTTTGTCTCACTCACCCTGGTTATTCTCGTTTCTCTGATATGGACCCAAGTAGATAGGAAGTATATCCTCATGCATGATGACTGTGTTGTTTATGTAGCATTCTTTACTTTTGCAGTAACAGAGGAGGGTTCTAGAAAACAAGCCATTTAAAAAAGATGTTATCTACTCATGCCTGGTAGTTTGTTTTAGTGTCATTGCTCTGCATGGTTCCCCCTGTTACCATGTTAGCCTCTTCTCTCTTACTCATGTCCTTCTCCTTCTCTTCTCTTATCCTCTTGTTTTATGGTTAGCACCTTAAAATTCAGAATTTTATTAGCCTTTTCATTTTTTTCTTACTTTCCATCTTTTTCCAGACCATGCCTACATCCTCATGTTTATCATCTCAAAAGTGTATCACCAAATTTTTCTGAAGCATGACCAAATTTTCCTTAAGAAGAATGTCATGTTATACATTATTTTAAACTTTTATATGTATTTTAAAGCTATTACATTTCACACAATCCAGTTCAGGTATTAAAAAATGTAGAGATATTTCCAATGGTTATAATAATTACAAACGTTTTTTTCTTCTTTTACTTCATTCCTTTCTTATATTTTTTCCTTTCTTTTCCCAGACTCCCCAATGTATAATTTTTCTAAAAATATCTACGTTCTGGTTATTTAAGCACAATTTATACTCAGTGATTAAGTTTTTGAAATCCAAGTTTGGTCTACTTTCTTTTTTTAAGGTTGGTCTAATTTCTTAGGTCCAAAGCATAAGAAAATGTCAGTCAACAAAGGATGAATTATATAGAGTACTAAATTATAAAGTTAGAAGTGAATTCATACATGCATACTCACAAGCTAAATTTAAATTACAAAACTGCAAAAAAAAAAAACACATACAAAAACTAAAAAACTATTGTAAACTACTTGACATCATTATCTTCTTTTAACTGCAAATAAAATACTTGGTGAGTGGCAATAAAATAGTCACTGTTTCTGACCATTTTTATAAGCCCAGGGACTTCTGTAACTACTTCCACAATTTATCAGTAAGGGAGAGGAGATTCCTTTGGGATATGAAACTGGATATTTTATGAAATGTTTAAATTCTATTGAATTCAATAAAAGGAAACTTCTCAAGTTTAGTACTAATTAATTTTTCCAATGTCATATTTTGCAATATTCATAATGATCTTGTATACCAAAAACATATGTAATTATAATTATCTGAGGAAAACAACATATTCATTTAATAAACTACATTTCTGGGATTCTTTTGAATGTTATGAAGGATAGCTATTCAAAGATTGATTCCAACAAAATGCAGGTTCAAAGATTCCTTATTAGGACAAGTCAACTGAGTTGTTAAAAAAATTGTTTTAACTTCATGGCATATATTTCAATGGCTTACAAATGAATCAATATTTTTGTCCAAGTTCATGCAATTACTATGACTAAAATTAAAAAAAAAAAATTCCCCAACCTTACTGGCTTTAGTAGCAATTTCATTCCCAACTGTCTTCTTTTGATTTGAGTCCCAGAACAGAGGAAATTTCTGAATGTTGCATATCCATCATATTTGTATATTACTTTAAACTACTTTTAACTTGTGTTCTTATCCAAAATACATTAACCCCAACATCTCACACTCAGCTGTGTGAGCTCAAAGATTTTATCAGGACAAGAAATTTATCTAGTTTCATTTCTTCTTTAAAGAGCCATATCTCTAATTTATATTAAATTTAGAGAACATTTTCTGTATTAGGTATAAAATAAATATATTTATTAAAACAAAAACTTAGAATAGAGTGGTAAAAAAAGATTTCAGTCTCCTTGTTTACTTTGAGATGTTTCTAGCCTACATGAGGAGCCCAATTGCTACTTTTGTAGTTTTAGGACTTAATTATTTTGTGTACTCTGCCATTGATCTCAAGAGGATTAAACGACAAAACAATTTTTAAAAGACAAACATTTCCCAGGATACCATTGTACGGTTATGCTAAAAATACATGAATTATTTATTAAGTGAAGAAAACTCTATAATCCATAAACTCAAATGTAGAAACAAGACAAAAATCTTTGAGGCAGCTATATGCTGTTTTTCTTCTGAATTTAAAAAAATTATTTTATAAACAAATAATGTATTATTAGCCCCAGGGGTACAGGTCTGTGAATCGCCTGGTTTATACACTTCACAGCACTCATCATAACACATACCTTCCCCAATGTCTATAACCCCACCACCCTCTCCCGACCCCCCGACCCCCAGCAACCTTCAGTTTGTTTTGTGAGATTAAGAGATTCTTATGGTTTGTCTCCCTCCTGCCCATCTCGTTTCATTTATTCTTTTCCTACGCCAAGTCCCCCACATTACATCTCCACTTCCTCATATCAGGGAGATCATATGATAGTTGTCTTTCTCCACTTGACTTATTTTGCTAAGCATGATACCCTGTAGTTCCATCCATGTTGTCGCAAATGGCAGGATTTCATTTCTTTTGATGGCTGCATAGTATTCCATTGTGTATATATACCACTTCTTCTTTATCCAATCATCTGTTAATGGACAACTAGGTTCTTTTTATAGTTTGGCTATTGTGGACATTGCTGCTATAAACATTCGGGTGCACATGCCCCTTCGGATCACTACGTTTGTATCTTTAGGGTAAATACCGAATAGTGCAATTGCTGGGTCATAGGGCAGTTCTTTTTTCAACATTTTGAGGAACTTTATGATGTTTTCCAGAGTGGTTGCACCAGCTTGCATTCCAAACAACAGTGTAGGAGGGTTCCCCTTTCTCCACATCCTAGCCAGCATCAGTCATTTCCTGACTTGTTAATTTTAGCCATTCTGACTGGTGTGAGGTGATATCTCATTGTAGTTTTTTCTTTTTTTTTTTCATGTTTCCTGGTGTCCTTTATTTCAGATTTTATTTATTTATTTATTTATTTATTTAGTTTTAATTTTTAATTTTTTATAAACATATTTTTATCCCCAGGGGTACAGGTCTGTGAATCACCAGGTTTACAAACTTCACAGCACTCACCAAAGCACATACCCTTCCCAATGTCCATAATACCACCCCCTTCTCCCAAACCCCCTCCCCCCAGCAACCCTCAGTTTGTTTTGTGAGATTAAGAGTCACGTATGGTTTGTCTCCCTCCCAATCCCATCTGGTTTCATTGATTCTTCTCCTACCCATTTAAAGCCCCCATGTAGCATCACCACTTCCTCATATCAGGGAGATCATATGATAGTTGTCTTTCTCCACTTGACTTATTTCGCTAAACATGATACGCTCTAGTTCCATCCATGTTGTCGCAAATGGCAAGATTTCATTTCTTTTGATGGCTGCATAGTATTCCATTTTGTATATATACCACATCTTCTTGATCCATTCATCTGTTGATGGACATCTAGGTTCTTTCCATAGTTTGGCTATTGTGGACATTGCTGCTATAAACATTCGGGTGCACGGCAAAGGCAAGGGAAGCAAGGGCAAAAATGAACTATTGGGATTTTATCAAGATCAAAAGCTTTTGCACAGCAAAGGAAATGGTTAACAAAACCAAAAGACAACTAACCAAATGGGAGAAGATATTTGCAAATGACATATCAGATAAAGGACTAGTGTCCAGAATATATAAAGAACTTAGCAAACTCAACACCCAAAGAACAAATAATCCAATCAAGAAATGGGCAGAGGACATGAACAAACATTTCTGCAAATAAGACATCCAGATGGCCAACAGACACATGAAAAAGTGCTTCATTGTGGTTTTGATTTGTATTTTCCCGATGCCGAGTGATATGGAACACTTTTTCATGTGTCCGTTGGCCTTCTGGATGTCTCCTTTGCAGAAATGTCTGTTCATGTCCTCTGCCCATTTCTTGATCGGATTATTTGTTCTTTGGGTGTTGAGTTTGCTAAGTTCTTTATAGATTTTGGACACTAGTCATTCATCTGATAGGTCTTTTGCAAATATCTTCTCCCATTCTGTCAGTTGTTTTTGATTTTGTTAACTGTTTCCATTGCTGTGCAAAAGCTTTTGATCTTGATAAAATCCCAATAGTTCATTTTTGCCCTTGCTTCCCTTGCCTTTGGTGATGTTCCTAGGAAGATGTTGCTGCAGCTGAGGTCGAAGAGGTTGCTGCCGAGTTCTCCTCAAGGATTTTGATGGTTTCCTTTCTCACATTGAGGTCCTTCATCCATTTTTAGTCTATTTTTGTGTGTGGAGTAAGGAAATGGTCCAATTTCATTTTTCTGCATGTGGTTGTCCAAATTTTCCCAACACCATTTATTGAAGAGGCTGTCTTTTTTCCATTGGACATTCTTTCCTGCTGTGTCGAAGATGAGTTGACCATAGAGTTGAGGGTCTATTTCTGGGCTTTCTATTCTGTTCCATTGATCTAAGTGACTGTTTTTGTGCCAGTACAATACTGTCTTGATGATGACGGCTTTGTAATAGAGCTTGAAGTCCAGAATTGTGATGCCACCAACTTTGGCATTCTTTGTCAATATTTCTTTGGCTATTCAAGGTCTTTTCTGGTTCCATATAAATTTTAGGATTATTTGTTCCATTTCTTTGAAAAATATGGATGGTAATTTGATAGGAATTGCATTAAATGTGAAGATTGCTTTAGGTAGCATAGATATTTTCACAATATTTATTCTTCCAATCCAGGAGCATGGAACATTTTTCCATTTCTTTGTGTCTTCCTCAATTTCTTTCATGAGTACTTTATAGTTTTCTGAGTATAGATTCTGTGTCTCTTTGGTTAGGTTTATTCCTAGGTATCTTATGGTTCTGGGTGCAATGGTAAATGGGATAGACTCTTTAATTCCTCTTTCTTCTGTCTTGTTGTTGGTGTAGAGAAATGCAACTGATATCTGTACATTGATTTTATATCCTGACACTTTAATGAATTCTTGTACAAGTTCTAGCAGGTTTGGAGTGGAGACTTTTGGGTTTTCCACATAGAGTATTATATCATCTGTGCAGATTGATAGCTTGACTTCTTTGCCGACTTGGATGTCTTTAATTTCCTTTTGTTGTCTGATTGCTGAGGCTAGGACTTCTAGTACTATGTTGAATAGCAGTGGTGATAATGGAAATCCCTGCCATGTTCCTGACCTTAGCGGAAAAGCTTTCAGTTTTTCTCCATTGAGAATGATATTTGCGGTGGGTTTTTCATAAATGGCTTTGATAATACTGAGGTATGTGCCCTCTATCCCAACACTTTGAAGAGTTTTGACAGGAAGGGATGCTGTACTTTGTCAAATGCTTTTTAAGCATCTATTGAGATTATCATATGGTTCTTGTTCTTTCTTTTATTGATGTGCTGTATCACATTGATTGATTTGTGGATGTTGAACCAACCTTGCAGCCCTGGAATAAATCCCACTTGGTCGTGGTGAATAATCCTTTTAATGTACTGTGAATCCTGTTGGCTAGTATTTAGGTGAGAATATTCACATCTGTGTTCATCAAGGATATTGGTCTATAGCTCTCTTTTTTGATGGGATCCTTGTCTGGTTGTGGGATCAAAGTGATGCTGCCTCATAAAATGAGGAAGTTTTCCTTCCATTTCTACTTTTTGCAACAGCTTCAGGAGAATACGAATTAGTTCTTCTTTAAATGTTTGGTAGAATTCCCCTGGGAAGCCGTCTGGCCCTAGGCTTTTGTTTGTTTGGAGATTTTAATGACTATTTCAATCTCCTTATGGTTATGGGTCTGTTCAGGCTTTCTGTTTCTTCATGGTTCAGTTGTGGTAGTATATATGTCTCTAGGAATGCATCCATTTCTTCCAGATTGTCAAATTTGTTGGTGGAGAGTTTCTCATAGTATGTTCTTATAATAGTTAGTATTTCTTTGGTGTTAGATGTGATCTCTCCTCTTCCATTCATGATTTTTTTATTTGGGTCCTTTCTCTTTTCTCTTTGATAAATCTGGCCAGGGGTTTATCAATTTTATTAATTCTTTCAAAGAACCATCTCCTAGTTTTGTTGATTTGTTCTATTGTTGTTTTGGGTTCTATTTCATTGATTTCTGCTCTGATCTTTATGATTTCTCTTCTCCTGCTGGGTTTAGGGTTTCTTTCTTGTTCTTTCTCCAGCTCATTTAGGTGTAGGGTTATGTTGTGACCTGAGACCTTGCTTTTTTCTTGAGAAAGGCTTGTACTGCTATATATTTTCCTCTCAGGACAGCCTTTGCTGTGTCCCATAGATTTTGAACCGTTGTGTTTTCATTATCATTTGTTTCCAGGAATTTTTTAAATTCTTCTTTCATTTCCTGGTTGACCAATTCATTCTTTAGAAGGATGCTGTTTAGTCTCCATGTATTTGGGTTCTTTCCTAATTTCCTCTTGTGATTGAGTTCTAGCTTCAGAGCATTGTGGTCTGAAAATATGCAGGGAATGATCCCAATCTTTTGATACTGGTTTCGACCTGATTTAGGACCGAGGATGTGATGTATTCTGGAGAATGTTCCATGTGAACTAGAGAAGAATGTGTATTCTGTTGCTTTGGGATGAAATGTTCTGAATATATCTGTGATGTCCATCTGGTCCAGTGTGTCATTTGAGGCCTTTATTTCCTTGTTGATCTTTAGCTTGGATGATCTGTCCATTTCAATGAGGGGAGTGTTATTGTATTATTATTGTATTATTGTATTATTGTTGTATTATTGTATTATTGTTGATGTATTTCTTTGATAATTGTTATTAATTGGTTTTTATAGTTGGCTGCTCCCACGGTAGGGGCATAGATATTTAAAATTGTTAGATCTTCTTGTTGGACAGACCCTTTGAGTATGATATAGTGTCCTTCCTCATCTCTTATTATAGTCTTTGGCTTAAAATCTAATTGATCTGATATAAGGATTGCCACTCCTGCTTTCTTCTGATGTCCATTAGCATGGTAAATTCTTTTCCACCCCCTCACTTTAAATCTGGAGGTGTCTTCGGGCTTAAAATGAGTTTCTTGGAGGCAACATATAGATGTTTTTTTGTTTTTTTTTTATCCATTTTGATACCCTGTGTCTTTTGATTGGGGCATTTAGCCCATTAACATTCAGGGTAACTATTGAGAGGTATGAATTTAGTGCCATTGTATTGCCTGTAAGGCGACTGTAACTGTATATTGCCTCCGTTCCTTTCTGATCTACTTTTAAGCTCTCTTAGAGGATCCCTTTCAGTATTTCTTGTAGAGCTGGTTTGGTGTTTGCAAATTCTTTCAGTTTTTGTTTGTCCTGGAAGCTTTTAATCTCTCCTTCTATTTTCAATGATAGCCTAGCTGGATATAGTATTCTTGGCTGCATGTTTTTCTCATTTAGTTCTCTGAATATATCATGCCAGCTCTTTCTGGCCTGCCAGGTCTCTGTGGATAAGTCTGCTGCCAATCTCATATAGAACAAAAATCTAACCAATATACAGACTTCTTTTCCAGGCTGCTTTCAGGATTTTCTCTTTGTGACTTAAGACTTGTAAATTTTACTATTAGGTGACAGGGTGTGGGCCTATTCTTATTGATTTTGAGGGATGTCCTCTGCACCTCCTGAAATTTGATGCTTGTTCCCTTTGCCATATTGGGGAAATTCTCCCCAATAATTCTCTCCCGTATACCTTCTGCTCCCCTCTCTCTTTCTTTTTCTTCTGGAAACCCAATTATTCTAATGTTGTTTTGTCTTATGGTGTCACTTATCTCTCAAATTCTCCCCTCATGGTCCATAGCTCTTTGTCCCTTTTTTGCTCAGCTTCTTTAGTCTCTGTCATTTGGTCTTCTATATTGCTAATTCTTTCTTCTGCCTCATTTTTCCTAGTAGTGAGAGCCTCCATTTTTGATTGCACCTCCTTAATAGTTTTTTTTTTTTTTTATTTCAACTTGGTTAAATTTTTGTTCTTTCATTTCTTGAGAAAGGGCTTTTATATCTCCCGAGAGGGTTTCTCTAATATCTTCCATGCCTTTTTCGAGCCCGGCTAGAACCTTGAGAATTGCCATTCTAAACTCTAGATCTGACATATTACCAATGTCTGTATTGATTAGGTCTCTAGCCTTTGGAACTGCCTCTTGGTTTTTTTTTTTTTTTTTTGGTGGTGAATTTTTCTGCCTTGTCATTTTGTCCAGATAAGAGTATATGAAGGAGCAAGTAAAATACTAAAAGGGTGGCAACAACCCCAGGAAAATATGCTTTAACCAAATCAGAAGATATCCCAAATCGTGAGGGGGCAGAAAGGGGATAAATAGAGGTTCAGTAAGAACTAAAGAAAAAAAAAAAAGAAAAATAGAAAAGAATTTAAAAAAGAAAAGTAATAATGAAAAGTATAAAAAAGAACAACAACTATATATATAACTATATATATAAAAGTAATAATGAAAAGTATAAAAAAGAACAACAACTATACATATAGTTGTTGTTCTTTTTTATACTTTTCTTTATTACTTTTCTTTTTTAAAATTCTAACTATATATATATATATATATATATATAGTTGTTGTTGGAATTTTTATATATATATATATATAGTTGTTCTTTTTTATACTTTTCTTTATTGCTTTTATATATATATATATATATTAGATAAACTAGTTTAAAAAGTTAAAAAAGAAAACTGTAAAAGTTAAAAAAAATTAGCAGAAGAAGAGAAAAAAATGAAAAAGAAAAAAAATTAAATTAACTGCAAGACTAAAGAATCATAGGGAGAAAGCCATGAGTTCAGTGCTTTGTTTTCTCCTCCTCTGGAATTATGCTGTTCTCCTTGGTATTGAAACTGCACTCCTTGGTAGGTGAACTTGGTCTGCTGGATTTCTTGTTGATCTTCTGAGGGAGGGGCCTGTTGTAGTGATTCTCAAGTATCTTTGCCCCAGGCGGAATTGCACTGCCCTTACCAGGGGCCAGGCTGAGTAATCCGCTTGGGTTTGCTTTCAGGAGCTTTTGTTCCCTTAGCGCTTTCCAGCTTTTGTTCCCTGAGCACTTTCCATAGAGTTACAGAGGACCGGAATACAAATGGCGGCCTCCTGGTTTCTTGTCCTGAGGAGCCAAGAGCCTGGGGCCCCACTCCTCAGTGTGCCCTCAGAGAACAGCGCCCAGTAACTCCCGTCTGCCTGACCTCCGGCTGAGCTCCGAGCTCACCGACCCTGCGACCGGTTCAAGGTAGCCCCGAGCTGTGATCTTACTGTCAGCTCTGTCTCTGTAGCCAGCTTCCCCATTCTAATACCTGTAAGCTCGGCAACACTCAGACACGCCTGATCCTTCAGGACCCTGCAGGACCTGAGGCCACGCTGACCCTGCATGGGTTTTACCCCGGTTTAGCCTCTGGAGTGAAGTCCCTCAGCGGAACAGACTTTTAAAAGTCCTGATTTGTGCTCGGTTTCTCCACCGCTTGCCGGGAGCCGGCCTCTCCCCCCGGGGGTCTATCTTCCCGTTGCTTTGGATTCACTTCTCCGCCAGTCCTAACTTTCAAAACGTGGTTGTTTTTCTGTTTCTAGAATTGCTGTTCTTCTTCTCTTCGATCTGCCGATGGATTTGTCGAGGCAGCTATATGTTGTAAGCCATAAGGAATTTTTCGTACTTATATCTTACATATCCATAACAAATATACATTCCACACAAGAAAAAATGAAACTCTACAATTCATATTGTGAAAAGACTTTGAAGGGATTATTACCAAAAGTTTCAATCCTGATTCAATAACAGGCTTATATTATACTTACCTGAATTAAATCATGCAAGGCCATCCTCTTGAGTGGCAGTTTTAAAGACTTAATTAGTTTTAAGATTTGGAAGCCCAGATATTTATTTCATCATTGACAAAGGAAATATTAAGTGTCTGACATTACCATGGCAGGATCAAACTCATAGAGATCTACTTTGAAGGGAAATGAGTTTCTCAAGACAGATAATAGAAATCTAATGTTTACACCTGCTATCTAAGTGTCTACATCCAATCAGCATAAAATTTGGTTGATTCTACACAAAATTTAATTTCAGTCCATTTTACCTATTTTATCTCTATTGCTAAGTACTTGAACTAATACTGTCTTCTATCACAGATAAACTTTAAAATTACTGCAATTTTACATATTAGATATTTAAAGATATTTCAATGAAGTAAAAATATATGTACAGAATGTACAATTATCATATTATATAACTTGGTTACTTTTCACAAACTCAACATACCTACATAAGCAGCGCTCAGATAAAGAAACAGAATGTTACCAGTACTAGAGAATCCTCCCTTTTTTTTCTTCTGGGCATTAAAGCCACGGCTCTTAGCCACTGTTCTTATTTCCAATGCATCAGATCATTTTTTTTTTTTGCCACATTTAACACAATTTAAATTTATTTCCTGAAAATTTCAATCAAATGTGCAGCACAGATGGCAGAAATTTTGTAAATTTGAAGCTGCAATGTGCTATTCTACTCTATGCCATCATTCAGAGATTGATTTTTAAGGCTCTGTTCTCTTCAACATATATCTACAGTCAGCTATCAGATGGAGGAAGAGAGATTGGTGAATCACCTGGGAGATTTTTATTGCTAATCCTGGAGGTCATTATGATAATTTCCACTAAGTTTCCATTCATAAGAACCCAGTTATATAGACAAGCCAAAATGCAAAATCTCTAGGATGTCTAGTCTCAACTTGTGTCCATCAAGAAATGCTTCATGAATTAGACACAGTGTCTGCTACAGGTGCTAACAATCTAATCCAGTCTACTATTGCCTTCCACCTGGTCTAAATAGTAGCCTGTAATAACCTTCAAAATAATCTTTTCTTCCCTCACTAATCCAATCTATTTTCTGTAGAGAAGAAAAAAAGTATGTTCTCTAAAATTTAACTCAGGTCATGCTACTTTACTGAAATTATGTCCTAAGACCTATTGAATTGCAGACAATGAGTGGCCAGGAAGAATCCTTGGCATAGCTCCTCACCACCCATCTTCATCCTCTTCCACTCTTACCTTCTTTGCTGTTTTCAGTTGTAACACTGACTCTCTTTTAATTCCTCAAGCTCTTTTTCACCTCTATCCCTACCTCTGCTCTCACTCTTCCTCCAAATTCCAGGCCTCTAATTAAATGTCATTTTCAAAAAGACCATATATGAGGAGGTTCTTCTTCAGAGCCTTTATTTCAGTATTTTATTCTTTATAACACTGTCAATATTAATTTTTACATATCATTCTTCTCTCTCTCACTTTCCCTTTTATCTTTCTGTTCTCCTAGATAATCCTCATTTCAGAGAAGGGAGTTGTCTGCTATCTTATTTCATCCCTATATGTTTAGGATCTGGGGGTATCTGGGGTATCCCTCAAACTAACTAGAAATTGAATGTGTTGAATAGTGTAAAAATTGAATTTTTTATATATGAGATTGATTCATGATTATCCTGAAATTCTGTGCATGATGAAATAAGAAATAGATGATGTCATTAAGTAAGTTGTAGGATAATAAAAGAAAGCCTAGGAAATTACCATGGAAGAAATTTGGAGAAGAGAGGCAATAATGATGCTAATTTTTTAAATATTAAATTCAGGGTGTCATCTATATATAGTTCTTCCCAATCAGAACTATCTGATATAGTTCTTCCTAATTTTTAGGTAAAATAATCTACACTGAAAACTAACAATTCAAACTTACCCAACTCTGGAAACATTTGAAAATAACTTGAAGATAAAATATTTTAGAATGAGAAAAATATCTGTTAAAAGGTAATGAGTTCATAGCAACAATTGCCACATTCGCCAAACTGTGGAAAGAACCAAGATGCCCTTCAATGGACAAATGGATAAGGAAGATGTGGTCCATATACGCTATGGAGTATCATACCTCCATCAGAAAGGATGAATACCAACTTTTGTATCAACATGGATGGGAGTGGAAGAGATTATGCTGAGTGAAATAAATCAAGTAGAGAGAGTCAATTATCATATGGCTCCACTTACTTGTGGAGCATAAGATAGCACACAGAGGACATGGGAAGATGGAGAGGAGAAGGGAGTTGAGGGAAATTGGAGGGGGAGATGAACCATGAGAGACTATGGACTCTGAAAAACAATCTGAGTTTTTGAAGGGGTGGGAGGTGAGAGGTTGGGGGACCCTGGTGGTTGGTATTATGGAGGGCAGGTATTGCATTGGAGCACCGGGTTTGGTGCATAAACAATAAATTCTGTTACCCTGAGAAGAAATTAAACAAAAAAAAATCTTTTTCATAATAAAAGGCAACAAGTTATCAAGCTATGAAAAGGCATGGGGGAAATCGTAAATGTATATTACTAAGTGAAAGAAGACAGTCTGAAAAGGTACATACTATATGATTCCAACTATATGATATTCTGGGAAGGGCAAAATTATGGAAATAGTAAAAAGACCATGGCTGCCATGGGTTGGGGTAAGGGGTTAGGGATGAATAGATGCAGACAGGATTTGTAGGGCAATGAAAATTCTCTTGTGATACCTTAATGATGGATACATCTCATGCATTTGTCCAAACCCAAAGAGTGTACACACCAGGAGAGAACTGTAATTTAAACTATGGACTCTGGGTGATTATGATGAGCCAGTGTAAGTTCATGAGTTGTAACGAATGGATCACTCTGGTGGGGATTGTTGATACTGGAGGAGACTATGCACGTGTGGGTGAAAATGTTATGTGAAATCCCTACACTTCTCTCTTGATTTTCCTGTGAACCTAAACCTGCTCTAAAATAATAATAATAGTAATAGTAAAAGTCTTAACTAAAAGAAAGAAATATGAGAGAAAAAAATCTAAATTTAATATCACAAAGCATAAATAATAATATAATAATAAAAATAATAAAATGATCTCCAATCCCTCTTTAGTTCCTAGCCTTGTCTTAAAGAAAGCAATACAAATTACCTCCAAAACTGCTTATTATGACCCTAAGGAATTGTGTGTGTACCAAATGACCTCATTATTGTGTTATTTTTACTCAGAATGTTAATTCAGTAAATTTATTATTTTTTATTAAAGGTATATATATTTGGGATGCCCGGGTGGCTCATTCAGTTAAATGTCTACCTTCAGCTCAGGTCATGATCCCAGGGTCCTGGGATGGAGTCCATCCCAGGTTCTTGCTCAGAGGGGAGCCTGCTTCCCCCTCAGCTTGCCTCTCTCTTTCTCTCCCTCTCTCTGGCAAATAGATAAATAAAAATTGTTTAAAAACGATATACACATTTGAAATTCAAAAGTCAAGAAACTTAGAATTCTATTAATGAAAATTAGTAGCCCCCTGCCCTCAGGAGGATTTCATGCACCTTAACTCGTAGTCTCCACAGCCCTCAGCTATTAACAGCTTCGTATCCTCTATTTTATACATAACTACTTCTTAGTATTTTGAGTTAGAAATTATTTAAATATTTACTGGCTTAAATATGGAAGGTGGGCACTTGAAATTCGTACATTTCCCATCCTTCGTCCCCACATCCCTTTAAATATTTAATATAATTTTGAACATAATTTTACTGTAATGACCAGTTGGATTGTTATACTATACTAATTTACATTATTTTGACAGTGTAAAATTTTCTTCCATCTGAGCCAAATCTTGGCCTATATTTTGTTTCTTTATTTAACAATGTTCTGTTTCTACAGACTTCATTTTCTCACTAAAATAATTACATGGTAGATGGTAACTACACTTATTGTGGTAAGCATTTGGTAATGCAACTCAGTGTCAAATTACTATGTTGGGCACCTAAAACCAATATAATATTGTACATCAACTATACCCCAATTATTAAAAAAATGCATAACTGTTTTTGTACTGTTCAGTGTTCTCTGTTCAGGTAGCTTCCTGAAGTGCAGCCATACCCTCAGTAGACTCAAATACATTTAGCAAACTCTACCTTTATTTATTTCTTTTTTTATCAGTTCTAAGAGTCTCTGAACTCATTTTTCTTCCAGCATCATCAGAACTCATAGCTTTCAAGGCCTAATCCACAACTATTGTATGGAGATGCTTGTTTCCAATATGGCAATATGGAGATTCATTTTACCTTTCTCCTATTCCCAAGTGTGGATAGAGTGTGAGGATATTTTAAGTTTCTTCACATTGCAGTGCCCTCTTTTAAGAAAACAACCCCCAAATTATGAATGCACACTTATAAATACAGGATTAGGAACAAATATGAGATTGATTTAGGATGAAAACAGTGATAGCCAGTCACACATTTAATTAAGCTATTAAAATCAGTCCAGAAAATAACACAATTTGCATTATATGATATAGTTCTGTAATACCCTTTTTCCGTAACATATTTATTGTATTTTTATGATATTTCCATAGATTTTTTTAATTGATCATCTTAAAGTGTACAGCTTAGGGCCATTTAGTCCATCCATACTGTTTTGCAGCCACCACCCATAGTAAGTTCCAAACATTGCTCACCCAAAAGAAAGCGCTGTATCCATTTAGCAGTCATTTTCCATTCCTTCTTTCACAATCCCCTGGCAAATACTAATCTGTTTTCTTTCTCTGTGGATATCCAATTTTGGATATTTCACATAAGTGGAATCATACCATCTGTGACCTCTATGTCTGGCTTCTTTTACTTAGGATCATGATATCGAGGTATATCCACATTGAAGCATCTATTAATACTTCACTTTTTTCTCTTTGGATAACATCCCATTATACATATATATCACATTTTCTTCATTCATTCATCTGTCAATGGACATTTCAGTTGTTTCTACTTTTTTACTACTGTGAATAGGGCTGCTTTGAACAATAGCATAGTTACAAGCATTTGTGAGCAAGTTATTTGGGTCAATACCTAGGAAAGGTGTTATTGAATCATATGACAATTTTATGTTTAACTTTTTTTAATGGAATTCCCGAACTTTCCACTTTTTCCTCATTTTATATTCCTGCTAACAATGCACTGGGCTTCCAACTTCTTCATATTCACATTTTTTTTTTTTTTAATAATGGCCATCCAGCAGTTCCCCAACCCCCACCCCAGATGACCATAATTGAAATATAATTCACCATAGTTTTCACATGCATTTTTTTATAATGGCTAATGATGTGTAGCATCATTGCATGTCCTTGTTGGCCAATGGAGAAATGTTTGCTCAAATACTTTGCATATTTTAATTTGGATTACTTGGGATTCCTTTTGTGTTTTTATTGTGGCTGACTTGTAATAGTCCTTTATATAGTCTGGATACTAGAAGCTTATCAGATAAGTGATCTGAAAATATTTCTGCCGGGTTTTTTTTTAATACTTCCATGGCAATGTCTTCTGATGCACAAAATCTTTTAATTAATTAAATAGTTTAAAATATTTTATTTATTTATTTAAGAGAGGATGAAAGCAAAAGAGATCACAGAGGGAGATGGAGAGAGAAAAGCAGATTTACCATTGATGGGAGAGTCTGATGGGGGAGCTCAATCTCAGGACCCTGAGATCATGACCTGAGCCAAAGGCAGACACTTAACCCAGGCACCTCAAACTTTTAATTTAGATAGAGTCCAATTGTCTACGGCCATACCATCCTGAACACGCCCGATCTCGTCTAGATAGAGTCCAATTTAATTTTTTCTTTTTTTGGTCATTTCTTTGGTGTCATGTAGAAGAATTCACCGCTAAATACAAATCAGCAAGATAGATTCCAACATTTTCTGCTACAAATTTTATAGTTTTGGTTCTTACATCTAAGTCATTGATATATTAATTTGTGATAGTATGACCCAGGGCTCTAATATTCTTAGCATGTGGCCATCTAGTCATTCCAGCTCCATTTATATAAAAGACTATTCTCTCCATTGAATAGTCTTGTAACCTACTCAAAAATTAATTGGCCTTAGATGTATGAGATTATTCTGGACTTACCTATTCTATTTGATTTCTCTATAACGATCTAAAAGTTCTTTCCAATTCAACTGTTATTTATTTGTTTGTTTATTATTTTTGTCTAACTGTTCTGTCTAGCACAATGTTGAATAGCAGTTGGAAAAAGTGGACATCCTTGTCATGTTCCTGATGTTTGGGGGAAGGCTTTCAGTCTTTCAGCCTTGAATGGGACATTAGCTGTAGGGTTCTCATGAATGCTTTTCAGCAGTTTGAGAAAGTTCCTTTCTACTCTGCATTTACTGTATTTTTCTTATGAAAGGATTTCAAATCTTGTCAAAGCTTGGCTTTTCCTGCATCAATTGTAATAATCATGAGTTTTTTTCCCTTCATTTCATCTTCCATCATCTTCCATCATTGACATATTATGTAAATTGATTATTTTTTTTAATGTTGGATCACCTTACATTCTACCCCACTTTATCATGGTATCTTACCTTTAAATACAACCAAATTTGCTTTCTTAATATTTTGCTGAGGATTTTTGCATTGATATTCATAAGGGATAGAGATCTGTATTTTTTGATGTTTTTATCTGGTTTTAATATCAGAGTAATGCTGTCCTCATATAATCAAAGAGGAAAGGTATTAAAATCTCCAGTATTTGTAAGGGTTTGAAATGGATTAGTGTTAACTCTTTAAAGCTTTGGGAAAATTCATCTGGTCTTAGATAGTCTTTATATAGAGGTTTTGAATTACTGTTTCAATTTCTTCAATCACTGTAGGTCTATTAGACCTAAGTGGTAATTTGTGGGTTTTCATGAATTACTATGTTTCAGTTATACTATCTAATTTGTTGATGCACAATGGCTCATAGTATCTTCTTATACTCCTCTCTATTTCTACAAGGTCAATAGTCATGAACCAACTTTGATTACTGATTTTAGCAATTTGAGCCTTCTCTCCTTTTTACTTGGTCAATCTAGCTAAAGGTTTGTCAGCTTTGATGACCTTTTGAAAAAGCAACTTTGGGATTTACTGATTTTCTCTATTTTTCCCTTTCCTATATGTCATTTATCTCCACTCTAATATTTATTATTTACTTCTTTCTGATGGCTTTGGGTTTCTTTACTCTTTTTTTCTTAAATCTGTAAGTTTGGACTTAGATTACTGATACGAGATCTATCCTTTTTGTTAAAGCAGATGTTTAAAGTTATAAATTTCCCTCTGAACACTGCTCTTACTGTATTTTGTAAGTTTTGATAGCTTGTGTGTCTGTTTTTATTTGTCCCCAAGTGTTTTCTAATCTTTGTGATTTATTCTTGGACCCATTAGTTGTTTATGGGTGTGTTTTTAATATCCACAAGTTTTTTCATACATACCAGAATTTTGGTCTGAAACTACTGAAAGTCAAAATGAAGAAGTAAACAACAAATGCCTTATATTATCTAACTATGCTTACGTTATCCAATTTGGTAGTCATTAAAAGTGGACATATGTTTAGTCCAAACTGAGATGTGTAATGAATATAAATGTATATCATATTTCAAAGGCAGTACAAAAAAAGTAAAAGATCTCACTAATTTTTTAATATGTATTAGATGCTGAAATGACAATTTTTGGATGTATTAAATATATTATTAAAATTAATTTCACTTGTTTTCTTTCACTTTTTTAAAAATAAGGTTATTAGAAAATTTGAAATTGCAAATGGGGCTTACATTTGTGTTTTGCATTATATTTCTATTGGACAGTGCTGATTTTTTTGTTTTTTAAGTTTAAATTATATACATGTATATATTAGACCTCTGTTCATTAAATATATATATAATTTACATTTTCTGTTTTTTAAATTGAGTGTTCTCTATTAATCTTTAATTTCACTCTTTTGTATTATAATCACCCTTCTGCTGTTCGGCCCATCCATTGAACTTCTACATTAGATAGAATTTTTGTTACTAATTTTAAAATAATTCTTTTAATATACATATATTTATATTTCTTTGTGAATAGTTCTTACTTTATTTCAGGCTCATTGAAAAAAATTAGTCTCTGATATTTACCCCATATTTAAAATTTTTGATATTTCTAATTCCTCCCTGATATTCCAGTTTTCCAGCTTGATTCAGTTTTCTTCAGCTGAAGAATTTCCTGCAGCATTTCTTGTAGTGCAGATATGTTACTGAAAAATGCTCATGGTTTTATTTTATCTGAAAATGTCTTTATTTCCCTTTCATGTTGAAGGATAGTTTACTGTATAGAAGTCTAAATTGACAATTTTTTTTTTCTCTCAGCACTCTAAAGATTCCTTCCTGGTTTCTGGCCTCCCTAGCTTATGAAAAGAAGTCAGAAATTGTTCAAGCCATTGTCCTCCAAAATTCATGGTATATAATGCATTAATTCTCTCTAGCCACACTTTTTTCTCACTGTCTTTGTTGTTTAACAGTTTGATTATAATGGGCGTAGGCATTTTATCATGCTTGGAGCTCGCTTGGTTTCTTGATTTTGTAAATTTATGTCACTTTTCGAAGCTATGGACTTTGGAAACATTGATTCTTCTGAATGATCATATGTCCAAGATGGTAAAATGGAAGGCATTCTGTAAATTCTGTAACCCTGACTGTCAATCTTGTCCAATAAAGTTTCCCCTTAAACCTGTCTGTTGATTAACGCAAGAAAGGGAGCAATAATAAAGAAGGGGAAAGGAAGGTAGGAAAGGATATGATGGAAATAAAGAAGAAGAAAATAGGGAATGAAGAAAGAAGGTGGTCAGAGATAATCTAATTTGGGCCTCAGAATACTGCCAATTATTAAAGATAGAAACATACTAATAGCAATGGACTTGTAAGTAATTTTAATAAATGGTAATTAATAGACAGTCGGTTCTACTCAGAAAGAGTTACTTTAGTGGAAAATCCAGTTGAATGTACTTATTCATTTATTCCTTCTTCAACACTCTTATTTTCTTGATGAAGGACAGATTTCTGACCTATATCATTTGTGTTTTCCCTAAGAACTTTGTTCAACATTTCTTATGGGACAAGTCTGTTGGCAATGAATTCTGATTTTATTTCTGTCTTAGTCTATCTAGACTGCTGTCACAAAATACCATAACTTGGTGCCTTGAACAACAGACATTTGTTTCTCAGTTTTAGAAGCTAGAAAGGCTAAGAACTGGGTGCCAGCAGATTTGGTGTCTAGTGAGAGCTGGCTTCACAGGTTTCATAGACTTGTCTCCAGGTCCTCACATGGCAGAAGTGGGTAGGGGAGCTGTCAGGACATCCAGGAGTGCTCAATACATTTCAAGCACACAATAAATAGGTATTTTAGGAAAGAATAAATGAACTAATAAATTAATGAAGATAAAGGGTGTGCCTAGTATGTTAATATAGTATATTTTGTACAGAATCTCCTAAGAACATAGTTGAAGGAGATAGAAACAGTCTATATTTTATATCTCTTATACAGTAAACAAACCAAAGATCTTCAGGGAAATATTGCCTTTGGAGCTGAATTCCTTGGAGAGATATGCACAAAGTTTAGGGCATTCCCTGGAAATAAACCATAATCATCTCAGAGGATAACAGTTGTTTAATTTTAGTGCTTGTTGTATTAACATAAAAACATTGACTATGAAGAATAAAAGAGATACTTTGGTGTTTAAATTGTTCATTTGAGCTAGAAATAGCTAATCATGAAATGTCCACAAGTATTAAAACTTATTTTAAGAATTACATATTTCAGTGTGCTGCCTGAAAAGAAAAAAAAAAAAGTAAGCCTAAGTGCTTTATCCTGCAATAGGAATATAAAAACTGTGAACATCAACAAACAAAATCCTTTGCCCGTATAACTGTTTTTACACCTTTAAGAATAACAGTTTCTGGGACGCCTGGGTGGCTCAGTGGGTTAAAGCCTCTGCCGTTGGCTCAGGTCATGATCCCAGGGTTCTGGGATCCAGCCCCACATCTGGCTGTCTGCTCAGCAGGGAGCCTGCTTTATCCTCTCTCTCTCTGCCTGCCTCTCTGCGTACATGTGATCTGTCTGTCAAATAAATGAATTACAAAAAAAAAAAGAATAACAGTTTCTGGGCACTTGGGTGGGTCAGTGGGTTAACCCTCTGCCTTCCACTCAGGTCTTAGGGTTTTGGGATTGAGCCCTACATCAGGTTCTCTGTTCAACAAGGAGCCTGCCTCCCCCCTCTGTTTGCCTGCCTCTCTGCCTACTTGTGTTCTCTTTCTCTGTCAAATGAATAAATAAATAAATAAATAAATAACAGTTTGTAAGTTTTTGTGCTTTGCAGACTGATTTATAATCCATATACTGAAAATAAGCATCTCTAAAACTCTGAGTAATTTGTTGATATTAATAGATTTACGTTATACTGATTTTAGCTTAATTATAGAGGATCTTAAATTAACTTATTAAATGACATCATTTTTGAATAAAAATGTGTTCATGATTTTGAAGGTAGGGATAATTTTCTTGCAGCTTTTAACATAAGTAAATAAATAAATAAAAGTAATAAGCTTGTTAAACATATTATAATACACTTTCCAGTGTATATCTAGGGAATTGGGGAGCAGGAGAAAAACTAGATCTGATTTGATAAAATTTTTACTTGTGGGGGTGATATATCTGTTTTTGACTCAAATTACTATAGCCATTATAATACAATTAGTTGCCTGAGGAATTGTCCCTTAGGTTTGGGAGAATGTGTTTAAGTACTAAGAAGATATCATTACACTCTTGTACTAATAGCCAGAATCTCTAGGACCATAAGTATTTTGTGGAGAAAACTGTATTGTATTCTCTCTGATAAATATTTAGTAATTCATGAGTTTTCATTCATGTGTACCTTTTTACCACTGTTTATCCTACCTAAAATACCTTACTCTACTTCCTAATCTATCTCCAGTGCTTAGCTTTGAATCCATGTTTTTCTTTTTCTTTTAAGCATCCATTCTTAATCTCTCCCCATAGTAAGAATGAGTCTTATTTACTATTAAGTTTATGGCACATGGTATATTGCTATATTCATGCACAAATTCTGTCTCCTGAATATATTGGTAAACTGCAATAGTCAGGGACATTTACTTATACTTCTTTGATTCCTCAGTATATAATAATGCATTCTCCATGGACCTATAAACATTGTTTACTATGAAGACTGTTATATATAAGACTATGAAGTCTATTATATATAAGTAATATATTACTTAGAAATAAGATCTTTGAGGCACCTGGGTGGCTCAGTGGGTTAAGGCCTCTGCCTTTGGCTCAGGTCACAGTACTGGGGTCCTGGAATCAAGCCCTGCATTGGACTCTTTGCTTGATGGGGAGCCTGCTTCCTCCTCCTCTCTCTCTCTCTCTCTCTGCCTGCCTCTCTGCCTACTTGCAATCTCTGTCAAATAAATAAATAAAATCTTAAAAAAAATAAAGAAGATCTAAAAAAAAAAAGTGATGCAGGGGTTTCCTAAAAAAAACTTTTTTTAAGGATTCAAGTAATTTGCTTATTGTATAAAAATCAGAAAACAGAAGCAAAATTTTAACAATTTGTAATCCCACCATTTAGAAATATGTTTAGCATTTTAGTTTTAATAATACTCTTACATGTGCTGTTTCTGTACAAATGTATGTAACATAAATAAGAAAACTGCAATTTTTAAATTTTTAAATTTTTTTACAAAAGTCACACTATACAAAGCTTTTTTTTTTTTTTTTATTCCCCCACCCAACATTGTGGTTTTTAATCACAATGGCAGTTGAGACTCATGAGGATGACAGTCTAGTGGCTCAATGGTTTTTTTTTATACGATTTGGGGCCATATATCATACCAACACTTCAGAAGTCTCCATCTTTGTCAAATTTCCATCTTGTATGTGGTATTACATAAATTTTATCCATTTCATATGTGGGAAAATGTTTACTATGTTTACTATGTAAACGATGTTTATAGGTCCATGGAGGATGCAAACTTGTGCAGCCACTCTGGAAAACAGTATGGAGGTGCCTTAAAAAGTTAAGAATAGAACTACCCCAACCCAGCAACTGCACTACTATGTATTTATCCAAAGGATACAAACATAGTGACTCAAATGGGCACGTGCACCCCAATGTTTATAGCAGTAACTATGGAAAGAACCCAAATGTCCATCAATGGATGAACTGATAAAGAAGATATGAGACACACATACACACACACCCCCCAGAATATTACTCAGCCAACCATCAAAAAGAATGAAATTTTGCCATTTGCAGTTATGTGGATGGAACTAGAGGGTATGATGTTAAGCAAAATAAGTCAAAGACAAACACCATATGATTTCATGCATACATGGAATTTAAGAAACAAAATAGGTGAACATAGAGGAAAGGAAGAAAAAATAAAATAAGATAAAAACAGAGAGGGAGGCAAAAGACACTAACTATAGGGAGCAAACAGTTTTGGAGGCAAGGTGGGCAGGGGAATGGGGTAACTAGGTGATGAACATTAAGGAGGGCAATTGATATAATGAACACTGGGTGTTACATGTAAGTGATCATCACTAAATTCTACTCATAAAACTAAAAAAAATTGTTTAATAAGTGTTTCATATTCATAATGAAATCCATAAAAAAGCATAACTGATAAAGAAGTCGTCAAACAAATTTGCCCCCAAAGGATGAAATGCTTATACCCAAGAGTTTTCATGACATTTAGTCTGATGAAAGCTTATATAATTTTCAACCACAAAATCAACTCAGGGACAAATCAATAGGCAGGGACATTGAATTGCCTTGGCTTTTGAATTGGCTTGGCTTTTGGCTTATCATATTATTTGGGGTCAGTCAGTTTTACCTGCAAGTGTCTGAACACTTGCCAAGTGACTGATCATCACATTAAAATTTGCTAGAGGTTTTTTTCTGTTTTCCTCTTACAGATTTGCTGTAACCCATTTCTACACATCAGGTAAAAAGCCAAGAGCTAAATACCAGTCACTGTCTCATCTGAAGAAGACTCTAATCCTTTTTTATTTTTTTTATAAACATATATTTTTATCCCCAGGGGTACAGGTCTGTGAATCACCATGTTTACACACTTCACAGCACTCACCAAAGCACATACCCTCCACAATGTCCATAATCCCACCCCCTTCTCCCAAACCCCCTCCCCCCAGCAACCCTCAATTTGTTTTGTGAGATTAAGAGTCACTTATGGTTTGTCTCCCTCCCAATCCCATCTTGTTTCATTGATTCTTCTCCTACCCACTTAAGCCCCCATGTTGCATCACCACTTCCTCATATCAGGGAGATCATATGATAGTTGTCTTTCTCCACTTGACTTATTTCGCTAAGCATGATACGCTCTAGTTCCATCCATGTCGCAAATGGCAAGATTCCATTTCTTTTGATGGCTGCATAGTATTCCATTGTGTATATATACCACATCTTCTTGATCCATTCATCTGTTGATGGACATCTAAGTTCTTTCCATAGTTTGGCTATTGTGGACATTGCTGTTATAAACATTTGGGTGCACGTGCCCCTTTGGATCACTACGTTTGTATCTTTAGGGTAAATACACAATAGTGCAATTGCTGGGTCATAGGGCAGTTCTATTTTCAACATTTTGAGGAACCTCCATGCTGTTTTCCAGAGAGGTTGCACCAGCTTGCATTCCCACCAACAGTGTAGGAGGGTTCCCCTTTCTCCGCATCCTCGCCAGCATCTGTCATTTCCTGACTTGTTGATTTTAGCCATTTTGACTGGTGTGAGGTGATATCTCATTGTGGTTTTGATTTGTATTTCCCTGATGCCGAGTGATATGCAGCACTTTTTCATGTGTCTGTTGGCCATCTAGATGTCTTCTTGGCAGAAATGTCTGTTCATGTCCTCTGCCCATTTCTTGATTGGATTATTTGTTCTTTGGGTGTTGAGTTTGCTAAGTTCTTTATAGATTCTGGACACTAGTCCTTTATCTGATATGTCGTTTGCAAATATCTTCTCCCATTCTGTCAGTTGTCTTTTGATTTTGTGAACTGTTTCCTTTGCTGTGCAAAAGCTTTTGATCTTGATAAAATCCCAATAGTTCATTTTTGCCCTTGTTTCCCTTGCCTTTGGCATTGTTCCTAGGAAGATGTTGCTGTGGCTGAGGTCGAAGAGATTGCTGCCTGTGTTCTCCTCAAGGATTTTGATGGATTCCTTTCGCACATTGAGGTCCTTCATCCATTTTGAGTCTATTTTTGTGTGTGCTGTAAGGAAATGGTCCAATTTCATTTTTCTGCATGTGGCTGTCCAATTTTCCCAACACCATTTATTGAAGAGGCTGTCTTTTTTCCATTGGACATTCTTTCCTGCTTTGTCGAAGATTAGTTGACCATAGAGTTGAGGGTCTATTTCTGGGCTCTCTATTCTGTTCCATTGATCTATGTGTCTGTTTTTGTGCCAGTACCATGCTGTCTTGATGATGACAGCTTTGTAGTAGAGCTTGAAGTCTGGAATTGTGATGCCACCAACGTTGGCTTTCTTTTTCAATATCCCTTTGGCTATTCGAGGTCTTTTCTGGTTCCATATAAATTTTAGCATTATTTGTTCCATTTCTTTGAAAAAGATGGATGGTACTTTGATAGGAATTGCATTAAATGTGTAGATTGCTTTAGGTAGCATAGACATTTTCACAATATTTATTCTTCCAATCCAAGAGCATGGAACATTTTTCCATTTCTTTGTGTCTTCCTCAATTTCTTTCATGAGTACTTTATAGTTTTCTGAGTATAGATTCTGTGTCTCTTTGGTTAGGTTTATTCCTAGGTATCTTATGGTTTTGGGTGCAATTGTAAATGGGATTGACTCCTTAATTTCTCTTTCTTCTGTCTTGCTGTTGGTGTAGAGAAATGCAACTGATTTCTGTGCATTGATTTTATATCCTGACACTTTACTGAATTCCTGTATAAGTTCTAGCAGTTTTGGAGTGGAGTCTTTTGGGTTTTCCACATATAGTATCATATCATCTGCGAAGAGTGATAATTTGACTTCTTCTTTGCCGATTTGGATGCCTTTAATTTCCTTTTGTTGTCTGATTGCTGAGGCTAGGACCTCTAGTACTATGTTGAATAGCAGTGGTGATAATGGACATCCCTGCCGTGTTCCTGACCTTAGCGGAAAAGCTTTCAGTTTTTCTCCATTGAGAATGATATTTGCGGTGGGTTTTTCATAGATGGCTTTGATGATATTGTGGTATGTGCCCTCTATCCCTACACTTTGAAGAGTTTTGATCAGGAATGGATGCTGTACTTTGTCAAATGCTTTTTCAGCATCTATTGAGAATATCATATGGTTCTTGTTCTTTCTTTTATTGATGTGTTGTATCACATTGACTGATTTGCGGATGTTGAACCAACCTTGCAGCCCTGTGAAGAAGACTCTAATCTTAATGGTAAGTTTTTCTCTTTATGGTCTTCCCCTATGGTGATACCTCTTTTCTACTTCTTTCATCTTCCTTCTCTTCCTTCCCTATTTCATTTCCCCCTCTCTGAATGCTTATTCACTTTATTTTGCATTTTATTGTGTTATTCTCTTCCTGTTTTGAGAACTATAACCAGAAGAAACACTGAATTTGTTTAATTCTTTTCAAGTTAGTTTTACTGTGCAATCAGATAAATTTAAAATTGGCATAGGAAATGATAAAAAGTGATGAAATGAAGAGATGGAATGGAGACAAAACCCACTACACTGATTTATAGGAATAAAAAATCAGATAGGACCAAGAAAGTGTGTTCATTAGCTGAGTGGATGTGGCACAGGCTAAACCTGGGAAGAGCTACAGTTGTTATACTGAATTGCTTCCAGGATGATCTTATACCCAAAGCTGGATTTCTATTTCAACCACTGCCGCTTCCAGTTGGTGACGAGAGAAGAATTAGGCACAAACAAGTCAGCTGCAAGACTGGAAGCAGGAGACAACAGTTGAAAAGGACTGCTGCCATGAGCAACTCTACAGTCTCACTTTTATTGGATAGAAAACAATAGCCAACAGAAGGATTGTTGAAGGTCAAACGTTAATCCCGTCTTGCAGACAAGCAAGAAGGAGGATAAAGTTTATAGTTAACCAAGCATATTCAAAGGACTCATCTAACTAACAAGGAGCACTTCTGGGAAGAGAAAAGAGCTATAACTAAAAAGGGAAGCAGGCGGTTTTTGTTCCACCCTGAGCTGAACAGGCGTTCCCGGGTGCTTGGCTTCCCTAAAGCAGGCAACATTCCGCCCTGGGCGTGCCGGGTGTTCCTGGCTGCCCAGCTTCTGTGAAGGGGCGGCATTCCACCTTGAGCAAACCAGGCATCCCCAGCTGCCCAGCTTCTGTGTAGGGGCAGCATTCAGCCCTGAGCGAGCCGGGCATCCCCAGCTGCCCAACTTCACAGTCATACATCGTCCTTCTCCCCAAAGACCTGTTGTCAGTATCAGTATTTTTTAAGGCCATGTCTAAATGTGCTTGGCAACTAGTAAAATCCTCCAGGGGTTACAGTTTAAGTAACAAATTGTTCCGAGGGGCAGCAGCAAACCATCTTAAACATTCATACATCATTTTGTTTCTCGGTTGCACACATGGTCAGTTCTTTGAGGCAATGATACTTACATAGTCATAAGGCTGAGTACAAGTACGATGACATTTTTGTCCTTACATACTGAGCAAAGACGAAATATTTTTTTTCACATGCCTGTTCATTTCTTTACCTCATTACCATAAATGTAAGCCATGCTATAAAGATTATTTATAAGATGGATTTTTATTTCATCAGATTTGTAGAAAATATTTGTCTTTCTTCAGAAGCAATGTAACAGCTTTTGTTAGAGTTTATCTTACATTACCAATAGCAATTACTAATATTTTGACAATGTTATCTTCATATTTTATCTTTGGTACCTGTACATATTTTTTTCTCAATAATTTTACCAGAGCAAAAGTATATCAGAAGGTCAAGATGGAAAACTGTACAACTGTGACAGTATTTATTTCTTCAGGATTGACACAGAGCTCCAAACTGAAGAATGTGTATTTATCTTCCTGCTCCTCATCTACTTGTTAAGCATCTCAGGAAACTTAGTTATCATTACTCTCACTTTGCTGGATTCTCGTCTCAAGACCACTATGTATTTCTTTCTTTGAAGTTTTTCTTTCTTAGAAATTTCTTATACTACAGTCTGCATCCCCAAATTGCTTGTGAGCATGGCAACCGGTGACAAAACGATTTCCTATAACTGTTGCGCAACTCAGTTATTTTTTGCCTTCCTTCTTGGTGCATCTGAATTTTATCTCCTGGCTGTCATGTCCTATGATCGTTATGTTGCCATCTGTAAGCCTTTGCATTATACAATCATTATGAACAGCAAAATCTGTATCCAATTAGTCCTTAGCTCTTGGATCACTGGTTTCCTCATCATCTTTCCAGGACTCATTTTAGGCTTAAGCCTGGACTTCTGTGACTCCAATATCATTGATCATTTCTACTCTGACACTGCTCCCCTCTTGCAAATCCCTGCACTGATACGCATGTGTTGGAAATGATGAGATCCGTCTTAACTTTGGTGACTCTGCTGGTCACTTTGGCATTAGTGATTCTATCATACACATGCATTGCCTTGACAATTTTAAAAATTCCTTCTGCCAACCAGAGAAAAAAGGCTTTCTCCACATGTTCTTCTCACATGATTGTCATCTCCCTCTCATATGGCAGCTGCATCTTCATGTACATTAAACCCTCAGTCAAACAGAGGATATCCTTAATGAAGGGAGTGGCAATTCTCAATACTTCTATTGCTCCGCTTTTAAACCCCTTCATTTATACTCTAAGGAACCAGCAGGTAAAGCAAGCATTTAAGAACTTGCTACAAAGATTTCTATTTGTATTCAAATACAATCATAATGAGATCTATATAAGGAAAGTTAATGAGGAAAATTGCAAAAGAAGTGCTTAGACTGGGTCCCAATTTTACCATTGCACCATTCAATATATAGTCATATCTGTCCTTTCACTTCTTTCTGAAATGTCATGATGTTTATATTAGCTCTTGTTTCTCAATAACACCTTGCCCTTCACAATACTAAAACTATTTTTCTGTTCCATTGTAAGAGTTCTCAAATTTGACCCCTTTATCTTCTTCCATTTAAATGTAGCAAGTATTTGAATGATTATTTTAATCAACTTTATGTATTAGTTCATGGAGACTTAATTATTTCCATATCTGTGTAGTATATTTTGATTTTATATTTGATTTTTTAAAAAAATCTTGATAAGTTCAAAACAATCTTATGATGTCTTCTTTGGGGTTTTACCTTGGCTTGTCTTTTTATGTCCTGATACACATTCTCTATTGTTTTAAAATAAAGGTATTTAAAAGTGGAAAGTTGCAATTAAAATATCACTGTCATTCTTTGTCTTGATATTTAAAAAAACCACTATGCCAGTATAATAAAAAATTATATAGTGTTATTATTTTGTACTTTATGCTGTAAAAGTAAATAAGTAAATGTTGACTCATGTGTGTCCCAAATCACATAACTTTTTAAAAAAGATTTATTTATTTATTTGAGAAAGAGAGAGGGAGAGAGCATGAGTAGGGGTAGAGGCTGAGAGAGAGAAACAGACTCCACACTGAGAACAGAGCCTGATGTAGGGTTGATCTCACAACCCTAAGATCATGACCTGAGCCAAAATCAAGAGTCAGAGACTTAACAGACTGAGCCACCCAGGTGCCCCATCACATAACATTGATTAAGAATAAAATGCAGCAAAGTTTAGGGAAGATGGTGGGAGACTAGGGGACCTTGTTTCTTCTGGTCTCTTGAATTTAGCATGATATCTATCAAGTGATTCTGAACACACATGCATTTAACCTGAGATGTAAGAAGATTTATCTGGATCTCTTCAAGCAGAAAAATAACTACTTTTTGAAAAGTAAGAGGTGTAGAACTTTGAATCTTTGAGGGAAATATCAGAAGATAAACGGAGTAGGGAGGGAGCCTCCATAAGCCAGCCACTGGAAAGTGATCTAAGACTAGAGCACAAAACCAGGACCCTTAGAAATCTGCTGCAGTGACAGATATTCCTCTCTGAAAAAGGTACAGAAGATGAATAGGGTAGAACTCTAGGTGGATCATTGTGGTCTCAGGATTCTAGGAAACTCAGAAATTAGGTGGGGAGCCTGAACTGATAGATCACTCAAACAGTGGAGCAGGGGGACTAGTTATGGTCAGTGAGCCCAGAGGGGTTTAGTCATCCTAAAACTTAAGCCAGGTTAGTAGGGAGATGACTCTCTGCCTGAACACCACAAAAAGGTCTAGAAGGTGTGGGGTGTTTAACATCCCAGGGGAGATACAAAACAGCTTGCACCCATGACAGGGCAACAGCTCTCGGGGCACTGTGACCTCTGAAAGTACAATGGGGCTGCACCTAGCCTTGACCTGATTGCTGAGGAAGAGGGCGCACATATGAGCCCATAGCTCCTAGTAATTACAAAGTCACAAAGTGCAGAGGTGCCACAGATCCCCCCAGGAGAGTTACAGCAGGCACGAATAGTGAGAGTCTGTGGAGTTTGGTACAGACAGAAGTGGAGATAGTTTAGCCTGGAGGATTTATTGAAGAAGGGGGACTATAAACTTGTGGCTCTGAGCCAGAGATTCCCACAAAATCATATTTGCTCTGACCCACTAAATACAAGTGGAAAAACACTAGGGAAAAAAGCCAAATAGATAACCAGCTCACATTAAGCCCACCCCCCTAACAAGGGGTGGGGCAACTACACCCAGGCAAAGATGCCTGAGAATCTGAGCTGCAGTTTCTCTCCCCAGAAGACAGATTGGAAGAACAAGTGAATCATAAGCTTATTTCCACAAGACTGTAAAACTTCAGGGCCAGGGGAAAATAATATAGAGAGCTCCAGATACTCTCTCACAACTGGTTTATACTTCAGGCTAACATTGTACATTTCTTTTTGTTTCTTTTCTTTTCTTTTCTTTTTTACTATGTTCCTGTATCAAGAATAGTCATTTCCTAATTTAAGTTTTTAAGTCATTTTTAACCTTAATTTTGGTCATGTGTACATTTTATAGATTTATGCCCCATACTAGCCCATTTTTCACTCTATTCAATTTTATCTTGAGATATATATAAATATATAGATATATAGATACTCTTCTTTTTAAGGATTTAGATTTTTAATTTTTTATTTTTTTTAATTACTTTTCAGTGTACTAGAATTCATTGTTTATGCACCACACCCAGTGCTCCATGCAATATGTGCCCTCCACAATACCCACCACCAGGCTGACCCATCTTCCCACCCCCCACCCCTTCAAAACCCTGAGATTGTTTTTCAGAGTCCATAGTCTCTCATGGTCCATTTCCCCCTCCAATTTCCTTCATCTCCCTTCTCCTCTCCATCTCCCCATGTCTTCTATGTTATTTGTTATGCTCCACAAATAAGTGAAACCATATGATAATTGACTCTCTCTGCTTGACTTATTTCACTTGGCATAATCTCTTCCAGTCCAATCCATGTTGATATAAAAATTGGGTATTCATCTTTTCTGATGGGAGCATAATACTCCATAGGGTTATGGACCACATCTTCCTTATCCATTCATCCATCGAAGGACATCTTGGTTATTTCCACAGTTTGGCGACCGTGGCCATTGCTGCTATGAACATTGGGGTACAGATGGCCCTTTTTTTCAATACATCTGTATCTTTGGGGTAAATACCCAGTAGTGCAATTGCAGGGTCATAGGGAATCTCTATTTTTAATTTCTTGAGGAATCTCCACACTGTTCTCCAAAGTGGCTGCACCAACTTGCATTCCCACCAACAGTGTAAGAGGGTTCCTCTTTCTCCACACCCTCACCAACACATGTTGTTTCCTCTCTTGTTAATTTTGGCCATTCTAACTGGTGTATAGGGCGTATCTCAATGTGGTTTTAATTTGAATCTCCCTGATGGCTAGTGATGATGAATATTGTTTCATGTATTTGATAGCCATTTGTATGTCTTCATTGGAAAAGTGTCTGTTCATGTCTTCTGCCCATTTTTGGACATGATTATCTATTTTGTGTGGGTTGAGTTTGAGAAGTTCTTTACAGATGCTGGATATCAGCCTTTTGTCTGTACTGTCATTTGCAAATATCTCTCCCATTCCATGGGTTGCCTCTTTGTTTTGTTGACTGTTTCCTTTGCTGTGCAGAAGCTTTTGATTTTGATGAAGTCCCAAAAGTTCATTTTTGCTTTTGTTTCCTTTGCCTTTGGAGACATATCTTGAAAGAAGTTGCTATGGCTAATTTCGAAGAGGTTACTGCCTATGTTCTCCTCTAGGATTCTAATGGATTCCTGTCTCATGTTGAGGTCTTTTATTAATTTTGAGTTTATCTTTGTGTATGGTAGAAGAGAATGGTCGCATTTCATACTTCTACATATAGCTATCCAATTGATATATAGGTATTCTTATTTCTTTGCAAATTTTAGATGTAGTGTCTTCTAACACACAGAACAAAAATCAAGCAGGAACAGGTAGATCACCCTTCTTTGTCCACCCTGAGAAATTATAATCTCTCCCCACCACACACACTTTTTTTTTTTTAATTTAGTTATCTGACAGAAATCACAAGTAGGCAGAGAGGCAGGCAGAGACAGAGAGGGGGGAAGCAGGCTTCTCACCGAGTAGAGAGCCTGATTTGGGGCTCGATCTCAGGACCCTGCATGACCTGCACCAAAGGCAGAGGCTTTAATCCCACTGAGCCACCCAGGTGTTCCCACACACACTTTTTAAATTTATTTGGATCATCTTGGCTTTGTTTGCATATCTGTGGTAGCTTATCATCACCTCAGATTTTTTCTAAGGTGCATTTTACTTGTGTCATGGTTGATATTTTGGATTCTGTTCATTTGCTCAACCACCCCTTGGCAGAATGACTAGGAGGAGGAACCCTCAACAAAGAAAAGAACCAGAGACATTGTCCTCTGCCATAGAACTAATAGATATGGATATAAGCAAGGTGTGAGATATAGAATTTAGGATAGCAATCATGAAGTCAATAGCTAGGCTTGAAAAAAGCATTAGTGACAATATAGAATCTCTATAGGCAGAAATGAGATTTAATCAGGCCAAACTTAAAAATGCCATGAATGGGATGCACTCTAAACTGGATACTCTAACAGGATAAATGAGGAAGAAGATCAAATCAATGATCTATAAGATAAGCTGATGGGGAAAAACTGAGCACTTTTCCCCTAAGGTCAGGAAGATGACAAGGATGCCCTCTCTCACCACCTTTCTTCAACATAGTACTGGAAGTCCTAGCCTCAGCAATTAAACAATGGAATGAAATAAAAGGCATTCAAATTAGCAAAGAAGAAGTGAAACTCTCTCTCTTCGCAGATGACATGACACTTTATGTGGAAAACCCAAAGGACTCCACCCCCAAATACTAGAACTCATACAGCAATTCAGCAACGTGGCAGGATACAAAACAATGCACAGATGTCAGTTGCTTTTCCATATACTAACAATGTAACTGTAGAAAGAGAAATTAGGGAATCAATTCCATTTATAATAGCAACAGAAACCATAAGATACCAAGGAATAAATCTAACCAAAGAGGTAAAGGATCTGTATTCTAGAAACTACAAAACACTTATGAAAGAAACTGAGGATGACACAAAAGGGTGGATAACTATTCCATGCTCATGGATTGGAAGAATAAACATTGTTAAAAAGTCTCTGCTGTCCAGAGCAATCTACATTTTCAGTGCAATCCCTGATATCAAAATACCATTGATGTTTTTAACAGAGCTGGAACAAATAATCCTAAAATTTGTATGGAACCAGAAAAGACCCTGAATTGACAGGGGAATGTTGAAAAAGAAAACCAAAGATGGGGGCATCACAATGCCTGACTTCAAACTATATTACAAAGCTGGGATCCTCGAGGCAGCATGATTGGCACAGTAACACACACATGGATCAATGGAACACAATAGAGAACCCAGACGTCAACCCTCAACTCTATGTTCAACTAATCTTCACCAAATCAGGAAAGAATATCCAATGGAAAGAAGACAGTCTCTTCAATAAATTGTGTTGGGAAAATAGGACAGCCACATTCAGAATAGTAAAATTGGACCATTCTCTTACACCATACTGAAGATAAACTCCAAAAGGATGAAATACCTCTATGTGAGACAACAATCCATCAATATCCTAGAGGAGAAGACTTTGACATTGGCCACCACAACTTCTTTAAAGACACATCTCTAAAGATAAGGGAAACAAAAGTAAAAATGGACTTTTGGGATTTCTTCAAGATAAAAAGCTCTGCACAGCAAAGGAAACAGTCAACAAAACTAAGAGATAAGCCATGGAATGGGAGAAGGTATTTGCAAATGGCATTACAGATAAAGGGCTGGTATCCAAGATATATAAAGAACTTCTCAAACCCAACATCCAAAAAACAAATAATCCAATCAAGAAATGGGCAGAAGACATCAAGAGACACTTCTCCAAAGGAGACATACAAATGGCTAACAGACACATGAAAAAAGGTTCAACATCACCAGCCATCCAGGAGATACTAATCAAAATCACAAAAAGACACCACCTCACACCAGTTAGAATGGCAAAAATTAACAAGACAGGAAACAACAGTTATTGGCCAGGGTGTAGAGAAAGGGAAACCCTGTTACATTGCTGGTGGGAATGTAAGCTGGTACAGCTACTCTGGAAAACAGTATGGAGGTTCCTCAGAAATACAGCTACCCTTCGACCCAGCAATTACACTACAAGGTATTACTGAAGAAATACAGATATAGTGAAAAGAAGGGGTATATATACCCCAATGTTCATAGAAGAAATATACACAATAGTCAGATAGAAGATGTGGCCCATATATAAAATGGAATATTGCTCAACCATCAGAAAAGATGGACACCTACAATTTATACTGACATGGATGGAACTGGAGGGGATTATGCTAAGTGAAATAAGTCCAGCAGAGAAAGACAACTATATTGTTTCACTCATATGTGGAACATAGGATATAGCATGGAAGACATTAGGGGAAGGGAGGGAAACCTGAATGGAATGAAAGCAGTGAGAAAGACAAGCCATGAGAGACTCTGGACTCCAGGAAACAAAGTGAGGGTTACAAGGGAGACGGGTAGGAGGATGGGGTAACCAGGTGATGGGTATTTAGGAGGGCATGTGTTGTGATGAACACTGGGTGTTATATGCAACTAATGAATGGTTGAATACATCAAAAACTAATGATGTACGAAATGTTGGCTAACTGAACATAATACTAATAAAAAATAAAGATATTGCCAGAGATAAGCATGTACAAATAGAAAGAGAAATTTATTATTATTATTATGATCATTATTATTTACTCTTTAAAGAAATAATAGAAATACGGAAAAAAAAAGAATAAAATGCAACCTTGAGAGATCACATATGATGCTTTACAAGCTGCTGCTTATTCATCTTGGAGCTGTGTTCCTTAGATTTTACATCTATAATATGGTAATTACTATTTTTTAATTTTGAGATATTTTTAGGCAAATTTGAAAGTATAAAATAAGCATAAGTATATTCCAGATTTTAAAAAAACATGAAAACTTGTAAATTATTCTGATTTTATCTTGTAAAAAAAATACATTTCAAAGAGATATAGGAAGTTAGACCCATCACATGGCTAAGATAGAATTCAAATTCACTTTTGCTTGATTCCAGAGGCTATGTGTATCCACTACCAACACTCTCCAATAAGTTGTTAATAAAGAGTGGTTTATGTGCATACTAAAATGGTAATGGCTTCAGTTTTGGGGTTGAGCATAGAGATTGAATAAATAAGATACTCTCAAGCTGATTCCATTAGCTGGTATTGTAGTTTATCACTGTGCCTTGTCATTTTATATATTTGACATGCCACTTAAAAATCTGGAAAGCTCCATACTTGAAAGATGCTTCTTATAGTTTTACCATATGGTCTAGTTTGGAATAAAATTGTCTTGAAATAGATAATTGATTTTATATGCACAAAATAATCTCCCTCTCTCTCTTGCTGTCTCTTCTGGCTTTCTCTCTCTCTCAATCTCTCTTTCTGTATCTCTCTCTCTCTCTTTCACACACACACATACACACATATCTTTCACTATATATTTCAATAATTTTCTATTCTTTTCCTTTTTTTTCCCCTTTGGTAAAATGATTTCCATAAATCATATGTGAGTCCATAAACCACAATTAGCCAATTACTCCATTCTCCAAATACCCCAAATAATCTCTCTAGTGACCCACTGTAACAGGAAACAAACTGGGAAGGGAAATCCTAGAAGAATAACTCAGCCTGGCCAAGTTGAAACATTAAAAGCCTCTAGAGATATATTGCCAGAATGCCTAAAAAAACTTTTGAAGTTCACTATTTTGATTTTTGTAATGGTTTCAGAGGTGTGTACATGTATCAAATCTCAAGTTGTAAACTTTATTGGATGCACTTTATTTTGCATAAATTAAGTTGCATAAAATTGTAAAAATAAATAAAGAAAAAAAGACAAAGAAAAACAAAGCAGCAAGAAAACCTGTAACCCAGCCTGAACTCAACTCAGATTCTAATTAATTTAAAAGACTCAATTATTAGTCCCTATTATTCCTTTGGATGTCATGATTCCTCTATCTGATTAACTTTTTTTTCCTATCTTCTGCAGATTTTCATTTACTTCAGCATAATATTCCTAGATTTTTGGTTGGTTGGTGTGTTGATTTACGTTTGTATTTTAATTAAATCAAGGATTAATGGAACTTTATCTGTTTTGAAAATAATTACCTCTGGCAAATAATGTTCAGCTACATATTATTGTTTGATCTTCTTTTGAAATTGAACAACCACCATAATGTGACTTAATGTTTTGAGGTACTACTTATGATGTAGAAAACAAATAATCAAGGGAACTAATGAGTCAGTTACCCGTCAATCTAAAAAACTAAAAAAGTATCAAACTTACTCACTTGTTAACATCAGCTATGTGCCTGGCATTTAGATGTTTTTTCTGATGAAATTATGGCAAGGTATATATGACTTAACAAGTTCTACATTTTCAATCATCTTTCTCCTCCATGGTTTCCCAGGGTTCTCTTTTAGTATCTGCAACTTAGTAGATTTTGCATTACTAGATGGATGAGTAAAGACTTCAAGAGTACAAACTTAACTATATGGTTTAATGAAAGTTTGTTAATATCTCTAGGACTCAATTTTCTTCATCTGTACATTGAAGAGATTAAAGTAGAAACATCTGTAGCTTCTTTATTTTTTTTGCCTTCTTTAAATTTTAAAATTACCCATACTATGAGTCTGACCCATACTTCCTGAAAAATTAATATAGACAGGAAATGTTCAGAAAATATCAGCTTGTGATGGATATTCTGCCTGAGGATATTAGATTATGAAAATTTAAAATTTAGTATGAAATTTAGATAGAATATGATTTAAGCTTGCAAAACTATTAACACCGTAGATACAATTAATATAGCTTTATTCCATATGCTTCTGAAAGAGAACCAGAACAATGACTAGGCACAACACTAAATTTGTATGAATTTGCTATAATGGTATAGTGCTAATTAACCTAAATTATAATCATTCCTTTACCTCTTGCTTAGATTCACTCGAGTTAAAGTGTGTATAAATCATTATTAATCATTTTCCTATCAGTTAAAAAGCAAACATATATTGATTTTCCCTTCTTCAGAATTTTCTTTATCTCAAACATTGAGTAGCCTAAGTTCTCAGTAACTGATTATTGTGGAAACACTAAATTTAAATCTGAATAATATAACTTGAAAATTAACTTTGTGTTAATTCACTAATATATTATTTAAACTGTTATTAGCAAACTAAAGTAGATTTCCCCTGAGTATTTATTTGATTAGTCAATTACCAAATACAGAGATTGAACACTGTATGGCAGTGGATAAGATAAGAAAAGCTCTGTTGTAAAAAACACACTATTAGAAGTCATATTCACAATTCTCCCAAATCTTTTCTTTAAAAGTAAGGTATGAATAAAGAAAAGTAGCACAAAAATGTTAGAGGACACACACACACATATATACATATTTAGAGGCCTGTCAAATTTTAAGAAATAAAGTGATGACACAACAGGTTTCATTAAATAAATAGTTTTACTGTTTTGGTGCTCAGTGAACAGTACTGATAATCTATAACAACAAACTTTAATGTTATAATAATGTACATAGACAGTCTTTCAAACCTTTATTTATTATTTATTATTGTTATGAACCTCAGTTAGTTTCACCTTGAAAACACTGTTATCTTGCTGACCATATCTTTGAAGGCTATTTTCACTTGCTTGTTCCTCAGGGTATAGATAAAAGGGTTCAACAGAGGAGCAACAGAGGTATTTAAGACAGCCACTCCCTTATTAAAAGTTTCTGCATCCTCAACAGAAGGATTTATGTACATAAAGATACAACTTCCATAAGAAAGTGAGACCACAATCATATGAGAGAAACACGTAGAAAAAGCTTTTTTTCTTTGTTGAACAGAGGGCATTCTCAGAATTGTCCTGATTATGTACATGTAGGAAAGAATCACTAATACCAAGGTGAAGAGGAGGGTGATTCCACCAGAGATAAACTCTATCATTTCTATGAAATGGGTGTCTGAACAAGACAGATGCAACAGCACAGTATAGTCACAGCAATAATGATTGATGACGTTGGATGCACAGAAAGGCAGCTGGAGAGTCATTACATGTGGCACAATGACAACCAAGAAACCAGAGAACCAGGAACACAGGACAAGTTGAATGCAGAGTCTCCTGCTCATTATGGTTGTATAATGTAGGGGTTTACAAATGGCAACGTAGCGATCATAGGACATGGCAGCTAAAAGATAAAATTCAGTTGCTCCCAGAAGAATGGCAAAAAAGTACTGAGTGAAACAACCAGCAAAGGAGATAGTCTTATCTCCAGTTCCAATATTGACTAGCATTTTGGGGACAAAGACAGAGGTAAAAGATATTTCCAAAACAGAAAAATTCCGGAGGAAGAAATACATAGGAGTCTGGAGTCGATAATCCAGCAGGGTCAGAATGATGATGGTCAAGTTTCCCATGATGCTTAAGACATAAGTTAGCAGCAGAAAAAGGAAAAGCACAGCTTGAAGTTCAGCATCATTTGTCAGTCCAAGGAGAATGAATTCTACCACTGATGTTTGGTTTCTCATCACTAACTTCAGACAAATTAAGACAGAAAATAATAATGACATGAAGTGATTAACACATTTCTTTATTTTACTTTATAATTAACAAAGGACTTGCTTCTTAGGAACATTTTCAGTTGCTCTCACCATTTTTTTCATTAATTTATCTTTTCCTTCCTAATCTTTCTATTTTGTTTTTCCTCTAAGTTATTATGAGTACGTGTGTATACTCTGTATATGTATATATATTATGTGTCATATGCATATAGACAAATCTAAAACAAATGTGGAAGGTAGATTTTATTTGATTAAATAGATTTCTTAAATCAGACTTTTAACTCTCAATTTATTTATTTTTTTTTTAAATTTATTTGTTTTCAGAAAAACAGTATTCATTATTTTTTCATCACAGCCAGTGCTCCATGCAATCTGTGCCCTCTATAATATCCACCACCTGGTAACCCAACCTCCTACACCCCCGCCACTTCAAACCCCTCAGATTGTTTTTCAGAGTCCAAGTCCATAGTCTCTCATGATTCACCTCCCCTTCCAATTTACCCCAACTCCCTTCTCTCTAACACCCCTTGTCCTCCATGATATTTGTTATGCTCCACAAATAAGTGAAACCATATGATAATTGACTCTCTCTGCTTGACATATTTCACTCAGCATAATTTTTTCCAGTCCCGCCCATGTTGCTATAAAAGTTGGGTATTCATCCTTTCTGATGGAGGCATAATACTCCACAGTGTATATGGACCACATCTTCCTTATCCATTCGTCCGTTGAAGGGCATCTTGGTTCTTTCCATATTAACTCTTAATTTATTAGCAAATAAAATAAATATAAATTAAGGTATGAACTACAGAATTAAAATTGAAATTGGTTGTTTTCTTCTTTTTGTTGTTTTATTTTTTTTTCTTCTTTCAATTTTTTTATTTAGAATAAATATTCTGTGCACCTACAGAGGGTCTAAACTTAGAATGATTTCTCTCTTTTTTTATGATTCTAAAATCTATCTTAGCAATTTTGTGCGGTTGCTATCTTATTGCACTACAGTATATGTTATTTAAAAGGACACTGACAAGGGGCACCATCTGGTGTTAACTTTAACCGCAGCTTCCTTTTCCTCCCCGCAAAGACCTTTGGCCAAGACTTCTCCATCATGAAGACTGAAAGGGTCCAGTGATACTCTGGCAGCAACGCAATTATTCCATGGAGGTAGCGGAAGGAGCTTAGGCTGCCTTCGATTCTCCCACACTATGCAAACTGCAAATGGTTCTGAAATTAGAACATGTACTGCTATACTAAAAAACTTAGGGACATGGAGAGTCAGCTAGAATAGAGGAAAGGAAAGTCCTAGGTGGGTAGGGAAGTAGGGCAGCCCATTGAAGAGCCAAGCTGCTTCGTCCAATACCTGTGTGCTTTAATTAAACAAACTCAGGCTGCCAACAGAGTAGACCTGCTCAATTCACCTTCCAAATCAGAACAGGACTTACAAGCTCAGGCTTGTGTTTTCTACTACGCACAGTAGATGAGCTTTTGTTGGTGAGGAGAAGCTCACAAGCAGGATCTCTACTCCTGCACAATATGATGCAGGCACACAACATGCCCAGCAGCTGAATAGCTGCAAATGCCAGGGCTGCCCAGATAATAGGCATCATGACTTCTAGTAACCTCTTCACAACTAGAGCCCCACATCCCTTAGCACAGAGGTCAGAGGGGTGGGCCAGACTGTCATTACAGCTGCTGAGCCTCTCCGCTGCAGCTACGAAGGACACTCTGGTTTTTGGTCTCTTTGAACCAGTCTGTGTTTTCCCAGCCTGACTAGATGTGAATTCCACAACAGTGAAGCTGTCTCTGTACATAATCAAGAGCCTGGCTAGCAGCATCAGGTTCGGTTCATTGTAGGTCTTACACACTTTCTGAATGCTGCGATCAACCTCACTTTCCACCTTTGCTCTGTAAGCATATCCCAAAACCACCACAGCAACTTATCTGACAAAAAGCAAGCATAGGATGATGACAAACATGGCAAGTCCACAGTGGCTTTCTCGGATTGTGGCACAGCAGCCAGTTAGGTCCATAATGAAGAGCAGGGCTCTTAAAGCTATGATCACTACCACGGACAAGAGAGTATACACATTTTCAAAGAAATGGTCACAGTCATAATAAGTGATAAAGATATAGGCTCCCACATAGCATAAAATGCCACCTGCCCCCCAGAAGATAAGGTTGGGAAACACCAGCAGAGTCTTGGAGGAGTGATGCTGCATTGGCCTCTGCAGCTGCGGCTGCCGGGGCCCTGCTCTGCTAGAGGGCTGTGCTCACCTAGTGAGGTGGCAATGGCTGGCCCAGGCACCTCCCTGCACCCAGTACCCTCCTTGCAATAGCAGAGCCCTGGATCCAGGCCTGATGACTTTTCTCTTAATTCTTCTTCTTCATCTTTTTTTTTTTTTAAAGATTTTATTTATTTATTTGAGAGTGACAGAGTGAGCAAGTGAGAGAAAGAAAGCAGGAGCAAGAGGAGAGGGAGAAGCAGACTCTCTGATAAGCAGGGAGCCTGAGGCAGGACTCCATCCCCAGACCCTGGGATCACCATCTAAGCCGAAGGGAAATGCTTAACCAACTCAGCCACCCAGGCACCCCTTTTCCTTAATTCTTAATGAAGTGTTAGGAATTCACTGGCAAGGCTATGTGCTGTGGTGAGTGCGGTGAATTGTGTAAGACAGATGAAACACAGACCTGTACCCCTGAAACATTATATGTTAATTAAAAAAATCTAAAAGACAAAAAAAGGGTTAGGAATTCATATTACTTATAGTTCTTTGATCATGGAAAGGGCTCAATAAATGCTATCACTATTTAATGTAGATATGTGGATTAGTCAGTACTTGGCAAAACATTAAATCAAAATAATCTCACTGATTGTGCTTTTTTGCTATATGCAAGAGCTGCCCATACGCAAATTATAGTTCCTTAAATGTCAGCTCAAGCTCAGCTCTTCATACAATTGTATCTAACAATCACAATCAACCATAATTTATTCTCCTCTTCTTTATTATAGTTTACCACAACATAACACTTGGTCACAAAGTCAAATTATTTTCTAGTTATATCAAGCATATACACTCTATCTGTCCAGCTTCAACATAAATAAATTACCCATAAGAATAAGGTACATCTTTTATACAGAGTCCAGAAAATTGTACAGATTTGGTAAAAATTTTAACGTAAAATACTTTTTGACTTTTTTTAGAGGCATAGCCCTACTTTATTAAAGGCTATAGTTTTTATGTAAATGAAAGTTCCAATTAAGCTTATCCATACAGCTCTTCAGAATATTCCCTTAATACTTTTCATCATCAGACACAAAGAAATACTACTAAGAATGCTTTTTCTACTCAAAAAATAAAATTCTTTTCATTTTAACTACTATTTTACTATATATGTTGACATATTTTCATATCATACTATGTAATAAATTAGTAATAGTCATGCATAATATATTATCAAGGTGAAAGCTCCCGAAGTAATAAGTTAATAATAGCCACACATCATATATTCTTTTTTTTTTTAATTTTTTATTTTTTATAAACATATATTTTTATCCCCAGGGGTACAGGATATATTCTTATCAAGGTGAAAACTCCAGAAGTATTTAATACAAAAAAAGAGCAGTTTTGCCAACTTAGGAAGACATTGATTGTCTAGAATTATATCCAGAAAATTTCTGGGTTCCTAACATAACTTCAATCAATTTGTGCTTTTGCAGATAATTTTTCCTTTTGTTAAATACCTCTATATAAATATATTTTAAAAGCAAAATATGCTATGCACTTATCAGTGTTATTAAAAATTCTATTTTGTTATTGACAATTAGAAAATGTATTAAGAATGTAAATTTAAGTATTAGCTGAAATAATGGCTAGCTATGTCTGAAAGTATTATCTTGACTACTTCATATTGAGTACAGATAAATAAATGTAGGGCATAAAAAATTATGCACAAATTATGAGCTTTACCATACTTTATATGCAGAAAAATATTAGGGCACACCTTTCCACTATGACCAAACAGCTCACTAAATTGAAATATTGACAAAAGTTGAAATAAATTTGGGGATTTGAATCATTGATAATGATATTCTATTTCTACATGAAAATAGATAGTGTCAGATAATTTGGAGATACTGTTGTTAATCTTCTGTGTGAGATCCTAGCTATTAAGACTGAAAATTATAACTTAGAAAGTAATGAAGCAATTGCATTCACTAAAGACCATTAAAACCCTGAAATTTCCATTGTTTAAATAATAATTTTTTGGATAAAATGAAGACTTTGTAAATGATTCCCACATAATAGAAATACTTTATTGATTAAACAAGTCCAAAATGAGATCAAAAACGTTTATGTATTAGTAAGTGACATCATCTTCTACTAAATAAAAGATGAACAAAATGAGAACTTTTATGTAAGAAGAAAAACTTATAACAACCAAATTTCTTTCAGCAAAATAAAAAATGATAACTTTTTATAATAAAGATAAGTGCTATTCCCAGAAAAATAATAGATATACTATATGTGATCAAATAATAAATGATCAAATAATAAATACTTGACCCAGACAGGATATATTTACTCAAAAGATTTACTGCTAGGAAACTGTTTCTTTTCTTAAAAAAAAAAAAGGTTTATTTGTACCTAAAAGGGTGTGGAAAACCTTTCCCAACTCCCCAACTTTCCCTGGTTATCAATACCTTCTCCTAAAGTAAAATCATCTCTACAATGAATTGTATATAACTTTCAATATTTAGCCTCTGCCTCCTTCTGTGGTGGACCTCTTTGCTAGTTTAAGAAGCATTTAGGAGGAAAGTTGAATTTGTTGTCATTGAATCCATGACAGATGGGAATTGGCATCATGGAAAAACAGAAGAAAATGTGATTTGTTTTACTTTATGTTCTATTCTGTGAGTGTGGTGTAACATTTTCTGCCTGAAAATAGGTACATATGTGAAACTGTTATATTGTGAAATTTTTACCTGTATTTGTTTAGATCAATCAACATTTTATTTAAAAATAATATGTACACAGTTGTGTCAACAAGCAAACATGAAAGGTAACAGACAAAACATAAAGAGACTATACATCTGTAGTTCAAGGCAGCCATTACCAGCTCTCTCCTACCTCAAACAGGTGAATTGGTTCTGCCTTAGTTTCAAATGAGCTCCTTCCATGGCTAAATCAGAGAATATAAAGGTTTAGGACCCACTGGGAAATGGTCCTTGGGTCATCAGAATTTGTCTGCTTCAAAATACTCAGGAATGCCTGGCTTTCTGTCCCAACAAACATAGATCAAACTAGCAGGTTAAAAAGAAGAAACAAATGGGCACCTGGGTGGCTCAGTGGGTTAAAGCCTCTGCCTTTGGCTCAGGTCATGATCTCAGGACCCTGAGATTGAGCCCCACATTGGGCTCTCTGCTCATTGGGCTCTCCCCCTCTCTTTGCCTGAATCCCTGCCTACTTGTGACCTCTCTCTCTGTCAAATAAATAAATAAAATCTTAAAAAAAGAAGAAGAAGAAGAAGCAAGAGCATATAAGCAGATTGAAATACCCACCAAGCCTTTCTTGTCATTCCATAGCTCTTAGAATTTATCTACCACTATTTTTCTTACTCATTTTGGTTTGTGTGAATGGATCTTTTGCTATTTCTTTGTCACCTATGCCCACCCAAAGTCAACTCAAAGCCCACTTAAAGTCAACTCAAAGACATTGTAATGGCTGTTCTTTCTCTAAACATCACATGACTAGCTCCCTCACGTCACCGAGATCTCAGAATTGGGCATTTCTCAAGGGAAGTTTCCCTGATCATACTATCAAGATAACCACTACTCAATCACTGTCTAACACTTAATTGGCTTGATATTTTATGCATAATAGATTTTTTTTTGTTGTTCACACCACTCTTAGATTTTGTTATTTCTTTATTTGCTATGTGTTTATTGTCTAGCATTCTCAGTAAACTGTAAGCTCCACTAAATGAAGGACTTTATGTACTAGCTTCTCTGTATGCCTGTGCAATTTTTTTGCAACTACCAGTTTCTTTATGATACTTTAGGGTGTCTACAAGACACCCTACAAGAAGGACACACAACATGATATCTTTGCTGAGTAAATATTTGTTGAGGATTTATTTAAGCCAAATTAGATGTCTAAATTAGATACTCTGTTTTATTGAGGTATAGTTGATTTATAATAAATTTTACATGTTTAAAATATATAGTTTGTTAAGTTTTGAGATATGCCGTAACCTATGAAAACTTCACCACTATCAAGAAAATAAATATACCCACCAATCTTAAAATTTTCTTATACCCCTATTAATCCTGGCCTTGCAACTGACCTCATACTCTCACATAGTAGATAAGTTCACTGGGAAAGGATTAATTAGCTTTGCAACCGTGTGGGTGTTTTCCAAAAGAAGAAGGAATAAAGGGCCTATTTTTAACCAACTGCCACTCTAATTTCTCCAATTAAGCATTATAAACAAAAAGCTATTCAGATATTCTGTTTCCTTTGTATATTTTCCACAAATACTCTACATAATAGCATTACCATTTTTTCTGTAGTTTTAAAATACAGCATACAGCAAATGTTATTTATAACTATTTTTTAAATAGCTATTCTTAATCACTTTTTTTTGGTCATAAACCTCAGTGAGTAAATGCATGTTTTATTTTCTAAAAGGTGGTGTATAGGGACTATACTGAGAGTAGAGGTATCTGTGGACTAATGGGGTGGTTAGGAATATTTTCTAACTGCAGCTAGAGTTCCTGCTGAGATCAGTGTAGTGATAAGATCCAAAAAGTAAGTGGAAATCTAAGCCATGTAAAAAAGTCCAAGAAAGATGGAAAACAATATTGGAAGCTTGAGGATGAAGTTAATATTCAGAGAGACAGATGAAAGCAGGGAGATTTCAATATATCGCATGGGTAACAAGAAAGCTAAGTAGGCTCTGTTACAATATGTGGTTAACATATACGGGCTCTCTGCACTGTGCTTTACGGTGGAAACAGTTTAGTTAGAGTCAAGACGAATGTGTTCCTTAACCAGGAATTATCTGGAATTAGTCATGCATCTTTTATCACTTTGCCAGTTCTATATAACAAAGATCCCCAAAATTTAGTGATTTACAACAGCAAGCATATATTATTATTTATGAGTCTATGGTTCAGCTAGGCAGTTCTGCTGTATGGACATGGTTCTCCCACATCCTGGGGAATCAACTAGCTATAAGCTCATCTAGAATGGCTTCAAGAGGGATGAATCAGTTCAGCTTTAATAGCTGTCTCTTCCAGCTGACTGACTTTGCTTGTTCTCATGCGAATTGTGGAGTTCAAGAGGCAGAGAGAGAATGCATGCTTGGTTTCTTGATTCTTACACTCTGAACTGTCACAATATTCCTCTGTCACATCTCTTTGCAAAAGCAAGTCACAGGACTCAGCTAAATTCAAAGAATGATAAACAGACATTTTCCTGCTGAATGGACCTGTAGCATAACATTGCAAAGGACATGGCCATTTTCCTACCCATCCGCCATACAGCTCATGAAGAATCATCTAATCACTAAAAAGCTGTGGCAACCATATTGCTGTCCTAGGGCTGCCATAACAAATTCCCCCAAACCGGTGACTTAAAACCACAGAAATTCATTCTTTCACAGTTTAGGAGGCCAGAAGTCTGGTGGGTCTGAGGAAAAAAACCGTTGCATGCTTTTCTTCTAGGTTCTAGTGCTGGCCAACAAGCTTTAGTACTCCTGGCTTGCAGCCACATCTCTCCATCTTCAGCCTCCATTTTGACATGGAGGTCGGTCCTGTGGATCTGTGGATCTATGTGTGTCTGAATCTCATCGTAAATAATGACCCTAGTCATTGGATTTATGGCCCACCCCAATCTAGTATAACCTTATCTTCACTGATTATATGTGTAAATGCCTTGTTTTCATATAAAATCATATTCACATGTATCCATTATCTCTGGGAGGACACAATTCCATTCACAACAGTGATCATATATATCATATGGGATATGCTGAAGAGAAATCAATACCTTGAGAGTCATTAAAAACAAGCCTGTAAACTAAAAAACAGACAAATAAAAGCCCAATCTATAAATAAATGTATAAGAAAAAGAGAAAATGCCAGTTAACATGCAAACAGCTTCCTTTACTTTCTTCTGGACCTTTGCTGTCTGTGTTCCCTTGCTAAACACAAGGCATGCTTCTTTTTCAACTTAAAGTTAAGCTCCTTTTGCAAACTTGTGCATGAAAATTCCTACCCCATCTGCTAACCGCTTTGCCATTTATAACCCATACATTACTATTTATTGTTGTCAAATTTTGTTTCATATAATTTTAGAGCATGTTCCTTTATGGATGACCAAAGTGAGTCTCAGAGAGTTTCTATTTTGATCAGGATCAATAAGATAGTTAATGAAAGAACCAGAAATAGCACCCAGAGTCTTATTTTTATTTTCAGATTTTACTAATTTTGCTTTTTCCCATTTTATTGAGATAAAATTGACATATAGCACCAATACAAGCTGAAGGTATAAATATAATGTCTTGACATATGTATATTACAAAATGATTCCCATGTAAGTTTAGTTAATATCCATAACCTCATACAGTTACAATTTTTTTTTCCCCATGTGATAAGAACTTTTAGGATGTACTCTCTTAGAAACTCTCAAATTGGAATGCCTGGGTGGCTCAGTGTGTTAAAGCCTATGCCTTAGTCTTGGGTCATCATCCCAGGGTCCTGGGATCGAGCCCTGTATTGGGCTCTCTGCTCAGTGCGAAGCCTGCTTCTCTTCCTCTCTCTGCCTGCCTCTCTGCCCAATTGTGATCTCTGTCTGTCAAATAAATAAATAAAATCTAAAAAAAAAAAAAAAGATACTCTCAAATTTACTCTACACTTGCATTAACTGTAGTCATGTTGTTGTACATTGCATCCACAGTACTTATTTATCTTATAATTGAAAGTTTGTACCTTTTGGCCAACTTTGTGTATTCCCTTCCTGTACAGCTTTCCTCTGGTAACCACAAATCTGATCTCTTTTTCAATGAGTGTTTTGTAGATTCCATATATAAGTGAGATCATACATTATTTGCCTGACTTATTTTACTTAGCATAATGCCCTCAGGGTCCAACAATATTATCATAAATGGCAGGATTTGCTTCTTTTTGATGACTGAATAGTATTCTATTGCATATATGTATTGTAAATATTTTTACATTGTAAATAATACTGTAATGAACATGAGTGTGCATATATCTCTTTGACATAGTGATTTCATTTCCTTTGGATATATACACAGAAGTGGAATTTCTGGGTCATACCATAGTTCTCACTTTATTTTTTTTTTATTGTTTTGAGGAACCATCATACTACATGTCCCATAGTGGCTGTTCCACTTTACATTTCTACCAGGAGTGCACTACTGTTCCCTTTTTTCCATATCTTCCCTACTATTTGTTATCTCTTGTCCCTTCGATGATACCCATTCACTCCAACAAGTCCAAGGTGATATTTCACTGTGGTTTTAATTTGCATTTCCTTAATGATTAGTGGCTTTGAGCACATTTTCATGTACCTCTTGGGCATTTGAATATATTCTTTGGAAAAATGTCTGTTCAGAACATCTTCCCATTTCCTTTTTTTTCATCTTCCCATTTTCAAACTGGATTATTTGCAGATTTAAGCTGTTGAATTGTATGAGTTCTTTATATATTTTGGCTATTAATCCTGTATCAACTTTATAATTTGCAAATATATTCTCCCATTCCATATATTCTCCCATTCTAAACAATTTTGCTATTTGTTTCTTTTGCTGTGCAGAAAATTATCAGCTTGTAGTCCCTCCCACCTGGTTTTTGTTTTGCTTTGTTTTTGTTGTTGTTGTTGCTTTTGCTTAAGGTATTATATCCAAAAATCATTGCTAGGATCTATGTCAAGAAGCATTTTCCCCCAAAGATACAGATGTAGTGAAAAGAAGGGCCATCTGTACGCCAATGTTTATAGCAGCAATGGGCACAGTCGCCAAACTGTGGAAAAAACTAAGATGCCCTTCAATGGACGAATGGATAAGGAAGATGTGGTCCATATACACTATGGAGTATTATGCCTCCATTAGAAAGGACGAATACCCAACTTTTGTAGCAACATGGGCAGGACTGGAAGAGATTATGCTGAGTTGAAAAAAGTCAAGCAGAGAGAGTCAATTATCATATGGTTTCACTTATTTGTGGAGCATAAGAAATAGCATGGAGGACATGGGGAGATAGAGAGGAAAGGGGAGTTGGGGGAAATTGGAAGGGGAGGTGAACCATGAGAGACTATGGACTCTGAAAAACAATCTGAGAGTTTTGAAGGGGAGGGGGTGGGAGGTTGGGGTACCAGGTGGTGGGTATTATAGAGGGCACAGATTGCATGGAGCACTGGGTGGGTGCAAAAATAATGAATACTGCTATGCTGAGTTTTATGATTTCAGGTCTTACAGATAAGTCTTTAATCTGATTAAATTTTTTGAGTGGTATAAGATAAAGGTCTAGTTTCATTCTTTTACATGTGAATATCTAATTTTCCTAGCACAGTTTATTGAAATGACTATCTTTTCTCCATTGAGTACTCTTAGCTCCCCCATCAAATATTTGACGTATATGCATTTAGGTTTTAAAAAGTAAGATTACTTTTTTTCCTACCACTTGTTTGAATTTGCTTTATTCACATATGGTTTTTGTTCGCATTAAAATATTAAAAATTGAGGGTCCCTGGGTGGCTCAGATGGTTGGACATCTGCCTTTGGCTCAGGTCATGAGCTCCAGGTCCTGGAGTCAAGTCCTGTATCAGGCTCTGGCTCAGTGGGGAGTCTGCATCTCCCTCTCCCTCTACCTCTCCCCTTGCTTGTGCTCTCTCTGTCTCTCTGTGTCTATAGCTCTCTCAAATGAATAAAAAATATCTTTAAAACTTTTTAAAAATTGATTAAACAAATTATCAATTTTTTTCTATCAAACATTCCTCTACAAATTTGTCAATAGTTGTAGATGGAGAAAATGCAGCCAGCTAATCTGAAAATTAATAATATCATTATAGTTTTTAAATTTTATTTATTTTTGTGAAAGAGAAAGAGAGAGGGAGAGAAAGCACAAGCAGGAGCAGAGGGAGGGACAGAGGGAGGGGCAGACTCTCTGCTCAGGAGGGAGTCTTTTGCAGGATTCAATTCCAGGATCCTGGGGTCAAGACCTGAGCTGATACGAGCTTAAGGTAGATGCTTTATGGATTGAGACACCCAGGCACCCATCATTATAGTTTTTTAAGGCCACCTCCAAAGGCCTATCTCAAATTATTTCTGCACCATCTCTAGATGGCCTTAAATCACACATAAAAGGTTATTCCCAACTAATTTATGATGAAGAGGGGTTTCTGTCTCCACATATCAATATATTCCATATCTACATATGCACATGCAATTTTTATCCTAGATTTAGAATGTTCCTTTCATAATGTTTCCATGAAAGCCATTTTTATAGAACTTACAAATTAATTCACTCAAATGGCATTCTTGATTGTTTTTTATCCATTAAACTTCTTCATTAAAACAGAAACAAAGAAAATCAAAAAAACCTGGAACTGACTTTTGATGATTTACACAGGAAAGATTGAAAATATGCGAGAAGTATACCACATATAAAATTAGAAGGAAAATTCAATAAGCAGCATTCAGGACCACGGTGAAAATCCAGATTCAGTTGTGTAAACACACTGATGTGGCCACAACAAAAACTTGGGACACCAGAGCTTAAGCTTGCACTACCAGCGCTGGACACTGGGGACCGCCACTGCCACCGCAGTTTCCACTGCCCCTAGACACAGAGTGGCTGGTTTCATGTGAAACACTGTCCCCATTTCTTTGCATCCATAAATCAGAATTCAAAATCTGATTAGTTAAGTTTAGTGTACAAGCCCACAAACTAGCTCTAAGGGAATCTGGTAAAATACTGTCTGGCCTTCACTTTATCCATGGAAAATGGTTTTGCCTTCCCTAAGACTCAAAAGGAGGAGTCCAGAGGCTAAGTGGTAATTCATCACTATTTCCTGCTTTTTGAATATAGTGAATTGTGGTAGCACAATGGAAACTCACAGGACTTTGCAACAAGCCTGTAGCACAGATGATGGTTCATGGGGGATACATAGTTATTGAGTATTGGGTCCTGAATTCAAAACATTGATTATCTGACTACCAAATATGTAGGTTTCATTCCATAATGAATCAGCATTTGATGTATATTTTATTCACTCTACTACCTGAAAATCCACAGAACTCACTATCAATATTATTTTGTAGTCCTAGATTATAAATGTGTATTATGTGCATTTTGTAGCATTGATTTTGGCAATTGAGAATTTTGCTTTATCTCCTCATTATATAATTGCATTTTTATTAATTGCTCTTGAGTTTTATCTCCTAACCACAATTAAAACTCTCTTTGGGCAGTGTTATTTCCTGCATATTAAATATAAATATAAAGCAATGCTATACATTGGACTAGATTCACTAATTTGACCTGATCACCATTGAAATAAGCCAGATAGACTTTTTAAGCTACATTGAAATATCAACACTTTAATTATTCTTCTTGCCTCAGTAAGATCTAACCAATTCTTATTTTAGAGGTACCAGGGGTACCAGTTTTGGCCTTTGAAGACATCCTGGACACTCAAAATTACAGACATTTGTAAGAAATATTTCCAGAAAGTCTTCTAAATAACAGTATAGGAGCATATATATTGGAAGAAATCTATGGAATTTTAAACATAAGAAAAATTCCTTTTTTTCATACAACTAAAAAAGACAATAATATCACTTTAAAAAAAAAAGTGATGAAAATATTTGTCCAAAGAAAACTCTGGAATTGTTGTTAGTGATAAAAATTTTAGCATTTTGGGGGGTGAACAACTCATCAAATAAGTCCTTTTAATCATCTCTTCAGATATAATAATGACTCTATTAATTAGCTTTTGGAACTCTAAAGAAGAAATCAATTTTTAAATTGAGGATGACAAGCTTGGAAAAAAAAGTCTCTTCAAGGAGTTTGTGGCTCTTTGACTTAAAGTTATAAATTTACTTGTACTTACATTCAATCTATAAAACTATATGTAAATTTGTAAATTGAGGATGACAAGCTTGATAACCAGTCTCTTCAAGGAATTTGTGGTTCTGTTACTTACACTAAATTTATGAATTTATTTGTACTTACACTAAATTTATACATTTACTTATAAATGTATAAATTTATTCATACTTAAATTAAATTTATAAAACTATATGAAATATATATGTATAACTATATTAAGAAAATTATATGAGGGCACCTTGGTGGCTCAGTGGGTTAAGCCGCTGCCTTTGGCTCAAGTCATGATCTCAGGGTCCTGGGATCGAGTCCTGCATTGGGCTCTCTGCTCAGCAGGGAGCCTGCTTCTCTTTCTCTCTCTCTCTGCCTGCCTCTCTGCCTACTTGTGATCTCTCTCCATCAAATAAATAAATAAAATATTTTTTTTAAAAAGAAAACTATATGAAACATAATGATCATATTCCCCAAAGAAGCCATGGATTTTAAATCAGACAAGATATGAAATATGTGAATACCTTATGAAAATTTTTTTTGCATCTTACAGGAGGAAATTAATTTTACATTTCTCTCAAAACAAAAATGCATAACTAAAGCATACCCTTTCATATATGGGGTCTAAACTATATTTTATGTTATTCTAACAATAATACTATCAAACACTCAGATAGGGTTTATTATGTATCAGGTGTTTCCATAAACTCTTTTCATAAATTACTGTTATTCTATTCTTGATTTTATTATGCTAGCTTATTAACCACATACACATTCACTGCTAAGCTGATTTTACAACCTCACAATCTACTCATGAGTCATAGTCAAATTGTGAAAAACCAGGGACAACTGACTGACTCAGTCAGTTAAGCATCTGACTCTTGATTTCTGCTAAGGTCATGATTTTAGGGTCAGAGGACTGAGCCCCATGTCAGGCTCCACCCTCAGTGGGAAACCTGCTTGAGATTTTCTGGATCTCCCTCTATCCCTCTCACTGTGCTTTCTCTATCTTTCAAATAAATAGATAGATCTATTTAAAAGAGAAAAAAAAAAGGAAAGAAAGAAAACCATTACAATAATCTTACCAGATGGTCACTGAATTTAGCAACATTAATTTGGAATTTGTGAGTTAAGCTTAAACAATTAAAAGGCCATTGAAGGAGAAAGCTTTAAAGGTACTGATATTTCCTACCCCAAACTCCCATTATGCTCAATGGATATAAACTTCAGAAAATAACAATTAAATTAAAATAAACATCACCAATTGCAAATTTGTGATAATTTTAAATTTCTCTGATATATTGACCAAGAATGATATAGGCTAGCTGCTGCTTAAAGAAAAATCTATACAATTAAGAAATATGTTGACTAATGAAGACTTAGAGCAACAGATACTATTGGTATAAACTGGATATTCAATACATATCTTTAAGAGCATGGGAATGTGAAATTTTCCAAAATTACATTTGACTCAATTTAATTTTGTGTTCTTAGTTGATTTAAGGCATTTATGGCCTTACAGACAAAATTCCCAAGTATAAATCGTGCTTTATCAGGACGAAAATGTCCTAGAGATTTTAAGAAATTAACATTGAATTTCAAATGTAGAAGGGTCTGAATTTGAATTTCTGTGACTACATCTCAATAACCCTACCTTGTCAAGATTCTTAAATTTTCTGATCCTAATACATCTTTTATGAAAAAATAAATGTATAACGGGATCTACCTGTTGGGTTGTTGTGAGGACATTTTTTTAGGATTTTATTTAAGGATTTTATTTAATTATTTGAGAGAGAGAGAAAGAACATAAGCATGGGGAGGGCAGAAGGAGATTGAGAAGCAGTTTCCCCACTGAGCAGGGAGCCTAATGCAGGACTTGATCCAAAGACTCTGAGATCGTGAACTGAATTGAAGGCAGTTGTTCAACTAACAGAACTTCTGGACACCCCACGAGGGCATTTTGTAATGTTTTGATAAATCATGTGGGCTATCATTATCACTATTCTTGCTTTTACTATAGTGGAAAGCAAGTATTTCTTGTTTAAATTCTAAGCAACAGCTAATTAATAAAAATTAATAAACAAGTCTGGATGGCTCAGTAAGTTGATTGTGAGAGTCTTGGTTTTTGGTTCATGTCATGATTTCAGGACCATGCTACTGAGTCCCCTGTCAGGCTTTGCACTCAGCATGGAGTCTGCTTGAGAATCTCTTTCCTTTCTCCTTCCCCTCTTTCTCTCTCTCAAATAAATAATCTTTAAAAAATAAAATAAAAATTAAGAGAGAAGGAGACTACAATAATTCTTAAAGAGACTATCCATCGAGATGATCTAACAATTATAAATATCTATGCCCCAAATATAGGAGCAGCCAATTACATAAGAAAACTGTTAATCAAGATAAAGAGTCATATTGATGTGAATACACTAATAGTAGGAGATATTAACATGCCTCTGCCAGAAATAGACAGATGATCGAAGCAGAAAATCAATAAAGAAACAAGAGCATTGCATGACACATTGGGACAGATGGACCTCATAGATACATAAAGAACATTCCACCCTAAAACAACAGAATACTCGTTCTTATCAAGTGCACATGGAACCTTCTCCACATACTGGGTCACAAATCAGGACTCAACCAATACCAAAAGACTGATATTATTCCCTGCACATCCTCAGATCACAATGCTTTGAAACTGGAGCTCAATCACAAGGAAAAGTTCAGAAGAAACTCAAACACCTGGAAGCTAAAGACCACCTTGCTTAAGAATGCTTGGATCAACCAGGAAATCAAAGAAGAACTTAAACAATTCATGGAAACCAATAAAAATGAAGACACTTCAGTCCAAAACCTATGGGATACAGCAAAGGGGGTCTTAAGGGGGAAATATATAGCCATACAAGCATCCCTCAAAAAAATTGAAAAATCCAGAACACAGCAGCTATCACTACACCTTAAAAAACTGGAGAATCAACAACAAATCAAACCAACTCCACACATAAGAAGGGAAACAATCAAGATTAGAGCAAAGATCAATGAGGTAGAAACCAAAGATACAGTAGAATGTATCAATGAAAATAGAAGCTGGTTTTTTGAAAGAATCAATAAAATCAATAAACCATTGGCCACACTAATCAAAAAGAAAAGAGAGAAAGCCCAAATTCTTAAAATTATGAATGAAAAGGGAGATCACAGCAAAGGCAAGGAAGTAGAAACAATCATCAGAAGTTATTATCAACAGTTATATGTCAATAAGCTAAGCAACCTAGATGAAATGGATGCATTCCTGGAAAACTATAAACTCCCAAAATTGAACAAGGAAGAAATTGACAACCTGAATAGACTGATATCTAGTAACAAGATTGAAGCAGTGATCAATAACCTCCCAAAAAACAAGAGCCCAGGACCTGATTGATTCCCTGGGGAATGCTACCAAAGTTTCAAAGAAGAAGTAACACCTATTCTCCTGAAGCTGTTTCAAAAAATTGAAGCAGAAGGAAAACTTCCAGACTCTTTATGAAGTCAGCATTACCCTGATCCACAAACCAGGCAAAGACCACACCAAAAAGGAGAATTTCAGACCAATATCACTGATGAATATGGATGCTAAGATTCTCAACAAGATCCTAGCAAACAGGATTCAACAGCGCCTTAAACAGATTTCCACCATGACCAGGTGGGATTCATCTTTGGGTTACAAGGATGGTTCAACATTTGCAAATCAATCAATGTGATAGAACAAATCAATAAGAGAAGAGGAAGAATTACATGGTCCTCTCAATTGATGAAGAAAAAGCTTTTGACAAAATCCAGCATCCGTTCCTGTTTAAAACGTTTTAAAGTAGAGGGATAGAGGGAACATTCCCAAACTTCATAAAATCTATCTATGTAAGACCCACAGCAAATATCATCCTCAATGGGAAAAAGCTTGCAGCTTTCCCATTGAGATCAGGAACATGACAAGGGTGCCCACTCTCCCAACTCTTGTTCTTCTATAGTATTAGAAGTCCTAGCTTTGTGGGATTAAGAGTCACTTATGGTTTGTCTCCCTCCCAATCCCATCTTGTTTTATTTATTCTTCTCCTACCCACTTAAGCCCCCATATTGCATCACCACTTCCTCATATCAGGGAGATCATATGATAGCTGTCTTTCTCTGCCTGACTTATTTCGCTAAGCATGATACACTCTAGTTCCATCCATGTTGTCGCAAATGGCAAGATTTCATTTCTTTTGATGGCTGCATAGTATTCCATTGTGTATATATACCACATCTTCTTGATCCATTCATCTGTTGATGGACATCTAGGTTCTTTCCATAGTTTGGCTATTGTGGACATTGCTGCTATAAACATTCGGGTGCATGTGCCCCTTTGGATCACTACGTTTGTATCTTTAGGGTAAATACCCAGTAGGGCAATTGCTGGGCCATAGGGCAGTTCTATCTTCAACGTTTTGTGGAAACTCCATGCTGTTTTCCAGAGAGGTTGCACCAGCTTGCATTCCCACCAACAGTGTAGGAGGGTTCCCCTTTCTCGAGGGTTGCTGGGGGGAGGGGGGTTGGGAGAAGGGGGGTGGGGTTATGGACATTGGGGAGGGTATGTGCTTTGGTGAGTGCTATGAAGTGTGTAAACCTGTTGTTTCACAGACCTGTACCCCTGGGGATAAAAATATATGTTTATAAAAAAAAAAAAAAAAAAGGAGTCCTAGCAACAGGAATCAGACAACAAAGAGAAATAAAAGGTATCCAAATTGGCAATGAAGAAGTCAAACTCTCTCTCTTCGCAGAGGACATGATACTTTATATGGAAAACCCAAAAGACTCCACCCCCGAACTACTAGAACTCATAGAGCAATTCAGTAACATGGCAATATGCAAAGTCAATGCATAGAAGTCAGTGGCTTTTTTATACACTAACAATGAAAATACAGAAAGGGAAATTAGAGTATCGATTCCATTTACTATAGCACCAAGAACCATAAGATACCTGGGAATAAACCTAACCAAAGACACTTGAGAATCACTACAAAAGGCCCCTCCCCCAGAAGATCAACAAGAGATCCAGCCAGAACCAAGTTCACCTACCAAGGAGTGCTGGTTCAATACCAAGGAGAGCAGCGGAATTCCAGAGGAGGAGAAAGCAAAGCACTGAACTCATGGCTTTCTCCATTGATTCATTAGTATTGCAGGTAATTTTATTTTTTTTTAATTTTTTTCTTCTGCTGCTAAATTTTTTTTAACATTTACCCTTTTCTTTTTTAACTATTTTATCTAATATATATATATATATATATATATATATATATATATATTGTTTTATATTTTTTCTTTACTCATTTTCTTTTTTTTTTCTGAACCTCTTTTTATCCCCTTTCTCCCCCCCCCCAATTTGGGGTCTCTTCTGATTTGATTAAAGCATATTTTCCTGGGGTTGTTGCCACCCTTTTAGTATTTTATTGGCTCCTTCATATACTCTTATCTGGACAAAATGACAAGGCAGAAAAATTCACCACAAGAAAAAGAATAAGAGGCAGTAGCAAAGTGATCAATGGTGTTGGAGCCACAGTAGTCTAACTGGAGAAAAAGAATAACTAGTGGGAAGATATTTAAGAATGCTGCTAGCCAAGCACAGAAGACAAGTAAAATGCAGACTCTTTTGTTCATGACGGTGGTATAATGCAAGGGTTTACAGATGGCAACATAGCGGTCATAGGACATGGCAGTTAGAAGGTAAAACTCAGTTATTCTCATAAAGATGAAGAAAAACAACCGAGCTGTACAAATATTGTATGAGATCATCTTGTCTCTGGTGATAATTGTGCCCAGAACTCTAAGAATACAGACAGTTGTAAAGGATATTTCTAATACAGAGAAGTTCCTGAGGAAGAAATGCATGGGGGTCTAAAGATGGGAGTCAACCAAGGTGAGAGTGATGATGGTCAAATTACTAGTGATATATATATATATATATATATATATATATATATATATATCAGTATTCTATAATTTTAAAAATATATATATATGATAATTAATATATATATATATGATATAGTCTCCAGCTGTGGGTCATCTGATAGCCCTAGAAGAATGGATTCTGTGGGTACTGTGCGGTTTTTCATTGCTGATCCATTCTTCCCCCCTGTAAAGCGGAAACTGTATGTTCCCCTATAGAACATAAAAAGTTAAAACATGATTGAAGTTAGAGTACAGAATTTTAAAAATATCCACAGTGATGAATAATCTATGAAACCCAAAACAAATGTTTTCCTTCAGCAACTCTCCAATTTGTACTGGGCCTCACATTCAGGTAATACATATTATTTGAAGTTAAATACTGATTTCTTTTTGTTGAAAATGCACTGTCATGAGCCATGGATAAAAAAATCTTATGCTAACATTTAAGCAGAAGCTACTTATTTTGATGTTTTTAAAAATAATATTCTAATTATTCTTGAAAATATTTAGCTCCTTTTATTAAAAAAACATGAAAATATTCTAATTGATATTTTTCTTGTCCTCAATATTATAAAAACTAGTCTGGATTATGGATAATATAAATACAGGGTTTCATATCTCACAGGGGTTATTTGGGCCCACCTCCACATTTCATATTTGGAGACCTACATAGTTTAGAAAACTTCCACAAGTTTACACAATTAGTCACCATAGTATTCATCTCACTGTACAACATGCATGTTTATCCATGGGAATGTTGGTATTCCCTCATAAATTACTTTCTTAAGAGTTTGGTTGATGCTATCACACTCTTACCTTTTTTTTTTTTTTTTGCTTTATTGATAAAAAGATCTAATAGACAAGAAGATAACCTTCTATTAGTAAATTAAATAAATGCCTAGAGTAGTTGAAATCATTCAATGCATAATCCTTTTCCTTTTTATTTCTTTTTTTTAAAAATTATAGAATACTGCTATGGAAAATGAACAAATGGATGGTCAAAATAACATCAACTATGAAGCAGATATTCTTTCCAATTTTAAAAATAATCCTTTGTATGTGACAGAGTACATTTTTAAATTAGGTAAAAATGAACAATCCGAGATTTATTTCTTTGTTCCTGCTTTAGGATTTTATTAATAGTCTCTTGATAGTAGGCAATTATTTAATTTTTAATATTTAAATGATTGTAAGTCCACAAACATATATGCAAATGTGATCTTTAAAACATTTAAGTAAAATGAAGATTCCTTATATTATATTGAAGAATAACAAATTTACTTACTTCTTGATTCTTCTTGATGACCTAGTCTCAAATTTTAACAACTGATTTGCTTAAACATTTACACAATTTCAGAGTGGGTAAATTGATTTAACAAAATATTTGGTTTCTACTGTGCTCTTAAAACAAGTGTGTTGATTTAACTTTTTCATGGTTCTTAGGAATTATAATTCTCTTTGACTCGCAATTTCCTTCATTCCTGATATAAAATACTGACAATATTTTATTATAATTCAACTCATTCTTGCTTTTCATCTCTCTCTCAAACTCTACATACAATTCAGTTACACCTAGGTTGACTAGTACTTTCCCATTTGCCTCTAATCATATAATACAAAGCACTATTTATTCAATCATTTTTCTTTCTATTCATGCAAATATTTAAAATCAGTATTTTGTAATTCTATGATTATACATCTATAAAACCTAAGTAATATTTTCCTTAAGTTCATGGACTGTTATATTTTCCTCCAAACAGGAAATTTTGGAACAGAGGAAATTTGAAAACAGGAAATTTGGTTTTGAGAAACCAAAAATATGCAATGTTCTTTATGTCTGCCATAGAAATGGAACTGGACTTATTTTATCTGTGTCTTTTTGTTGGTCCAGGGTAATTCATTAAGTAAACAGAGTACCAAGGAGAAGAATCCTTAAAGACAGAGGTGAATCATTTTTATAAATATTGATTAAGAAGTACAAACAGCAAAATGACTCAGATAAATAGGTAAATATAGAAACGATGAGATCCTAAGTATGTGAAAGCTAGATTTAGAATTTCACACTTCTATTGCTTCTCGGACTTTTGGCTAAGATCAAGTGTAAAATTTCAGTCTTCTGTGATTGCATAAGGAACACACATTTTTCTTCCAGAAACTGGACTTGACTTCAGTAGAATTAGTGTGCTTATATCTTTTGAATTTTGGGTATCCAGAGAAGAATTCTTTATCAGGATGAAATGGTGGAAAACACTGCTGTGGATTTCTAGTATGACTGATTGTTTTCTGAAATGGACAACCTCTTAAAGACTGATGAGGAGGTTTATACTTACATTGACCCTTTGAATTTAGGGAAGCCATTCCCAAGCCTTTTGTGGCTTTTATTGCCTTTTGACGACTTTCTTCACTGTGTTATTTACTTCCATTAAACAGCTATTTATATTTGTGTATGACATCTTCTCATATTGAGAATATTTGTGAATCAATAAAATAAATATCTGGAAAGCTGGCATTGGATATTTTGTCTTGTTTATTTCCAGAATTCCTTCAATGAAAGATGTCATTTTTATTACTAGAAGGGTAATATAATATAGAAATATAGAGCATCTCAATGGCTCAGTGGCTTGGGCATCTGCCTTCGGCTTAGGTCATTGTCTCAGGGTCCTTGGATTGAGCCCCACAACAGGCTCTCTGCTCAGCAGGAAGACTGTTCCCCCTCTGTCTCTGCCTGCCTCTCTGTCTACTTGTGATCTCTCTCTCTGTGTCAAATAAATAAATAAAATAAGAAGAAATACATATGAGTACCATATGTACACATATGTGTAATATAAATTTATATTTAACAATTTATCTTATTTTCTTTGCAGTTATAAATGTGGGCATAAAACATGTGTGCATTTAATACCAGTAATGCAGATTATTACTATTTGTGGGAGTCAGGATGCAGATTATTTACAAGATTGAAAGATGAGTGTATTTGAAAGTGGGACAAAAGAAAGAAGTGGGAAAGGATGAACAAACCACTGACTCACACATGGGAAAATATGTAGATGCTGAGATGTGTTGAATTTATAACTGCTACACATTAAAATAAGCATTGAAAATATTATTCAAGATATTTCAAGTGAAGATGGTGAAACTGATTCTCTACTTGTGAAAATTCTATTCCTTTGCCTTTAGTTTTGTATTCAAATAGCAATTCTTTTTATATTTTACTCAAAGCTTTTATTGATTACCAGGCACTGACCATAAAATTATCTCATTTTTTCAAACAAGCAGACAATACAAAACTATCTGAGGTCAGTGCTATTATTATTCGGGAAAAGAAAGATTCTGAGGCAGAAAGAATTTAAAGTGTCTGGTGTTCACCATTTTTGTGTTTGTGAGCAACACAATTTTTAGTGTCTCACAGGGAAAGGGAATGAATTTCTATCTCACAAAGCACTGTACTTCATGAAATATCCTATTAGACATGTTTCTTCTCCATATCTTTTCTCAAACTCATAGATACTGGATTGCCTCTCTCTTTCTTCCTTGATCAATCATCCTCTTACTCTCTAACTTTCTACCCTTACTGCTTTATTCCTAGTTCCTAATAGCTGTCTAGCTTTTCTCTAGGCCTTGGAATAATTTACTTTTAATGAAGACTGATTACACCTGTTACCCTCCTATCCACAAGCTAGTAGGCATCTGCTTTTTAGTAATGTGTCAATTACCTCCATGTATTCTGAGGTTGATGAGTGACTATGTTTTAGGTCAATGAAACATCATTTAAGCTACAGGTTTCACGCTCCTCAGTGGAGGATGGATTTTAATTACAAATAATGGTTTGCTCTAACATGTTCTAAATCAAATATGAAATTTATTAAATCAAATGGTTAAGGGATCCAAATCTTTTAAGACTTTCTCTAAAACCTGAACTGGAATCCTATTACTTATTACTCTCAGTATATATTAATAATCATTTTCAGTGATATATTATCATGCTCTTGTGCAGGTAAGCCCCTCCACTAGATGTCTGGTTGGCCTCATGCTTACTAACTACCATCATTTAATTGAGCTATTATTCTATAAGTTGAATTTTTAGTCTCAAAGTCTATTGATTGACAGATGATATTGGACCTGTTAAGTTACTAGTTGTAACCCATATAGTTAAGAGAATCCTTTTTGTGTGTGAAAAAATAATAATGGTTTTCATCATGGAAGTTCCTACAATTAGAAATCTCCAATGCAAACCTTAACAAGAACTGTTCTCAATAACTTCATGAGAGATCAATAGACATCAAATAAATTGATTTTTGCATAGTTGTCAAAAGACCCAATGTAGAACAGGGAGCCAAGATGGCAGAGAAGTAGTAGAAGGCTGAGACTACTTCAGGTAGTAGAAGATCAGCTAGATAGCTTATCTAAAGATTGCAAACACCTACAAATCCAGCAGCAGATCAAAGAGAAGAAGAACAGCAAATCTAGAAACAGAAAATCAACGACTTTCTTTTATTTCTTTTATTTTTCTTTCTGAACCTCTTTTTTTTTTTTGAAGATTTTATTTATTTATTTGACAAATAGAGATCACAGGAGGCAGAGAGGCAGAGATAGAAGAAGGAAGTAGGCTCCCTAATGAACAGAGAGCCTGATGAGCGGCTTGACCCCAGGACCCTGGAATCATGACCTGAGCTGAAGGAAGAGGCTTTAACTCACTGAGCCACCCAGGCTTATTATCACCTTTCTCCCTCCTCACAATTTGGGGTCTCTTCTGATTTGGCTAAAGCATGTTTTCCTGGGGTTGTTGCCACCCTTTTAGTATTTTTACTTGCTCCTTCATGTACTCTTATCTGGACAAAATGACAAGGCAGAAAAATGCTCCAAAAAAAAAAAAAAAAAAAAAAAAAAAAAAAAAAGAACAAGAGGCAGTATGAAAGGCTAGGGACCTAATCAATACAGACATTGGTAATATGTCAGATCTAGAGTTCAGAATGATGACTCTCAAGGTTCTAGCTGGGCTTGAAAAAGGCATGGAAGATATCAGAAAACCCCTCTCAGGAGATATAAAAGCCCTCTCTGGAGAAATAAAAGAACTAAAATCTACCAAGTTGAAAAAGAAAGCTATTGGGATGCCTGGGGGCTCAGTGGTTAAACCGCTGCCTTCAGCTCAGGTCTTGATCTCAGGGTCCTGGGATCAAGCCCCGCATCAGACTCTCTGCTCAGCAGGGAGCCTGCTTCCTCCTCTCTCTCTGCCTGCCTCTCTGCCTGCTTGTGATCTCTCTCTGTCAAATAAATAAATAAAACCTTTAAAAAAGAAAAAGAAAGCTATTAATGAGGTGCAATCAAAAATGGAGGCTCTCACTGCTAGGATAAATGAGGCAGAAGAAAGAATTAGCAATATAGAAGACCAAATGACAGAGAATAAAGAAGCTGAGCAAGAGGGACAAACAGCTACTGGACCACGAGGGGAGAATTCGAGAGATAAGTGACACCATAATACGACACAACATTAGAATAATTGGGACTCCAGAAGAAAAAGAAAGAAGGAGGGGAGCAAAAGTATACTGGAGAGAATTATTGGAGAGAATTTCCACAATATGGCAAAGGGAACAAATATCAAAATCCAGGAGGTGCACAGAACCCCCCTCAAAATCAACAAGAATGGGTCCACAGCCCATCACCTAATTATAAACTTTACAAGTCTTAGTGACAAAGAAAAAATCCTGAAAGCAGCCCAGGAAAAGAAGTCTGTAACATACAATGGTAAAAATATTAGATTGGCAGCAGACTTACCCACAGAGACCTAGGAGGCCAGAAAGAGCCGACATGATATATAGAGAACTAAATGAGAAAAACATGCATCCAAGAATACTATATCCAGCTAGGCTATCATTGAAAATAGAAGGAAAGATTAAAAGCTTTCAGGACAAACAAAAACTGAAAGAATTTGCAAACACCCAACCAGCTCTACAGGAAATATTGAAAGGGGTCCTCTAAGCAAAGAGAGAGGCCAAACGTAGTAGAACAGAAAGGAAAAGAGACAATACAGTAACAGTCACCTTACAGGCAATACAGTGGCACTAAATTCATATCTCCCAATAGTTACCCTGAATGTTAATGAGCTAAATGCCCCTGTCAAAAGACACAGGGTATCAGAATGAATTAAAAAAAAAAAAAACTGCTATATTTTGCCTACAAGAAACTAATTTTTAGCCCGAAGACACCTCCAGATTTCAAGTGAGGGGGTGGAAAAGAATTTACCATGCTAATGGACATCAGAAGAAAGCAGGAGTGGGAATCCTTATATCAGATCAATTAGATTTTAAGCCAAAGACTATAATAAGAGATGAGGAAGGACACTATATCATACTCAAAAGGTCTGTCCAACAAGAAGATTAACAATTTTAAATATCTATGCCGCCATCTTGGGAACAGCCAACTATATAAACCAATTAATAACAATTATAAAATAAATACATCAACAATAATACAATAATAGTAGGAGACTTTAACACACCCCTCACTGAAATGGACAGATCATCCAAGCAAAAGATCAACAAGGAAATAAAGGTCTCAAATGACACACTGGACCAGATGGACATCACAGACATATTCAGATAATTTCATCCCAAAGAAGAGAATACACATTCTTCTCTAGTGCACAAGGACCATTCTCCAGAATACATCACATCCTCGGTCCTAGATCAGGTCTCAACTGCTATGAAAATGTTGGAATCATTCCATGCATATTTTCAGACCACAATGTTCTGAAGCTAGAACTCAATCCACAAGAGGAAATTTGGAAAGAACCCAAATACATGGACACTAAACAGCATCCTTCTAAAGAATGAATGGGTCAACCAGGAAATGAAAGAAGAATTTAAAAAATTCATGGAAACAAATGATAATGAAAAGACAATGGTTCAAAATCTATGGGACACAACAAAGGCAGTCCTGAGAGGAAAATATATAGCGGTACAAGCCTTTCTCAAGCAACAAGAAAGGTCTCAAATACACAACCTACCCCTAAACCTAAAGGAGTTGGAGAAAGAACAAGAAAGAAACCCTAAACCCAACAGGAGAAGAGAAATCGTAAAGATCAGAGCAGAAATCAATGAAATAGAAACCAAAAAAACAATAGAACAAATCAACGAAACTAGGAGTTGGTTCTTTGAAAGAATTAGTAAGATTGATAAACCCCGGGCCAGACTTATCAAAAAGAAAAGAGAAAGGACCAAAATAATTAAAATTATGAATGAAAGAGGAGAGATCACAACACCGAAGAATTACAGACAATTATAAGAACATACTATGAGCAACTCTACGCCAACAAATTTGACAATCTGGAAGAATTGGATGCATTCCTAGAGACATATAAACTACCACAACTAAACCATAAAGAAATAGAAAGCCTGAACAGACCCATAACCAGTAAGGAGATTGAAACAGTTATCAAAAATCTCCAAACAAACAAAAACCCAGGGCCAAATGGCTTTCCGGGGGAATTCTACCAAACATTTAAAGAAGAATTAATTCCTATTCCCCTGAACTATTCCAGAAAAAAGAAATGGAAGGAAAACTTCCAAACTCATTTTGTGAGGCCAGCATCAACTTGATCCCAAAACCAGACAAGGATCCATCAAAAAAGAGAACTACAGACCAATATCCTTGATGAACACAGATGCGAAAATTCTCACCAAAGTACTAGCCAATAGGATTCAACAGTACATTAAAAGGATCATTCACTATGACCAAGTGGGATTTATTCCAGGGCTGCAAGGTTGGTTCAACATCCACAAATTAATCAATGTGATATAATATATAAATAAAAGAAAGAACATTAACCATATGATACTCTCCATAGATGCTGAAAAATCATTTGACAACGTACAGCATCCCTTCCTTATCAAAACTCTTCAAAGTGTAAGGAGAGAGGTCACATACCTCAATATTATCAAAGCCATCTATGAAAAACCCACCGCAAAAATCATTCTCAATGGAGAAAAACTGAAAACTTTTTCACCAATGTCAGGAACACGGCAGGGATGTTCATTATCACCACTGCTATTCAACATAGTACTAGAAGTCCTAGCCTCAGCAATCAGACAACAAAAGGAAATTAAAGGCATCCAAATCTACAAAGAAGAAGTCAAACTATCACTCTTCACAGATGATATGATACTATATGTGGAAAACCCAAAAGACTCCACTCCAAAACGGCTAGAACTTGTACAGGAATTCAGTAAAGTGTCTGGATATAAAATTAATGCACAGAAATCAGTTGCATTTCTCTACACCAACAGCAAGACAGAAGAAAGAGAAATTAAGGAGTCAATCCCATTTACAATTGCACCCAACACAATAAGATACCTTGGAATAAACCTAAACAGAGAGGCACAGAATCTATACTCAGAAAACTATGAAGTACTCATGAAAGAAATAGAGGAAGACACAAAGAAATGGAAAAATGTTCCATGCTCCTGGATTGGAAGAATAAATATTGTGAAAATGTCTATGCTACCTAGAGCAATCTACACATTTCATGCAATTCCTATCAAAGTACCATCCATCTTTTTCAAAGAAATGGAACAAATAATTCTAAAATTTATATGGAACCAGAAAAGACCTCGAGTAGCCAAAGGGATATTGAAAAAGAAAGCCAACGTTGGTGGCATCACAATTCCGGACTTCAAGCTCTATTACAAAGCTGTCATCATCAAGACAGCATGGTACTGGCACAAAAACAGACACATAGATCAATGGAACAGAATACAGAGCCCAGTAATAGACCCTCAACTCTACAGTCAACTAATCTTCGACAAAGCAGCAAAGACTGTCCAATGGAAAAAAGACAGCCTCTTCCAATAAATGGTGCTGGGAAAATTGGACAGCCACATGCAGAAAAATGAAACTGGACCATTTCCTTACACCACACACAAAAATAGACTCAAAATGGATGAAGGACCTCAATGTGCGAAAGGAATCCATCAAAATCCTTGAGGACAACACAGGCAGCAACCTCTTTGACCTCAGCCGTAACAACATCTTCTTTGGAACAACGCCAAAGGCAAGGGAAACAAGGGCAAAAATGAACTATTGGGATTTCATCAAGATCAAAAGCTTTTGCACAGCAAAGGAAACAGTTCACAAAATCAAAAGACAACTGACAGAATGGGAGAAGATATTTGCAAACGACATATCAGATAAAGGACTAGTGTCCAGAATCTATAAAGAACTTAGCAAACTCAACACCCAAAGAACAAATAATCCAATCAAGAAATGGGCAGAGGACATGAACAGACATTTCTGCAAAGAAGACATCCAGATGGCCAACAGACACATGAAAAAGTGCTCCCTATCACTCGGCATCAGGGAAATACAAATCAAAACCACAATGAGATATCACCTCACACCAGTCAGAATAGCTAAAATAAACAAGTCAGGTAATGACAGATGCAGTTGAGGATGCGGAGAAAGGGGAACCCTCCTACACTGTTGGTGGGAATGCAAGCTGGTGCAGCCACTCTGGAAAACAGCATGGAGGTTCCTCAAAATGTTGAAAATAGAACTGCCCTATGACCCAGCAATTGCACTATTGGGTATTTACCCTAAAGATACAAACGTAGTGATCCAAAGGGGCACATGCACCCTAATGTTTATAGCAGCAATGTCCACAATAGCCAAACTATGGAAAGAACCTAGATGTCCATCAACAGATGAATCGATAAAGAAGAGGTTGTATATATACACAATGGAATACTATGCAGTCATCAAAAGAAATGAAATCTTGCCATTTGCGACAACATGGATGGAACTAGAGTGTATCATGCTTAGTGAAATAAGTCAAGCAGAGAAAGACAACTATCATATGATCTCCTTGATATGAGGAAGTGGTGATGCAAAATGGGGGCTTAAGTGGGTAGGAGAAGAATCAATGTAACCAGATGGGATTGGGAGGGAGACAAACCATAAGTGACTCTTAATCTCACAAAACAAAGTGAGGGTTGCTGGGGGGAGGAGTTTTGGGAAAAGGGGTTGGGGTTATGGACATTGGGGAGGGTATGTGCTTTGGTGAGTGCTGTGAATTGTGTAAACTTGGTTATTCACAGACCTGTACCCCTTGGGATAAAAATATATGTTTATAAAAAATAAAAAATAATGAAAAAAAAAGAGTGAAATCAGCCATGAAGAGAAAACAAGAAGTATGCAGACTCTGGGATTCATGAAATGGTTATGCAATGCAGAGGTTTGCAGATGGCAATGTAATGGTCATAGGACATGGCAGTCAGAAGGTAAAATTCAGTGACTCCCAACAGAATAAAAACAAAAACAAAACAAATCAAAACAAAACAAAAACAACTGAGCCATACAGTCATTAAAAGAAATGGTTTTATCTCCTGTAATCAGGGTGCCCAGGAACTTGGGTATGCTGACAGTTGTGAATGAAACCTCTAGCAAGGAGAAATTTCTGAGGAAGAAATACATGGGAGTCTGGAGGTGGGAATCCAGCAAGGTAAGGGTGATAATGGTCAGGTTCCCAGTGATGCTGAGCTTGTAGGTGATGAACAGAAAGACAAAGATCACCCCCTAAAGCTGTGGGTCATCTGACAATTCCAGGAGGATAAACTGTTTATCCTGTGTGGTTTTTCTTTTTCTTCTTCTTCTTCTTCTTTTGTGTAGAGAAGAAAACACAAACAGAAGGATTAGAGAAAGGGGATTGCATGTGGGAAGCCGCTGGAATTTGTCTCTGGAAGCAAACTAATTTAATTTAGTTTAGTTTAATTAATTTAATGTAAGAGAACTTTAAGACAACTTAATAAAAGTGGGTGACATGTTTTAAAGTAAGTTTTTACCATCGTCCACACTCTTTGTTTAACATAGAATGATTTTTCAAAATCCTTTATTTCACAGATTGGGAATTGATTCTAAAAAGATTTTTAAAAATCTTATCCCCATTACATACCCTACATGAGAAGAACAGGAATTTAACCTAGGTTTCTCTGAATATTTGATAACTGGAATAGAAATGCTCCCTGTTGACTCTTCAAAATAATTTCCTGAAGGATTCCCTTCCCATTGAGAAAATCTTTGTTTTCTTCCAACACATTGTCTTGTTTCCTCATTTCTGTCACCTAATTCCCTATATTATTACTTAGTAGTATAACATAGTAAAGACAGTATGTTTGGAGGGAAGTCACTCAAATGAGGATGTGACCAAAATTTGAAAGTCAGTGAAGTTCAATTTTTAACACTGTGACAAAATTCCCAAGTTTTCACTCTGGTTTACATTTTTCTTTTCCAACCTCCTATTCCTCTTCTGAAGCCACAGTTAATGAATTCTTTGACATGATGTCCTTGGACTTTGGACAGCACAGAGTTGACAGAAGGCATGGTAGAAATTTAGGTTAATCTACAGATTCATGAGCTAAAGAAACAATGTATTTATATATAAAATTATTTTATAGAACATTTTTTCCTTCAGAGTTTCTTCTATCTAAATGTTGTTGGTATTATTCTTTATATATGAATTCTGCTTTCTATCCCATATTATAATTTTATATTTTTCCTTTTATCTACAAGAGTATTCAGTTATAAAGTTTTATTATGGCAACACCTTGGAGTATAGGATAAGACAGTACATGACATCCCTTTATATTCTTTTCCTGAATAATAATAACTTTAATAATACAATGCATTTTGAAGTGAAGCTAAATTTTTCTCAATATATCAAACCAGTCCGTTATCATATCCCTCATTCTGTGCATTCTCACTAAATAGTAAAGTGTTAATTCAGAGTTATGAAAGACATTTTGCAAATAGGATATTTAGTTTCAAGGTGTAGAATTATTGATTACTGGTATATAATAATGCATCATAATACCGTGAAGTTTCTTGCTTTTTTTTTTCCGTTATATGCCTGAGTTCTCTTTTCACTCACTTCACACTGTTTAGCAAAAAAAATGTTGCTGTTGATTACTTAAGGCAAATTCCAACTGAGATGGATAGTGCCAACGCTATGGGGAAAGCATGTGAAAGTCACAGGAAATGAACAATTCTTTTGCTATTTCTCAGGACTGGAGGAAGCAGACTGAAGGGCTTTTAAACAGACACCATAGTGACATATTTTGTAAACAAACTTGTGGTAATTCAGGTGTATGATCGATATTTCAATCATAACAGTCATTGTTCTCAATGAACAATTCTCTATCATTAACACTGTGTGTACAACTCTTTGATCTGTAAGTTATTTCTTCTTCTGATGTTTTTGGTAGAGTGATGAAAAATATATCCAAGACTCTAAAACATCATTTCAAGCTCTCCTTCCTAACTGCTTATCCATGTTTATTTTACCCAGTCACATGTAACTTATGTTCACAAAATTTGTAGTCCCATTTGCTCCTTTCTTTTCAATGAATTCTATTCTGTCATGGATATCTAATTGTTGAATCAAGTGTGTCATTCATTGAAAGTGAAAATTAACAAATTGTATAAACAGCTACTTGCTATTTTGTTAAATAAAATAACTGGAAATGATTTTTAGGACACTTCTGTCATTCCATATACATTTTGAAAAAAGAAAAATAGCATTCTCCAGGTTGTCCAATTTAAAGAAACAACAATTTTTTAAGGCCTACTAAAGATGAAGAGATTGTTTTCTTTATTTTTGTAATAATTAGAAGTAGTAAAAAGCACCATGATTCCACAATATAATTGGAAACTAACTTTATCATCCTGCACTCTCTTCCTAATTTAAAGAGTGAGAATTCTTTAGTTCTGTATAATAAATTCTCTCTTCGTAAGTTAAATCTCCTTAAAGAAAGGTGTGAACACATAAATCCGAGGAAATTTTCGTCCACAAATTAGTACACAATTTTCCAATTCTCTTTCTCTCTCATGTGACACTCCTTTACTTGGTGTTAGATTTAGATGTGAGGCTAATTTGTCAAATCAGAGAACAAAATATTGGTTTAATGTGGTATCTCAAGTAATAATTCAGGTTATAACAACCACTAACTTTTTTTTTTTTTTATTCCTGACCATGTTTACTGACAACTAATGTCGTGCAAGAACTTTATGGTGACTGAATAGAAAAGAATCTCATGAACGACCAATTTAGGGTTTTTTTTCCCCCCAGATTATTACTTTAGTAATGTCTCAGAATTTTTTTCAAATTTGATCAGAATCTTGTTTCCCTCAGTCCCCTGTGGGGAAAAAAATCACCTTGTTTTTTTCCGAATAGAAAGGGAGAATTTGGATCCCAAATCAGATCAAAGCATCAACCAGTATGAATAGGAATAATGAAGGAAAAGCAGTAATCATATAAATTACTCTCAAAATCTGTAGGTTTTCATAAAGATATTCTACATATATCCTGATTATCTCAATTTGTTATTGTTAACTAGGTATCTATATTTGGGTATAATTTTTAATGTAAAGAAGGAAAGAAATTCTTCAAAAACATAAAGCATCAGAACTTAATTTTTATTTATAAGATATGATATTATTGGGGCGCTTGTGGGCTTTGTCTTCAAAGAGAAATGGATTAAAAATGGAACTCATAGTATTGTGACTTTCGACAAGTTACTTAATCTCTCTAAATTTTACTTTTTCCTTCATTTAAAAAAATAGGAATAATAATTTATGGAATAGTCACGAGGACTAATTTAAGAAAAAGTAAAATTAAATCATACAAAATCTGTATAAAATGTACTCCCAAAAAGTGGTTAATATTATCTTTATTCTCCCCAAAATGAAGTCAATGAACATATTTGAAGAATATAGCCCCAGTTTAAATAACAAAACCATCTTTGAGACAGTGAAAACTGTGTGCTGAATGAAGGACCCCAGGTCAGAACTATACTATAGCCTATAAGTTTTAACATTCTTTTTATAACCAGCTTATGCTAACTAAGAAACTGTGGCCAGCTGGCCATAGATAAGGGAGTCAGCAAGCAGCATAACAGGATAACGAATAGCAAAAATCTGTGTTTAACCCAGCTGTTTCTGGCTTCTGTATAATAATGCTTCTAATGTTCTGCTAAGAAATGAAAAATTGCTTAAACCCTCAACTCTAAGGAGCAAGAGGCTGGCTGAGGACAAAGCAAAAGCTGGCGCCTTGCACCCCCCCCCCTTCACCTGCTCCCCTCCATATGTGTAGCATTATAAATAGTTAATTTACAGAAATCACAGTCCTGCAGGGTAGGAGTCTCCCTTGGTTTGCAAATGTCCTTGAGATTTACAACAAAGAAGTTACCTTACATTTGATAGCAGGAATGTAACATTTTACCAGGAGACTCCCAATTGTCTTTATGTTAGTGCCTCATTAGAGGGAAAATGGCCTTGGCTTGATAGTAACCAGGCCTTCAATATCCTGATTGTGCTTTCATTCGCATGCGTGGGCTAACTGGCCAGTTCTGCTTCTGTAAGATTGCTTTGTCTGCTTTCGCGCTCTGGTCCCCTGATCAACTCCACTGACGCCAAGTATGCCTGTTCAAACTATCAATCAGTCAGCTCAGCCCCTCCGGAAACTTGTTTGTATCTGTCCATAAAAATCCTGCACCACCCCAGCCTGGTGTGCTCAGCTAGCAGGAGCTGCTGACCACCCTCAGGCGCTCACTGACCACCCGCAGGCACCTGCAGAAACAATAAAGAACCTCTTGCTGTTTGCATCCTGTGGCAGTGTTGAATTCTTGGGTAAGGGGATCCCCAGGTCTTTCAGTGCACTTATCTCATTTACTCAGTGTGAGTTATCTATGTTAATTTGAAGACACTGACAATGAAGGAGATTAAGTATAATAAGCAAGATCAGACATCAGATGTTAGTTGATAGTAGAATTGGAGAAGATCAAATTGAGAGACAATAATTGTATGAAAAGTAATAGAGGAATAAGATATTATGACAAACAGGAAATGTAACATACTCATTTTTCATAATCCTTGATAAATACAGCTGACATAAGAAACCCAAATTATTCTATGTATTCCAAAATAAAGTTAAGGTAAACATTAATGAATCTGTGCTAAAAAAAAAAATTTTTCCATTGGCTACAACTTTATAATCTTACCTCTATTTGTCACACAATGACATCATCAGCTGGTTGAAATAGTTAAAAAAAAAAAAGCAAATTGACAACTATTTCAGTTTTAGGTTAAGAGATTCAGTATTTTAAAAATCAGTCTTTCTCAATACATTGAAGTTACTTTATTTCTGTAGCTAATATTCTTTTACAAACTTTTCCCTATAGCTATGGGAGCAAAAATAGTGAAGAGAAGTTAGATTTGGAGTTACTTTGGACCTTTTGGAAGAAGATTCCATGTGGATTGTCTCTTGCCTAATGCACATGTTTTATTTACCATATATATCCATGTCTCAGAGCAAATACTCCAGTAAATCAAATGTGCCAACAAGGGCCTAGAGGAAAATACACTAAGGATTGTACAAATGTTATCAACAGTTGCACTAATATTGGAACGAGAAACTTTTGGGATAATGCCCAAAGAGATAAAAAAAAGGGCATAAGAAATCAGCCAGAAGCACTTGGAATATTTTGCATATAATCTAAATGAAAAATAACTAAATATGCAGTTTTTGGGGAACATTTCCTGAATCAGGATTTCTCTCAAGAATAGAATCTGCTATGTCTTCTTTTGCTGAGTAAAATACTGAGACGACTTAATTTCATCTGAAAACATTAGATTTTATCATATACTAAAACATCTCCATAAAAGTGGCACTCCAAGCTAGTAGGTATGAAATAAAGTATTCAAAAACACTGAATATAGAATGATAAGGAGAATGGGATAGAGTTCAGTGCTCAGTGATTTCCCATTGAAAGGCATGAAAAACTATGGATTAAATACTCATTGAACTCTTCAGTCTTTTCCAAGAATCACTTGAAGTCATTCTCCCATCATAGTAATGGTGCTGATTCTTGAGAAGCATCTACTACCCAGAAAATCCCTTTCCATTTGAAGGATGTGCTGGGTTTATCCCTGTAATTGATGGAAACATAAAATCTAGTAAATTGGCAGGATTTTACAATTCTGATTTCTTTCTGTCTCATTTTAGAAAATTATCAAAAAAGCAATCTGTTGAATCAATCACTATTTTTTTCCTTCAACAAATATCTTCACTGATCTGCTACATTTAAATAGTATATAAAGCACTGGGGATAAAACGGAATCAAAATAGATAAGATTTCTATTGCCACACAATTACTAAAAATCAAGGGAAGCCAAATGAGAGAAAATGTTCTGAAAGTTATAAAGTAACCTATCAGTTCAGAACTTTTTTAGTACACCAAACCATTTTTTAATCAGCAAATTTACTCCATTATACCAAATAATGTATACTATTGAACCCATTATTTTTAGTCATTTTTCAAATATAAAAGTATACAAAATTGTACTTTTAACATTTTCTGACTTGTCTGTTGATTCCCATTTCACCAAAAGTTGCCCCAAAGTAGTGATTTTTTGCTTGTTAAATATTCTAAATTATTCTGATTCAACCACAGTATTTAATAAATTATGTGATCCAAGTAATTTGAGGGTGATGATCTAATTGTTCATATCAAAGTTAATCAGTAAAACCAGCATATCATTAAAAAGAGCTATTTTAACAGATACCTAATTTCTATTGAAGTTTTCATATATACATAAGTTTATTACTTTCAGGACTTAAAACTTCTAAAAAATATTTTTAGTTTTATATGTAAGTGCGTATGATATATAAGAATATCAATGGAAGGCAGTGTATCACAAGGATTTTTTTTTTTTTTAAAGGAGTTTTAGATCTAAGAGAGATAGGCTCAAATTCAAGCTTTGTTATTTATTCACATTAAAGGCCTTTCTTTCTCCATTTCTTTTTTTGGGGGGGGGAACATTTCCTGAATTTCCTGAATTATTTCTTTTTTTTAAAGACTTTATTTATTTATTTGACAGACAGAGATCCCAAGTAGGCAGAGAGGCAGGCAGAGGGGGGCAGGGAAGCAGGCTCCCTGCTGAGCAGAGAGCCTGATGCAGGGCTTGATCCCAGGACCCTGGAATCATGACCTGAGTGAAATGCAGAGGCTTTAACCCACTGAGCCACCCAGGCACCCCTCTTTCTTCATTTCTAAAAAAGTTTAACAATGTAAATTTTTAGCGAATTAAATAAAACATAATATGTGGAGCTCTCTGTTTCTATAAGAAGAAGTAGCTTGAGAGAGATCAATAGTCATGCAAGGAATGTATAGAAATGTGAGATTAAACAGAAAAATAATGTGGTCTAAGACATATGACACCTTCAGTTTGCAGTTCTGCATGTAAGATGTCACAAATCACCACCTGGGTATAACAATAAGTAAAAGGAGGAACAGCCTGAAAAATCAACTCAGTTTGGATCCGTAGAGCAGGCAAATCACTGCCCTCAAGATTGAAAATCAGACAGATAAATATAAGAAGTGAAGATTTAAGGGAACAGAGGCTCATGAGCAGGAACTGCCATAAGGTCCAGTGCTAGAGTAGGAAAACCTCAAGTATAATGTCAGAAAAATCACTTCATGCTTCTTCATGGGAAGAGGAAAAGGGACCGTTTTTAAATACATGAGAGTGCTGTGCTCTTAAGAAAGCCAGCCCTCACAAAGAGCCAGCCCTCACAGAAATCTAGCTGACCAGAGTCTAACCTGCTGGGACACGATAGAGCTTAACTCACCCCAGACAGGGAAATACCCAACTCCAGTATCCTCTAGACTTCCATTGGGAAAAAGAAAATACCCAACTTCAGCCCACTCTAACCTTCCTGTTCTATTTAAGTGGGGAGAAAAATCTGAGAAACACTCACGAAGTTTATAATCCAGAGGCTGGAGGCTCACTAAAACACTGAGCTCTAACCATAGGACCATAGAATCCGTCCCCTTCTCCCATGCCTAACCATAACATTTCTTTTCCTTTTTTTCTTTTATTGTGATTTTTAAAATTAACATATAATAATAACAAATAATAATAACATATAATTAACATTATTTGCCCCAGTGGTGCATGTTTGTGAGTCACTAGTCTTAACACAATTCACAGCACTCACCATAGCCCATACCCTTCCCAATGTCCATCACCCAGCCCCCCATCTCTCCTCCGACACCCCCTACAATCCTCAGTTTCTTACCTAAGATTAAGAGTCTCTTATAATTTGTCTCCCTCCCTGGCCCCATATTGTTTCATTTTTCCCTCCCTTTCTCCCACAACCTCCCGCCCAGATCTTAAATTCCTCAGAGAGATCATATGATAATTGTCTTTCTCTTACTGGCTTACTTCACCAAGCATAATACCCTCTAGTTCAATCCATATCATTGCAAATGGCAAGAATTTTTTTTTTTTTTTGAGAACATCACATTTCTAAACGTCTATCTGTTCTGTATTTGTTTTTGTTTTTTGTTTTTGTTGTTGTTGTTGTTGTTTTTTCCCAGTGCATTGTGTCTGGGTGTCAAGAAGAGTACAAACATAACAAAGGTAAAAATAAAATTTTGGAGAGGCAGAGAATGATTCAGAACGAGACATGGGTGAGGTGTTAGAATATTAAGACTGGAAATTTGAAATAAATGTGATTAATATTGCAAGGATCTAGTGGATAAAGTAGATGAAATGTAAGAACAGAAGGGAAAGATAAGCAGAGAAAATTACAATCCAAAAACCCCACACAAAAAACAACCACAACCACCACCAACAACAACAAAAACACTTCCTGAAGAAATAAAGAATTCCTTGGAGAAAAGAGATTAAATGTTTGTGTTGTCAATATTCAGGCTGGATGGAATTGTTAAGAAAAATGCTTTAGAAAGAAGGAAAATAATATAGTTCACTATGTCAGAGATTTACATAATGTAAGAAAGAGCACTGCAGAAAGAAGAGTCTAAGGTAAAATTTAAAAAAAAAATTGTCAACTTAGGGCACTTGGCATACTCTAGGTATTATAGGCTGCTGAGAATAAGAAGGATCTAGATGGCAAGATGTTGCTTCAAAAACCTGAGGTAACACAGAAACAGAGCGAGCAAGAGATCAAACTCCATGAAATAAGAAAATAAGGAAACGGGCAAAATCTTCGAATTTGATCTTCTTCGAAGATCCCTGTAAAAGTGTGAGAAGGCACATCCTTGGAAAAGGTCTGAGAGGCCCCCAGAATTTTGTGGACTGAAACTAGACTGAAGGGTGATGGTCTTACTCTGTACAAATCCAGGTTTATAAGACTGTGAGAGGCCGTTGTTTTCTCAAATGTATCAACCCAAAGGTACAAGAAACATGAAGAAACAGAGAAAATTTCTCTAATCAAATAACAAAATTTTCATTAGCAGAGTCTAGAGAAATATAAGCACATCTGACAAATTATTCAAAATAACTGTCATAATATACTCAAGGAATTAGGAAAACGGCATGTGTTTTAGTTTTATTGCATTTGCTTCAAATCTTTAACAGGTATAAATAGTTTTTTAAGATTTTATTTATTTATCTGACAGAACAAGTGAGAGCAAGAGAAGGCCCGAGTAGACAGAGCGGTGGTCAGAGGGAGAGGGAGAAGCAGGCTCTCTGCTGAGCAGGGGGCCTGATGCGGGACTCCATCTCAGGACCTGGGATCATGACCTGAATGGAAGGCAGATGCTTAACTGACTGAGCCACCCAGGTGCCCCAACTATAAATACTTTAAAAAATGGAAGAGAACATGGAAATTCTATAAATAGTACATAATATCATGATCAATATTTACCCTGTAATATGCACTATATTTCACAAAATACAAAGCTCTACATTTAAAGTGCAAATCACAACTACTTATTACTTCTAAGAACAGAATTTAATATACAATACTTTGGGAGTGTAGATTTTTTAAATTAGCACATAATGTATTATTTGCCCCAGATATATAGGTCTGTGAATCATCAGACTTACACATTTCACAGCACACACCATAGACTATAAGAAGAAGCATATTGATATAGATATTAGGAATTTCAGGATTTTACCTAGTTACTCTTTAGACTCTCCTTCCCTCCCACCCCCGCCCCAGGAGAAATATTTAATTTACTTGAAGAAAATATTTACTTTATGGATCACATCTCTGAAGGCTTGTTTTACTTGCTGGTTTCTCAGAGTGTAAATGAAGGGGTTTAGCATAGGGGCAACAGAGGTGTTGAGAATAGCCACTCCTTTTGTCAATGATGCCTTTTCTTTTGCAGAGGGATTAGCATACATAAATATACAGCTTCCATAAGAAATGGAAATGACAATCATATGAGAGGAGCATGTGGAGAAAGCCTTTTTTCTCTGACTGGCAGATGGGAATCTCAAAATCGTTCTGATAATATACATATAAGATAAAATCACCAGTGCCAAAGTGAATAGCAGAGCAACCAAAGCAAAGTAAAAACCAATCACTTCTAGGAGCCACGTATCTGAACAGGATAGTTGTAGAAGGGGAAAATAGTCACAGGCAAAGTGATCGATGACATTGGAAGCGCAGTAATCCAGCTGGAGCAGAAGCATGAGGGGTGGGAAAAATGGTCAGGAACCTGCCCAGCCACGCACAGAGCACAAGCACTGTGCAGACTTTCCTGCTCATGATGGTGGTGTAATGAAGAGGCTTGCAGATGGCAACATAGCGGTCATAAGACATGGCAGTTAGAATGTAAAATTCTGTCACCCCCATGAAAATAAGGAAAAAGAGTTGGGCTATACAGTTGTTATAGGAAATAGTCTTATCCCTGGTGATAATTGCTCCCAGAAATCTAGGAATACACAGAGTTGTAAATGAGATTTCTAAGAAAGAGAAGTTTCGGAGGAAGAAATACATTGGTGTCTGCAGATGAGGGTCCACCAAGGCTAGAGTGATGATAGTCAGGTTTCCAGTGATACTTAATAAGTATGTGATAAATAAGAAGAGAAAAATCACAATCTGAAGGTCAGGATCATCAGAAAGGCCTAGCAGGACAAACTCTGTGATCACTGTGTGGTTCATTCCTCTCTTGCTCTCCCTCCTTCTCTCTGTCTCCTGTTTCTTTAAAGATATCTAGATGGCAAAAGCATTAAAGGGAGGATATGAAAGGTGTAATTCATGATGATCAATATCACCATCACTGATACAATTATAAAATATATTCTATACTTCATGTTGATCCTCTTGTTTGCATTTGGTTATAATGCATATTTGTGAGTTTTGCTTTATTACTTTTCTTATTTGAAATGTAGCAGAAGTTTGTTAATCTTCATGCAATAATCTTTCTTATGTATTTATAAGTTATACCAACACCTAAAAACAGAAATGTTCTTAATTCCATCACAAGGTAGTGAAAGAAGGCTTAAGTAACAACCTTTATACATCTTCTGACATAAGAAATCAATTAATGATTTTCTTACAAGTAATTTATCACTATTAATTATTTAATTTAATCATTAATTTTATTTTATATATTAATAATTTGGGGTATAATTTTCAAAATAGTGTGAGAATGCTGTATACATATATAGTAGCATATTATATATACTTACTGTGTGAGAGAGGTAATAGCCCTATTATTTTATTTAACAAATAAAGAATATATTCACTTACTCATTTATTGTTTTTTCTTGTAATTCCATCAAAATGAATGTTTCACTAGTTTTTCATTAATTTTCATATCTTCTGTGACTTGCTAGAAATATACATACAAAAATATTTTTATTTTTGAGCTTAATGGAGCTGCACCTTTTTTTAAAAAATTTTACACTGAAGCACAAATTTGAAAAGTAACTACTTGCCTCAGATATTAGCAGTTCTGTCACCCAGATTGTTGCCCAGTGCCTATTCCATTTGAACATCCTTCTTCCTGAGCTATTAGCTTTATGAAAAAAAATCTGGTTCTCTTGTAATTCTGTCTCACACTTATCTTTTACATGAGAACAGTGATCCATAAGGATATTTCAGAAACATACAGGAAAATGTCTTCTATTTGTACTAACATACAGGCAATTCCCAGTTGTGCTGGATATCCTGTGCTATAGATTTTGATTATTAAATTTATGACAGTTATCTCCTTTATATTTTAAGAGTTAAATTTGTGCTGTGAAGAACAGAATGCAAATCATTGCTTCTCTGCCAGACTTCAGCAAAGTTCACTCTGATCAAATTTGATTCGATTTGATTAGATTTCCTTTGATGGCTCGAAGGAAACAGTTCAGGAAATAAATACAAAATGTCAGAAAACCTTAAAAAATGTGGAAATAATATGATAGTCCTCTTCAATAATGTTAATCTAAAAACTTAGGAAAGCACTAATTAAAGAGAGGACTGAGAAGGATATAACATCATTGGTGTATGAGTGCGAATTCTTAAACTAGATTGATTTTCCTCCACTTGCACTTATAGCTCAAATTTTCCAAGTCAATTTGTTTTGATCTCAAAAGAAAGTTGTTCATTGATCTAGTGGGAACAAGACCAAGTCCAGGTCAGACTGTATATTTACAGACCACGAGGGATTCCTGGAAGCCATCCTTACATTTCTCAGTAGCCTTTTAATTCTTTTCTATAGTGAATCTCCCTTGAGAATGGTTGTGTTCATTTTTGTATCCCACAGAGGACCTAAAATGTTGACTTCTACAAAATAATTAATCCATTAATCACAATTTCTTAATATTTTGTGAATAATAAAAACTGTTGTGAAACCTTTTTTATAAAAATAAACTCAATCTAATTTATTTTTAATCATCTGGAAATATAAATCTTTCTAAATATGCCCTTTTTATCATTTATCCTTAGACTTTCTTGGTGTTGAAGCATTGAGAAACAAGGTTATTTTGTAATTCTAAGTTAAATAATAACTATTATAAGGCACCTTTTTGGTTATAATTTTTAAAAATTCCAATATACATGTTAATTTAACCCTCAGTACAAATAGGAATATTTAATTACAGTGTCAATTTGCCCATCTAATTTTTAAACTTGGCCTTTATATTTATTTGTCTTATCTTTAATATTCTAATGAGAAATATCACCAAGTACTAATATTTTACTTATTTGAAATTCTGGATAGTGAATTATTATTGATTTTTAAATGCCATTTTTATATGTCCCAAATATTTTGATAATAAAAATTATACTACATGTAATCAGTTAAAAGTAAGGCATACATTTGTTATATAATTATATAAACTAATAATACGCATTAAATAATAACTATTTAATATTAAATAAGTGCTGTATATATAAAAATAATAACAAGACATAAGTACTTTAACATAAAAAATACAATTGTCAGTTTGTATAATCAGATAATGACATAGTTACCGATGCAGAAGTAAATCACAGTTGGAATGCAAGACTTTTCGGAAATTACTTACTGGAAGAGAGGAATTAGAACAGAGTGGGAAGAAAAATGGAAGGAAAATGTAGGCATAACTGAAATTTATGACTGTGAATACTGTGTTTACTTAAGGTACTTAAAGGAGCAGTCAGTAAAGGAGCATGCTGGCAAATGTGGCTTTATATCATAGGGAGTGATGCCCTTGTCCACTCATTTATATTTTTTTCAGCTTTGTTGAGCTAGAATTAACCTATATAATACTATGTAAGTTTGAAGGGAACAATGTGTTGATTTTAGACACTTGTGCATTGTGAAGTGATTACCAAGGTAGGGTTAGTTAGCCCATCTTTCACTTGTATATTTACCTTTTCTTTTTTGTGGTGAGAACATTTAAGATTTACTCTCTCAGCAACTTTAAGTATATAATATGGTAATCTTGTAGATCAGTTCTATTGCAAGAATGAAATGGTGTCATGTTTTTACCCTAAAAGCCCAATTAATAGGCAACAAGAAACTCTCTCATATTCGTGGGGGGCACAGGTGCAGAAATGCTCATTTGACTGCATTCTCATTCCCAGGATTTCCTGTAATTGCTGTTTAGGTTTAGAGGCTTAATCCTGGTTTAGGTTTGGGGACTCTTATTTTGCAAAAATTTAGGTTTGGGAATTTCTTTGTAACTATCAAGAGGAGACACATGTTTAGTCTTCTTCTTTTTTTTTTTTTTTTTTTATTCTTAGGAGGTACTGTTGATCAATGGCTGGATCCTTTAATTCATGATGTGATGCAAAATGGCGATGTTCTTAATCTGTTATTTACCATTTGCTTATTCATTGTTACAGTTTACACGAAAAAGCCCAGGTGAATACCTACTTCATTTCTATTTCATAGTCAGAGTTGGTTGTCTAGTATCTTTTTGTTGGTATCTTTAGGAATACACGGCTCTAGGGGGTGGGATTATGGACATTGGGGAGGGTATGTGCTTTGGTAAACCTGGTGATTCACAGACCTGTACCCCTGGGGATAAAAATATATGTTTATAAAAATAAAAAGTTAAAAAAAAAAGGAATACACGGCTCTATAAATTTTGTATTTGTTGTAGGTCACATTAGTGATTGACATACGTATTTCAAGGGAGATTGAAATTGTCATCCCTCTCTCTTTGGAGTGCTTTAGTCTGGGGGAGACCCTTCTCTTTTGGACTGTACACTTTTCCTCTTTGATTGTTTCCTTTGCATCTTGTAGAACAAGTGTTTCCAGGCTCATGCTACACTTTTCTGTATTAGAACTGGACTGAGTCATTTCTCCAAAGAGGCCTCCTTACATTGGTTAGGAAATGTGAATCAAGGTAAGAAACTGGTTAAGAAACTATGAGTTTGATCATCCTTTCTAGGTATTTTCAGTGGATAGGGCCAACACACAGAATTTTTTTAAAAAATATTTCATTTATTTATTTGAGACAGAAAGAGCACAAGTGAGAGAGAAAGCATGAGTGGGTGGTGGCAGGGGAATGGGGGGAAGAACAGAGGGAGAGGGAGAAGCAGACTGCTCACTGAGCAGGGAGCCCTAGGTGGGCTGAGCTAAAAGTGAAACTCCTTCTACCATATACATGCATATATATAATATATTAATATATATTCATTAATAAGATAAAGATATATGTATATATCTTTAATTAAAGTGTTATTTATTTGAGAGAGCATAAGTGTGGCAGGAGGTAAAGGTGGAGGGAGAAGGAGAAGCAGACTCTCTTGCTGAGCAGGGACCTTGGCACAGGGCTCAAACCCAGGACTTTGGGATCATGACCTGAACTGAGGGCAGATGCATAACTAATTGAACAACACAGGCACCCCTTTATATATTCTTTATCTCATAATTAGAACCCTGGCTATTGATGGAATTAGAGAAGATTCTAATATTGTATTAATCTTCATTTGCTTCTTTTCCTCACACTGCCCATAAAGTAACATTAGAATAACAGTGACAGCACTACTATCCACCATATTATTCCTACCTAGGTACAACTTAAGAATTTTTTAAGCTATTGTTTTTGCTCTTAGATTAAATCCCACTTGGATGTACAGTTCAATTATAGCACTTAAGATCTCTTGGAATAATTCTACCTCATTTGGCTATCTCATTAACTAAATATATATTAAATATACTTATTACAGTTCAGTATAATGGCTTATGCCAGTAGGATACACATTTCTTTCCACTCCTTTCAAACAATTTTGACTTGCTTTCTGAGGATTCCTGAGACAGATTCATGGAGTCATTGAAACGTGAAACTAGAGGGGTGTCTGGGTGGCCCAGTCAGTTGAGCCTCTGACTATTTGTTTTGGTCCAGGTCATGATCTCAGCGTCATTAGATCCAGCCTTACCTTAGGCTCAGTGCTCAAGGAGGAGTCTGCTTGGGATTCTCTCTATGTCCCCCGTTGGCCCGCCCCCACTCTCTCACTCTTTCTCTCTAACAAAAATAAATATTTTTTAAAAAAATATTAAATAGAATTGAAATTGAAACATAATACTGAACATTGGCTGAATAAGAAGTCTAGGAAGCATCTTCAGAGGTTTTGTTCTTAACACATCAATATCATGGGGTGCCTGAGTGGCTCAGTCGGTTGAATGACTGACCCACTCTTGGTTTTGGCTCAGATCATGATCTCAAGATTGTGGGATGGAACCCTGAGTCAGTCTCCATGCCCATCATGGAATTTGCTTCAGATTCCCCCCCCCCCGTCCCCTCTGTTCTACCAGCTCACACCCACTCTCTCTGTCTCTAAAATAAATAAAATCTTTTAAGAAAAGTTGATATCTTACCCTTTTGAAATTTTTACCATCAAGTACATATGAATGATGATTAATTAATACTTCTGATAAACTAGTCAATGGCAATTTCATTGATGTTCAAGGTAAGAAAATAACTCTATTTTAAAAAATACATGAGATTGAAGTCTCATAGGATGTGCCTTTGACAGTCTGAGAGAGGACCCTTTGCCTGGTTCCACTTATTTCAGGTATTTTAAAATAAAGAAAACGAAAATAATTCTTTCTATTGTGCTGGATGGAAGTCTCCCTAAGTGATGCATTAGCTTTGATAGTCTTTTTTTTTTTTAATCTTATGTGTTTATTCACTTATCTTTAGTTAAAGCCCTTTAAAAGTCATTAGAAAGATATAGTCAGAGAGTACTCCAAAGAAATTTGCTCTATTGATCATGTTACTGTGTTTCTTTTTCCTTTATTAAATTGTTCAGAATGAGTTGTTCACATTTATTTTAGAGGAAAAAAAAAATTAATTAATGTTATGGGCAATATCTAGCTCAGCTTTATAGTAACACTGGAATACACTTCTGGCACTACTCATTCATTCTTGACAAATTAACTAGAGATCATGTGAAATCTCTGTCCAAATGAAACAAAATCTCCACAGTTGACTCTACTGAGTGATTGGAAGAATTATTTTATTGGAATTGTCTTTCACTGTTCTTTATATTATTTTGGATGACCATTTTCCTGGAGAAATCACAATTATTTACATTTATTCATTTCATCAAGGATGGGAAGGCCAGTTTTTATAATTCATACAGTTGTGTATAGAAACAAATCAAGGAAAAAAGAAAGCACCAAATTACATTTAATAGTATTTTCAGAAATGATAACACTCATATCATTAGGGGTTTTTGCTGAATATTAACACATAACCTTATCGTTTTGGTTTACCAATCATCCATCTATAATTTGAATGAGGAAGGAAACTAAATAAATTATTAATAAAATTATGACATTAAAACTTACTATTAACTCATATTTTTGACATTATAGGGTTAGTTTATTTATTACAGAATGTATTTTTTTTTTTTGTTATTAGGAGGGGATGGATTGGGGTGCCTGGGTGGCTCAATGGGTTAAAGATTCTGCCTTCCACTGGGATCATGATCCCAGGGGCCTGGGATGGAGCCCTGCATCAGGTCTCTCTGCTCAGTGGGGAGCCTGCTTTTCCTTATCTCTCTGCCTGCCTCTCTGCCTACTTGTGATCTCAGTCTGTCAAGTAGATGAATAAAATCTTTTAAAAAAGAAAGGCAAGGATTAAAAATGAAAAAAGAGCCACTTAGTAGATTTGTGACTTTGGATGTTACTAAAATTTTTTAAGCTTCATTTTTCTTCATTTGACATGGAGTGTAAATGTAAGGAGTGTTTTGAGAATTAATTCAACTAATGTAAGTGAACACACTCTATAATTTATATGACACTAGGATATATAAATAGCTGCTTTATTTATTTTTGTTTTAGTTGGCATTAATTTCAGACTTTGGGAAGGATGCTCATGGTAGCTGTGATTTTTCAAAGACAATTTATTTCAGTGATATTTAGCACTTTTATTATTTATCTCACTTAGTCCTTAAACACAGTTATGAAAGTTTTATTCTCTTATTCTATATCCCCATTGAAGAACTGAGGTTCGTAGAGATGGTATGCCTTACACAAATTCACATAGCTAGCAAGTATCAAATATAATCTTAGGCTTCCTGAAATTAAAGTCTGTCCTCTTGAACACAATATCCATAGCCTATCTCCAAATGGCAACACACATAGCCATAGTAACTTCCTGTTCTTAACTGAAAATGAATTAATTGTTACAGTAAAACAAAATATACTGTCCTGTTTTTATACTTTTTAATATATCCAGTTGCAAATCCTAACCCCAATATACTTCATTTAATTTGACTAAAGTTGAACTAATGAGTCAATAAGGCTTGAGAGACTTTCACTGCCTTCTATATGCTAGGCTTAACTCTGCTTTTCATACAGGTTCACAACACAGATTGCCTGTAATAGTAAAATATTGGCAAATCTCATCATTGTCATCTAGGGGAACAAGCATTTCTGATAGCCTTCCTTTGCCATTGAACAATGGTGTTTTCTATCATCAATATTTTTTTCTTGTTCTTCCCATTTTTTCCCAGGACGAATATACATATTTAACTGTAGAGAGTTAGAAAGAGCCAAATACATAAAAGACAAAAAGGAAATATCAGTAGGTGTGTTAAAACTTTTGGCATGGTTTTTACACAGATTTAACTTGTACAGAGTAGTTAATATGTTATGTGTTCCCTGGCTCAAGGGAAATAATTCAGTGAATCAAAATTGCCAGAAATGGGAGAACCTGGGTGTCTCAGTGGGTTAATCTTCTGCCTTTGCCTCAGGTCATGATCTCAGGGTCCTGGGATCAAGCCCTGCATCAGCATCTCCACTCAGTAGGGAGCCTGCTTCCTTCCCCTTTCTCCCTGCCTCTCTACCTATGTGTGTTCTCTGTCTGTTAAATAAATAAATACAATCTTTAAAAAATTGCCAGAACTGGAATGTGTACAAACGCTAAAGAATATAAAACATAGTACACATTAGTATTGAAGTTGAAACAGGAAGCTTGAGAGATAGTGTCCAATGAGATAGGAGAAATAAAACCCAACAGCAAGCAACAACAACAAGCACTAAGTGTGAAGTTTGTTTCCTTTGACATTACTTTTCAGACAGAGATTAGCAACCAAATATCTTAATTCCTAATGCAGATCTCTGTTGAATGCATCTCTACTCATTAGCATGTTTTTTAAACTGGTGATCTACCACCTTGTACTAAGTCAATTCATTCACTCCATTATTTTTAATCTGACTTCTAATAAGAAGTTTTGGTGTCATAATACCGCTCATATGTTTTTATTTTTTATTTTCACTCACTCTATTGCTCACCACCAACAGCAGTTCAAGAATTTCTTATTTTAGTTAATGTTCTATTTTATATGCCAAGTACAGTAATAGGAGTTAGTACCACCTCTGACTAGACTATAATCGTATAGTCATGTCCAAATGAGATAGTATGAATGAAAAGCACCAGTAAAATTGTGCAAGTCCTTAGTCAAAGCTATGCAAAGTATGGAGGTCTTTAGTGAGTTTTCAATTGTGTATATAATAAAGCAAAATAATTTTTTGTCAGTTTGTTTTGTTTTTTTTTAATCGAATCAGGTTATGATACTGGCTGTTTATAGTTGAAGACCTCAGGCAAATAGTACAACTTTTTTGAACATCTATTTACACACTTGTAAAGAAGAGATAATTAGTCTAATTTGCCATATACCTGTGAAGATTAAATATGATGTGGTTTAGGACATATCTAGTTCAGCATAAGGCACAATAATAATGTTCTCTATAGAATAGATTTGTATGGAATTCCCATCAAATGTTCTGGTGGCATGAGTGTAATGATGACTGCCTAACTATTCACCTAGTATATATTTAAAAATAATGCAGTGGGATGCCTGCATGGCTCAGTTGGTTGGACGACTGCCTTCGGCTCAGGTCATGATCCTGGAGTCCCTGGATCGAGTCCCACATTGGGCTTTCAGCTCCATGAGGAGTCTGCTTCTCTCTCTGACCTTCTCCTCGCTCATGCTCTCTCTCTCTCACTGTCTCTCTCTCAAATAAATAAATAAAAATCTTTAAATAAATAAATAAATAAATAAATAAAAATAATGCAGATAAAGAAGGAGAGTATGTAAAAAATGGCATGTCACATGCCTTAAGTATAACTAGAAAACAGAAGACATATGACCTCAAATCATTTGTAGTAATAGAAACACTCCAGCCAACTTGCTGAATTGGAGAATTGGACCGACACTGAAGATAGTGTGCAAAAAATATGGCTGTTACAGATAATTTCATATTTTTTATAACTTTAGGAATGAAACCGTGATATTAGTAAAAAAATTAAGAGTTTATTAAGACAGTGTTTACTCATTCACCATTACAGTATGCAATACAATATTTTTATTATTCAGAACAATCAGAAAATAACTTATATTTTATAATAAATCAGTCAGAAAGTGGAACCTACAGACAGTTTGAAGGAAAGCCACAACATGATTATTTTCAGTTTAAAGAAAGCTTCAAGAAAGTGCTCAGCCTTGCAAGCATCTCTGAGATGGATATGGGAGGATATTGTAGAAGTTGAAATTTTATTTTTTCTTTGTTGAATCTTCACGATGACATCCTTTCATGTTAATATATATTTTCATTTCTTTCTCAACAACACTGTTAAGTAAGTTTTTGTAAACTTGTTTTACTTGCTGGTTCACCAGGACATAAAATAAAGGGTTCAATGTTCAGGGCGGGGGCAATTGAGGTGTTGAGAATAGATGCTCCTTTGGTCAGTGATGCTCTTTCTTTTGCTGAAGGCTTGACATACATGAATATACAGCTTCCATAAGAGATGGAAAGGACAATCAAGTGAGAGGAGCACATGGAGAAAGCCTTTTTTCCCCTCTGACTAGCAGATGGGATTCTCAGGATGGTGCTAAGGATGCACAGGTAGGAGAGAATCACTAATGCCAAAGTGAAGAGCAGAGCGACAAAAGCAAAGTAAGAGCCAGTCATCTCCAAAAGCCATGTGTCTGAGCACAAGAGTTGTAAGATGGGGAAACAGTCACAAGAGAAATAATCAATTACATCAGAACACACAGAAATCTAGCTGGAGGATGAATGTGAGTGGTGGGAAAATGGTAAGAAATCCTCCTAGCTAGGACCCAAAGACAAGCAGGGTGCAGATTTTTTTGCTCTTGATGGTGATGTACTGAAGAAATTTGCAGATGGCAATATAATGATCAAAAGATATGGCAGTGAGAAGGAAAAAATTTCAGAAACACCCATGAAGATAAAGAAAAATAGTTGAGCTAAACAATTGTTATAGGAAATGGGTCTTGATATTTATAATGATTGCCCCCCAAAATCTTGAGATAGAGACACTGGTGAATGTAATTTCTAAGAAGGAGAAATTCTGCAGGAAGTAATATATAGGAGTCTTGAGATGACATTCAATCAAGATGAAGATGATGCTGGTTAGGTTTCCAGTGACACTTAATACATAAATCACAAATAAAAAGATATCGTTGTGGCATCTGAGATGCCTAAGGGAATGAACTCTGTAATCATTGTATTATTTCTGATGCTGCTTTTTATTTTCTTTAGGCAAAATCTACTGTTGAGAAATAAAACAAAAAAGAAAAAGTAGAATAGTAAAGGAATCGAATAGTAGAGGAATAAAAATAGTAAAGGAATTAAAGATTTAAATGTTCATATTTGCTTCTTTTTTAAAATTTTTTTATTTAAATTCCAGTTGGTGGGATGCCTGGGTGGCTCAGTGGGTTAAGCCTCTTCCCTTGGCTCAGGTCACTATCTCAGGGTCCTGGGATTGAGTCCTGCATCGGGCTCTCTGCTCAGCGGGTAGCCTGCTTCCCCTCTCTCTCTGCCCATCTCTCTGCCTACTTGTGATCTCTCTCTCTGTCAAATAATAATAATTTGCTCCAATATACCTTCTGTCCCTCTCTTTCTTTCTTCTTCTTCTGGGATCCCAATTATTCTAATATTGCTTCATCTGATGATATTACTTAATCTCTTGATCCCCTCATGATCCAGCATTTATTTATCTCTCTTTTTCTCTCAGCTTCTTTATTCTCTATTATTTGGTCTTGTACATTACTCATTCTCTCTTCTCCCACATTTATCCTAGCAGTTAGAGCCTCCATTTATGATTGCTCCTCATTAGTAGCCTTTTTGATTTTGACTTGGTTAGATTTTAGTTCTTCTATTTCTCCAGAAAGGGATTCTCCAGTATTTTCTATGCTTTCTTCAAGCTCAGCTAGTATCTTTACATCAGTTCTGACATCTTACTAATGCCCATATTAATTAGGTCCCTAGCAGTCAGTACTGCCTCTTGTCTTTTTTTTTTTTTTTTTTTTTGAGGTGAAGTTTTCCATGTTTTCATTTTATCCAAAGAAGAATAGATGAATGAGAACAAGAGAACCAACTGCTAAAAGAGTAACAACAACCCCAGAAATATATATGCTAAAGAAATCAGAAGAGACAGGAAACCAGGGGAAAAAGAAAGGGGAAAAAATAGAGTATCATCAGGCTGGTTAATAGAATAGACACACAGAACTAGATTTTGGGTGTATTTTGGTCTGTTAGAAGAAATTGTCTCCCAAAATTTTAAAGAAGGTAAAAAAATATATATAGTTAAACATGATGAAGGGATGCAATATGACTGTAAAGATGAAAATTGAAAAACATTTTTAAAAAATAATTGATAAAAAGTTTATTGAGAAAAGAATTTTCTCAAAATTTTTAAATTTAAAATTGCTATTTTTAAAAAAAATTTTTTTTAAAAAGAGAGAGAATGTGATGAGGCAGAGCACTAGAATAAAGCCATATACTAGATTTATGGTATATTTTTTCTGTTAGAAGAAATTGTATCCCAAAATTTTAAAGAAAGAAAAACATATATATACAAAAAATAAGGCTAAATACATTGAAGGGATAGTCTGTGACTGTAAAAATGTAAATTAAAAAGCTTTTAAAAAGCTTTTAAATTAATTTCAACCATAAGATGGTTGAAAAAGGAAAGAAGAAAAATTCAAAAGAAATAGAAAAATAAAAAATGATAATTAAAGAAATTAACTTTTAAAAGACTAAAAACATGGGAAAATTTTTAGGTGTACAGTTTACGACATTAAGTACATTCACTTTGTTGTGCAATGATCACCACTATCCATCTCTAGAATTTTTCCATCATCTAAAACTGAAACTCTATACCATTAAACAACAACTCTGCATTCTCCCCTGTCCCCCAGCAGAGTTTGGTACCACTGTTCTACTTTCTGTCTGTATGAATTTGGCTATTCTAGATTCTTCTATAAGTAGAATCATATAATATTTGTTTAAAAAAAAAAAAGGAATCATGGGACAAAAGCCATGAATTTTATGTGCTATTTTCCTCTAGCACTGGAGTTTTAGAGTTCTCATTGATTGGTTAACTTGGTCTTGGCTGGATATTCTTGTTGATTTTCTCGGGGATGGTCCTGTTGCAGTGATTAACAAATGTGTTTGCCTCAGGCAGAATTGTACCTCCCTTGCGAGGGGCCAGGTTTAGTCATCTGCTCTGGTTTGGTCTTGGTAGCTTTTGTTCTCTGAGAGCTTTCAACGCATCTTTGGAAGATGAGAATGAAAATGGTGACCTCCCAATCTCTGGCCCCAGTGGACCTAAGAACTCAGGGCCCCACTCTTCAGTGAGCCCTCAGAGAAAAGCAGTCAATCACTCCTCTCTCCCTGGTCTCTGGCCGCACTCCATGATTACCCGGCCTGTGACCAAGCTTTAGTATCTCTGGCACATGGCCCTGTTTGGAGTTTCCAAACCCAGCAGATTCCTACCATGAGTTCCCATGTCATTCCTCCCTGGGGAGGAAGGGAAATCTCTTTGGATCTGTTGTTTTCTGGGTCCCTGCTTGAAGAATAGTGGCTCTGCTACAGATCATGAATTAGGGTAACCCAGACCTTACAGCCCACTTCTCAGCTCTGTCTTTGCAGCCAGCTTCCCCACTATGATACTTAGGAGCTCTGTCACACTCAGGCACCCCTGGTCTTTCTGTGACACCGAGGGTCTTGAGACCACACTGTCCCAGTGAGGGTTCCATACCCCTCCCCACCGCCTCCCCCACCATCTGACCGCTTAGCCACTGGAGTGATGTCCCTCACCAGAGTAGGATTCTATAAGTTCTGATTTTGTGCTCTGCTGGCTTGGTGTTTGCAAATTGCCTCAGATACACTTCTCTGCATATCCTACCTTCCAGGAAGTGACCGCTTTTCTGTTCACGGGATTGCTGCTATTCTTTTCCTCTATCTCCTGTTGAGTTTGTAGATGTTCAGAGTCGTTTGATAGCTATATAGATGAATTCCTGGGACACGAGGAAATTTAGGTCTCCTACTCCTCTGCCACCTTGCTCCCAATTAATTTTATTAATTTTTTTCTTCAAAGAATGAGCTCCTGGCTTCATTGATATGTTCTATTGATTTTTTTTTTTTTTTGGTTCTTTGTCATTTTTTGGTTCTATGTGATTTTTTTGGTTCTATGTAATTTTTTTTCTGCTCTAGTATTTATCATTTCCTTTCTTCTACTGGCATTAGGGCTCATTTGTTGTTCTTTTTCTATCTTTTTAAAGTATGAATTTAGATTGAGTTTTTTCTTGCATCATATAGTAGGGCTGTATTGGTGTATACATTCCTCCCAGAACCACTTTTTCTTTTCACAAGGGTTTTGGGCTAATGTGTTATCATTTTCATTTGTTTCTAGACATATATATATATATATATATATATATATATATATAGTCATTACGTCCAATGGGTTTCACATCTTAGTTATTTTTCATTTTTCATTTAGGGCTGACTAATTTTTAGCTCTTCTATCTCTGTGGTAGTGGCCTCCCTGAAGTCTTGTATGCTTTTCTTAAGCACAAGTAATATCTTTATGATTATTGCTTTAAATTCTGGATCAGGCATATTACTTATATCTGTTTCAGTTTGATCCCTGGCCATGACCTTTTCTTGTTCTTTCTTTTGAGATGAATTCCTCCATCTTGGCTTCTAGTCTACATCTCTTCTTCTGTGTGTTATGCAATCTTATTATGTTTTCTGCTCCTGATATTAACATATTTATGAAGAAGAATTCATATAATGTCCATGTCCAGTGCTCCAGGATGTGTCTCTGGTTGTGTGCTGTGTGGACTCTGCTCCTATGTTATGGCAGCTCTTTTCCTCAGGTCAGTCCTCTGCAGTGTTTCTCCTTGTATCCAGTAGGGAGTGTTTGGACCTTTGCCAGAGTGTGGTTGAGTTTTAACCAAGTGTCTTCTGGTCTGCTTGCTAAAAGATACCTGACGCTATTTCCACTAGAGCTGAAGCTTTGCAGAATTCTAGTCAGTAGATGTGCTGTGTGCAGTGGTTTGTGCTAGTCTGAGGGCCCACCAAGCTGGTCCTAATGACCTACATTGGTTCTTTGGGAAAGGGTCTTTCCAGTCTGGGACTAATACTGATATCTAAGATCATTTTAAGAAATGCTTATCTGTCCAGACGCCTGTCCAAGTCTGTAATGTCTCATTTGTTCTCTAGATTCTTCTGAGGTTTCAGAGTTTTCAAAGGGAATAATATCTACTCCGAATTACCAATTAATTTAATATGTTAATGAGCTTACTAAAATTCTTTACCTACAAAATTTCTGGGAGGGAATTATTCCACTTTCCATCATCTGTCCTTTTTATGGTCATAAGATACTGATTCTTTTTGACTGTATATGCTGGATGCTAACTTTCACTCTAAAAAATTTATATTGGGCACAACTGAAGCATAAAGTAGATCTTCTCAGTGTTAAGACACATGAAATAAAGTGTTTTAAAAAATTTGTACAGGAATGATTACATGATGTCCTGATATTGACTATATTAAAGTGATCATTAAAAGATATTTAGATAAGAACATAAAACCATCATGTGGTCCTATCAGTCACCAATTAATGTTATAATGAACAAAAATGTATGAAACTCTTACTAAATTGTAGCAGTTTTAAGAATGTCTTCATTTATGTATTTCATATAAATTGTGTGGCTTAATTTTATTCACATATACCATTGAGCATAATTGAGATTACTTGTATAAAGCATAAATTTACCCTATTAAAGCAAACATATATTCCTGAAAGAAAGTATTAAAGACATATTTTGTGGTAACTATGACTGGTTTAGGCAAGGTCACTTTTAATGGCTTCTTTAATTTGTTTAAACATAAGTGCTTTTTCAAGTGTCTTTGCAATCTGTTTGTCCTCGGCCATCTTGTATTTATAAACAAATACTTGAAATATTGAAAATAAAAAATAATTCCAGGAACTTCTCTATAATTTCATACAAAGGGCATAGATAAACTCATTTCTACACCAACCCAACTTTCACTAAGGATCGAAGGTTCCAAATTACCCTATGATTTGTCACTTAAAGAGGTATTATTTTAACACTTAAAATGAAGCCAGTTATAGTTAAAATAAGGGTTAATACAATGTCTATCCAAGCTTGTTGGGCAAGATGATATGATCTTAGTAATGTTAATGATTCAGGCTAGCCATAATTTTATCTGCTTTCTTAACAATGGATGCAGGGGATTAGCTGAATGGATAAACAAAAGGTACCATGGCGTTTTGTGTTCTCAAGACACCAGCATTAACCTGTAGTCCAAATTAGGACATAATTTAGATATAATATTTCAGCGATAATGACCTGAAATCAGAGCAGAAAAATAATAGAAGAGTTTAAATTTCTATAATAGTCCATAACTGCACAAGGATAAGAAACTTAACAGTTGGGTAACACAGAATAACAATTTCGCAATAGCAGCAGATTAATTTGTGAACAAGTGAATTTTTTTCTCTAATCTTAGGGAAAATATTAAAAATTCATTGTGTTGGTTTAGACTGGGACTGAGGTCTCTATCCTTCTACACCATAAGTGATGTCAGATTTGCCTTTATGTTTTGTATCTTCCCACTGAATTGTGACATAGAACACCTGCCCATGATTAGAGTCATTACCAATTATTCATTCAATGATAGCTTCTTGGATGTTTATTATGTGTTGGGCTAAGCTTCGTTTTGGAGAATACAAAGATGCTAGCGACAGCTGTATGTGTAATTTTCTTCTTACAACAAAGGGTGAGAATTCTACATTATTTTAGAAATCTCAGATTCTTTTTTTCGTATCTGATAGAAACAACAAACACTCCACTCCACTCATCTTCTTGTTCACTGTAATGATCTGAGAAGACATCTATAATATTTAATTTATATTCATTTTTAAGACATATTTATTTCCTACTGAAACCAGGATACAGAGGAGTAAGTGCGCTTGCTCTGGGCTTCCAAAGAGACCAGGTTTGGCCACTCACTGCTGACAAAATACAACGGCAAAGAAATGCATGGTGGTGAAACAGGAAAGGAATTTATTTCAGTGACACTAACACCAGGAAGACAGTGGACTAACATCTCAAAGACTCTGTCCAAAGTGCCAAAGTCCTCCCAGACTTAACAAGGGAGATGTGGGAAATGTGAGCTGGTAGGGGAAGGCAGGCAGTAATTGAAATTGATCATTGTCTTGGATATTCTTGTGGAGTCTTGCTGACTGCACAGTTCTTATGGCTTGAGAGGTTAATTTCAGTTCCCATCGTAGAAAACCCAGTCATAGAAAATTATTCAAACAAGGTATCAGAGGAGAACAATAATAATTTCAAGAAGGGGATATCAACAATTTAGAAAGGAATAGGCTTTTTGAGATCTCCATCCTTTTGTTGATTAATTTAACAAATATTTTAGTAAGTGGCGGCACTATGGTAAGCCCTTTGGTAGGCAATAATGAACAAAGTATCCCATTTTCTAGCAAAATGTTCATAGTCTGTGAAGATCTAGCATCGAGAAAGATGACATTCCAGTATATGGTGAAACTTCTAATCATATCGATAAGCATACAGTACCATGAGGCTCATGTCCTATTTGACTACAAATTGCAGCAATACAAAGACAATTTTATAGATGGAGGAAAGAGGGCAATGAGAATTTCAGGACTTTAGCGTTGGAGATCTACCATCAGACAGAGTGGTATAGGGCACGATGAACACTAAAGAGATCTGATTATTTAAGTATACAAAGACTTACTGTGACTCAAATCAGACTGATGGAGAATGACTAAGTATTATCTATCAGTGAGAGAATCTGTTGTTAATCCCATATTCTATGGTTATGGCTGCAGTTGTTGTTGTGGATAACTCAGTGCTCAATCCAAAAATGACAGAAACTCTTGCCAAAGAGAAATGATATTATCAAACTGGCATATGTTACATCTGAGATTACCAGTGGAAGAGTTTGGGACTTTAAGCTTCTTTAGTGAAAGCAATTTTCTGCATGAAAGTTTAGGGATTTAAGTTTAATTCCAAGAGAGTAGTTGTCTTCTGAATTTTTATTTCCTAAGATATTTCGGAGAGAAATCCCCAAAAGCCAAAACTGGCATTTTAGATGAACTTATTTAGTACTCTTGTGAAGAAAGTGCTTTTGTGGAAAAAATAGCATCCTATTCTGACATTCCAAGATTTTTTGGTATATGTTCATGTTGCAAGATTTCTCACCTCCCCCAGCAATTGGTACAATGGCTTCTTTGTGGGGAACAGCTTTGATCTGAATCACTGTTCAGATGCATATTGGCCATATATACATTATTTGTTTCCTATTAATATCTGTCTCTTTCTTTAAAAGGAGGAGAAAGCATATTCATTAAAGGGATTGTTAATATCTTTTGGGGGGTAAGCAAAATGTTAAACAGAGTTTAAAACATATAATGTTGCTCTTTTCATCTTCTTATTGTGTCATGAGGCACCATGAGCAGCAAAGTCTCCAAGTGACACTTTGTACTGGTGGTGTGGGAAGTCTTGAATGGGAATCAGTGCCAGTGTCAGAAGTTCCTGGAGCTGCAGATCAGCTTGAAGAACTATAGCCCACAGAAGGACAAATGCTTCTCAGACATATTAGGCTCAAGTCCACTCCCTGCCCCAAGTTTTGGGGGACCGGCAACACTGTGATGAGTCCAAGGTTGTGGATATTCCCCACATGGACACTGAGACACTGAAGAAACTCAACAAGAATTAAAAAAAAAATAGTCAAGAAGATGAGCAAGAAGTGTGATGCCTTATTGGCTTCAGAATCTCTGATCAAGCAGATTCTACAAGCTTTGGGTCCAGGCCTGAATAAAGCTGGCAATTTCCCTTCCATGCTGACCCACAATGAGAACATGGGGCCCAAAGTAAATGAAGTAAAGTCCACAGTCCAATTCCAGATGAAGAAGTTGCTATGTCTGGCAGTGACTTTGGTCACATAAAGATGGCAGATGATGAGCTTGTGTGCAACATCCACTTAGCTGTCAATTTCCAGGTGTTGTTGCTTAAGAAGAATTGACAGGAGGTCTGGGCTTTATACATCAAAAGCATCCCCAGCACCTGTACTAAGGGACGTCTCGATAAACTTCAGTGCTAACATTAAAAAAAAAAAAAAGAAAGAAAGAAAGAAAGAAAAAAATGAAATATTCATATGAGAATATGAATATGAACCATATGAATATGAACCATATGAATATGAACCATATGAATATGGTTTTATAACATAATTTTTTTCTGTGCATAATGAATTGAGTCAATAAAATCAGCTTCTCATGGAAAGCATAAAAGAGAAGTAATGACTCCTTTCAGTTTTCTCTTTCTCTCCACATTATTCCCATTCACTTCGCTCACTTTAATACCTGTCATTTGCAATCATTATTCTCTTTGCCCAGGATATTCATTTATTAATATTTTTTACTTTTGTTTGGAATTCTTATTGCATTATTGCAAATGCTGTGAGCAGTCCTATATTCATATGGCCCTGGGTATATGTTTTTATAAAAGATTAATAATCCCATACCTAAATGTCTACCTTTTTATCTGTTGCTCAAAATCTTATAAGGTGGTGATGGTCTAGTTTAATAATCCAAATGGATAGTGCATGCTTGCAATGTAGTTGCTTTCAAAGTCTTTTCAGAAATAACATCTGAATGATTTTCCCTACAAGAATTAGGAGGAAATTATAAGAGACCCTTAATCTCGGGAAACAAACTGAGGTTTGCTGGGGAGTGGGGAGGGAGGCGTAGGGTGTCTGGATGGTTGACATTGGGGAACGGTATGTGCTAGGGTGAGTGCTGTAAATTGTGTTAGACTGATGATTCACAGACCTGTACCCCTGAAGCAAATAATGCATTATATATATATTAAAAAAAATGCGACAACAAAGGCAAAGAAGACACAGAATGTGAAGAGCTGAAAAAAATCTTGATCATTTGTTCTTATAAAGCATTAAAAGGTACAATAGGTAAGAAAAAAAAAAGAGGAAGAAATTATATTTGTGAGTTTCCTCATCTATAATTATAATATATTATATATAATTATATATAATTTTAAGAAGCTGTTAATATCCACATAATAGGTATTAAATATAGTTATTGGTTTTTCTTTTAGTTTACATAGTTTGTGCATGAACTTAATTTGTCAAATACATCACAGTGTTTCCTAATGTAAATTGATAAATGCCTGAAAAAGTCTTAGAAATCTTGACTGTGGTCATTGATATAAATTCCTTCAAAATAGATCTGAGATAGTAGTCGATATGGTGTGGTAGCAGGTTAAACGAAGTGTAAGAAGAATGTATGATCCACAATGCAGTAATGAGAGTAAAGGGAACCTTGCTGGAGAGTCTTGGAGACTATCATAATCCTATTCTCAAAAACCCTTCTTACAGGGGCACGAGGTTGGCTCAGTAGTTAAGTGTCTGCTTTCCATTCAGATCATGTTTCCAGGGTCCTGGGATTGAGCCCCACATCAGGCTCCCTGCTTGGTGGGAAACCTGCTTCTCCCTCTTCCACTTCCCCTGCTTGTGTTCCCTCTTTCACTGTGTCTAACTCTGTCAAATAAATGAATAAATATTTTTAAAAAATTCTTAGGAGAGAGTGTGACTTTATTTTTTTAAACAGATGTGATAATGACCAAGAAATAAAATAAAGGTGAAAATTAAGATAATACCCAAAGCAGACAAGGTTTGTCTTACGCATGTGACTTTAGGGTTAAAAAGAATCGACGTTTAGCAATTATTGTGAAACTGACACTAATTGTGCTAAGGCAGGAAAACTTGACATTTTCTTTGACAATGATAACATTACCTGGCCGATAGGCTTCTCGTGCTTAAGGTGCTGCATTGATCAAGTTAAATTTTAATTTCATGTTGTTTTTCTCCCCCACTAGAATCTGAGGTAAGTTAGAGCAAGAATCCTCCTTCTCATCACTGAATCCCCAAAGCTTGCCATAAGTAAGAAAAGCCTGAATGAATTCATTAAACATTACAAAGTCCTTTAATGTAATAATCCTAATATTGAACAGGAGCTTTTATTCATAATTTACTACAAGTGAAAGTCAGGGTGAAGATGAAAGTAACCCAACCAGTCTGGGTTTTGAGATGAAAGGAAAGTGACTGAAATGCCAGTTCTGAAAGCTGCAATCTCTGTACATTGAACTTTCTACCTCAATTTCATCATGTTCATTCACCTATAAATCAGAAGCAATAATGTTCACTTTCTAGGAAGTTTTGTAAAATAAATACTGCATGTGATTTGCTTAATACAGAGTAGTGCGTGTAGAATATTATCAGTAGATGTTATTTCTCTTCCGTACTTCCCAAAACGCTAACGTTAGTTCTAGATGCCACAAATAAAGCTCGGTTCTCCAGAAAGATGAACTTCAAGTGATTTATCATAGTTTCATCCATTTTATATATCCGGTGTGTTTTTACATTGTCTGCTCTTTGCCTATTTTTTAATTTTTACTAAGAGAGATTAGTAATTAATAACACCCCATGAAATTGTTGGCAGGATTAAATGAGTCAATACAAAGAAAACAATAGCTTTAGAAGGTAGGAATTGCTGAAAGCTTTTGTTATGTTCTACCCCCTTCTAGCTCCTTTCTCTTCCTCCTCATTAGCATCTTAATTATTATAAATGATATAAATATTTTTAGTATGTATGAGTCTCTAATCTTTTAATATTTTGAAAGATTTGGATTTTATTCCCAGTCCTCTGGTGATTGTGTTTACTTGATTTCATGGAAATGACAAAGTGAATCAAAGTTTTCTAATAACATTCATTTCTATTACTGGGTAAGAATGAAAAGTTCAGAAATCCATATCAATCCTGACACTCTTTCCATCAAAGTAAATGCCCAGTTTCTCTTCAAAGGCAAACCACTACCATTCAAAATCATTAACCCAGATGTTTTAATGCATTGAACCCAGAATTTACAGAAAATTCTGAAACAATATTCAGTTCCTTAAATGTATTGAGGTCAAGAATTGGAAAGTTTAATATGGGAGTGGAAAAATGGGGAAAATACATAACTCTAGTAAAGAAAAGGGAGTTTTGAGAAGTGTGAATTTTAGTATTTACAAGAACATCATACTTTTAATGCTCCTTATACTTTCATTTACTGGAGAAAAGCATAACCTTTTGGATAGTGTCTTTAAAGGCTTGCTTTAGTTGCTGGTTCCTGAGAGTATATATAAATGGATTCATCATAGGAGCAACAGAAGTATGCAGAAGAGCCACTCCTTTGATCGATGATGTCTTTTCTTTTGCAGAAGGGTTGGCATACATGAATATGCAGCTTCCATAAGAGATGGAAATGACAATCATGTGTGAGGAACACTTAGAAAATGCCTTTTTTCTCTGACTGGCAGAGGAAAGTTTCAGAATTGTTCTAATGATGACATGTAGGACAAAATTATTAATGCCAGAGTAAAAAGCAGAATCACTATGGCAGAGTAAAAACCGATCACTTCTAAGAGCCATGTGTCTGAGCAAGATAATTGCAAGAGGGGAAAATAATCACAAGCACAGTGATCAGTGGCATTGGAGCCACAGTAATCTAACTGGAGAAAAAGAATAGTGGGAAGATATTTAAGAATGCTGCCAGTCAAGCACAAAAGACAAGTAAATTGCAGACTCTTTTGTTCATGACGGTGGTATAATGCAAGGGTTTATAGATGGCAACATAGCGGTCATAGGACATGGCAGTTAGAAGGTAAAACTCAGTTATTCCCATGAAGATGAAGAAAAACAACTGAGCTGTACAATTATTGTATGAGATCGTCTTGTCTCTGGTGATAATTGTGCCCAGAAATCTAGGAATACAGACAGTTGTAAAGGATATTTCTAATACAGAGAAGTTCCTGAGGAAGAAATACATGGGGGTCTGCAGATGGGAGTCAACCAAGGTGAGAGTGATGATGGTCAAATTACCAGTGACGCTTAATATATATGTGATAATTAAGAAGAGAAAAATCATAATCTGAAGCTATGGGTCAACTGATAGCCCTAGAAGAATGAATTCTGTGGGTACTGTGCGGTTTTTCATTGCCAATACTTTCTTTCCCCCTTTAGAGCAGAAACTGTGTGTTCCCCTGTAGGACATAAAAAGTTAAAACAGGATTGAGGTTAGAGTACAGAATCTTAAATATCCACAGTGATGAATAATCTATGAAACCCAAAAACAAATGTTTTCCTTCAGCAACTCTCCAAATTCTACTCGACCTCACATTCAAGTAATACATATTATTTGAAGTTAAATACTGACTTTCTTTTGTTGAAAATGCACTGTCATGGGCCATGGATAAAAAAACAAAAAAAATCTTATGCTAACATTTAAGCAGAAGCTACTTATTTTAATGTTTTTAAAAATAATATTCTAATTATTCCTGAAAACATTTAGCTCCTTTTTTATAAACATGAAAATACTCTAATTGACATTTTTCTTTTCCTCAATATTATAAAAACTAGTCTGGATTATGGATAATCTAAATACAGGGTTTCAAATCTCACTGGAGTTATTTAGGCCTACCTCCACATTTTATATTTGGAGACCTACATTGTTTAGGAAACTTTCACAAGGTTAAACAATTAGTAACCATAGTAATCATCTCACTGTAGAATGTGCATGTTTATCCATGGGAATGTTTTGTTGGCATTCTCTCATAAAATTACTTTCTTAAGGGTTTGGTTGATGCTATCACACTCATCGTTTTTTTTTTTTTTTTGCTTTATTTATAAAAAGATCAGAAGGACAATAAGGTAACCTTCTATTAGTAAATTAAATAGTTGCTAGAGTAGTTGAAATCATTCAATGCATAATCCTTTTCTTTCTTTTCCTTTTTTTTTTTTTGTTGTTGTTGTTGTTGTTTACAATACCGCTATGGAAAATGAACAAGTGGATGTTCAAAATAAACATCACTTGGAGGCAGATATTCTTTCCAATTTTAAAAGTAATCTTGTTTTTGTGACTGAGTACATGTTTAAATTAGAACAAAAATGAACAACCCAATATTTATTTCTGTGTTCCTACTTTAGGATTTTATTAATAGTCTCTTGTTAGTAAGCAATTATTTAATTTTTTAGAAGATTTTATTTATTTGACAGACAGAGATCACAAGTAGGCAGAGAGGCAGGAAGAGAGAGGGGGAAGCAGGCTCCCCACCCCCGAGACCGAGCCGAGAACCCTGATGCCGAGGCTTGATACCTGGACCCTGGGATAGTTTATGACATGAGCCGAAGGCAGAGGCTTTAACTCACTGAGCCACCCAGGCACCCCTAGCAATTATTTAATTTTTAATATTTATAATGGTTGTAAATCCACAAAACATATATGCAAACATGATCTTTAAAACAGTTAAGTAAAAATGAAGATTCCATATATTATATTGAAGAATAAATAATTTACTTACTTCCTGATTCTTCTTGAAGACCTAGCCTCAAATATTATCATCTGATTTTGCTGAAAAATATACACACCAATTTCAGAGCTGGTAAATCGAGTTAGCAAAATTTTGGTTTCTATCTACTGTGCTCTCAAAAGAAGTGTGTTGATTTTACTTTTTCATGATTCTTTGGGAATTATAATTCTCTTTGACTCATGGTATCCTATTGGGCTGATACTATAAAATGCTGGACAACATTTTATTATAATTCAACTCATTCTTGCTGTTTTCATGTCTCTCTCAAACTCCACATGCAAATTCAGTTACACCTTGGTTGACTACTACTTTTCCATTTGCCTCTTTCATATAATACAAAGCACTTTTTAATTTTCTTTTCTTTTTCTATCTTTTTTTTACTTTTAACCCAGGTGAGAGATTGCTCGTACTCAACCATCTGAATCTGGATTGGAAGGAGCATGCATTGCCATTACTTTTGGTGGCCTGATGGGCCCAGTAATGCAATGTGAAATGTAATTTTACAACGACCGTTGTTTAGGCTAACTGGGCTAATTTGCCCAAGCCTTTATCCCATGCTCAGCACAGCATACAAATATGCAGTTGCCCTAAATGATAGTTTTCCTAAGTGTGTTGCTGCAAAAGCACTCTTTATTCAACATTTTTCTTTCTATTCATGCAAAACATTTAAAATCAATATTTGTAATTCTATGATCATACGCATCTATAAAACCTAAGTAATATTTTCCTTAAGTTCATTGGACTGCTATATTTTCCTGCAAACACTGTTTTGAGAAACAGAAAATATGGAATGGTTCTTGTCTCTATGTCTGACAAACAAATGGAACTGGACTTATTTTATCTGCGTATTTTTGTTGTGCCCTGGGGGAATTCATTAAGTAAATAGATTGCCAAGAAGAATCATTAAAGACAGAGGTGAATCCTTTTTATAATATTGATTAAGAAGTACAAAGCAGCAAAATAATAAATAAATACAAATGGCAAGATCCTAAGTTACGGGGATCAAAGCTTGATTTAGAATTTCACACTTCTATTGCTTCTCGGGCCTTTTGGCTAAGATCAAGTGTAGAATTTCACTCTTCTGCGTGATTGCATAAGGAATCCACATTTTTCTTCTATTCCAGAAACTGGACTGTCTTCAGTATAATTAGTGGCTGATATCTCTTGAATTTTGGCAACCTAGAGAAGAATTCTTTATTCAAGATGAAATGATGGAAACAACCACTGCTGTGGATTTCTAGTATGCACCTGCGATCTGTCCTTCTGAAATGGACCCAACCTACTCTAAAGATATCCTGATGAGGATTTTTTTTGTAGGTTTATTACCTAGCTATATTGACCCTTTGAATTAAGGAAGCCATTCCCATAGGTTTCCCTCCCTAATTCTGTCTCCTTTAGCCTTTTCGACTTTGACTTTTTTCTTTGTCACTGTGTTATTTACTTCAATAGCTTATTAAACAGTTATTGTATTATTTGTGGCATATGACCACCATCTTCTCATATTGAATATATTATGAATCATAAATAAATATCTGGAAATTGGCATTGATATATTTTGACTTTTTATTGTTTCCACATTCCTTCAATCAGAGACAGACATAAGAAGTCATTGTTTATTACTAGAAGAGTAAAGTAGTATAGAAATATAGAGGTGCCCTTGGTGGCTCAGTGGCTTGGGCCTCTGCCTATTCATACCAGCTCAGGTGCATGATCTTTTAAGGATTTGGAATCAGAAGCCCACACATCAGGCAGGGCTCTCTGCTCAAGCGAAGACAATACAACATAGATGCCTGAGAGGTGTAGGGGGCAATTTGATAACTGGCTACATCACTTTTAAATAGAGTGATTGGGGACGGAAAGTAGGGGGATGGATACAAATATTTCACGTGGGAGATGGTGAACTGGATTTTTGGGAGGAAAAGGAGTAGCGAAGTTGTTGAAAAGGCTATTCCTGGTGGCGCTTTAGTTTGGGGGTATTGCAAATAGGCATCTTAGTTTTAGTATTCTGTTTAATTAATACATTGCCCACCCCAGAAGCTTTTAATTGATGTAACCAGTGGTCAACTCCTCGGGACTATACATAATTATCTGCATTTTTTTTCACTTTTTTTTTTCATTTTTTTGTTCATTTACAGGGCAGTACAATTACAAAACCAATTAATCTAGAGGTCAAAGTGGCTATTATTATTCAGGTACTAGTAAGAGTCTGATGGGCAGAAAGAATTTAAAGTATCCTGATTTGCCAGGCACGACGCATTTGTGTGTTTGACAATACAATCCGCCCAGTAGTGACTCAGGCAGGGAAAGGGAATTATTTCTATCCTCACAAAGCACTGTACTTCATGAATATCCTATTAGACATGTTTCTTCTCCATGCCTTTTCTCAAGCTCCTAGATACTGGATTATCTCTCTCTTTCCTCCTTGATCAATCAACCTCTCACTCTCTAACTTTCTACCTTACTGCTTTATT